>NC_139035.1:66742615-67342615 GCF_964662115.1 Mustela nivalis
TAAGGACGCAGCTTCTCTCTGCACCAAATGGCAGCCACTGCAGGGTTTTGACAAAGGAGGGTTTGAACTAACTCAGGGTGTAAAGGAAGCCCCCCTCCAGCCCCTGGGCTGCTGGGAAGGGAGAGAAGAGAGACAGAACCACGGAGCTCTTGCTCTGTCTAAGGAAGAGATGCTAGGAGCCCGGGCAGCGGTGGTAAGTGGTCTAATTCGAAACAGACTAGCTTCCCACACCTGGAGGATCTTTGGTGGGGGTGACCCTGAGCAAGTGTTTATTTTATTTTAAAGATTTTTATTTATTTATTTGATAGACAGAAATCACAAGTAGGCAGAGAGGCAGGCAGAGAGAGAGGTGGGGGAAGCAGGCTCCCCGCTGAGCAGAGAGCCCGATATGGGGCTCAGTCCCAGGACCCTGAGATCATGACCCGAGCTGAAGGCAGAGGCTTAAACCACTGAGCCACCCAGGCGCCCCAAGTGTTTATTTTATTGCCTTTCCTTTCTTTTCTCGAGTAAGCTCAACATCTGACATGGGGCTCGAACTCACAACCCAAATATCACGAGTCGATGAGCTGGCCAGGCGCCGCCCAAACAAATACCTAAATCCAGGCAGACATTTTGGCCTCTGAAGTCTCACCTGGGCTGTGTACGCACAGCACAGCCACCATGGAGTGCCCAGGGAGCAATCGCACCCTCGGGGGCAGGACCCAGTGTGGTCCGCTTTGGTGATTGGCCGCAGCCTCTGGCAGACAGACTGTGAGAGCTCATCCAGGCAGTGATGAAATGCGTAAGGGCCATCTAGGGGTGTGGGGGGCCGGGCTTCCCCCCGAGGCCCTGGCTACCTCAACCCCAATCGCCTTCGGAGCCTCTGCTCGGGTCCTGTCCCTCCTCTCTGCCCCCACCACTTGGCTGGGCTGACCTGCAGGCTTGCGTGCTTAATAGGTCTGCTGTCTAGCCTCGCTCTGGGACACCCCCGACCCTGGGCTTTCTTGGAAAGGTTTATGTGACACGTCAGATTCTGAGAGAGGTGCAGATAGGGGGAAAGGCATGGAGAGAGGAGGCAGTTTTAAGAATTTGGCTTGGAGGGGCACCTGGGGGGCTCAGTGGGTTGAGCCTCTGCCTTCGGCTCAGGTCATGATCCCAGGGTCCTGGGATCGAGCCCTGCGTCGGGCTCTCTGCCCGGCAGGCAGCCTGCTTCCCCCTCTCTCTCTGCCTGCCTCTCCGCCAGCTTGTGATCCCTGTCTCTCTGTCAAATAAATAAATAAAATCTTTAAAAAAAAAGAAGAGAAAAGGAGAATTTGGCATGGAAAGACAAACACCTTTGTCTTCCAGGCTCAACCAAATTCCGTCCTAAAGGGTTGAAGAGCGGCTTTGGGACGGGCCAGACTGGAGACAGACCGCGTGGGGATGGCGCTCCGGTCTCCCTCGGCCACGCCTGCCGCACGTTTCCACGAACCCAGTCGGTCTGGCCTGCCTCGTCAGGGCAGCTCCCCCCGAGGAGGGTCGGTCTGGTCTCCTCAGTCCCTTCTGCCCCATGGAATCCTGTTCGGTTGCTTCTTTGGAAAGAGTCCCTGAGATGGATCCAACCACAACCGAAGGAGGAAGAAGGGGGACTGGCCCTGCCCTGGGAGCCCGGGGAGACAGAGCCCACGCCCAGGACCCAGACGGAGGAAGAGGCCGATTGATAATCCAGCCTAGCAGCTCGAGGCCGGGCCTGGGGCTCCGGGCTGGGCTGGGAGAGTGGGTAGACGTGGGACGCTTTCCTGAAGGGCGAGCCGGTGGGGCTGCTGAAGGAGCACAGGGGCCTTCGGAGAACGGGCCGAGTGTCTTGGTGGCTTCCTCCTAGGCTAGGCCCTGTCCTGCTCCATGCACCCCCTCCATCCAAGGCACAGAGCACTGCCTCCCTGCTTGGGTATCGGTTCCCTGGGGCTCCTGGAGGCCTAGCCCCGGGGGGTCTGGGAGCTCCAAAGAGGGGGTTGGGCCCCCAGAGACCACAATGCCCACAAGCAGCAAGAAAGGCCTGCGAGTGTCCAGGACCCAGGCTGCCTCCCTCTCTGGGCCGGTTCCTGCAAGCTTGGCAGGAAGACGGTCCCACCAAAAGTCCAGATCATCGGGAGACCTGGGATCCCGAGGCTGACTGTCCCAGAGCTCTGGGGTTTAGGAGGCAGGAGACTACAAAATCCAGGCGATGCTGGCTGGCTCTTTTGATCCGCAGGGACGTGTCCCCGCGGGTCCTCAAGTGCTAATCGCCCCCCACCCCACAGATGTCTTCCTCCGGTTGGTGGAGGAGACACAGACAGGAGGGGGGGCTTCTTCAGAGCAGCCTGGCCAAACTGCTCAGGCGCCAGCTTGGTGCCCTCCGGGAATCCGGGCAGGCGGGGAGGGCCCCTGTTGGCCGGGTCGGGCCAGGGGGTCATGGGCAGGGGGAGGCCGGAGACTGTTCAGTCTCTCTTTGACAGCTAATATTTTCCAGAGCTGGTGCCCGCAGGAGAAAGGAAATCAGAGCTTCCCACCTCACACATCTTTTTCCCATTTTGTTCATGCTGCCCAGGGAAAGCCATTAGGGGTAGGTCAGCCTGGGGCCTCCCCCACCGCCCACCTCTCCAGCCGGCTGAGGGAGGGGCAGGGATGGGGGAGGGTCCCTGGAAGGGGCCCGACTGTGAACTCTTGTATCCCTTCTTAGTTCCCTGTCCACTCAAGATGGGAGTGTAGGGGCAGGCACCCAGACCCCCGGCTTCTGGGCTCCTCCCTCACTCGGCTCAAGTCCCCTGCACCCCTGCTTCTGTCTCTAGGGAGTCTGGCCCACTGGCCCTAAGGAGCATGGAGCCTAGGCCTGGTCTGCAGCAGGAAGTGCCCTGGGGTTGGGGACGCTGGCCTAAAGGGGGGGGGGTCTGGCCTCCTCCCTGGAGCCAAGTGGGGGCCCAGACTGCTGGCTATCATGGTCTGGAGGCCGGCTGCCCTGGGAGCACCGAGGAGCCCGGAGGAGGACTCCTCCCGAAGCTGGCTGATTGCCTTTCTGAGGCGAAGGCCTCTGTTATCCTGCCCCTGCTCCCATCTTACCCAGTACTTCAAACACCCCACTCTCTTCTCTCGGAACCTTGCCCCCGCCCCGCCCCTTTCCTCTTCAATCCTGGAGTCTGCTGCTCTGGCCTGGGGCCCACCCTCTGCAGTCCAGGCTGGAGAGGGAACGGAGCACCCAGCCAGTCTGCAGCCCTGCTGACCTCCTCCTCCTGCCCAAAGCTCCAGCTCATCTCAATGGGGAGGAGGATTCCGGGACCCGCGGCTCTTCTTCAGTTTCCCATCGTCAAAGAGTGGGAGAGGAGGCATCTGGGAGATGGCTCGGGATCCCCAGAACAGGTCTTGGGCTAGGCTGCAGGCTGTCCTTCTTTTCCAGGGCTGGCCACTGTCCCCAGGTACCCTGCAAACCCAGGGGTTCAGCCTGCCACACTTGTCACGGCTCCAGCCATCCCTTTCCTGCCCTGGGCTGCCTGGGGTTAAGGAACCGGGGCTGGGCAGAGGGTAGGAGTGACAGAGGGGTCTGGCCCTAGTCCCTGGCTCGTAAAAGCCAAGAGGAGTTTAACCGGGTCACAGAGCTGCCTGACTTCTCCATCCAGCAATGCCGTTTGGGGTGGGAGGCGGGGGAGGCAGTCCCTCCGGAGGGGAAATGGGGGCCACCTCTGGCCAGGGTCAGGGTCAGGGCAGATGCTGGCGGCTGCTGTCAGCAGTGCCGGCCACACTGGCTCCCCCTCTCCACCTTGGAGGTTCTCTAAAAAGCAGGACCGCAGAGTCGGGCTTGCTGGGCATCGGAGCCTGTCTCCACGGCGAGCTGGGAAGACCGGGCAGCGGTGTGAGTGGGGAAAGGCGAGGCTCTCTGCCAGGCCAGCAGGAAGCACCAGTCGGGGTGCTGGAACACAGGCAGGGGACAGAGAAGCACACACCCCGGGGTCGAAGAGCAAGGGCAGGGGCCTTCTGTGCTCTGTGCTGCCCCTGGAAGAGGCCAGCAGAGCTGGGGGCCTCTCGCAGGGGACAAGACTCGGTCTGGACACGTCCTCAGCCCGTGCGTCCGCACCTCCTCCCTCCTGCCTGCCCGGCCCAGCCCTGAGGAGAGCGTTGGCAGCTGGGAACCAGGTAGCAGAGCCAAAAACAACAGAGGAGCCGCCTGGCTGCCTGGGTGCTGCCCGGCCCCTCGCCTGCGCGGTGATTTCTCCCAGAGCCCACAGCCCTCCTCCCACCGGAGCCTCTGACCCTGCCTGGTCACACCTGCCTCCTTCACCATGGCCTGGGGCTGGCGCTGGAGGTCCCCGCCGTCCCTTCCTTCCCAGTCCAGCTGCCCCTTCGGGTCACTCAGGATTCTCAGCCCACACCTCCCCGGCTTGGGGTTGGGGCCGAGGGGGGGGGGGGGCCCTCTGCGGCTTTCCAGGTCTCAGAGCCGGTCTCCCAGTGGGCAGGGAGCCCTTCTTCCCTGCTGTAACAGCAATCTGACGTGGGGAGAAGGGCTGGGTCCCCGAGCCCAGGCACACAGACAAGAATGGGACTTTCCCCTCTGTACTGAGGGTCAGACCAGACCAGGAGGCAGACTGCTTGAGTTCACACTGTGCGGCGGGAAATCCTGCGGGCTTGGGGACCAGGGGAGACCAGGGGACACCACGGTCCTGCCCCAGCCACTCCTAGCTCTTCCTCTCCTCTTGCTGAACAGCGCCCCCCTCCCACGGCTCCCTGGCCCCGCAGAAGCTGTCCCTCTGCGGAGTGGAGAGACCCTGCCTCACCTGGGTTCAGTTTCTGCCGGTCTCCCAGCCGGCAGCAGAGGCGGTAACTCTGCTGGGGCGAGGCTCTTCTCCAGTGCTGAACTCGGCCATGGACTCCCCTTGGCCCGGCTGGGGGAGAGGAGGGAGGGCTTCGCGACTCTCCCACTCTCTCCATCCCCAGCTGGGCAGGTGGTCCCTCCTGCCCCACCCTCAGGGCGGGGGCGGAGGAGGGTGGGCAACCCTCTGGCACGCACCCACGCATGCTCACTCACGCTCACGCCCTCCGCCCAGCCAGAAGCGTGGCCCCCTCCATTCCTTCTGCTGCAAAGCCAGCCACTTTCCTCAGCCTCACTGCCATAGGAACAAAGCCCCAGAAGGTTCGTTGCTCTCAGGCCTGTTTCCTCCGCACTCCACCCGGCTCTGCCTCTGCTTTTCTCACCAACTCTGCACCCTTCCCCCGTCGCCAAATCCCTGGGGCAGCCCCCGACAGGGGTATGACTGAGGTTCCTAGAAAGGGAGCATGGGTTGCCTGGGGCTGACCTGCATCAGATTTGGTCCTAAGGAAAAGGCCAGCGACACTAGGAAATTCCTTCTCATTGATCCTGGTGGGGAAATTGAAACCAGTTGTTTGTGACTGAGTGACTGACGGGGGCTAAGCCCCTCCTTGTCGCCTGGCCCCACGCCTGCACCCTGCCCCTAGGCTCCGCCATCCTCCACTGTTAGCCCTCTTTCCCATCCCCCAATCCTCTTGTCCCACCCCCAGTGTCCCCCCCATCCCCTTCCCTGCCTCTTCTCTAAGCCCCCTCCGCCTGCCTGCCCCCAGGCTCCAGTGGCAACCAGGGCTTCTGGAAGCTGAGACCTGCTTCCCAGCATCCTGCCCCAGACCCTCTACCCACCTCCCTCCGCCAGGGTTGGGGTGCAGGGTCTGGAGCTCAGGCCCAGAGCTGCCAAACCACAAACACTCACATCTGGAAAAAATTCCCCTGCCAGCCCCACTTCCCTTTGTCTTATTTCTGTCTTTTTGGAACTTCTGGCCGCCAGGCCAGTGGGGGGAGGGAGGAAGTGAGGGGAGGGGAGTGGGCCCAGGCCTCCCTGCCCCCGCCCCAGGGAGCCCCTCTTCCAGCCTCCCCAGGATTCTCAGCCAGACCACACCCCCTGCGGCCCCCCTTCCCCCGTCTGCTCCTGTAGGTCTGGCCTCCTGATGAACGTCCTTTGGGTGAGGCTTTAACATCCTGAGTCACCAGGCTTGTGGGGGGAGATGGCCTGCCCTGGCCTTTCTCTCTTGCAGGAGGAAAGGTCGCCACCGAGCAGGGGACTGGACCCTCTGGGCTGGGGGCTCAAGAAGCTGATGTGAAGAGGAGGTGGGCAGACTGACCTGGCTGGAAAGGGGGGCGGGGAAGGCGGAAGGGGGTGCCGGACTGGGACTCGCTGCCTTGTTCCCTCCCCCAAGCCTCTCCTCATCCCTTGGCTGGGAGCCTGATTCCACTGTCAGAACCTAATCCCCTCCGTTTACCTACAGCAGTGAGAACCAGCCAGTGGGGGAGGAACACAGGCTCTAAGCACCCCCCAAGGACCACCCCTTCCCTCCAGCACCTCCGCTTTTGTCTGTCTTTCCTCGAAGAGCTCCGACCTGCTGCCCTCCCACTTCCAGAAGCCCAGGCCACCCCCACCCCCAGATGAGCCCTCCCGGACAAACCCTGAACCCTAAAGCAGCTGAAGCACCCAGCTCCCTTCTGGAAGCCTGAGAGCTGATGGGGTCTCTGTTTCACAGCCGCTCTGTCCCGCCCGCGCAGGGACAGCCCAGCTGCTTTACTGTTTCCCGGACACAGGCGTTACTCGTTACTCCGAGATTTCCCGCTTCACAGCCCAGGGGCTCCAGCCCTCTTCAGCCTTTGGTGAAGCCGCCAGCACCTCCCCCCACCACCGTTTGGCTCTATTCCTCCGACCCCTCCCTAGCCAAGGCCCCCAGCCCTCCAGACCGTTGCATGGCCCTAACCGAAAAGGGTTCAGGAGCTCAGTGAGCCTGTCCCCTGCTCCACCCATGGCCACGCTGGCAGGGAGGGGCCAGCTCTGGGACCAGATGTGGGGTTTTTCCTCCCCGCCTCGCACGGAGCTGGGAGCGAAGCCCCGGGACAGTGGCGGGGGGTGGGGGGGGGGGGCGGGTGCGGTGCGGCCGCGGGGCCACGTGCAGGCTGTCGCCGAGGGCACCTGGGCCGCAACACCTCCGGAGCGCCCGCCCGCCGGGTCCGCCTCCGCCGCTCTGCGGTTTGCAGCCTCGCATCTCCCGGCGCGTCTCCGGGGCTCCCCGCTTGACCTCCATCTGCTTCAGGCCCCCAGCCCTCCGCAAAGGGGTCTCGGCGGGGAGCTGGGCCCTGCCCCCTCCTTGGATCTCGCGCTCGGAAGCCGCCAGCGGAGGGCGGAGGGCGGGCGCTCCTTCCGCCGTCGGATGGCGCGGGGTGGTGACACCTGAGACCCCGCTCCACCCCTCCCCTCCCCGGGGCACCCCGTCTCCCTCCGACACCGGCGGCAGCGCGGCGCGCTGGGCTCCGCGCCTCGCGTCCCCGCCCCGCTCCCCCGCCCCTGCGGCGATCCCCCGGGGGTTCGGGGAGCCGCGCGACCGAGAAAGCGCCTTAATAAAGAGCTCGTGTCAAGTGATTGGCTGTGACCTCTGCCCTCCCCGGCCTCGCGCCCGGGGCTCTTGCTTAACCCTTGGATGCCCGCCCGACCCATTAAGAGGAAGGAGTCTCCCGGCGCCCGCTTCCTGAGCCCCCCGCAGCCGCAGCCCTGAACCCCCGGGAGGCGGGCGCGGGCAGGGGGTCTCCGCTCCCTCCCACCCCCCGAGCTGCTCCAGCAGGGGGCGCCGTTGCCCCACTTGGGTGCCCCTGGCCTCCCCCGGCTGCCCCAGACTCGGGGCGCGCTCGTTGCGCCCAGTTCGGGCCCCGGTGGAGCCGAGCCCGGCCGCCAGCCTCGTCCCCAGCGCCCGCTCCGAGCGGGGCTCGTCCGCCGCTGGTGTCGCGGGGCGTCCGGCGGGTGTCCGGCGCCAAGAAGTCGAGCGCGGGGAGTGAGGTTGGGGAGGGGCGGGGAGCACGCCGGCCGCGACCCTGGGGCCGTGAGACCTGAGCGTCTGCGCCCCGGCCCTGGCGTCGCCTCCCCAGCCACCCCTCGCGCGGGAGCCCGCCGCCTCGGCCCCCCGCGCGCGCCGGACCCGCCCACGGGGGACCAGTTCCTGAGGCCGGGGAGCCGGGGCTCAGGGCCCCCCAGGTGGGGTGGGGGCGGGGCGGGAGGCGGGGCCAGTCTCCCTCTCCGCGTCTCTCTCGGGCAGGGGCGGGCCGGCTCCGGGTATAAAGGCTGCCCGCGCAGGAGCCCGAGCCAGCTCTGGGGTTGTCCTGCGACGTTCCCGTCCTGAGTCTCACGACCAGGCGGAGGCCACCGCGACATCTCTTCTGCCTAAAGACTCAGCGTGCAGTGCTCCAACCAAAGCGTCTAAGAGGACCGCCACCCGCGCCTCCATCATGCCCGACTTCTCCGGCAACTGGAAGATCATCCGATCCGAAAACTTCGAGGATTTGCTCAAAGTGCTGGGTAAGGAGGTCTTGGAGCTCCCGGGGAGCGGAGGGCGGCGCGGGAGTCCTCGGAGGTGGGCGCGAGGAAGAAAGGAGGGCGGGGATCGAGGCGCAGGAGGCTGGGTGTCTGCATCCCCAAGAAAAGGGGCCGAAGAGGGGCGAACGCCCCTGGGTGGGGGGGGCGGGGGGCAGCTCAGGGCCGGGACGTTTAGGTCCTTTATCCGGCGGGGGACCCCCACCGCACCCCCGTGCCAGCTCCTGCAGTGGCCCGCCTGTGAATTAAGTAGAAACCAGAAGCACGAGGTCGGTATCCCTGGGGGTGGGGCCGGGGAGCTCTGGGCAGTTCAGAAGCTGCAAACCCGCCCCCAGGCTGGGGGCCTGGGTCCTTACTCGGCAGAGCCCCTCAGAGCGGTGCCAGCCTCTGTGCCCCCACCCACCCAGTAGCCCAGGCCCGGAGGCAGGTTCCTTATCCCTGTGCCCCGGCTCCACCCACCAGGTGCTCGGCCACCCTGGCTCCCACCCTGGCTCCCACGGTTCCCCCTTCCCTCCCCCTTGGGCACTCTTCCATGTGTGACTGTGCCCCCACTCTCCATCTGTGACACAAATATTTCCCCACAGCGGCCGCTCCAGAATCCTCAGGCACTCTGGATAATTACCACTTTCTGAGATTTCAACAAATGGCTTCGTGCGAAACCCCAACCTCCCATTTCCAAAAATCCCAGTTCTCATCTCCCTCCCTTCCCACAGACCTGCTGCAGCCCCGCCGGGTGTGTTGGTTAAAGGTGGGGGAACCCTAAACCCACTCTAACTGCCTTTCCCAACTCTGGGTGCCCTCTGGTGTGTGGGGGAGGGGCTCTGGGAAGGGAGGAAAGTGAGTTAAGGGCCTCAGCAATTGGGAAGCCCCCACCACCACCGCAGGAGCCGGCAGCCTGAGGGTAAGCCTGGCCTCGATCTCTGGACTGAACAGGGTAGGAACAAGATAGTAGGGTACACCTTGTGCAGAGCTGGGTGTGCGGGTGAGTCTGGGCCCTGGAAGGGCCTAGGATGCCGTGTTTCCATCATCCCTTGCCATTAGTTCTTGCGCATAAACCACAAGACTTCTTCGACCCCTGTCTGTCTTTCCACTCCGCCTTTGCAGCTAAATGCCAAAACATTTTCCCTTCAGAAAGCCTAGATATCATTCCCTCCCCTCCTCTGGATTCTGGCCACTCTCCCCAGGGGATGAAGCAGGAGGTGGCCGGGCACACCCACAGGCCCAGCTGGAGAGGAAGAGCCAAAGCCCGTCTGTCTTTGGCCTGTTTGTCCTCCCTGCGGGGTTTCTCAGAGCCACGTGCCTTCCTCGGGCCCTGCTGGGGGCAGATTGAAAACAGACCCACTAGACAAACAGCCCTGGCTGGAATGGCATCTCCTCGGAGCCCAGTGCAGGGTCTGCGGGACCTCGGCCCTTCCTTCCTCCTCCGCCCTCACAGAGCACCCGTGCCCCCAGGAGGAATGCTCAGGTCTTTGGGAAATAGCCCTTGTGCCCGCTGCGGCAGGCAGGGCACGTGTGCACGTGCTGCTCTTGTAGCAGGAGAGACAAGAGTTAGACAGTGGCAGGTGGACTGCAGGGGAGGCGGTGTAGGGGTGTCTGCTCTGCCAAGGCTCCGGGGTCTGAAAACCTCTCCCGGGACCCAGGAGGTCAACAGCCCAGAAGGGGGGCTCTTGGGGGCGTTCTCCTGCCCTCCCACTCCCTTCGTTCTGGAACAGAGTGGGTCTGCTTCAGTGCCGAGGGAAAAGAGGTTTTGTTGGTCTCGGAGCTCACGTCAGGAGGAGGGCCAGGGAGTCCCGCTTGCCCCCTTCACCCCCACCCATGGCTTCCCTGAAGGTCTCTGCTCCAGGTCAGGGGGGAAGGAGGTCACTGGGCAGGTGAAGTGGGGTGATGGTGCTTGGGCCTGGCCCCGGCCAGAACGACCTGCCTGTGAGCCTGTCTTCCTGCTCTCTGGAATCCCCCGCCCTTCCTCATGACTGGGGACCAAAGAGATGAGGCCCAGTTTGGGGAGGAATATGGAGGACAGCCGCAGGGGCTCCCAATCCACAGAGGCTGAACAAGAAGACCTAACCACCTGAGGTCAAGGTGATCCTAGAGTAGGGAACATATTGGGCGGGGGGAGCAGGGTCCCTGTCTGTCCCTTGTGGGGAGAAGGGCACAGGAGCCCCCCAGGAGGTCTAGCAAGGAAGGGTCCGATACAGGGAACTTTGTCTGAGCCTCAGATCTGGCTTTTTCTTTGGTTTCCTTTTCCAGTGAAAATAATAGCAGGATTAAGAAAAGTTGCGCCCAGAGCTGTGTTTCTGGGTCCCACGCGTGCCACCCATTTGCCTAGGGTCACCTGGCCCGCAGGGGAGGCTGAGCCCAGGGGACATCAGGGGCCAGTGGAGCCTCTGGCTTCCCCGGGCTGGGGCCACTCTGTAGAGGGGAATAGCCGCCCCAGCTGGTCACTGCCGAGGGGGACAGGGATGGGGCAAGGGAAGGCCCAGCTAGCCCCAGCCGTTGGGGGGGCGGCGCGCGGCAGGAAGGAAAGTGGGCCCTACTTCCAGGATGAGAGTGGTGAGGCCCGGCCAGGGCGGGTCTGGCCTGGCTTTGGCCCTGGGTGAAGACACAGTGACTCTGATGGGGCCCACGCCCGCAGAGGGTCCCAAGCAGGGTGGACAGAGGGCCCCAACTGAAGTGAATCGGGCCAAGGCAAGGAGGCCTGCCGGATGCGGGCGACGGGGAGAGGCTACCACCGAGAGTGCGGGGTCCGGGCCTGCGGCTCGGAGGTGTGGCCAGCTCAGCCGAGCTGCGTGTGGGGAGGGGGGGAAGCAGGGGCCTGGAGCGCCGCTGAAGGCCAGCCTCCCCCCTCTCCCTGCAGGGGTGAATGTGATGCTGAGGAAGATCGCCGTGGCTGCGGCGTCCAAGCCAGCCGTGGAGATCAAACAGGAGGGAGATACTTTCTACATCAAAACTTCCACCACAGTGCGCACCACGGAGATCAACTTCAAGATCGGAGAAGAGTTTGAGGAGCAGACTGTGGACGGGAGGCCCTGTAAGGTGGGTCCCCGGGGCTCACGGCGTCCACGGCCTGGCTGTTTTCCAGTCTTGTCCTGGATTCTCGGCTCCGCTCCCCGTGGTGAAGGCCCTTCTCCTGCGCTGCCGTGGGCCCCACTCACGTGGCCTCTCTCTTGCAGAGCCTGGTGAAGTGGGAGAGCGAGAACAAAATGGTCTGCGAGCAGAGGCTTCTGAAGGGAGAGGGCCCCAAGACCTCCTGGACCAGGGAGCTGACCAATGACGGGGAGCTGGTCCTGGTGAGGCCTGTCCCCTGCCGGCCCAGAGCCACGTTCGGGGGTTTTCTGGAACAGTCCAGGGCACAGGGGGTTCAAGACCAACTGCACTGGTCTCCCCAGGTAGCTGCTGGGCCGGACGAAGCTGTCCCTGTCCCACACAGTGCCGCTCTGTGACCAGGACACAGTCTTCCGCGTGGAGCAAAGGACATGCACTGGGAGGTCCAGCAGTTCTCTGGGCGACGACCCTCCTGGCCTGGGGAGGAGGGTGGAGGACAGAACCCTGAGGCTCCGTTGCCATGCTCTCTCCTATGACACTGGGGCATGTGGGGACCAGCTCCCGCCTGTGGGTCCTGAATCTAGAAGGAGGTTTGGTCTCCGAAGCCACAGGACCACAGGCCTCGAGACCTATGAGTTAACAATGACTTGTGACTTGTGTCCTTCCAGACCATGACGGCGGACGATGTCGTGTGCACCAGGGTATACGTCCGAGAGTGAGCGGCCATGGGTCCAAGAGTTGCTGGAGCGCCCCTGCCCATGCACCCACGCTCCCAGGCTCCCTGCCCCTCCCCCTTCCTTCTAGGCTAGCTCACCCCTCACCCCCTCGCTCCCCCTCACCCCCCTCACTCCCCCTCACTTCTGGGGATGCTGCCATGCCTCCAGCCAGGCTCTGCCTCGGGGGGGCCGCTCCATCTCCCCTCCCCCAACAAAGAGGGATGGAGAGCAAGAGCCCAGATCCCCCCTTCCAGAATCACTCCCCTCCCCAGCCAACAGCCCCGAAGCAGCCCAGAGCACGGCCTCTGTTTCCGTGAGGGGACCCGAGGGCCCCAGTGGGAAAGACGGCCCTCTGGCTCCCACTCTTTGTCCCTGTAGCCTACACAGTGTAGAATATTTATTGGTTAATTTTATTAAAACATTTTAAAAACTACAGGTCGTCTCTGGCTCCTTGGGAAGAGGACAGAGAGGATGCCCGAGTGTCACTTTGCCTGAGTGTCCTCTGAAGGACAGTGTCCTCTGATGCCTCTGAAGTGCTGTGTGGGAAGCCAGGGTGTCCGCAGCAGGGGGGCATTGGGCTCCAGGGAGGGAGGGGCCTTCCCTTACCCCAGTCCCCCCCGACACCGCAGCCCCCTGCACGGTGACGCTGGCTTCCAAGGCTGGTCCTGGACCTCTGAGCAGGCGCCCGGGCCCTGCGGAGCCGACTCCCACCTTCTCCCACACTTTTCCTCCAATTGTTCCTTCTCTCCTCCAACTCCAGTCCGTGGGCTACCCCGGGCCTGGCCTTGGCCTCCCACACGGTTCCAGATGAGCTCCCCAACACCCACGGACTGGGTCTCCTAATGAGACTCTGGTCCTGCCCGCCCTCTGAATCTGCGAGGCGACTCTCGGCCTTGAGACCGACACGCCCCTGTGCCAGCTCTCCACCACCCCACGCCTCCACGCTCAGGTCAAGGCTCTACTGCATCTTCCCAAGCTCCAAGGCCATCTCCCCAGTGCCTGCCCCCCTTCCGCAAGCAGAGGCCCCCGACCGGGACTTCTCCCAGCCCCCCTGGTCTCCTACCATAGCGCCTTCTAATGGGCCTGCCTGGCCCACTCCCCGTCTTCATGGCTTGGCTTTGTGGGGCCAAGTGAGCACAAGCATCAGGAGAGGTCCCGTCCTGGTTCTATCGCTGGCTCACTCTGTGATGCCGGACAAGCTACTGAGGTCCAAGCCTCCCTTCTGTAGTCTAATGGCTCGTGTACTGGGGAGTGATGGTGGGGGCTGGCAGGACCCAGTCAGGGTGGGTGTTGGCTTCCCCCGCCCCCTGTCTCGCTCATGTCCACTTCCCTTGTGCGCTGGCCACCTTTGGCCCTGCCAAACAGAACTCTCCCCTACATCAGTGACTTCAGTGCTCCGAGCCCCCCTATCCCCCAGCAGCACACAGAGCACCCCCTTTAGCCAAGGCATCGAAGCAGCAACATCAGGCTCAGGAGGTTCACAGCACTTAGCAATAGCGAAGGTCCTACCTCTGGGAGCCTCCTTCCAAAATGCTGCCAGGGGCAGGAGGGGGGTCCTCAGACCAGAAACTGTATTATGTCAGAGCCCTGTTCCAAAACAATAAAACAGAGGTGCCTGTGGAGCTCCGTGGGTGAAGCCTCTGCCTTCCACTCAGGTCATGATCTCAGGGTTCTGCGCCCCGCATCGTGCTCTCTGCTCCGTGGGGAGCCTGCTTCCCCACCCCCCGCACCCCGTCTCTGCCTGCCTCTCCGCCAGCTTGTGATTTCTCTGTCAAATAAAACAAAATCTTAAAAAAATAATAATAAAATAAGAAAAGAAAATTGTAAGAAAAAAAAAGTAGAACAGAACAAGCTCACCTTAGCGGTGGCCTCTCTGTGCAAATGACTGTGTAGACCGGTGTCCGCAGCCATTCCGGACACGGACCCTCACCCTCCCTGCGTGGGCCGCTCCCCTGCAGTGCCCCCCTCGCCCAGGGTGCCCGGTGCTTCTCGCCTAGCCGGAAGTGGCCTCTCTGGCCAGCAGAGCTGACAGCCCACGTCCTGCTTCACAGCCTGCGTGTGGCGGTGAGCCTCCCCCCCTGCGAGAGCGGGGTGCCCTGGGGTCAGGGCGACTGGCTCCTGCCCCAGGAGAGGCCGCGTGCTGCTGCTGAGGGCGGAGGGTCAGGGCCAAGGAGTGGGGGGATGCTGTCCAGAGTCCCCGGGCGAGCCGGTCCCTTCTCTGAGTGTGGGGCGGGGGAGATGGGGGGCCCTCTCCTGGGTGCGGCCGGCCGACTCGGGCCTCCGGACAGTCTCCTGGGAGCTGGCACCGTGCCGGATCCGGGGAGGCGGAAATGCATCCCAGGGACCAAACCCTTGCCCTGCGGGGCCTGTGGGAGGCCACAGTTTGTTCGGGGGAAGAGATGGTGACACCATCAATGCCCCCATCCGTTCCTGAGGGCACCCTGTGCAGTGGCTTGAGGGGAAGGGGGCAGAGGGAGGGAGACACGGAGGCCGGTGTCGCCTGGGGCGGGTGGCCGTGTTGGGAGAGCAGGTGTTTTAGAGAACAAAGAACTCAGGGGGTCCTGACAGTGGGGTGAAGCAGAGGGGAAGGTACTCTAAGCGAAGCCCTCCGAGGACAGTTTGGGGCTGGCCAGGGTCAGGGGAACAAGCGTAAGACAGTGGAACCCTCAGGGGCTGGGGTCCGCTGACCGTAAAGGGCCTGAGGGCCACAGTCCCTATTTTCTTATTGGCTTCCAGGAACAGTGACAAGCCACGGAAGGATGTAAAGGGGACAGCGGTGCTGGGGGGTCCCCTCTGGCTGCCCGGTGAAGGTGATGGAGAGAAGCAGGGGAGGGGAGGGGAGAGAGAGCAAGCAGGTGGCCCGGAGGGGCTGGGCGGCGGGTGGAGAGAAAGTCGGGAATGGTGGAGACCCGGGAGGCATGGGGCAGGAGTGAGGCGGGAGAGAAGGGGGGTGTCCTGGCTGGGTCTCTGCTTCCTGTTCTGGGGGGGCTGTTTTCAGAAACGGGGAAGTCAATCTGGCTTTCTGGAGGCCAGTCTTGCTTGACCTCAGAAGCGTCCTGACTCCGCAGCCTGAGGCCCGGCTCCGTCTCCTCGGCATCGCCTCCTCCCCTCGCGCCTGCCCCTGACCTCGGGGCTCTGAAGCCCCTCCGGGCTGCGGACTCCCCAGCCCACCCTGCCCACCTTAGCTTGACTCCCGCGCCCTCCCTGGAGGACCTTCACGCAAGCTCTCCCGGACCCTTCTCCTGGACCCTTCTCGGCCTCTGTGACTTGTTTTTCTGACCAGTTTGTCTTTAGAGTCGAGTTGCTGACGAGTGTCTGTTTCGCAAGAAGTCCCGGAGCGGGGGACAGGGTCTCCCCCATCCGACTAGGGGCTCCCGGAGGGCGGGGGCTGGGTTTCCCCATCAGACGGGGGCTCCCTGAGGGCCACGGCTGCGTGTCTCCCCTGAGACGGGGGCTCCCTGAGGGCCAGGCCCTTCCCTGGCTTGGCTTCTCCTGGACTTCCCCGCCCTCCAGCCCGAGATGACGGGGAAGTTACCTCCGGGACCCAGGAGATGGGATCGGGGAGGGGCCGCCTCACCCATCTGGCCCAGCCAGGCCCAACCCGTGAGAAAGTCCCTCCAGCTTTTCCCCTCCCGTCCCGAAGGCTCTCTTCCTCCTCGTCCGTTACCTGGGCCTTCATTACTCAGCCGGGCTTTTAGGAGAAAAGGCACAGACGCCCCAGTTCCCTGCCTGCGTCCCCCAGAGTCTGTGGGTAGAGCCTTCTCTCCACAGGCTTCTCGGATTTCTACCATGGAGGGGGCAGCCGAGGGCCCCGCCGCCGAGCCTCCTCTGTCTGGGAACCACCGAGGGCAGGGAGGGCAGGAGAGTGAGAGCCAGAGAAGGCAGGAGGGCAGGGGCAAGGGGGGGAGCTCGTGGGAAGCTCCCCTGGGGTAGGGTGACTGCCATGCCCAGCAGGGGCCCGACCCGCCCTGGCACCGCCCGCACCGCGATCTGACATCATAGGGAAACTGAGGTCCGCACAGACACTCTGCAAGAGGCAGGAGCGTAGGGCTGACACGGACCTAGCGACGTCCAAACCAGAAGATTCGGGGCCCAGCCAGACAGAAGAGGACAAAGCCCGTGGGAGCCAGGGCCCTGGGTGGCACAGAGGCCCCCAGATCCCAAAGGCAGCCTCCCCGCCCATGTGCGCAAGAAGAGCCAAGCCTCCGAAACCCCCAGGGTGCTGAGGAGAGGGAGAGGCGGGGAGGAGCCTGGCAGAGGGGACGCAGGGGTCAGGCAGGAGGGGGAATCCAGCAGGGGAGGGTACTGAGGGCCCCAGGGGTGGGAGTCAGAGGAGGGGGCGCGCTGGTCAGGCCCTCTGACCTGCGGTCCCGACAAAGGGCTGCCACAGGCACAAGATGGATGGAACTGGGGCGTCCAGGCCCTTTGTGGCGGGGGATGAAAGGGAGCGGGCTCTGAGGAGCGCCCCCGGGCCCCCCCCAGGCCTGTTGGCTCCCCTGCCCCCCCCCCCCCCCCCCCGTGACCTCAGGAGCCTTGGAGTGTTGTGGGGGGGTAGGAGAGGCTGGGAGGAGCGGGTCCAACCAGGCATTTCCCCTGGCTGGGCCAGCCGCACCTGAGAAGGATGGGGGGCAGGCCGGACAGTGGGGCCCTGGGGGGGCTCCGGTGTGTGCGGGAGTGCATCGGTGCAACACGCAGGGTCTGCGCCCACGCTGGGGAGGCCCCCCCAGAGCTGGCTGAGACTGTGGTGCCAGCGGGTGCCAGGGGTCCCCCCCGGGGGCCCCCCCTGCTCCTGTAGGCCTGCTGCCCTCCTGACCTCTTGGCTTCTTCCTGTCCCCGTCCGCCTTGGCGCTGCCAGTCGAGAAACCAGTTCTGTGCCTGGGCTGGATAAGGATCTCTGGGCTGGGTGCTTCCCAGGCCACGGCGGGAACCTGGCAGGCGGACGGCACCCTCCCCCCAGGGTCTCCCGGCTCCTGGCGGCTGCCCGCCTCGCCCCGCCTCGCCCCCCCCACCGGCTCGACCTTCCCAGCCTCCTTCCCCTCCCAGCAGCCTTGGGTGGGGCAGGGGGCCTGGCTTGCCTTCTCCCTCGGGTGTCCTGGAGGCTGGGTCCCTGTCCTGCCGCCCCTCCCCGCTGCCCCTTTTCCCTCCAGCCCCCGCAGGGCCCTGACAATGGCTCCCCACCGCAGGGTCAGCCGGAGGCCCAGTCACAGGCCTGTAAGGGGGCAGGGTGAGACAGGCTTGACCCCACTTAACCCCAGGCCACGGTCTCCTCCTGAACCATCACTCAAGTCCCAGGACATTCCGGTCCCCTCCTCACCCCCCCCCCAGGGACTTTCAGAGGCCATCTCCTCCATTCTCCCGCCACCTCCCCAAATGTCTGCCTTTTCTCTGCCCCTGCCCAGCGCCCCAGAAACCTCAGACCACTCCCAGCACCTCTGCCTCCACCTCACCCTCCATGGGCTTGGCCAGCCTCTCCCGGCTGCCCCCAGGAAGCTGGCGGCTTGCAGGGGGCATGGGAGATAGGGGGCAGGGAGGAAGGCCATTCGGAGACCCGGGCGCCTCGGGAGGAGATGGGACTCAGGCCTGAGCCCCCACCCCCACCCCTGGAGCGGAGCAGGTGTGCGGAGCCAGGCTGGGACTCAAGCCGGTGACTCAGGCCCCAGCAGACAGCTGCTCTGTCCTCAGCAACCAGCCCTCCCTTCCGCAGCCCGAGGTGCAATCTTAGAAGCTGGGAATTCTAGAAGCTGAGCGCAGAGTCCCAGAAGGAAGCGTCCTCAGGGATCCTGCCTCTTCTTTGTCAGAGGAAACTGAGGACCAGAAAGGGGTGTGTCCTGCTTGAGGGGTTGCTCAGGCAGCAGGGAAATCCCTGGTCCCACAAAACAGGCCGCTGGGGTCCAGTACCAACGAGCTGGGTCCCCGGTTGCGTGAGCTGGGCCCCTCCGCACCCTCCTGCGCTCCAGCGAGGGGAGTGGGTTTCTCAGGGTGGAGAGGCCGCTCCAGTCTCCGCAGTCTGTTTTCCGTCTCTCCCCCCGCCGTGGGGCAAGCAGATGCCCCTCCTTGGGCCCCTCTTCTCTCTTTCTGGGCCCCAGATTATGAGGGCCCGACAGGTGCCGGGGCCCTTCAGTCTCAGGTGGGGGATTATAAGCTAAGGTTTCAGCAGGAGCCTAAAGGCAAGGATATCGCGGGCTCGGCCTAGAGCAGCCTGGGGAGGGAGGGCCATGGTCCCCTGGCCTGGCCCGGCCCGGGAGCCGGACACCCAGCCCCCACCCGTGTGGGCCCTCCCAGGGATGCGTCCGAGCACCAGGAGGCCTACCTGGGTGACACACAGGGAATGTGGTATCATGGTTCCCAGGGGCCAGGCCAGGCCGTTTGCGGACGGGCAGCGTTTATGCCCTGGCAAACATGTTCGGAGCTCAGCTCTGTGCAGACCCTGGGTGGGGATAAACCCCCGGCCACTGAGGAAGTAGTCTTGACCCCTGCCAGGCGCCCACCCTGTCCTTCCACAGGACCCCTCGGCTCCGGAGCCAGGGGGGGCCTCGGAGCTCTCGGTGCGGGACAGGGTTGGAGGAGGAGGACGGCCCTCCCCTGCCCCTGCGGCCTCTCCTCCCCGCCCTGCAGAGGCTCAACTTTTCACACAAGCTTTCCTGGGATTGTCTCTTCTGTCATCACAGCTCCTGACGCAGAAACCAGTCGGGGAATGTGGAAATGCCCAGGCAGAAAGGTGAGGCGGTCCCTCCGGCCACCTGCCTCGGGACAAGAGCGCGGGCCACAGCCGAGCCCTGCGGCGCCGGGGGACTCCCCAGAGGATGCCCAGGAGAGAGTCACCCTCCCCAGCCCTCTCTGGCTCCCACCTGCCCTCTGTGCTCTCCCCAGGGAAGTCCTTCCTCAGGGCTGACTTAAGTGCCTCGTGCTGCGGTGCTGCCGGGTCAGCAGCTCACAGACGGACCCGGAGGACACGCTCCGCTCACAGGTGGCTTCGGGGACCAGGCAGGCAAGTGCGTGGGCGCAGCTGGGTGGGGACGCTGCGGCCACTTCCCTCACCTTTCTTCCCTTGCTCTCCACCCCCCCCCCTCAGCCCCCACTGGAGCTCCTGGCTGGGAGCCAGCATTGTTCTGCCCGGTTCCCGGCTCCCCCACTCCTTCCCTCCCTGCCCTCTGGTGGCCGTGGCTCCTGGGCACCCGCCTGCCTGCCCCGCAGCGTGCCCGGGCTGGGGGCGGGGTGGGAGCAGGACGGCAGGTCCCAGGCTCTGCTTCCTCCTCACGCTGCCCCACAGACGCAGCGGCCGGGAAGCTTGGGTTACTTGGGCCCCCTGGTTATTTTTACTGCCACCAGCTCACGAGATAAATATACCTCCCCCTCCCCCCCAGCTGCCCCGACCATGAGTCCCTCCTCACCCAGGTTCCTCAGACCAGGCTCTCCTCTAAGGTCTTCCCCTCACACGCCCTCCTGGTAGGTCCGCCTGGCCCCGGACTCCCAGCAGGGAGACAGTGTGGCCCCAAACCCCATAGATGAGGGGAGAGCTGTCCTGACTCCTCCCCCTCACCTATGGAGTTTGGGCCGGGGCAGGCTTCCCAGAGCCCCGGGGAGGAGGTGTTGGACAGGAGCTGCTCCTGCAGGTTGGGCCAGGGGCGGGGGCTGGGATGGGAGCTGGTGGAGGCGCCCACCCCGCTGCCCCTCTCTCACCCCACTCCGCTCCTGTCTGGTCCCACAGCGCAAGCAAGTTCTGCCTGCAACTAACTTCTAGGCCTCTTGCTTTGGTCCAAAGAACATTCTGGGCAGGAACCGCAGCCTCTCCACGGAGGGCAGAAGACGGAGCCTGGGATCAGGACAGCGGCTGTTCATTCCCGGACTGCAGGAGTCTCCGGCCTGAGGAAGCCCCCAGGGTCCTTAGGACAGACCCCAGCGAATGAGCCAGCGTGTGGTGGGTCACACACCAGCAAGAGGGCACTCTCTCCCTTGGTGACAGCCGCTGCAGTCCCGAAGCAGGTGATGGCCGCCCTGTCCGGGCTGACCTCTGGCCCCACAGCTTCTGCCTCGCAGGCCTTTCTTGGACCCACAGAAGAAAAGTCTGGGCCCTTTTACCCAAGAGCTCCCAGATGCCCAGGATGACCCCATCCTCTGTATTTACTTTCAAATACTCCATGCGCTCTGTCCATCAAGAATTCTGTTACAGGGGCGCCTGGGGGGCTCAGTGGGTTAAAGCCTCTGCCTTTGGCTCAGGTCATGGTCTCAGGGTCAAGCCTCGCATCGGGCTCTCTGCTCAGCAGGGAGCCTGCTTCCTCCTCTCTCTCTGCCTGCCTCTCTGCCTACCTGTGATCTCTCTCTGTGAAATAAATAAATAAAATCTTAAAAAAAAAAAGAATTCTGTTACGCACATGGCCTTCCCCTCCACGCCCTGCGTCTCTGTCCTGCTCCCCAGAGGGCCCGCCATCCTCTCCTTCAGTTCCAGCATCCGTTTGCTTTCCGGAGATGCTGCGTGTGCGCCCGTGTCCGCGGGACGCGCTGTTCTGCCGGGATGCGACTGTGCAGGTTCTGTCCCGGCTCTTCCTTCGCTCGTGGGCTTCAGCCGCGCGGCGGTGATCCCCACGGTCGGATCCAATGAGCACAGCACACAGCGCGCAGCCCGGAATAGCCAAACACCAGCGCCTGGAGGGTGTGGAGCCACGGGACCTGCTTGAGGCCCGCTGGTGGGGACAGGACACGCACGCCTGCTTCGGAGAGCCGCGTTTGGTCCCGTGAAGGTGTGCGATCCCCTCCCAGACGGCCTCGCAGGCCAGGAGGCCTGGGCTTGGGTGCTCGGGTGGCGCTGGGCGCCAGGACCCACGTCCCCCCACCCCCATCCTGGCGCTCTCATCCGTGAGCTCCCCGGAAGGATCGGGCAGGCCAAAGCGAACCGTCTGGGCTCAGGCCCGGAGGTCTCACCATCCCGCCTCAGATGAGAAGCTGGGACTCGGGGAGTTTAGGGGGTCTCCGGAGGACTCCCACTCGGGTGTGCCTCGAGAGCCGGGGGTCTGCACAGCCTCCCCCGCAGCCTTGCCCCACTGCTCCAGGCATGAGGTGAAGGGGGTGTCTGTGCCCTCCATCAGGGCGGTGCCCCAGCCCAAACTCAGCCCCGGCTATGGTCCGTGAGGCAGCAAACACCCGTCAGGGGCTCTGTGTGGGGAGGCCTTGGTGGCCCGGCCCGCGTCCCCGATCCCAGCTCCAGCGCCCCCAGCAGCTCCCCTGTCCTTCCCTGTCCACTTCTCCCGAAGCTGGGCGGGCCGGGGGTGGAGGGGGAGGGAGACTCAACTCTAACCAGGCCAGAGCGGCTTGTGTCCCAAGTCGGTCACCTCCTGGCTCCATGTGCCCTACGGTGGCCCCGAGCCAGATGACAGGAGAAGCATGAGGGACAGCAGAGACTAGACTGTGCGTCCCTCTCTCTGACGTGTGCGGTGACCCCAGCGGCTTCATCCCCAGAGAGCGGGACGCACAGTCCAGATTCTGACCGTGTGGTCCTGGACGGTCACCCTCTCGGAGACGTCTCCTCCCGTGGAAACCAGGCACCAGCACAACGCTAGTACCTGCCTCACTCCCTAAATCTTAGTTTTCAGACATTCGGTTCTGGGGGGCGGACGGAGGCTTCTTGCGGCAACAGCGGCCCCTGGCGCCACACCCCGCTACAGGCGGCAGACCGGCCGCGGGGAGCCGGGAGCCCGAAGGCTGCCTCTCTGTGGGGTGCTCACCGGACCCCTGGCCCGGAGTGCCCACAGACGGGAGGGGACAGCACGTCTTGTTTCTGTACCTTCTCTCCGGGAGCGGCCCGTCCATGCTCATGGTCCCCCCCGTCCCCCCGTCCCCCCGTCCCCCCGTCCGCCCCACCTCAGTCCTCCGCAGTGACCTTCCTAAGACACAAGTCTGAGCAGGTTACCCCGTGACTGAGGTTAAAACCCTTCCGTGGCTCCCTGCTGTCTTGAGGGCAGAGGCCCCACTTTAACCCCACAGCACCCTGCTCTGCCCGCCTGTCTGTGGGTCCCACGGTGTGGCGTGGCCCCCTGTGTCCAATACGCCCAGAAGCTCCGGGACGGGTGCCCACAGGGGTTCTCGAAATTTATTCAGAGCACGCGGTGCCCCCCCCGCATTCGAGAGGGGGCTCCGGATTGCTGTTCCAGTACATTCACGAGAAAACCAAGACCCAGAGCGGCGCACTGACGCCTCCAAGTGGCCTAGAGGGGTAGGGCCCTGCGCAGTGCTCTTTACCTGCTGTCTGTGCGGCCGCCGCCTGGCCAGGATGGAGGCGGGGAAGGCCCCCTGCCCTGCTGCGGAGGACGGGCCCCCACGCCAGGCCCAGCTGGCTGGCTGGAAGGAGGGGGACAGGGAGGCAAAGGGAGGGCCGCTATCTCCCTCTGCCGTCCCTTCAGGACCTCTGGCAGCTTCTCCGGGGGAGGGGGAAACGGGGCTGAGTGCCGCTTAGCCAGTGTTGTAGTCAGCCCCCCTCAGGCGTGGATGCCCCCCCCCGGGAGGGCTTACGGCCCCACGGCAGCTCCTTTCACGGCACCTTCTTAGCACAGCACACGTCACCTGTCCCTCCCCGGGGCACCCTCTGTCCCCGCCGTGCCCATCCAGAGTCTGTTTCCGTAACTCGGCCAGGCCCAGAGGGAGATGAGCGCGCTCCTGCCCAGGACCCCAGCGTGCCCTTCAGGCAGCCCCCCTGTGAAGACTGGTCCCCTCGGGAGCCCGCATCCTCTCGCCGTGGAGGGCATCACACTTCTCTGAGCCGAGGAGGGAGAAGCCGCAGCCTGCCTTCCGGAGCAGCACCCCAGCCCACGTGGATGGGGCGCAGAGACCTTCCCAGCGGCTCTGGGACGCTCCTCCGGGGCGGTGTGGGGCTCAGAGGCTCCCAGTTCTAGCTCTGGAGCTTCACTGGGACAGGAGCAGATGGAGAAATCCTCCATCGAACATCATTCCAGGTTCTCTTGCTGCCCAGACTTCTTCCTCTGGGATCAATTCCAACCCCTCAAAGGCCCTCTGAAAACAGCGTCCAGAACTATCCTCCACGTACTGAGGGCAACAGGGCTCTCACCTCTGGTCTGGACACCCCGTGTCCATTAACCGCTCACTGGGCTGGGCAGCCATTTCCCAGCACTGGTTCACGACAAGCTGTGGTCCGCTAAGACCCTCGGTCTGTCTTCAGCGGAGAAGCTCTCCTCTTCACTGGTCCCTTCTTACGCCTGCTGACTTTGAAACCAAAAGCAGATTTTTACATTTATCCCCATTAAACGTCCCTGGGTTCATTTTTTCCTATTTGGTCAAACTGTCTCGACTCCTGCACGAGCCGTAGATCAGACAAATGAGGTCTGCGCTCTCCTCCGGCTCTTCAGCAAACGTCCGCGGCCATCAGGCTCTGGGGACGGCCGCTGAACTCTGTGTCTGCCCACTGGAGTGTCATGTGGTCCGTGTGGCCTGGGCCCAGGGACAAAAGTGCAGCCGAAAGCCTCACAAAAGTCCTGGGAATCCAGTACAACCCCAGGGCAGGGGAGAGGAGGCCATGTGGCCCTCCACACGCCCCCTGAGTGCCCACTGGCCCCGACGGAGGGCCTTCTTCCCCTGAACATGTCATCGCTTCAAGTGTCACTTACCTGTTGGCGGTCGGCTGAGCATTTCCGCAGCTCCGCCAGGCTGTGGTTGCCTTCGGAAACTCGGAAACTCGGTGCCACACTCCTCTTCAGGATGTTGAGCGTTCCCTCTCTCCACGATCCCCAAACGCAGCCCCAGGGTTCATGAGAGAGTTGGATCCGGGTGATGGCTTTCCTGGGGATGGTCTTTGAAGACGTCCCCCCACATGTGGTCTGCTTTGATCTTCACAACAAGCTTATGGGAATGGGTATTAACCTCCTTTACCAAACAGTACACAGAGGGTCACATAGAGATGTGATGTGATCTGCCCAAGGTCCTTTAGCCAGAAAGTGCAAAAGTCAGATGGGCTGCTCTCTCCCAGACACAGGCCTTGGGAGCCCCGAGCCCAGGCCACACAGCAGACTTTGGGCTAATGTGAGGGTGGAGAAGCCTCAGCCTTGGGTCTGCTCCCACCAGCCCCTCCTAGGCCTTTAGTCCACGATTTGAGTGAATTCCAAAGCCCAGCTGGCCTGGGGACAGGGGTGGGGTATTGGTGAGACCGCCGTCTGGTCACTGACCCTGTTCTACCCCCGCCCCCCAACCCGGAAACCCTGCCCGTGCTCCAGCTGCCCCAGCTCTCCGCGGACACTTTGGCTAGGTTCTGTCATAATGTCACTGTCCTGGGCTGGGGCGAGGACTGACACACGGCAGGGGCGTGGTTAACACTTCCTAGATTAATCTGGATTTATGTGAACAGAAATTGCCTCCCCGGGTCCCCTGCGGCCCCTTTGGACGCTGCTGCCCTTTCCTCTGTGCTCTCCGCACCTTACCGGCCCCTCCACCGGGCAGAGGGTGGCCTCCTCCAGAGGGCCCGCCCCGCGGCTCCCACGCCAGTGATCTCTCAGCTTCCAGGATGCAGAATCCTCAAAGGTGTGTTTTGCGGATTCCGTCTGAGCGCGCCGGTAAGACGTGGGAACACGATCCTGCCCCTTACAAGGACCAGGAAAGGGACCGGCCGCGACCAGGAGGGCCCCTTCTTCCTCCTCGCGGCCTCGCCGCTCACCACCGGGGGGCGCCCTCTGCCCACTAAACGCCTCGTGACACCGAGGGCGGGAGGGGGCCCCCTTCCCTGGGACCTGGGGGAGCCTTGCCCTCCCCGAACAGTGGGTTTGTGAGCCTCAGGCCACAGGGAAGAGCGGCGGGAAGCACCGAGCGGAGCGGTGGGCGCGCCCCGCCCCGCGCATCTCCCCGCGGCCCGGCGTCTGTGCACACGCCGCACCTCCGGACAGAACGTCCTTGCACTCTCTCTCCACGCGGGGTCCCCCCACCCCCGTCCTCTCTGCGATGCCGCCTTCTCCAGGGCGAGACGAACCGACGTCCCGTGAGAGGCCCATCATTGCTCCCGTTTTGTGGATGAAGAAACCGAGTCCGAGGACTTCGTAAGCGGTACCTCTGCTGCGGGTGCTGAGGAACTGGGCCCCGCCCCGCTGCCGACCCCCAACCCCCGCCATGCCCGCCCGCCCCCCCTAGGCGTCGGTCCCCGGCCCCCTCCACAGGCCCAGCTCTGGGCACGGCCTCCCCCGCACGCAGCCTCTCGTGGGATCGGGTTCCCCGGGCAGGCGTCGTGCTCGCTCCAGCTCCCGCACAGCGCGGCGCACGGACGCGGGCCGGACCCGCTTCCTGAACTCCAGGGGTTAAGGCCCGGGTCCCGCCCCTTTTCCCGCCAGGCTGGCGGGAGTATGAATAGCCTCGTTCTCACTCCCGACGCTCAGTCGCTCCGCCGCTTCTCGCCCCGCCCCGTCATTGTCCCCGGAGGTCTCCTTTCCCCTCCCCGTGCGTCCTAAGAGCTGTGAGAGTTGCTGGCTTCTCCCGCTGCCCGGCGTCTCTCCGCCTTCGGTGGGTCAGGCTCACGAGCAAGATGGAGGGCTGCCTGGGGGAGGAATCTTTTCAGATGTGGGAGCTCAACCGGCGCCTGGAGGCCTACCTGGCGCGGGTGAAGGCCCTAGAGGAGCAGAATGAGCTGCTCGGCGCGGAGCTCGGAGGCCTCCGGGCACAGACCGGGGATGCCTCCTGGCGGGCCCGTGCCGACGACGAGCTGGCGGCCCTGCGGGCCCTCGTCGACCAGCGCTGGCGGGAGAAGCACGCGGCCGAGGTGGCGCGCGACAACCTGGCGGAAGAGGTGGCGGGCGTGGCAGGCCAGTGCCAGCAGCAGCGGCTGGCGCGGGAGCGGGCGGCGGCCGAGGCGGCCCGCATCCGGCGTGCAGCCGAGGCCGAGAAGTGCGCCCAGACCCGGCTGAGCGCCCGGGCGGCGGAGCTGGAGCGCGAGCTGGAGGTGGTGTGCGCGGCGCACGAGGAGGAGCGCGCGGTCCTGAGCGCCCGGCCCCGCGGCCCCAGCCGGCCCGCCGTGACCCGCGGGCCCCCCGCGCCCGCGCCTGAGCTGGAGGAGCTGGCGCGGCAGCTGGGCGACGCGTGGCGCGGGGCGGTGCGTGGCTACCAGGAGCGCGTGGCGCGCATGGAGACGTCGCTGGGCCAGGCCCGGGAGCGCTTGGGCCGCGCGGTGCAGGGCGCCCGCGAGGGTCGCCTGGAGCTGCAGCAGCTGCAGGCGGAGCGTGGCGGCCTCCGGGAGCGCAGGGCCGCGCTGGAGCAGAGGCTGGAGGGCCGCTGGCAGGAGCGGCTGCGTGCCACGGAGAAGTTCCAGGTGACAGGGGCGGGGCGGGGAGCCCTGCGGTCTCCGTGGGGCTCAGGGACCTGGGGAAGGCAGCGGGCTGCGGGATTGGTGGTGGCTGCCCAGTCAGGAGCCACTACTTAGAAAGCCCGTCCTGGTGCCAGAAGGCTGACTTCCCCCACTTTGTCTAGAGTAGGGTGGGGGGTTCAGAGCCGTGTCAAAGAGCACACCCCTGGCCTGCCAGGAGGGACAGGGGAGGGTCAGGCACAGGACGGTCGGTGGCAGCGGCCTCCTCACTGTCTGGCCATAACCACCCCCTCCAGCCCCGCCCAGCAGCGCTTCTCCTGGGCTCTGGTGTTGCTCAGAAGATGCACAGGTCCCCACTCCCAGCCCCCATTGCTCCCCAGCGCTGAGTCTGCCCAGTTCCTAACTGCCCCCTCCCCCTGACGAGAGGGGTTCAGCGGCCCCCTTGTGCGGCCCCAGTCCCACGCCCCTGTAACGTCTGCTCAGCTCCCCCCCAGCACATTCCAGAGCCCGGGACAGCTGCTCCCCGTGACGCGGCACGGATGGGACCAGCAGCTGAGAAAATAGCCTCCCGCCTGGGCCAGACAGAGGTCTGGCCACCGCCACCTCCCACCTCTCCTCTCAGAGGAGAAAGATTCCAGAACATGTGGGAAGTGGAGGGGGTGGAGGCCTTGTGTGAGAACGGGAGACAGTGATCCGGACCCGGACTGCGGGCTCCAGGCCTCTTGATTAATCGTTTTTCCTTCTGCATCCACTTTTGTTCCCTCCCGTCTCCTCCCTGGAATCCGTCTCTCCTCCTCCCTCCCCTCCCCCTTCCTGTGGGAGCTGCAGTCCCATTCACTCCCAGAGGGCCGGGAGGGGTCGCAGACCTCAGAAACCCCAGAGGGGGTGCCCTGGGCAGGACGTAGGGTTGAGGGGCGGGGGATCCACCAGGGAGCAGAGGGAGCTGCAGCCCAGCGGGCCCGCGGGTTCGTTAGGGGGGAAGCCTGCCCCTTCACGCGCTGTCCCCCCCTTGTTCTGCAGTCTGCTGTGGAGGCTCTGGAGCAGGAGAAGCTCGGCCTGCAGGGCCAGATCGCCCAGGTCCTGGAAGGTCGGCAGCAGCTGGCACAGCTCAAGATGTCCCTCAGCCTGGAGGTCGCTACCTACAGGTATGGGTTTCCGGGCCCGGCCAGGCGCACGGACGCGCACACCCCTTCCAAGGCCGGGTCACCACCAGAGGGGCCCAGAGCCATGGGTGGTGGGAACTGGGCTGCCGCCAGGAGCTGTGACTCCCGGCCTGTGTCCTACCCCACTAGGGCGTGTCCCACCAGAGCCCACCTGCTCCGGTGTGTGCTCAGGAACGAAAAAGTCTCCTGGGCCTAGGAGGTCCCCCAAGGGGGGGTGATGTTGCTGAGTGGGACGGCTTCAGGAGAGACCACTGGACACACAGGCGTGGGGGGGTAGCTCTCCATCCAGACCCCGCCTAGGGCCTGAAAAGCCCAGTCTGCACGTGTGTGTGTGCACGTGTGTGCGCGTGCACGTGTGTGTATGCTCACGCCAAGAGAATGATGTCCCCGGGCAACCCCACAAAGGATGAACTGCAGGTTGGGGCCGGGGGCACCCGACCTGGGCCTTGGTCTCCTTGTCTGGAGGTGGGGGAGGGGCTGGGTGACATCCAAGGCCTCTTCCATCCTGAATGTCAGGGGCCTGACTCCCCTTGAGCCCCAGCCCCCTGGCCCTGCCCAGCCCTGCCGCTGATCACATTTCCTGTTGGCTCCAGAAAGGCTGAGACCGAGGAAGTGCTGCCTCTCTCAAAGCCACAGTCTCTTCTGGGAAATCAGCCTGGGGAGTTGCGGGGGGGACCCTGGGATGGAACTTGAGGATGGGGCTTTGCCTTCGGGTGGGGCCAGAGCTAGACATGCAAGGGCAGTACCCCAAGAATTCACAGGCCAACCAAGACAGGGACCCCGGGACAGGATCAGGAGGTCAGGGAAGGCAGGGTCCCGAGAGGGAAGGTCAGTGAGGGACCTGGGATGAAGAAGAGGACACCGAGCTCAGAGAGTCGGAGCCCCGTGGGCAAGGACAGAGGTGAGATCACGGCGGACACTAAGCAGACTCAGAGTCCTTGAGAGGAGCAGGAAGTGGATGCTCGGCGCCCCCCCCCCCCCCCCCCCCCCGTCCCCGGACCCTCCTCATTCCCCGTGGGGCACCCAGGCAGGGTCATGGACACAAAGACTGCCACTGCCCCCCAAAGGCTTGGGATCCAGAGTACTTAGAGATCCCAGGATGAGGGCTTCGACCCCCAGTCAAACCACCCGGGGAAAGGGTCAGGGCCGGCTTAACCACTGGCTTTTGAGGCATGAAAAGGATTTGGAGAGAGAGAGCGGAATTCATTTGCTTTTGTCCGTGACCAGCTTTGGGGGCCCTGGGGGAGCAGGAGGGAGCCTATCCCATGGGAACAGCATGAGAATTCCCACTTCCCTGGGAAGCCCCCCACTCAGACCCTCCAGACTGAACTGTGGACAAAGGCGGTGATTAGCATGAGAATCGGCCCCACAGGGAGGATGAGATCACTGGCCTAGGGTTGGGGGTGGGGGCGGCTGTGCGGGTGTGCGCACACTGTGTGGACTGTGTGGGAATGTGCTGTGTGTGAGTCTGGCCGTGTGTCCCAAGCATGTGTGCGATGCTGTGGTTTCTGTCCATGGGACTCCCCGGGCTCAGCCAAGTGTGACCCCACGTGTGGCTTTTGTGCGGCAGTGGGAATGAAGAGGAAGCCCACAGGGCCAGGGACCCAGGCTCAGCCGAGTCCTCCCAGGCCGGCTTGCCAGAGGCCTGCGGACAGACGGACAGACGGCTGACCCCGCATCTCCTCCCTCATCCCCAGGACCCTCCTAGAGGCTGAGAATTCCAGGCTGCAGACCCCTGGTGGTGTTTCCAAGGCTTCTCTCTGCTTCCAGGGTAAGAGGAGGGGTCAAGCCCTCCCCCACCCCACCCCCTTCTTTGCTCTCTAAGCCCCAGAGTAATTCCTATCCTGGGAGACCCAGTCTAGGTCTTGAGTCCTTGGCCTCCGGTACCAGTGAGTGGACTCTCAGCCCAGCCAGTGGAAGGTGGGGCAGGGCTCACGGGCACTCTTGCCAGAAGTGGTAGCTGCTTCGAAACTCCCCGCCAGTCCCTACTGACACTGTCTCTTCCCCTCTGCCTTTCCAGACCCTAAGCTGGAGCTGCATTTCCCTGGGACCCCAGAGGGCCGGCATCTGGGACCTGTGCTTTCTGCCCTGAGCCCTACTTCCCTCTCCTTGCCCTTGCCTGATACCCTTGAGACACCTGTGCCAGGCTTTCTGAAGAGCCGAGAATTCCTCCAGGCCCGTACCCCAACCCTGGCCAGCACCCCCATCCCACCCACACTTCCGGCTCCCTGCGCTGTTATAGATGCAGAGATCGGAGCCCAGGACGCCCCCCTCTCCCTGCTCCAGCCACAGATTGGGAGGGAGCAGGCCCCAGAGGCTATGCAGGCTCTGGCCATCCCTTCCAGCATTCGGCCAGGACCAGAGGAGCCTGGGGGCAAGCAACAAGAGGCCGGTACTGGTCAGTCTTCTGAGGATCACACCTCCTTGGCCCCAGGTCTCAGCCCAGACCCCTGTAGTTTAGAGGCCAAAGGGAGAGAGCCCAGTGGGTCTAGAATGGCTAGCAGATTCCAGGACGAAGGTGAAGGGCAAATCTGGGGGCTGGCAGAGAAAGAAACTGCCATAGAGGTAAAAATGGTGAATAGTTTGCAGCAGGAAACACGGCAAGAAGATGGGGGTCTGAACATGAAGGAAATCCAAGACTCCCAGGGTCCTTTGGAAGAAGAAACTCTGAAGTCTGTGGAAGAGGAAATTCAAGAGTCGCTGATATCTCTGGAAAAACAGAGGCACGAGACACTGAGATCTCTAGAGGCGAATCCAGAATCTCTGAGATCTTTAGAAGAAGAGAGGTTAGACACATCAAAAGATCTAGAAAAGGAGAATCAAGAGCTATTGACATCTTTAGAAGAGAAGGATGTAGAAGTACTGAGACCTCTAGAAAAAGAGACTCAAGGGCTACTTAAACCTGTAGGAAAAGAGGACCCACAGACATTGCAATCTGTAGAAAAGGAGAATGGAGAACTAATGGGGTCTCTTGAAGGTAATGGAGAGACATTTTTATATCCAGAAAAGGAAAATCATGTGTTAGAAAGGTGTCTAGAAGAGAACTTTGAGTCAATGAGAGATTCAGAAAAGGAGACTCAAGAGCCATTGAGATCTCTAGAAGATGAGAATCTAGAGAACTTGAGACTACTAGAAAAAGAAAACCAAGAGTCTCTCAACTCTCCAGAAGATGAGAAGCATAAGACCTTGAGACCTCCAGAAAAAGAGAACCAGGAACCAGTGAGGTGTCTAGAAGAAGATGACCAAGGGACATTGAGGCCTCTAGAAAAAGAGAACCAGGAGTCCTTGAGGTCTCTAGAAGAAGAGGACCAGGAATCAGTGAGACCTCTAAAAGAAGAATACCAGGAGCCAGAGAGGTCTGTAGGAGATGAGAACCAGGAGACATTGGGATCTCTAGAAAAAGAGAAACAGAGGTCCTTGGGGTCTCTAGAAGAAGAGGACCAGAAGATAGTGATACCTGTAGAAGAGAACCAGGAGGCAGTGAGGTCTCTAGAAGAAGACCAGGAGACACTGAATCCCCTAGAAGAAGAATACCAGGAGCCAGTGAAGTCTGTAGAAGATGAGAAACAGGAGACATTGGGATCTCTAGAAAAAGAGACCCAGAGGTCCTTGAGGTCTCTAGAAGAGGACCGAGAGACAGTGAGACCTCTAGAAAATGAACACCAGGAACCAATGGTGTCTCTAGTAGAAGAAGACCAGGCAATACTGAGACTTTTAGAAAAAGAGAACCACGAGTCAATGAAGTCTCTAGAAGATGAGAACCAGGAGACCTTGGGATCCCTGGAAAAAGAGAATCAGAGGTCCTTGGGGTCTCTAGAAGAAGAAGGCCAGGAGACAGTGAGTCCTCTAGAAAAAGAAAACCAGGAGCCAGTGGAGTGCGTAGAAGAAGAAGGCCAGGAGACTTTGAGATCTCTAGAAAAAGAGAATCAGGATCCAGTGGGGTGTCTAGTAGAAGAAGACCAGGCAATATTAAGATCTCTAGAAAAGGTGAAACCAGAGCCACAAATGTCTCTCGGAAAAGACCAGGAGATATTTAGATCTCTTGAAAATGAGAATCAACAGTTATTATGGTTCCTAAAAGAAGAGAGCAGCAAGGCAAGGAGATCTTCAGAGTCAGAGAGTCTAGAACCACCAAAGTCTGCAGGAAGCGATTTGGGAATATTGAAATCTCTAGAAACTCAAGAGCCACTGTGGTCTCCAGAAGAAATGAGTCAGAAGACAACAAAACCTCTAGACAAGGAAATTCAAGAACCACTGGAGTCTGTGGAAGACGGCCAGGAGATGCTGAGGCCTCTAGAAAAGGAGGCTCGAGAATCACTGGGCCGTGTGGGCGAGTGGAACCTAGAGAATCAGGGGCCTCCAGAAGAGCTGGGTCAGGAAAGCCAAAGGTCCCCGACCGAGGAAGAGACCCCCGCACAGACGGGGGACCTGGAGCCGCCGAGGTCTCTGAAAGAGGCAGGATGGCAGTCGCCAGCGCGTGCCCACCAGCAGGGGCGGGAAGACACGCTGGGATGTGGAGAACAGGATCAGGACTCGCCCCCTGGCAGGGCGGCGGCGGGCCAGGAAGCTGAGGCAAAGCCCATCATCGTGAGGGAGTCCGGTGGCTTCGCCGGGAAGGAGGAGCCTGAGGGGTGCGGACAACTGTGGCTGGCGGCTGCAGGCGAGGCCTGGAGTGCTGGCGAGGGGCATCCGGGGAGCCCGAAGCCCCGAGAGCAGAGAGCGCCAGTTGAGGGAGCCAGCGGGGAGGGAGGCACTGAGGGCTTCCGGGACCCCGAAGGGCCACCAGAGCAAGTCCGGGCGCCAGGCATCCAACCTGCCCAGGAAGTATCTGAGGCGAGAGAGCTGGTGTTGGAAGGTGGACAGGAGTCCCCCGGGGGGGACCAGGCCTCCCCAGAGGTCACTTTGGGGTTAGGGACAGCTGCGGGCGAGTCTGCCGCGGGAAGCTGGCAGGGACCAGAGCGGGAGGTGGGGGGGCTGGAGGACCCAGGCTGCCCGGCCAGAGAGGAGGGGACGACACCACCCACAGGCAAGGAAGGTTTGGAGGGAGAGAGGAGGCCGGGCTCAGAAGGGTCCAGAGAGGACCCAGAGGAGGCAGATGCTCTGGACCCAGAGCTTTCCACCCTGTCCAGGAGGAGCATGGACCCCCTGGAACCTTCCAGGGGCTGGGAGGAGGCAGAGCTGGAGGCCCCCTGGGGCGCAGAGTCCGGGCTCCCCGCCGAGACCGAGGGCCCCTCTCCCGGGGGAAGCAGTAGGGGTGCCCCTTGGCCCGGGCCACTGGCGTTGGAGGAAGCAGGAGAGGCAGAGCTAGTGCTGGGGCCCGCTGAGCCCCGGGCACCCACCCCGATCCCTGGAGATGCCCCCGGGCTCCAGCTCCTGGCTGAGGGGGGCCGGGAGGCTGGCTGGGGGCCGGAGGGCAGAGCGGAGGCTCTGGCAGGGGTGGGGGGGCAGCAGGAGGGCTTGGGTTCTGAGGGCAGCGCTGAGGATCTCCGGGAGGGGGAGAACAGGGAAGACAGTGAGGCTGACGAGCTTGGGGAGACTCTCCCGGACCCCACTCCGCTGGGCCTCTGTCTCCAGTCCCAGGCCTCCCCCAGGTGGGATCCGGTCGGAGAGCCGAGGCCCTCCCCGCAAGGGGAGGCCAGAAAGGAAGGCTGGAGCCCTTCCGTCCCGACCTCTGAGGGCTGTGGGGCCCAGCGAGGGGGTGAGGAGGACCAGGACGAGGAGGAGGAATGCGGGCAGGACTCTGACTTGTCGGAGGAGTTTGAGGACCTGGAGGCTGAGGCTTCTCGCCTTCCCGGGGTCCCCAGGGAGGCTGTGGAACCTCTGGGCCGAGCTCCTGAGCCTGCAGCCTGGGCCGGGGAGGGCGAGTCGGACGGGTTTGCGGATGAGGAAGAGAGTGGGGAGGAGGGAGAGGAAGACAAGGAGGAAGAGGATGGGGGGCAGCCAGGGGCCGGCCCGTGGGGCCCAGGGTCCTCTGTCCGTCCCCTCCCGGCCCTGAATGGCCCTCCGAGAGGGAACTTCCCGGGGTTTGAGGCCACAGATGGCACCGTCCCCTGGGTTGACGGCCTGAGGGACGCGGCCGCTGGTGTCCGGAGAACCGCCCTGGAGACTGAGTCCCAGGACAGCTCGGAGCCCTCGGGCTCGGACGGGGAGTCTGGCCCCGTTTCCTTGGAGAGGGAGGACCAGGTCCCCGACCCTCTGGGAACACTCGGTGGGGTGGGGAACAGCCTGGGTGTCCCTGGCCAGGGCCCCAGCCTGAAGGAGGAGTTGGAGCGTGTGAGTGGGGGGGCGGTGAACGGGCTGCAGCAGTCTGACAGAGGAGAGCAGGGGACACTGGGGGGCCCTGCGGGGGACCCAGGCAGCCCCTTGGAGGAGGAGGACGATGAGGGGGGTGCCCTGAAGTCCCCTTGGGCAGGACCTCCTCTTCACCTGGGCGTGGGCCAGTTCCTGAAGTTCACGCCAAGGGATGATGTTGACTCCTGGTCCTCAGGGGAGGACTAGAGAGCAGCTCGCTCGCTGAGGACTCGGGGGGTGTGTGCGTGTTGGGGGGTCCCTATGTCCCCTCCCTGCTCAGAGGCAGAACTCCTTAAGTTATGATCCCTCGACCCGTGGCCTCTGTCCCAGAGGCCTGACCGGCCAGGGTGAAGCAGGGGTGAGTCCCGAGAACAGAGGCTCCGGAATGCACCCCAGCCCGCAGACCCTGCTGTCCCAGGAGGCTGCAGCCGGCCGAACCACCGTAGGACTAGGCCCCTTTCCTGCCACACCCCTTCTCCCCTCCTGTCCTCTGGGAAGGGCTCCCCCAGGGCAGGGGGCTATGGTGGTCCTCACCGCAGGGCTCCCCTGCCCTGTCCCTCCTCGCTGCACCCTTGTAGGGGGTCTGGCCACTGGGGGAGGGGGTGCTCCCAGGCCCTGACCGCCCCCACCCCGTGTTCCTGCCGTGTTGAGTCTGGCTCATCCCTGCCTGAATAAAGCAATCTTTGGTCTTTGATATCTGGACTCTTCCTTCCCTGGGGTGGGGGGGTCCTCGGGGCCCGGTGGAGTAGAGATGGGGTGACTGGGGACGAAGCTAGTGCTGGGGGGGGGCTGCCTCTGCGGAGAGAAGGAACGGGAAGGCCTCCCGGGGCCCAGGGTGGGGGGCGGGTGGCCGTCCAGGTGACCCTGTGCTGGCAGAAGCCAGGGCCATCATCATCTCTGCCCACAGCACTGATGACAGGGATTAGGCTGGGGGCCACCCCACCATCGGCTTCCTCCCTGCCACCCCCGGCCCCTCAGTGCCGCCAGGATAATGAACCCCTTGCCTCCAAACCCTAACAGTCGTCTGGCCTGCGATGCCGACTCCACAGGGCTGGGTCAGAGCGGGAGGAGGGCGGCTGTGTGGCCCCTGCTCAGTGTTTGACCTCTCTGGACCTCAGACTCAGCCGCAGTGAGGGGCGCTGGGCTGGGTGGCAGGGAAGGGGTGTGGGGAGACCCTCGGGGGCAGGAAGAACCAGAGGAGGCAGAGGTTCGGCCTGGGGTACCCCCTCTTCTTGCCACTGCTCCTCCCCGCCCCCTCCTCTCTTCCCAGAAGGGCTCTGGGTCCGTGAGGGCCGGGAGAGGCCAAGGGTTCCCGGGTTAGATGGGGCCCTAGGCCTTGAAGTCAAGATACACAGAGAGAAACCGCTGGGGCTCTGGCTCACGGGGGCTCTGGCTCTCGGCCCCTCTAAGCCTCTGGCTGGGGGCGGGGTTACGGACCCGAGAAAGAAACTTCCCACACTTGGAGGCCGGCCCAGGTCTGGGAGCTCTTCCTCTCCCCAGGCGCAAGGCTGAGGGCGGGGGGACAATGAGAGGACGGAGACCCAGGCCCGCTGGCTCCCACTCAGGTCCTCTGGCCAAAGAGGGGTGGGCAGACGGACAGGAGGCCCCGATAGACTCCCGCTGTGCCCCTCTCCACGCGGGAGTCTCTGTCTTGGGACCCAGGCCCTCATGTCACATACACCCTGCCCTTGGGTGCAGGAGCCACTCCGTCCCCACCCTTCTGGCAGCCCAAGGTCCTGAGCTCCTTCCTGTACCCAGTGCTGACAAGGCCGGTCTGATCCCGCCAGCCCGCGGGGCCCGGGGGCCAGCACTCGGCGTCCAGGCAAGTAGCGCCACCCGCTGCCCCTGTCATGGGACAGAGGAGCCCTATGCTTGATCTCCCCAGGCCCTCGGGCACTGCCGCCTGGGCCAGGGGCCAAGGACAAGAGGCCAGGCCAAGCCGTCCTTCCCTGCCCCCGGGTGTCCCTCCTGCCCCCGACACTGGGATCCCTGATCCCCTACAGGGTCACCCCCACAATCCTGAACAGGGGAAGGATGCGAGTGAGACAGAAGTCAGGGCTTCCGGAAAGGGGGTGTGTAGTGGGAGGCGTGTTCTCTTTGGAAATGGCCGTCTGTCGGTGCGATACGAGAAATCAAGGTTGGACAGTAACAGGGTCATTCCGGGAGGTTGTAAGAGTGTCGCTTTTCAGGAGACTCTGCTGAGCACCTGCTACGTGCTGTCACTGTACAGACTCCGAGAATCCGGGTTCCTCGCTCCCTTCTTCTTCTTTTTTTTTAAGAGACTTTATTTATTTATTTGACAGAGAGAGAGAGAGAGAGATCGCAAGTAGGCAGAGAGGCAGGCAGAGAGAGAGGGAGGAAGCAGGCTCCCCGCTGCGGGGCTCGATCCCAGGACCCTGAGATCACGACCTGAGCCAAAAGCAGAGGCTTTAACCCACCGAGCCACCCAGGTGCCCCGAAGAAGGGCTTCTGAAGTCACATTCGAAGACAGAGCCGAGGAGGAGGTTATGGGAGGGTAAAAGGAGGGACCTTGCCTGATCTGGGCTGGGGGGGGAGGGGTAGGGGAAGTGGGGGGAGAAAGGATCCTTGCCCCTGTAAAATCCCGGGGCCAAACCAGAGAGCCTGGGGGGTTGTGGAGCAGAAGGAAGACACGTGTGACCAGAGGTGGAGGATGACGGGGGAGAAGGTTCACAGGGAGACTAAGGAGAGTCTGAGTCTCTGGGCTGAGGCCTTGTCTGGTGGCCAGGAAGTGTGCACGTCTTCTTGGGGGAATGAAGAGCCAATGCTGGGCTTGAAGGATGCAGCACGACCAGGTTTGTGTTTTCGATGTGACCTCTGTCGGCTGGGCCAGGATAAGCGTCGGAGTGGCTACTGCAATGGTCTGGGCAGGGGCGCTGGCAGGAGGGGGCATGAAGGACAGAAGTCAGAGACGCAGGATCTCAGCTCTTGGTGGCCTGCCGTGGGGGATGGAGGAGCGTGTGGCAGCCGAGGTTCCCAGGTTTTCACTGGGGCAACAGGAAGGGGGTTCCCATCTTCTGAGCTGGAGAATCTGGAGGGGCTGCCTTGGGGCTCGGAAGAGAGGGCCAGGGTGGGGACAAGAGCAGGAGGGTGGGTGGCCTGGGGTCACCCAGAGAGCCCAGGAGAGAGCTCCAGGCCAGGGAATGGGAGGACCCGGGCCCTCCCACCTCAGCGGACCCTGTCCTCTTGGAAAGTTCCAGGAGAGCGCGGACTTTGTCCAGCCCAGGGTCTCTGCGGGCCCCCAGGATGCTCAGCAAACAGGTACAGAATGAATGAACCGAGGAATGAATGAGGGAAGGAACCGCGATGAGGTCAGACAACAGGAAGCGTTAGGGAGGGTGGGTCCCCGGAGGAGCAGGCGGCACCGTCCCTCCAGCACCACCCCCCACCGGGAGGACAGGCGCGGGGTTATTCTGGGGCCTCTGCCGCCTCCGCCGTAAATACAGCCTCGGAGGGGCGGGGGCGGGGTGGGGGGCCGGGTGGGGGGCCGGAGGTGGCTGCCTGCGTTTGTTTGGGGCACTTCCTTATAAGGCCGTCCAGTCTGAGGCCCCAGAGGGTGAGGTCAGGGGCTGAGCTCTCCACTCAGCCAGCCCAATGCTGTCCTTGCTGCTGCCACCACGGGCCACCACGGTGCCACCCGCCGGGTCTCTGAGGGAATCAAAGGCCTGGGCTTTGGGCTCCGGCCAAGGGAGCTCCCAGTGGGGCCTCTTAAAGGGGCCGTCCGCCTTCCTGCCTGCTTTGCGTGCCCAGTGCACACTGGGGAAGGTGTCCGTGCAGGGTCCTCTGGGGAGGTGGGGCTGGGGTCCCGCTGTTCCCCTCAGAGCCCCTCAGAGCCCTCAGAGTCACATGGCTGTGACTCCCTGTGGTCTAACCTTACACCTCCCGCTGCACGCTGCCCCCCTCCTGGCCTCTTCCATCACTCAGAGGTCCTTCATTGCTCCCGAAGGCGCTGGCGCCTCAGCGCCCCACGGCCCTCCCCCAGCCCCTCCTGGGAGACCAGCTGCTGCCACTTGACCCTGTGGTGTCTCAGCTGCCGTGTCTGTAATGCCATCCTCACAGGGAAGGAGGAATGTGGTTTAATTTCAGCTGGAATGCGCCCTCTGGGCTGCCCACCGCGAGGGGAGGGGACGGAGACCAAGCCTGCCCGAGCCCAGGAAACTCAGCTGGACTCTGGGCTTGGGGACAGGCCTCCGGGTCCCCTGAGCCCTGCCCCCACCCTGCAGCAGAGGCCCTGCTCCAGGACGGGCCCCACAGAGGGATGGGTTTCGCAGGGAGCTGGGGAAAAGGAGGCTTCTTGGGTAAAGAAAGGAGCAGGTGCTGGTTCCGCGTCCGAGGGCCCAGCCTAGACAGAAGAGAGTCCCACGGGGCTGAGCGGGGAAGGGACTGAATGAAGGAGGCGGGGACAGAAGAGCCTCAGGTGAGCCCCCCCCCCCCCCGCCCGCGCACCCCGAGTCTGCAGCCGGAGGACAGGGCGCCGTTTCCTGTCTCATCCACTTCTGTGTCTCTGTCCCTGCTGGGGCCCCTCCCTACCGCGGTCCAGCCTAGCACCCCAAACCCGGATCACACTGGTCTCTTCTCCAAACTCAGGAGCGCTTGGCTCTGGCCCCTTTATCCCAGGGTCCCCAGGGTGGACGGCCCACCTGTCACCTGACAACAGGAGGAGACCCAGAGCCCAGAGAAGACCTGCAGCGTCTCTCCGGCAGCCGCCAGCCCTCCTCCAGCCCCGCGCACCCTGCCCTCCCCCATGACTCAGCTGCAGCTCCAGAAATAAACCCAGGCAGCTGCCAGGGGGCCACCGTCGAGGAACCAGCTCCCGGCAGCTGTGGGCTCAGCTGCTGACGAGCCAGGGCCCCAGGGTCCCGGGAAAGGGTGGCTGGAGGCTTCAGGGCTGGGGAGACAGCTCACCAGCTCGGCCCCTCCCGGGCCCTTGGTCAGCCAAGCTCACCACTCACAAGCCCACTCTCCCTCCCCAACTCTCTCCGTGGTCTGCTACCTGCTTTTCTCCCTGTCCCCGGCTCCTGGTTCCTTACGGGCTCCCCAATCTGTGGGTCTCTCCTGGGCTCCTTCCTTTTCTATTCAGCTCACTCACGTGTCACAGAGAACTTCAGTTCACTTTGATGGGGAAACTGAGGCACAAAGAGACATCCCCTGCCAATGCTCCTAAGAGCCCCTAGACACCTCTTGGGGTCCCCAGAACACAGGTTAGGGGGCTGTGGGCGGCTCCCCTTAATGCCCCAGTCCCCAGGGGTCAGCAGCCCTGCCTGGCTAACAAGCTCCCGAGGACTCAGGGAGAACAGCAGGGAGGCCGCAGGCCCCCACTCCGAGGACTGATCAGTCCTTCCGTGGTGTCCGCACGGGCTTCCTCCTTCTCCCTCTTTTCTCATCTCTCCCCCCTTCCCCCCCTTCCTGGGGCTCTGCCCCTGAGACCCTCAGTTCATCCTTCCCAGGAGGAAGCTCTGCTTTGCGGCCAGCGGGGCGGACGGAGCGGACAGGTCATCTCAGGAAGGCCCGAGCCGTCTGGGGGAGGCAGACGGAGCGAGGAGACCTGGTCCCCACTTGGGCTGGGGATCTGACTGCAGCCCCCAGGGTGAGCCCGCCCGCCCCCAGGGGACTGACAGGCTGAGCATTTTTGGAAGTCTTCGGGCAGCCTGGACAATGGGGCCCTTTCTCTCCCAGCGCAGGAGACCGTCCCACAGACAGGGCTGAGGCCGGGACAAAGGCCCCAGTGAGGTCAGGGCAGCGTGTGGGAGTTAGGGGTGGGGTGGGGTGGGGGCCCTCGGGGGGACGGATGGGAGGTAGGGTGGTGGTTAGAGCTGTCTGGGGGAGTGCTGGGGACCATGGTAGCTGGAGGGCATCTGGAGGGCCCCTCTGCCCAGCCCCTAAAGCCAGGCCCCCTTCTCTCCTATATCCATTCACTCTGACCTCACCCCAAGAGAACAGGCAGCCCTGAGGGGTCCCCATGTTAGACTCCGAGAAAAGGCCAAGAATGTAAGCCTGCCTGGTGGGGGGCTCGGCAGGGGTGACCTGGTCAGACCCAGGTGGGCTCCTGCTCCAGGCTCTTCCGGGAGGGGCAGGGTGGGGCCCCCCATGAGCAGGAGGTGCTGATGCCCCTGCCCCGCCGTCTCGCGCACACGTACGCACACGCACACACGTGAGCACACGTGCACACACACACCCGGGCTCATGCATGCGCAGGTCAGGGCTGGACTCAGTTCACAGTGCTGAGTCATCCCTGGACCAGCTCCCCCCTCCTCCAGGAAGCCCAACAAAGCCAGGAGAAGGCTTAGGCTTCCGTTTCCGGTGGACTTGCTCCAGTGGCGGCAGGTGCCGGGGCCGGGAGGGAGATGACTCCAGTGGCCGCCCTGTGTGAACCCTGGCAGATCTCCTCATGTACACAGCACACGGCGGACCCCTGCTTCGGCTGTGGGGGACACTCAAGAAGTGTTGGTGGCCCGCCGGGACACTGAAGCCCCCTCCAGCTCCCACCCAGGAGCCCTCTGGGGGGTCCACCCTGCCGTCTCAAGTCCTGTGGGATCTGCTTTGCGAGAGCCCAGGGATGGACACTGCCCCCTCCTCTGCCTTCTCACCTTCAGGCCCAGGCTTCCAAGGCCCACCTTGGTGTTGACCCACTCACCAGTCCAGCTAAATGCCTGACATCCCTAACAAGGCCCTGAGGAGGCAACCCCGGGGGGGGGGTGTAGTACAGAATAAAGTGGGGGTCTACTCTGGCCCCAGGATCATCTTCCTCCCTGTGGCTCCTGCAGAAACAGCCCCATCCCCTAGCCCTGGCCGGCTGGGTTGTGTGGGAGGGGCGGGTGAGCCCCGGTGGGGAGAGGAAGGCGGGGGTAGGTAGGCGGGGGTAGGTGCGCCCGGGAAGCCATGCTGGCACCCAGCCCCAGATGGTGTGGGGTCTCGGTAAAGGGTGGAGAGGGCCAGGAGCTGGTGGCACCTGTCCGGGGTGCCTCACTGTCTCGGGTCTTTCGCGATGGCTCCCGCCGTCTGGCTCCTCTGAGTCTCACCAGGTTTTCCCGACTTGCAGGAGAAGGAATCAGAGTTGCTCAGGGGGGCACGACGGAGGGCAGCCCCAGAGCGCGCGCGTGTGTGACCGCGTGTGCACGCGTGTGACCGCGTGCGTGTCTTTGCGCGTGTGACCGCGTGCGTGTCTTTGCGCGTGTGACCGCGTGTGTGACCGCGTGCGGGGAGCGCCCGCCGCCGCAGGGGTCCGCCCCGGCCACGGCGCGGCGGGGCCCAAGGCCGTGCCCGCGCGGAGGTACACGCGCGCGCACACGTCCTCCCCTCCCCACTTCCGACGCTGACCTCACCACCCCAGCCGCCGCTGACTCACAGCCCGCGCCGTCGGCGCGCCCTGGCCGGAAGTCACCCTCCGCCCCTCCGTCCGCTCCCCCCTTCCCCACCCGCGCGGCTCGCAACGAGGGGTCGCGGCGCCCCCTGGCGGCCTCCCGGGACCCCTGCGGCTCCTCCCGCCCGGCCGCACCCACGCAGGCGCACGCGGCGCTCTCAGCCCGCCGTGCCTGCGTCCGCAGCGCCCTCTGCCGGTCACAGCCGGGAGCCCAGCAGGTCTTTCTCGGAGCCGAGCGCAAAGCAGGGCTGGGGGCGTCTCCCGGGCCCTTGTCTTGCTGCCCCAATCCCTGTTTCTTTTGCTGGAAGTAAGCCTTCCTGCCGTCTGGCCCCCAGACCTGCATTCCCTTCACTCTCACCCTCATCCTTGAGAGAAACCGTCCCTTTTGGGAACCTCAGAACCGGGCCACCAAGGCCCTGGTCTCCCCGCCTTCCTCTGTGGGCTCTCCATCCCTCTCCTTCCCCAGGCTGTGCAGGTCCGCTGGACTGGGCACTCTGGCATTCCAGCTCCTTCCAAACACGCTAGTCCTGTCGGCCAGCCCCTGCGAGCTCCTTCGTTCCGTAAACCCATACCGGGCCACTACTCGGTGCCAGCTCTGTTCTCTCCACTGACCTCTTGGGAACCTCTCTGACCTTCAGAAGCTGATCAATATCCCAGGAGGCCCAGCCCAACCCGTCTCTCATCTCCTTCCCTCTCACAGAGAAGCATCCAACTTGCCTGTGCTCCAAGCGGCTTTATTTCCTGCTGGTTACACAGTAATCCATCCTGCAAACCCATTCCTGGGAAACATGAGAGTGAGCGGACCAGGTATCTCCCAGGGGAACGGACGGGACAGGATGGCTGGCAAGGAGAGGGCAGTTGAGGCACTTAGGGACTTCCTTGAGGTCCTCGGCTGGGGGTGGCCTGATGCCCATGGTAGGGGTGAGAGGGGGCTGCCCAGGTACTGCCCACAAACCCCTCAGTCACTGTCACCCGAACTCCAGCCCCACTCCTCTCCTGTGGTCACTTCCTGTGATGGGAAGAGGGTCGGGGGAGAGGCCAGTGCTGGGGGCAGCTGTGTTGAAGGCCTCGCTCTCTAGGGACCCGGAGCAGGACTGGAAGGAGGGGTCAGCAGGGCCTTCCAGCGTCCAGGGAGCCCTCCCTGATGTCCTTCTGGAGCCTTCAGTGAGTGCAGAGCTCGAGCCTGGGAAAGAGGCCCACACTCACTGTCTATGCGGAGCTCCTCCCTGGGTCTCTTCTGAGAGCCTGCCCTCCGGGGTTATGATCTCATTGAAACCCTTGCCCTGGCTCAGCCCGTAAGAGCCCAGAGTGTGGCCAGTGCTCTCAGACCTCAGCACTGAAAGGGACCCCAGAGCACCCACCTCATTCCCGCTGCCTCCAAAGGCAGCCACGATGGCTGCGAGGTCACACAGCCAGCGGCTGGCAGAGCTGGGACTAGAGCCCAGAGCTACTGTTGGCTACTCCCCACCTGCGTCCTCCTGGCACTCACAGGCCTCTTGGGCACACAGGAGATCTGGGGGGGCTCCCAACGGCCATTCTCCTGGCAGCGGATCAGCGGCAGGTTGCGCTGGGTCAGCCCCTCCCGGCACCGGTAACGAAGCACCGTGTCTACTTCATAGCGCAGCCGTGGGCGGCCAAACACTTGGGCCAGGGGCAGCTCTGGTGGAGGCCCACAGGACACTGCAGGGGCAGGGGGAACACAGTCAAGAACTGGGAGCCTGGCTCTGTGGGTGACAGTTCCCAGAATCAGGATGAGGAGGTGGGGGCGGGCCACAATATGATGCAAAAAAGAGCAGAGGTTCCTAGTGGACCCACCTCATTTTTTATCTCCCCCTTGCGCATGGCCTGGGACACATTTCTGATTCTTCCGTAGCTCTGCCCCCTCCTTCTACACACACATGGGCCGCGTGCCCCTGGCGCTTCCTCCTCCCCCCTGCCCGGCCTCACCCAGCCCCATCTTGCAGGTGTAGGACAGGTGGTAATTGCAGGGCACGTCACTCCATTGTCCCTGGTCATGCCACACCATGACCACGCAGTTCTCTCCAGACAGGAAGTAGCTGTCAGGCTGCCCAGGGTTCCAGTTCTCATAGAGCTGGGGGGAGGGGGACGGCATGGGGGGATGAGGGGGAGGGATGGACCTAGAGGGCCTGAGGAGGGTGGGAGGGGCACTAAGAGGCAGGGGGGTGGGGGATGGGGAGTGGGGGCCCAGGAGGTGAAGGAACAGCTCGCGGGCTTTGGTGGGGGGAATAGTGGGAAGAAAGGAACGCAAGGAAGGGAGGCCGCCCCAGGGGGAAGCGGGACGAGAAGGGGCCCGGAGAGGGGGTGGAGGGCAGTAGGGCTTGGAAGAAGCGACCCAGGCCGCTGAGGGACAGCCGGAGCCTCTCACCAGGGGGACGCCGTCTGACCACAGGAAATCGCCTTCGATGGTCCGGTCGTTGAGCCCGATCCACTGGTACTCGCGGTACCGACCTGGGGAGGAAGCGCGGGCGGGCGCAGGTGTGCAGTGAGCCCCGCTGCCAGCAGGTGGCGCCGCTCCCCGCTCCCGGCGGCCCCGGGGTCAGGGGGATGGGTCGTTCCAGCCAGACCCAGCCGGGGCTTCCCCGCTTTCCCTGCAGCCCGTCCAGCCTCTGCCCGCGCGCCGACAGAGGGCAGGGTCCGGGCGGGCGGCAGGGGTGCGGAGAAGAAAACATCGGCGAGGCCAGAGGGGGGGAGCGGGAGAACGGGTGGGGGGTGGGGGCAGGCGGAGGGGGCAGAGGCGGGGAGGCGGGCGCGGCCGCGGGGGGCGTCGGGCCGCTGCAGGTGGACCGCGGCCGCCAGCCCCGTCCGGCCGAAGCCCGCTGCCCCCGCGGGAAGTGCGGCGCAGGGACCACGGGACGGGATGAATGAGCGAAGTAAACCAGGGCACGGGCACCGGGTTAATGAGGGAGTTACTGGATTCCCGCACTCACTGACGGTTAGTGATGGGTTAATGAGTGAGTGAGGACGGCGGGCGACGCGCCCCTCCAGCCCCGCCCCAGCCCACTGTTGATGAAGTCCTGCTCCTCGGGCGTGCTGATGCTGGCCAGGTGCGCGCCGAACAGCCGGCACTGGGTCTCCGCCTCCTCCCAGCTCCTCCGCGTGGAGAAGTGCTTGTAGCAGGCCCCCTGGAAGGCGTCCCAGCCAGGGCTGCAGAAGCGGAGGCCTGGGGCACAGAGGGGCGGCTCGCTGAGGCCGGAGCGCGGGCACGTCCTCTGTCAGGGACTGGGCCTCCCCCGCCGCGGCCGCAGGGGCCGGGGCTAAGGGGCCGGCGGTCCCTGCCCAAGGTCCAGCCCCGAAAGGGGGCAAGGAGGAGTCCTGAGGGACCCCGGTGCAGGGGGCCTTGATGGCTTCCTCCTCTGAGCGCCAGGGACCAAGGAGGGTGAGGGCTGGTGTCCCGGCCTGGGTCTCCGCAACCCTCCATCCTAGGGGGCTGTGACCTCCCATCTTTCCAGGAGAGAAGTGACAAGTAGGGACCGCCTGCTGCCAGGCGCACGGGGAGGCTACGCACTCCTCGCTCCCGCACCACTTGAGAAAGGCATGTGTGGTTCCACTTAACAGATGAGGAAATCGAAGCTAGGGCTCAGAGAGGTTTTGTGATTTGCTTAAAATGGAGATTCATTAATGACAAGGCCCAAACCAGTGCCCTCCCTCCTGCGTGCAGAGCTAGCTCACTGTCCCGGGTCCAGGCTTCAGATCAACCCCCAACCCCCCACACCCTACCCTTCAACACACTCACCAACATCACACAGGTCCCCCCCATAGCCAGGCAAACACAGGCAGCGGACCCCCTCCTCCTCCTCCAAGCACGTCCCACCATTGTGGCAGGGGCTGGGGACACAGTCACCTGAAGGGGGAGAGAAGTGAGGTGGGGGGAGCAGGGGAGCACAGCTCTGCAGCCTGAACCCCCGGGGAGGAAGGGTTCAGAGAGTTCACAGCCCAGCCTCCTTGTCTTGGAAGCTATCACAGCACCTTAAAAGTCAGCCCAGGCCTAAGTTCTGGGTTTCTCCCTACACTGACCACCCCCCTTCCCAGCATCGACTCAGCCCTGTGTTGGCCATTTTCGTGGCCACCAGTGTGGGCCCAGTGTAACAGGCTGGGGGAAGCTGGTCAGGAGGGCCCTCAGGACCCGACCCCATGAAAGGGAAAGACACTGGGCTGTGCACCATGAGATCTGGACTCTCCTGTGGCTCCTGGCTCTGCTGAGTGACATTGCGCAGGTCACTTGACCTCTCTGGGCCTGGAGGCTAGTCTCCCACTCGCTTGTCTTGGGGCCAGGTGCCTGCACAGTTCTGTACACTTTAGATGGGGAAACCAGAGGAGTCACCGCAGCAACAGAAAGCTGTGGTCTGTACTTTACTGCTTCTGGGACCTGATACTGGGGTGGGGGAGGGCTAGCTATTCCTTCTGCAGTCGGGGTGGGGCACATAGAGTCAGCCCCAGAAGCACCAATGGGAAACACTATCATAGTGAAGAACCAACGTATTTCCCCTGGGTCTATGCCCTAATCGTCCTCTCACCCCACCCCCCACCCCCAGCCTGAAGCTGCAGGACTCCCGCTGTCCTACAGCCGGATCCTCACACTGTCTCAACACCGTGCAGTCTCTTGTCTCTCCCTCTGATCTCCCCAAACTCCCCTCCACCTTGGGCTTTCTGCAAGTTCCCCAGCCCAGAAAGCCCTCCGATCCTCCTCTCTCCCTTCTGGTCCTCTCTCCCCCAGGCAGTCTTCTTAGACCGACACAGAACCCTGCCATCTGCGGTCTGGCTGGGTCACCTGCCTTCTCCTCTGGGCTCTCTCCCTCTGGATCCGGGGACAGGAGGTGGCTGCCTTTACACCGGGCCTGGGTGCTAGGTGGGCAGTTTTCACTCCTTCTGGTCCAGGAAGGGGAAGACGGCCCCACAGACTGACAGTGCAGGGCTGGGCTCACAGCTTGGGAGGAGAAATCAGCTCTAAGCGGGACTCTTCAGACTGTGCCTTATGCCCAGCATCCAAGGGCACGGCCCACTGGGCTTCCCTCTGCTGGGTGGGGGGCGGGGAAGCTGAAGCTGAGTCCAAGAATGTTGCTGGGATGGATGACCAAGCTGTTTGGGGTGAAATGAATCTGCTGTTCCAGCACCCCCACTCTGTCACCTCCCCTCCAGGCCTCCCCTCCAAGCTGCCAGCACTAGCTCCCGGGGGGGGGGGGCAAAGGGGGAGGAGAGGTGTTTTACTTAACCCACTAAGCACCAGGACCCACAGAGGGTAGGTGTCCTGAAGCCCGTTCCATCCCTCACCCTTTCCTGGGGGACGGAGATTCCGAACCTGGCTCCCCGCCCAGGCCATGAGATCCCTCCCCTGGCTGAGGGAGGTAGAACCTGAGCCAGCACAGACAGCGGAGGTGAAGGAACCCCTCTTGAGATGTTCCACTCTCCTTCCTTCCCATGTTGGGGCCAACTGCTATACACAACCAGAAAGTTCTTCCCTCCTGCTGCAATAGAAGGCCAGAGGACATCCCTGGGCCTCCAGGTGGGGTAACTAAGACACTGCAGAGATTCCCACTGCTGCTTCTCTTCCCACCAAACCGCCTCCCAACCCACACAGCACCGAGCTCCGAGCTCCAGCTGGGCAGGGAGCCAATGGTTGAAATGGGAGAGCCCGACGGGCGGGCCGGGTGTGCTGCAGGGGCCCTATCCAATCCTGGACCATCTAGGGAGGGCAATGCAGGGACTGGGAAGAACCCAGCCTTCTCTAGGGTCTCCAAAGGGAAGCTCAACCTTCCCTGAGCCAGTGGGGCTTCTCTCAGACCCCAGAATCTGACTCCCACTCCTGCCTCTGCGTTTCCTCTCCGTCCTCATATCCTGCATTGTGTCTTCTCCAGCATCGGGGACTTTGAGATCTTTTGGGTTCAGGGAAGGTGAGAGTCTTCCAAGGGGTGGTGGGGTGCTCGTTAGGGCAGGGTCAGTGGGGCAGGGGCGGCAGTGGGCAGTGGGATGGAAGTTAGATCCTGTCCCCCTTCTGAGTTGCGGTGGGGGAGGCCGGGGCCAGGGATGGGCTTCTACGCTAAGATGGACTTTCTCCATCATTAGTCTGTATGTCCGGCTCTAGACAGAAGCCTTCAAGATGGCTCAGAAATGAGTACACGTGTGTGTGCCCCCCCACACACACTCTCTCTCTCTCCCTCTCTCTCCCTCCCTCTCAGGCTGGCGGAAGTTTCGCCCCATCAGGAGTGAGGGACTACAACTCCCAGCAGCCCCGCCGACTGATGGGCAGTGACTCCTGTGCTCCTTCAGAGTTGGGCTCTTGGCCTCTTGGCGGTCAGGAAGGAAGGCAGAGGAGGAGCCTGAGAGGGCAGAATGGAGGACCAGCGAGCCTGTTAGAAGGGGAGGGCGGGGAGGGGCACTGGCTGAGGATGAAGAGAAGGAAGAGAGAAGCAGAGAGCGAGGGAAAGACTGGGAGAGAGACGGGGCGCCAGAGGGAGCTTCGGAGAGCTGCCCGGACCCAAATGCGAGGAATGAAAAGGGCAGACAGCTGGAGGTGGGCACAGAGGGTGCCAGAGTTTTGGTTATAAAGTGGTTTAATAGAGATTTATTTCCAAGGCTTGTTTTCCATGAAACAGTCGAAAAAATACTTCACAGAAGTAGATGCTTAAGGCTCTGTGGGGATACGGGCTCTCCTAGACCCCAGAGGCTGAGGGCAGGGACGGAATCCCAGGCTTCCGTGATATCCGTGGGGTGGCTAAAGGGGGTGGCACACAGGAGGGGGCGGGGCAGCAGGAGAGGGGCCTGGGCCCCAGAGAATACAATAGGCCCCCAGGGCATCTACGGGCTTGAGGATGGGGGGGGTGGTCGGTGGGCTGGTGAGTCACAGGTGGAGAGACAAGGACAAGAAAGGGTCACAGGTGGTCAGCTGGGAGGCTGGAGTCACAGGGTGGGACGGTGGGGTTGGGGGTCATGAGGTGAGAAATCAGAGTGCGGAGCTGGAAGTCACAGATGTGGCACCCAAGACTGGACACACACAGCTAGGAGATGGAGGCAAAGGACAGGAGACGCTGGGGTAGTGGGGGTCAGAGGACCACAGGTCATGTGACCCAGAGCTTCATGGGGAGAAAGGGGAGAAGGAGAAAGAGGGAGTTCGAGCCTTGGGCAAAGTTACCTGATGAGGGGGCCACGGCCACTCCACCTCGGCTGGCGCTGTCAGTGGGCAGCACTGGCTGCACCCGCACTGATGTCCCTGCTGGGACAGTTCTTCCAGAATTCTCTTCAGAGGGGGCCTCCAGTTCCCTGGCACCCTCAGGGGCCCGTGTGGCTGGAAGCAGGGCAGGGGTATCCTCAGAGCTCCCTGCCTCCTCACTCTCTCCTCGAGGGACCCCAGACAGCTCAGGACCACCAGCCTCCTCCCCCACCTCTCTCTCCCCGGCCGGAGTGGAAGGCGGTGGGGGTGTCAGTTTCCCATTCCTGGGGGTGGGTAGAGTCTCAGTGGGTGGTCCAAGGACCCTCGGAGGCCCGGGAGCCTTTGTCTCTCCGTCGGGGTGTGGTGACGCAGCAGGCTGTAGGACTGCACTCGCTGGGGGTGGTGAGGCACGGGAGAGCGATTCCTCTAGGGCTGGCTCCGTGGGTATAAGAGTCTCCGGGTCTGGGCTGCTGAGCTCACTGTGCCAGGCCCACAGGGCCTCATCTTCCACCTCCTCCTCTTCCTCGTCTTCTTCCTCTTCATCTGTGTATTTCTCTTCTTCCTCCAAAGCCTTGTCTTCCTCTTCGGAGGACCCCAGGGGAGGGACAACGGATGGCGGTTCGAATTCTAGACAAAGCACAGGTGGTTCAGCACCAGGGACAGCACCAGCCCCAACCCGAAGACCTCGGAGGACGGGAAGGAAGCAGAGGCTGGGGAGGGTGAGGCCTGGGGTGGCCAGGGGAAAGCCTGTCCCAGGGAGACGCTGCCTCCGTTCCCCACCAGAAGACCTTCAACCTGAGCAGCAATACTGAGACTACCTGGAGGAGGCTCTGTGAGCCGTCATCAGCCCAGGAATAAAACAGGGCTGTTATCTCTCTCTCTCCTAGCCTTGAAATCTCTAGTCTATTTTGGGTAGGTGGGGGAGGAGGGAACCAAGGAAGGAGCAGCGTCCTTCCCAGACCCAGAGAGTTGGAAGTGGAATGTGCTGGAAAGGCAAGGGTTGGGAGAGCACTGGACACACGCCCTGTGTCACGGAGCTGCTGAGACAAGTCATGCAGCACCCCAGGCTTGCACCCGCACCACCGACTTCTCTTACTAGGGGATTCGGTTACCAAGGAGGGTTCTCGGGGCCTCTGCGGGGTCTTCTGGAGTGGAGCTACCACCCGCTCCGTCCTCCACGATGGGGATGGAGTAGATGGCTCCCCGGGACTCGCTCTCCACAGCTTCCTGAGGCAGCTGGAGTTCCTCCAGGGTCTCTGTCACCGTGACAATGGCCTCCAGCCCATCAGAGGCCGGGTCCGAAGCTGGGTCTGACGCCTCAGGCATGGCGGACGGCTGGGCAGAGTCTGTCAGGAGGGAAGTGCCAATGGGAAGTTGACCAGGCGGCTGGGTCCTGCAGCCACAGGCCTGGGGGAGACCCACCGTCTCTGCGCTAGACTCAAAGACCATGAGAGTCCCAATTCTCACTCAGCCTTTTTGTGGAGGACCCAAAGGACCCAGGGAGCACTGCGGGAGGGAGTTCACCACCTATTCCTCAAGCATCAATCAAGGGCCCACCATGTGGCAGGCCAAATTCTTCTGGGCACTGAGGATACAGTGGAGAAAAGCCAGCAAGCCTTCTGCCCTAAGGGAGTTTACAGCCTAGCTACAGATAATAAACAAATAAGCATGTATCATAAAGTTATCATACAAAGAACAATTAGGGGCGCCCACGTGGCTCAGTCGTTAACCATCTGCCTTCAGTTCAGATCATGATCCCAGGGTCCTGGGATCAGGCCCCGCATCATGGGGCTCCCTCCTCAGTGGGAAACTGCTTCTCTATCTCCCACTCCCCCCTGCTTGTGTTCCTTCTCTTGCTGTGTCTCGGTCAAATAAATAAATGAAATCTAAAAAAAAAAATTTCTTTTTAATTAGGCAGGGTAAGGAGATGGAATGGTGAGAAGTACTACTTCAGGCAGAGTGTCAGGAAAGGCTCAGGAGAGACAGTTTCCTGATTAAGGGGTGGAGGAAGGATGGGCAGGTGGTCTCAGCACTGTGGGACCCTGCTCTTGGAGCAAGGCACAAGGACCCGAGGGGTTTTCAAATGGAAGGGGAGAGGGGGCCGTCATGCAGGAGAGCTGAAGGGTGAAGTCCAGGAAGGACATCCAGTAGTCACCACCTGAGGGTCTCAACACTGGGGCAGTAGGGGAAAGGGAGGAGCTGCTGCCTTCAAACCACTGGTGCTTTGGAAAGGATAACCTGGTCTTCGGAGAAGAGAATGAAGGTCAGAAAACCAGTGAGGCGGCGGTGAACTGGGCTAAGAAAAGCCCTGAGGGCTGTCTGCGCTCAGCCAGACGTAACTGCACAGCCTGTCCCGCCCCCATCACCTGCTCCAGGGAGCCTGGCTCCTGCCAGGCAAACGAAGCCGTGCCCTTGCCCGCCTCTGTCCTCCACTTGTTCCCAGCCGCTCACTGTAATTACGGTCATCACCGTCAACCCTCTTCCAGTTGGCCTTTCCAGACAGACCTGCCTTCCTACGACTTCACTGCCCCACCGCTCCCTTGCCCCGGGCTCAAGATGTTTGTGGATCGAGCCCAGCAGAAGTAAGGCTTTTCTCTCAGTCTCCCCTCATACTGGGAGCAAGGCATCTCATCTCCCCTTGGACTAGGGGCTCCCAAGGCAGAAGCAGTGGCTTTCCCCTTCAGACTAGGGACTGTGCATTCTCCGTTCACTTCTGCCTCCAGCCCCACCAGTACCACAGGCTCCCGAGTGCGGCGAGGACTGAGAACACCCCGTGACTGTCAGCCACACTTGCACGGGGCCCTGTGCCTCTGGGGGTCCCAGGCACTGCCTTCCTGCCAGCTCCCAATGTTAAGATGTGGTCAGAAAGCCATCTCTACATCCAGCGGTCCTTGAGGACCTGCTCCCTATGGGGAGGACTTGCGTCTGTCCATCAACCTTTGGTGGCTAAAGATCTGAGACCATCAAGCTGAAGTTTCCGACCCTGCCCACCCCCCACCCCCACCCCCCATCATGAGAGCTCTGGAGAGCATGATGGTAACTGGATCAGACCATTCACTGGGTTCAGAGAACATCCCTAATCTCTGCTCTAGGGGCGCCTGGGTGGCTCAGTGGGTTAAAGTCTCTGCCTCAGGCTCGGGTCATGTTCCCAGGGTCCTGGGATGGAGTCCCGCATCGAGCTCTCTGCTCAGCGGGAAGCCTGCTTCCTCCTCTCTCTCTCTACCTGCCTCTCTGCCTATTTGTGATCTGTCTGTCAAATAAATAAATAAAATCTTAAAAAAAAAAAATCTCTGCTCTACTAATGAAATGCCCAGAAATGGAAACCTCTCCAACCTCCCAATACAGAAGAGGTGGCTTTGGCATTAGGGAGGCAAGCCATGGACAGCAGAAGGGAAGGCAGGTGAGGGGCACAAGGAGGCAAGCCCTCCCTGAGGCCACATAGCCCAAGTCAGAGGGCATCAGTGGAACGAGAGCCCTAGGTGCCAAGCCGGGCGTCACCCAGGGCTCCTTCAGGCCAACGGCCAAGACCCGAGAGACACTAGTCCAAGCAGCAGTGGGACTTCCAGGCTCAGCTCTGGGTCCCTGACAGAGACAGGTTGGTCTCAGCCTCTGCAGGGAGGCCGCTCACCTCGGAAGCAGTAGACGTTGAAGCGGCTGTGCTTGTTGGGAAAGCCAGTCTGGTTGGGGAAGAGGAAGAGCGTCTTGACACCAGGCAGGCCTCCCCCGCAGCGCTGGCTGGGCGTGACGATGGGGTAGCGGACACTGCCGTCGGCCAGCCAGCCTGGGCTGCAGCGGTCCAGGCCCCCGTCCCAGGCGGCGTATAGCTGGCCGGTGGTGGCGATCTCCGCACCCCGCTCCCGGCAGTACGCCCGTGCCTCCTCCAGCGTCAGCTTGTCTGCAGGGGCACCCAGGAACAGCTCTCCTGGGAGGGAAGAGGAGGCTGTGTCACTGGGAAGCTGGCAGCCCCGTCCACCCTGGCTGGCTTCTCCAGGCCTCCGTCTCCACATCGGGGACACAGAGTCAACTCCCCTCTTTCAGGGTCAAAGCCTGGGTGGAACCTTGGGGTGAAATTACTCAGAGGGGCTGGCTCCGCTTCCTCACTCTGTGAAGAAGGAAAGTGAGGCCGGGAAGGCTGAGGGTAGAGAGAGGCTCAGCAGGTGTCAGACACAGTCTCCGACCACCTGTGAGGCGTGGGCCATGAACTTGCTTCCATGACAGTATCTGGAGGGCGGGACCAGCTTGTTTCTTTGGAAGCCCCCCTCCCCCGGGATGCCCGCTTGAACACACCAAGGATGACTGTCCAGCAGAGGCCCCAGGAGGCGCTCCGGCCAGCCCCGGAGAAGGGGCTCTAACCCGAGAACCTCTCACCCCCAATCACCATTCAGGTCTTCGGCATAGCAGTAGACATCATAGAGGTCGTCCGGGTCCACCACTCCGTAGTTCCGGACCCCGGGGAAGCCATCCATGTCTCCATAGCAGGCTTCTCGTGGGGTCTGGATGGGATACCTGAGACCGAGTATGGACGCCTTCATCAGGGAGCCCTCCAGGGATGCCCCTCCTGAACCACACTGCCTTTTAAGGCAGCCAGCTGTCTACCTGGTTCTGCAGGGACACCCCCTACCCCAGGGCAGGCCAACCTCATTGCCTGGAGGCAGTGGGAGCCGGATGGCTGGCCTGAGACATCAGGCAGTCCCTGCTGAACCAGAGCCCACCGAGACCTCAGCTACAACTAGAAGCTCGTGGCCCCCGGCCGCCCACCCACCTCACGGTCTGGTCGGACAGCCAGCCAGCGTCACACTGCTCATAGCCCCCGAGGTAGGCAGCGTAGAGCTGCTCCGGGGTGGCGATGCGGGCTCCGATGCGGGCACAGGCCTCCTGGGCCCCCGTGAAGGAGAAAGCATAGCGGGCAGAGCCTTCCCGGTAGAGAAAGACGACCCCTGGGGGGCAGAGACGAGTCCTGAGGCAGGGTCACCCCCATACCAGCCTCCCCTGGCCCTCCTTGTCATGCCCCTGTACACAAGGAGTCAAGTCCAAACGGTGCTCACTTGGCAGCATGAGCAGGTGACCTTAGACTGTGAGCAGGATTCCCTCCGCCCCGCAGGGAGAAGCGGAGAGAAACGAGGTGACCGAGGCCTGTCTCTACTCACTCGGTTTCCAGCTCTCTGGCTGCCTTCCACTGGGTGTGCTTGCCCCTGGGACTGTGGGCTCCCTCCCTGCCGGCACCTCCCTCGTCCTGCCCTCACCTCCCTCCTCCTGCCCTCACCTTTGACCTTGACCTCCACGGCGTCGCTGCTGTCGTCTATGCCATGCTGGACTTCGCAGCGGTAGATGCCCGAGTCGTTGGGCCGCAGCTCGCTCAGCGCCAGGGACACGTCGGTGAGCGACGCGGGGTAGGCCGGCAGCGCCACGCGGAACCGGTAGGCCTCGCTCACCTTGACGCGCAGCCCCCGTGCCACCAGCACCTCGGCCTCGCGGCCCCCGGACAGGAAGGTCCACTTGACCCGCGGGGAGCCCAGCACGGCCCGGCGGCCCAGCGGCGGCCGCAGGTAGTGGACGTGGCAGGGGATGGTGAGGGCGCCGCCCAGCACGCCCTGCAGTGGCGCGTTGCCCGCGATGCGCACGCGGAAGGCCCGGTCCTCTGTGGATGGGGGGGGGAGTGGGCGGGGCCAGCTGGAACTCGCAGGCGCGAGGGTCCGCACCGGCCCACCCGATTTCCTAGCCTGCCTCCCTCCCACCCACCCCAAGTGCCGAGCCTGCGGGCCTCTAGGACCCCAGGACCACCCCGGACACTCTCCAGAGCTGTCCCCAGGTCTCCCAGTCAGAGAGTGACCCAGGACCACCCCAGAATCCCGGGCGCCCAGCCCAGGTGTAATCTGCTCCCCAGGTCCTCCAGCCCTGGCCTGGTTCCCCGGTTTCCCTCAGGATTTCTCCCCACTCTACCCGCTTCTGCCTCCCCGGCCCATCTACAGGCCCCAGATCCTAGACACCCGCAGTCCTGCACCTGCTGCCGCTCCTCCCCATCCCCCCAGCTTTCCCAGCCTCACCCAGAGCCCTTGGTTCATCCTTTGTTTCCAAGTGTCCCAGACCAGGCCTTTCCCCTCAGAGCCCCTAATCCTCACTCCCTGGGTCCTCCAAGCCCAACCCCTTCCCCAGGGGTGATGCGGGAGACCGAGACAGTGACCCTGAGTGCGGTTGCTTACCTGAGCTGTCCCCCTCCAGGGCATCAGCTAAGGCCACAGGGCCCTGGGCCAGGGCCAGAGCTGCCAGCAGGGGCAGGAACCGTGGGGCCATGCTCAGGCTGGTGGGGGGACTTGTGGAGGAAAGATGAGGTTAGACCTCAAGACGGACTCCCCTGGCTCCCACCCACACCCATTTGGACTCACACACATCATGGCCCCGGAAGCCCGCTGTTGCCACCTCACTGTGAACTCCCTTGTTTCTGATCCTGTCTCCCACCAGGAGGTTCTTCCTGGGAACCAGACCGGGTTCTAGTCAACTTGCTGCATGACTTAAGGCGGGGTCCTTAACCTCTCTGGGCCTTGGTTTGCCGGCTTGTACAGGAGCACCGTGACCACCACCTCCCGGGTCGAGATGAGGCTATGGGCTTTAGAGCCCTGTCTGTCCTAAAAACCCTGTACAGATGCACAGCTCCAGGTACACTGTAGGAGCTCAATAAATGCTGGTAGTATGCATGGTGGGTGCTATTGTACTTAACAATCCCTGTGCTCAGGGCACCTGCAGGGCTCAGATGGTGAAGCTCCTGCCTTTGGCTCGGGTCATGATCCCAGGGTCCTAGGATCGGGCCCTGCTCCCTCAGCAGGGAGCCTGCTTCTCCCTCTGCCTGCTACGGCCCCTGCCTGTGCTCTCTCAGTCTCTGAAAAATAAATAAATAAAATCTTAAAAACAAAACCAAAACCAACCCCTTGTGCTCCTCCCAGGCCAGACTCCCTCCTTGAACCCAGAACCTCCCCTTCCCCCAGTATCCCTGCAGGATTCCCTTCCTGTCCCTTCCTCCCTGAATACTGTATTCACCTAGCTAGCCTCCTCCAGGAAGGCCTCCTAGACTGAACCTGGGCAATGTGTAACTTCTCTCTAGCCCTACCCCTCCTTGGCCTCCCCCTACCCCATGGTTACTCATAAGGAAACTCTTCTCTTTACTCGTAGCATCCTCCACCCCCTCCTTGGCTGACTTCTCACTTCTTCCCAGCCTTCCTTTCTGCCTGGCACGGGCTTTCCCACCGGATCTCCTGGCTCAGAAACCGGCTGGGACAAAGCCCCTGTCTCTGCCAGTCTGGCCTCCATCCAGACTCTCCCTTCCCCCACCCCAGCCCTAGGCTCAGGGGTGGGCTAAAGGAGGGTGAGACTAGATGGGAGGGGCCATGTCCTTCCTGCCCTTGGCTGTCGGACACTCTGAGAATCCACACTAGCCTTCTGAAGATCTCAAGGCACTTACACGCTCATAATGGAGGGATGCAGGGGTGACATTGAGAAAGGAGACCCTGAGAGGGCTAGGGCTGACCCTGGTCCCCAGCAAAGCCAAGTCAGGAACCGGGCCAGAGTGTCCGCGGGAGGGAAGCCTGGGTAACTAGGGTCCAACATCCGTATGGGTCGGGCCAGTCGAAATGCGTGCAGACCCAGCTCTGCCATGGAAGAGGCCAGTGACCCAGCAGGAGGGATGCAAGTCAGACTACAGGCAAGACGTCCTAGTGCTCAGGTTCACTCCCACTCCAGGCCCACTCTTCGACCTCCATCTTTGCCCTCTCGGGCTCTGCCTTCCTGCACATCTCTGCCTTCCCAAGCCTGAGCAGCTGGGACCTTCCTCTCTTCTCCGCGATTCTCCCCCGGGATCTCAGATCCTCCTCGGAAAGCCTCCCCACCGACAACACCCCCCTTCCCCCCACTACAGCTGGGCTTCATCTCCTCAGGGTCACACTTGGGGACGGAGTGACAGAAGCTAAATGTCTAGGGTCTTTCTCTAGGGTCCCAGACCAGAGGCTGCTGAGACCAGCTCTGCGCATGGGGGCACCTGGGAGGACCGCTTTCTGGGGTAGGTGGGGGACCATCGGGCGTGGGTGGCCAGTCCCTGCTGGGGGCTGGGCAGACTGTTCATCTTGCCTGTGAGCCTGGTGAGGTCCTGGCCGGGTCCCTTTCTGGAGCCTTCCCTCCCCTCCCTTTGGGCTGGAGCTGGAGCAGCTCACAGACCTGGGTCCCAGCTCTCCGACAGGCGGCCCAGAAACCCATATATTTGGAGCCACTCTGGGACCCACAGCCTGGACCCCCCCTTTCACCTCCGTTTTGAAGGTGAGGGGGTGCAGGGAGAGGGTCTGAGGCTGGTGAAGGCCTAGTGACAAGGGATAAGGGGGTCATCCCACCCAGCGGGAGTCACTGACCAGAGGGGCCAAGAGGGGGCCTGGATTGTCTGGTTCTCATGATCAGAGGCAGCTGCACTGCCCCCCACCCCCCTGCCAACCCCACCCAGCTTGGGCCTCAGCTCCCTCCTGGTGCAGCCAGGTGTCCTGGGAAAACTATGGCATCCCCGCAGTGGGCACCAGCCTCAGACCTGGGCTTGAGGCGGGGAGCGGGCCCGGGCCTTGTCCAGCCCCTCTGCTGTCCTCCGGAGCAGACGCCCTCTCCGTCTCTAACATGGAGAGCTCAGCACGGTGGGGGCTTCCTGTCCCTGATGCCGCACCGTCCCTCTGTCCAGCTCATTCTGTCCTGCTCCAGCTAGAGGATTTCTGCCCTTGCCTTGAATTTCCCAGGCTGTTCAGGAAACTTCCCTCGTGTTACATTGTCATGCCCGTCAGACTGCGGAGTCTGGCTCCATCCAGGCTTGAAGACCCAATCGACAGAGGAGTAAGATCAAGAGTAGGTCGTGTGTGTGTGTGTGTGTGTGTGTCCAACACCCCCATCTCTGCGCTGACTGCCCTCCCCAACCCCAGGCTGGCCATCTGAGGTCTGCCCTACAGGAACCAGACTCCGGAACAGCAAGGGCAGCAGGAGGGAAGTTCTCACTGTTGCCTTAGTGTGAGCAGAACCACGAGCCGTGCGACACCAACCACAGCTGCCAGCCCTTAGCCGGGCCTGCAGGACCCGCTACAGAAATTGCATAAACAGTCCTAGTGAGCAGAAGCACGACTAGTAATACAATTAGCAACATCACAAGCCAAGGACTGCAGCTCCTCGGCTCGAATCTGTAAGGCAGATGCTGCCAAGTTAGCATCAGGCACTGGTGCTGCTGTGGGTGGGCGTGGGTCGGGTGGGTGGGTCGTGGGTAACTGCGTCCCTTGAGCTTATGCTTTTTTTCTGGAATAGAAGTCGCGCAGGTATTAACGGTGCTAACAAAACTGATGGCAAAAACTCTTGATCCCGTTGGAAGCAGGAGAGCAGGGGACATGGAAGGACCTGGGGTGAGGGGGTGTCCCGCCCACCGGCAGCGCTAGGAAGGAGAGCAGCAGTGGTAACCAGAGTTCAGGCTCATGGTTACCGACCCTCTTCCCCAGCCAGGCCACTTAAAAACGCTTCCCATGGACAACCTTAACTTTGAGAAAAATACTATCTATAGGTTGCAGCGATGCGGAGCCTGAGGTTCAGAGAGGTCAACTAATTTGCCCAAGGTCACAGAGCAAGTGACAGAGTTGGGACTCCGGGCGCCAGTGGGAACCCGGACCACCGGCCGAGGCTGTCCCGAGGGCCCCGGGGAGGGGCCCCCAGAAGAAGGGCTGCTTCCCGCTCCTCCGGGCCGCCCGCCGGCCGCACAAGGTCGGAAGTCGGGGCGGGGGGCTGGCACTGGGGCGCACAGCAGGGTGGCGGCGGGGACCCGGGGGGCGTTCCCATCAGCCCGCGGACTCGGGCACGCAGGTCGGGCCGCCCACGGCGGAGGGGTGCGGACGGCAGGGCCGGAGGCGGCGGCGGGCGCTCGGGGGCTGGCGGGGTCAAGGGCTGGGTGCGCCGCGGGAGGCCAGCGCTGCGCGAGGGGCGCGGACCGCGGCCGGCCGGCGGGTGCCCCCCGCTCTCGGGCGGCCCGGCTGCGCTCTCGCTCACCTACCTGCGGGCTGCGGGGGCCCGGGGCGAGGGGGCGGCACCGCCGGGTTTGCCGCCTCCTCCGGGCTCTCCTCCGGGCTCTCCTTCGGGTCCACGCTCGGTCCTGCGGCTGCAGGCGACTGCGGCGGGAACTGCGCGGGCGCAGGGAGAGGCCGGGCCCGCAGGATGTTCGGAAGAGGGCGCCGGGCCGCCGGGCGCCGCACAAAACCCCCTTTCTTCCCCCCGCCCCCGCCCCGCCCCTCCCCGGGGCCGCCCCCGCCCCCTGGCCCGGGACGCGGGGGGCTCGGAAGGTCACGGGACCCGCTGCCTCCTCTGCGTCCGTTCCCGGCGGCGGCCGCGGGAGCAAGGACGTGCGAAGTAGGACATCGTTCTGGGGAGGAGAAGCCGGGCGCGGGGAGCAGGGAGGGAGGGAGGGCAGAAGGGGCGGGGAGGGGCGCTCGCGGAGCGGGCGGGGCGGCTGCAGCAGGAGGGATGGAAGTTAGACAGCTGGAGGGACTTCCCGAGGGGCCCGGGGAGAGGAGGAGGGCCTCCGACCTGGGCAGTAAGGGAAAGGATGACGGAGCATAAAAACGGGGAGGGAAGCTGTGTTTCGGAGGCAGGATGGAGTGCAGACGACCTTAGCCATCTCCGGGGGGCAGCTCTGATTGGGTTTTGTCTCTGGTGGGGCTCCCACTCCCTGCACAGAGGAGGAGCTGACTTTGCAGCTGGACGGATGGAGGTTAGACAGCAGATTCTCGGCTTAAGCAAAGCAAGTCAGGGACTCTCCGGAGGTGCGGGGGGGGGAGGGGCTGCCCTGGGAATGGGCACACCCGGCATGCGAACCCAAGTGCGAAACACAGGCGTTGCTGGGAGCCCCGAGCGCCCGCTGGCCAGGGCTGGTGCCGATGAATGTGCAGCCTGGTGCCAGGGGGTGGGCCTTGAGTGCCAGCCGGCAGTGGGGGAGTTCCCAGAATACCAATGACGCCCCAACGCCAGCGACTCCCCTTCCCTTGGCTTTCCCAGGCTCTCTCTGCCCCACCCCCTTCGGTCTTCCCCCCTCCCTCCTGGGACTTGAAGCAGAGCCCCTGGCACGGACTGTGGGCACGACAGCCAGATGCCTGGAATGTCTCCCCTGGATACTGGTGGTGGCACCGAGGATAGCTTGTTGGGGGATTTGATCCTGGTATCTCCAGCACCACCCCCAAAATATCCCGACTAAAGCGGGGTGCCTGCAGGGCAAATCATCGTCAGGACAGGTCCCTGTCCTTCCATTTAGGCTGCACCCCAGTCCCTCCCGCCTGGATGGGGCTCGGCACTGCCCTCTCAGATGCCCCGCCCCCAGGGCTGTGGACTGGCTTCCGGAGGGCTTCACAGAGGTTCACCGTAAGCTCCTCCCCAAACCTTTGAGGATCTGAAGGGAGAGCTTTGGCCCCTCCCTGGACAGTCGTCTACTGGGCAGGCAGGAGAGGGAGACCCGGCATGGTGGGTGGTAGGTCCTTGAGTAAATGAAATGACCCGGGCAGAGAGGGAACCTGAAAGGACAGACCAAGGGGCCTGGCAGGGTCTGGGGAAGGAGGGACCTCCGTCCGCCATTTATTCCTTTCATTACATAAATATTAACTGAATGTCCACTACGGACCAGGCACTATTTTAGGACCAAGTTCTCCCGTGGAGAGGGGGGCACCTAGCCTTGGGGCAGATCTGAGCAGTGCCTGATAGTCCCAGGACCTCCCTTTGCTCCCCTCAGACCTCATAACCCCGGCTGAAAGAGAGCCCGCCTCCCCCAGGACGGTCTCAGCGCAGGTGCCTGCCTCCAGCCTGCCCCAGCGGGGGCTAAGATCAGCTCCACCCGGGGCCTGAGCCCACACAGGCAACCAAGCGGCTGAAATTCAATCCTAGTGGTGACCGGCCTGTAACCACAGTTCTTGCCGCGGGGAAACCTGGCTGTGATGAGGAAAGACGGAGAAAGTGACCTTCCTGGCCACCTCCCCTCAGGACTAGGAGCATGGGCACACGTTTTGGTGTCCTGGGGGAGTCCAACCTTGACCAAGGCCAGCAGCAGCAGCTGGGGCTGGATCAGGGTTGGTACCAGACAGTCTGTTCCAAGAGGCAGCCCCCTGGTGGGAACCCAGATGCCCTGTAGGAACGGGTAGCGGCTGCTTGAAGACTGCTGGGAGCTTGGACTGCGGAGGGGCGGGCCCTGAGGTCAAACACCCGGCTTGCCAGCTGCAGGGGCCAAACCTTGTGAAGGGCTTCCTTTCTCGAAAATCGTTTTCTCTTCTGAGCAACGAGCTGCAGGGAATCTGCGACTCCAGGTAATGTCTACTGTACCTGGCCAGCAGGTACATCCGTACAGTAGACAGCTGAGCAGCAAGCTCAGCAAAACCTCGTTCTTTCCTTTTGCCAGTCACACACATGTATGCACGCGTGCACATGCATGTGTGCGCACACATGGCCCCAATCCGCACAGATGTCCTGGCCAGGAGGTCGCTGGGCCACGTCCCCGAGGATGAGACAGACAGAGGGCTCATTATCCGAGAGAGGAGTCTTTCCCTGAGGGCTTCCCAGGGGAGGCAAGTCCCCCAGACTCTTGCACATTTCCAGGGCACTCTAATGGGCACCTTCTGGTCGGGGACTCTCTTTCCTGTCTTCCCTCAAACCTGGCCCCTGGCCCTGCGACAACCACCACCACCCATTTCTGCCCCTTCCTAAGAAGAGGTGAGAACCAAGGCCTCACCAAGGTCTCAAACAGGGACCGTCAGGGACTGACTGACACCATCAGGATCGTCAGAAGCAGGAAGCATTAAAGTCAGATTTCAAGCAGAACTTCCCGCCCCAGTAACAAAAGGAGAACGTCTCAGGGAGCCATAGAATCTTCTGGACAAGGGGAGAGACCCAGAGGCGAAGTGACTGTCCAGGGTCACACAGCTGTAGGGTTGTGTCTAGGGCTGATCATGACCATGACCGGTCTCCTGAGGGATGGACATCCAGGCCAGGGTTCCTGCTGGGCCCCAGCTGTCTCTCGGGGCACAGAAATGGAGGCAGAAAGAGAAGGAGGGAGAGGGGGTGCAGCCCAGCTGGCTGGGCTCCCGTCCTCCTGGACCCTGGGGAGTTTTCCAGTCTCTCTGGAGGAGAACAGTTAGTCTCCCGCCTCTCCCTCTCCCCCTCCCCCACCAATGTCCCCACCCAGGCCAACACTGAGGCCATGACCCAAATTAAGGAAAGAGAACCCCCCTCAAGGGCCTTCCTCCCTGTATCCCCAGCCTCAGTGGCCACTGGGAGAGCCTGTCTTTCCGGTCCCTTGAGCACCCGTCTCCACTGTCCCAGACTTGGAGGTGGGGTCCCGGCAGCTCAGATCCTTTCCCATAGCACCTGGGTCCTCTGCCACAGGGACGTGGGAGTGGGGCTGTACACACAGGGCTCCAGGCGCTGGCACAGCTGTGCTGGGAGAATGGTGGCTTTGATAGCTTCTGAAAGGGGCCAGGAAGCGCGGGACCCCGGCCCAGACGAGGGAGGGGCCAGCCATGTGCTGAGGGCTCCTGCAGCTGAAGACCAGCAGCAGGGGGGGTGGGGGGCAGTTGCAGGGGAGGTGGGGTGGCGAGGAGACAGAGGTGGGACCTACAGGCTCAACAGCATTTCAGGGAGCCCCTGAGCAGGAGTGGACGGACCCTTGCCGCCAGGGGACCTAAGTCCTGTGTTCAGAGGGGCCACGAGACTGTTCCCCACAGTCTGGACGGCTGGACCGTGAGAACGTCCTGCTCTCCTCAGCCTGCTCGTCTGCAGGCCCCTCGCAGCCCTGGTCCCTGTGGCCGGGCACGGGCTCTGGGACAGGCGCTCACAGCTGCAGCCTCCTCACCTGCAAGATGGCAACAGCATCTTGTTTTCTGTTTCTTTTTTTTTTTTTTTTTAAGATTTTGTTGACTTATTCGAGAGAGGGAGAGACAGATAGAGACAGCGGGAGTGGGGAGGAGAGGGGGAAGCAGGCTCCCCGCTGAGCAGGACACCCGATGCGGGGGGGGGGGGGGGGGGGGGGCGCTGACCCCAAGATCCTGGTATCCTGACCCCGGCTGAAGTCAGGTGCGGCTGGGACGGAGCCTCCCAGGCGCCCCCTCGTGTTCTGGTTTTGACATTGGAGCCACGAAAACATGTTCTATAATTGAATCATAAAATTAAATTTAGAATAATTAAATGAATTCTAGACTGAATTTAAAAGCACAACAGGGATTCAATTCCTAAACACCTAAAAGCAGGTGAAGCAAGGGCCCGCGACTGTACATGAAGCTGGAGGCAAAGCCACAGGGAAGGATTTTCTTTCAAGTGATGACGCAACTCAGCATGCTCACTCTCCGTCCCTCAGAGCTAAGAGAACCACGGAGAGATCATAATGTCGGCGCTGGGGTTGCAAAATGCAGCACTTACTGTGACAAGCAAGTAAGTGACTGCGGGAACGGCTTTCGGAGAGAAGAGTCTCAGGGTGAGGAAAGGAAAGGTCAGCCGACGGCTCATCCCGCTGCGAGCCGGCGAGAACAGTGTGGACTCAGGATGTGGATGCCGTGGAAAAGGCTTAGGACCGTGACTCCCCAGTAACACTGAGTGCTCCCGGGATCTAGACCGTGGTCTCCAAATGGTACTTTCTGGGAGCCTGGGTGGCTCCGTCCATGAAGCACCTGCCTTCAGCTCAGGTCTTGATCCTGGGGTCCTGGGATCGAGCCCCGCATCGGGCTCCTTGCTCAGTGGGATGCCTGCTCCTCCCCTGCCTTTCCCCCTGGCTTGTGCTCTCTCACTCTCTCTGTCTCAAATAAATAAACAAAAAATCTTAAAAAAAAAATAAATGGTACTTTCTGCTCCCAGGAACCAGGCCTCTTTGGAGACGCCCCAGTGAGGGGCAGCACGGGTTGTCACGCTTGTGAATAAAGGAGGTTTTGAGACTCAGGCCAGGCTCATGTCCAAAGGAACCAGTAGCCACTTTGCGGAGACTCCCACTGGCCAGGATGACCTATCAGCGTTAAAATGAGTAATGACAGGACACCTCGCTGGCTCGGTGAGTTAAGCGTCTGCCTTCCGCTCAGGCCTGGGTCCTGGGATTGAGCTCCTGCATCGGGCTCCCTGCTCAGCAGAAAACCTGCTTCTCCCTCTGCCTGCTGCTCCCCCTGCTTGCGCGCTCTTTCTAACAAATAAATAAGATCTTTAAACAATAAATAAATAAATAAGCACACGCATAAGTGTGCACGTACTCAGTGAGTTTTCAAAAAAAAAAAAAAAAAAAGAATGGGGCGCCTGGGGGGCTCAGTGGATTAAAGCCTCTGCCTTTGGCTCAGGTCATGATTTCAGGGTCCTGGGATCGAGCCCCACATCGGCTTCCTGCTCAGCGGGGAGCCTGCTCCCCCCCCCCGCCTGCCTATCTGCCTACTTGTGATCTTTGTCAAATAAATAAATAAAATCTAAAAAAAAAAAAAAAAAGGAATAATGAGAATGAAGCCTATCAAATCTATAAAGTCTAAGAGTTCATCATGATACTAAAAATGAAAATCCCTGGTCACCTTTGGACACTGACGGGGCTCCGACTCACAACAGTGAAGATTAAGAGGGTGTATGGGGCCCCGTGTGCCCACCCGTGTCCGCTTGGCAGCCGCCTCAACAGACCAAAGGCTGCTGACTGCCTGGGGACTTTCGCTGCTGGACGGGGGGACAGCAAGTCAGACGTGGGCAGGAGCTGACGGCGTGGAAACAGCCTCAGGTCGTGACAGAGGAGAGGCCAGCAGACCAGAGCCCCAGGTCCCCTCAAGTGGGAGCAGAGTGAGGCCAGACCCCCTCTCCCAGGTCTCCCCACACCCCCAGCAGCTTTGCACTCCAGCTGGGCCCTGTTGGCCCTGTCCCAGGTGCTAGGACTGTTTACTCGGTGATCGCTTGGATTCCTTCCCTTCCCTGTCCCACTGTCCTATTAAGATCTGGGCATTCAGAGCCACCAAGTCGTGAGCACACGTGGCGGGCACACGCACTCGGGTGTGAGTGCGCTCAGAGGGCTCAGTAAGCTGCGAGAGCAGGAAGCCAGGCTCCCACGGCCCCATCTCTGGGCCCCCTGCCTCGCTCTCAGCTCGCCCATAGCCTCTGTGATCAGGCTTCAGGGGAGGAGGAACCCCAGGCCTGCTTCGTGGGCGGGTCACTCTGGTCACCGACGTGAGCTGACCGGGGGAGGTTTTGGCAGGACGCTGGCCACCCGAGTTTGCCGGCGGTAGCGGGGACACATGGCCGGGTTGGCTGGTCAGGCCGGGAAAGGGCACAGCGGGAAGGTGGGAGATGAGGAAGCTGAGGGAGAGCTGTGGGCGGCCTTGCTGGCGTGGGCGCCGTCTCTGCGGAAGTCCCACTCACACGCCAGGGGCACGCACAGCCAGCCTTTGTCCCCCGCCACCCCGCCAGCACCCACACGAGGCCGGTGAATGGCGTGGTTGTGGCGGTGGATGGAGGTCGGCACGGCTGGCTCCCTCTCTCCAGGCCCCATCTAGCACCGGCGGTGGCGGGACGCTCGGCCGGTCGGCGGCACAGACAGGAGCCGGGCCCTCACATGTGCCATCCCTCGGGGACATCAGCCGGCCACGGGGAAGCAGGCTGACTGCGGCGCACCTCTTTCAGTCTGCAGCGGAGCAGTATCTGCCTCCTGGGGTCATGCACATTCTGGATGTGGATTTGCCTTCCCTGCCCAAGGGCCTGGGCTAGGACCAATATCCAAGGAAATGGTCTATCCCTACGAGATCCCACACGATATCACCTCTGACCAAGGGGAGCCCTTGGCCGCAAAGGAAACGTGACAATGAGCCCAGGACCAGGCGTCCGTCGACCCTGCCATCCGGCACAGCCCCGCGAAGCTGCGAGCCCGGCAGGACAGAGGACGGCCTCTGTACGGCACATGTACACTCCAGCGTGGAGGACACACGCTCTGCGATCGGGGCAGTGGGTTTCAAAACACAATCTACATTTTGAACCAACGCCATTATCCGGCGCTGGGCCCAGATGGCTAGAAATCGTGGGTGTGGGAACCAAGGGATAGAAAGAGCAGGGATGTCCCCACCAGCAGCAGTGACCCCCTCGGGGGAATTCGTGCTTCCGGTCCCTGGAGGCGCTGCAGGGTCAGAAGCCCTGGTTCCTGGGGTGGGAGATGGGGTCTGCCAGGGGTCACAGTAGGGACGCCACCGGAGCTAAGCGGCCTCTGGCTCCTCTGGGGCACCTCATGCCGATTCACCGACAGGCAAAGACAGGAATTACAGTGGCGAAGGTTGCTCTTACGTAGCCCATGTCAGCCCTCCCAGGGCTCCTGGACAGCCGGCAGGACAGGGCCAGCCCCACCCCACACCCTCACACCCTCTGTTGGCTGCCTCCCTGTCCTGCCTTGCTTCTCCAGCCCCCCACCAGGGCCTCTTAGCATGACCCTCAATACACCGCTCAATACGGAAAGCCTTGACCCAACCTCCGGTTTGAGGGGCCCCCACCGTCTTCGCTCAGGCTGCTGTACCAAGTTGCCACGGGCCGGACGGCTTAAACACAAACACGTATTTCTCTCTCGGCACCGAGGCCAGCAGCTCTGGTTTGTGGTGAGGGCTCGCTTCCTGCGTTCTCATCGGAGTCGCACATGGGGGAGAAGCAAGTTCTCCCTAATCTCTTCTTATAAGGACGAGGATGTCATCGCGTCATCAAGGGATGACCTCCCGATAGCCCCGGGTCCAAAACCATCATACTGGGGATTAGGGCTTTAACATATGGATTTGTGGGAGGATGTACGCGTTCGTTCCCTAGGCACCTAGCTAAGACAGATGGGAGAGAATCAAGTGTTAATCTGACCTCTCCTGAATGGGTTCTAGGGTGACCATCATCGACGAGGGACATCTTTCTTTATGGAAGAGTTCGCAGTTAATAATCAAGGAAGAAGGAACAACAAAATTAGAGGGTCTTCATTTTGTGCTTCTACCGGAATGATGCATCTAGACAGTGATCCCCAGTAGCCATTAGATAAAAAGGTGAGGGTGTATGGGGTCAGATGGTGGGCACAGAAGGATACGTCCGCATCTTAATCCCTGAGACCTGTGAATGTTCACTCGTTTCGAAAAGGGTCTTTGGGATGTAACTCATTACATGAAAGTATTCCCAAAATTCAGTCATATCCTGGATTAGCCAGAGTGGGGGGCAAATCCAATGACAAGTGTCCTCAGGAAAGACAGAAGGCGAGGAGGCCCACACACGTGAAGAGGAGGAAGCAATGTGACCACAGACACAGAGAGAGGAGATATGTCCCCAGAGACACCAGAGAATGCTGGCCGCCACCAGAAGATGAAAGAAGCAAGGAGGCGTCCTCTTCAGAGTCTACACAGGGAGGGCTACGCCGCCAACACCAACTTGGACTTCTGGCCTCCAGACCCGTAGAAGAATACATTTCCGTTGCCTTAAAACACCACGTGGGGGGCAATCTGTCGCAACAGCCATAGGCAGCTGATACAACGGCGACATTTGCAATGAACGCGTCAGGCCGACGACAGAGTGTACCGGTCAGCCGCAGCGGCAACAACCAGACACCGTGTGCGTCCCGATGTGACGGAACAGGAGGCGCACGGTCCTACTCACGAAAGACTCCTGGGCAAACAGTGAATGTGTGTTTAATGAAACGTCTCAATATAATGGTGGGGGTCAGAGGGGGACAGAGGGGACAGAGAGGACAGAGGGGACAGAGAGGACAGAGGACAAATGACACGACAAGGTTACACTCAGCCGGATCTAGAATGGGGGAGACTCAGCAGGAGAACGACGCGGTTTCCTAAACAAACAAAACGGCACAGAAAACGTGAGGGTGGAAGGGATATGACTCTAAAAAATTAACGGGGGGCGGCCTGGGGGGTCAGTTAGTTGAGCCTCCAACTCTTGACTCAGGCTCGGGTCGGGATCTCAGCATCCCGAAGTGGAGCCCTGCCGGGGGCTTGCGAGGAGGCTCTGCGGTCGTCCAGGAGTCGGCCTGAGAGTCTCTCTCTGCCCCTCCCCCCGCCTGCGTGTGCTCACTCTCTCTCGCTCTCTCTAAACGAATAAACAAAATCTTTTAAAAAATAAATAAAAATTAGCCAAGAAAAATCCATCCAACAGAATGTACAGCCCTTACTTGGGATCCTGGTTTGGGCAAATCAGCTATAAAGTTATATTTTTTAGACAGTCAAGGAAAAGTGATCATGAAGTATGTATTAGATAATGTCCACTGGGGGAGATGGGTAATGGAGTTATGAATATTGTTTAAAGTCACTATATGTTAGAGATAGATAGTGAGAATTAAGAGGAAAAATAATGGGCTGTCTGAGATTTGCTTCAAAATACTCCAGCACAGGGACGCCTGGGTGGCTCAGGCAGTTAAGTGTCTGTTTTTGGCTCAGGTCGTGATCCCAGCGTTCTGGGATTGAGTCCCACATTGGGTTCTTTGATCAGTGGAAAGCCTGCTTCTCCCTGTGGCTGCCTCCCCCCACGGCTTGTACAGGTGTGCTCTCTCTCTCGGACAAATAAATAATTAAAATAAAAAAAAAATACTCCAGCACAAACACAAGTGAGCGAATTCAGAGCCCCCGAGGGCTCTGCTTCAAAACGGTCAGGCCTGGATACAGCGGTCCGCCCGCCGAGTCTCTCTCTGCGCAGGTTTACAGTCCTCCATGATTTAAAAAAAAAAAAAAAATTGTAATAGGAATGTGGAGAGTAGTTGTAAAAATTAGCAAGCTTTGTATTCATGGGTGAGAACACCAAGCTTTGCAGCCAGTGGAAGGGTCCTGGGGCCGGTTCCCATCTGGTCTCTGACAACGTCAGGGCATCGCGCCGAGGGAAAGCCATCTCCCTTCAGGGGAGCAGCTGAGCCCGGCATCGTGGCTTTCGGGGCTCTCACCGCAGACCTAGCACGCCAGGACTGGGAGAGGGAGGCGGCGGCCGCCCGCCTGTTCCGCGGGCTCGGCGGCCGGCCTGGGCGGGTGGAGCGGCGGCTGGTCCGGACGCGGCCGGGCTGCGGCGTCCCTGCCAGGCCGGAGTCGGCTTGCTCTCTGCTGCCCCCTGGCGGCTGCGCGAGGCCATGCAGGCGGTCCTAGAGAACGCGCGGTCCGCGGAACAGGCAGGTGTCCCCGGACGCGGCCCCTCACGCGGCCAAGGCCTTCCGCAGCGCTTCTTGCCTCCTCCTTCCGCTGCGGCGACTGGCAGCGCTCGAGGTGGCTGCTCCGCGGGCCCCGGCCCCTAAGCGGCTGGGATAAGGAGAACCGTGGCTGACCGCGAGGCCCCGGCCGCCCGAGGGAGGAGCTGCTGCAAGGCGCGGCCGTCCGGAGGCCAGTCCCGCAGGCTGCGGACAGCCGGGCCGTAGTCACCGTGGGTGATGTTGCCGCCACTGGCCCACAGTCACCGCCGACGGCTACAGTACCGGTGAGTGCGGCACGTGGCCCTGTCTCAGCGGCCCTCAGGGCAGACACTCGTACCCGGGGCCGAGGGTCGCTGAAGAAGCCCTTCGCCCAGATACGCGAAGCCCCACCGGCCGGACTCTCTTTGGCGACCACCGCAAGGGCCCGCCTGGACCTGCAGCCCGCGGCTTTGGGCGGTCCGTGCCCGGGGCTCCGGGAGCCCTTCGCGAGCGCGAGCTGGCCGCGGTGGACGGGCACCGCTGGAACGGACCCCGGACGAGCGAACGGACTCACGAGAACAACACGCAGCGTGAAAAGAAACGGAACAGAGTCCGCGCTTGTCTCTGCAGCGCCCGGCCTGACGCTGGTGCTCCGGGTCCGGTTCCGCGCCGCCCGCGGGGGCGCCCGTGCCGTCCGGTGCCCGCGCCGCGCTGGGCTGGGTGGCCCGGCTGCCCGGCCCCCCACCCCGCGCAGGGCCCGCTTCCCGTCAGCTGCGCGGTGGTTTGCGTTTCCTGCGCGGGGCGGGAGGCCGGCGGGGCCGTCTCGGTTGGTTCGGCCGCCTGCAGGCCTGCGGGGGCGGCGTGCGGCGGGAGTCCAGCCGCACGGTCTCGGCGGGCGCAGGGCGCCCTGCGTGGGGCTCGACACAACAGCACCCGCGTTCTCCAGCGGCTGCGCCTGCAGTGCGCCCTCCGCCGGTGGGGCCCCCGCCCCGCAACCCGCGCGGTCCGGCAGGCTCGCCCCGGAGGCAGAAGCCCCACCTCAGGCCGTGTCCCTTGGCGTGAGGTCGGCCGCCTGGGCCCCAGGCCGCCCCCGCCCCACGCCTCGACGTGAGAAGTCCTCGTGTTGCTGGGCTGGGGGACACAGCCGTCGCTTAACGCCCGGGGCGGCCGCGGGAGCGCTCGAGGTCCGCGGGATCCGCGCGTCCGAGGTCCCGCCGGGCGCCCCCACCTCCTCCCCCACGCCCGGCCTGGCGGAACCCCGGGACCCCCAGCCGTGGCGGGCTGCGGGAGGGGGGCGGCGGGAGGTCTCGCGCCCGGCCCGGGTCGCCCTACTCCGAGTAGCAGTAGGTCCCGAAGGCCGCCTGCTGGGCTCGCGGGAAGCCGAAGCTGCGCACGCCGGGGTCGGGGAGGCCCCCGCAGCGCGGCCGCGGCGACGTGATGGGGAAGCGCACGCTGCCGTCCGCCAGCCAGCCGCCGTCGCACTGGTCCAGCCCCGAGAACTTCCAGGCGGCGTAGAGGTGCCCGACCTTGGCCACCGTGGCCCCGCGTCGCCGGCACGCCGCGTGCGCTTCGGACAGCGTCAGCCGCCCGGGCACGAAGAACACGTGGCCTGCGGAGCGGGGCGCGTCACCACCGCAGCAGGCGTGCGGGGGCCGGGGAGAGCCTGGCGGGCGCGGGGACCGAGGGCACCACGCGCGGTCTCCACGGCGAGTCCGGGTCCCCTCCGGCCGCGCGCATGTCGCTCCGCGCCGGCCTCTCCAGACCGTCCCCACGACCCCTTCCGACGCGCGGCTCTTATCCCCGCCCCGCCGGCCGCCTGCCTCCCCGCGCCCTCACCTGCCGTCATCGAAGTGAAGCAGAAGGCGTCGTAGCGGTCGCGCTTCCGGTCGCGGGGCCCGTAGCTGCGGATCCCCGGCCGCCCCCGGCCGCCGCACGGGGCGCGCGCCGTGAGCACCGGGTAGCGCACCGAGCCCTCGAGCAGCCAGCCCGCGTTGCACCAGTCCAGGCCCTCGGTCCACGCTGGCGGGCAGGGGGAGACGGGGTCGGGGGTTAGAGGGGTCCCAGCAGACGCCGGACCACAGCTCGCCCCCGCGGGGCCGGGCACATCCCGGAGAGGCCTGGGCGGTGCCCGGCTCGGCCGCTCACCCTGGTACAGCTGGGCGTAGGTGGCCAGACGCCCGTCCTGCTCCTCGCACGCTTGTTTCGCCTCGTAGTAATTAAACTGGTACCGGCCCCGGCTCGGCTGGTACGGAAACACCACTCCTGGGGGGGGGGGGAGGCGGACGGGAGAGAGGGCTGGGGGACCCCGGCGGCGGGCGGGGGCAGTCCTGGGAGACCCGAGCTGGGGCGGCCACAGCCCAGCAGAAGAGGAGGGGGCGGGGAACCCAAGGCCTCACCCTCCAGGCGCAGCGTCAGCGCCACGCTCTCGTCCTCCATGCCGTTGATGAGTTCACAGCGGTACCTGCCCTCGTCCTCCAGGCGCACGCCCTCGATGACTAGGGAGGCGTCCAGCCGGTGCCCCCTCCGCATCCTGGCGCGCCCCCCCAGGGGCCCGTAGCCCCGGGCGTGCAGGCCGTTGGTGATGAGGATCAGCGTTTCCCGGAGCTCCCCGGGCTCCACTTTGCTCCAGCGGACCTTGTAGCTGGGAGGCGAGGTGCCCAGGACGCAGGGCAGCGTGGCCGTGGCCCCACGATGAGAGTGAATGACCTCGTGGATGGGGGGCAGGAGGTAGTGGGGACCGGGGTGGGGTGCTGAGCAGAGGGGGCCACAGTGGCAGGAACCCCTTGACCCCCACCGCAAGTGCCCATCCAGACCCTAGACCCCAGACTCCTCCAACGCTCCCCTTCATTCCACACTTAGCGATGGCCCTCCCTGGGCACCTCCAACAGCTGCCCCATCCACTTTCCCTACACCTGAAGCCTCTCCCCGACCGGTCCCCAAATTCTGGGCAGGGCTGAGGTCTTACCTGCGTCCCCCAGGGCTTCGTGGAGGATGGCGAAGGCCCAAGGGAGAAGGAAGTGGCAGAGTGTTGGGAGACTGAGCGGACCTGACATGATGGCGAGTCAGCCCAGCGCTGTCTGTAGGGCACAAAGAGCACAAGCAGACGGCATTTCTTGGGACTAGAAATAGGAGGAGGGAGCAGGGTTGGAGATGGACGATCCCATCCATCCGGGATCCTTCAGAAGGGACTGTCCCGCTGGAAAGCATGGGGACAGAGCAGGGGGCTGAAGGGGGCAAATGGAAGGTGATGGGGGAAGGGACAGTGGCAAACTCCCTTCCCCCAGGCCTCCAGGGCCATCCCTCTTTTGCCCCTCCACGGCCTCCCTGCCCTTCCCCCTCCCAGGGGCTACTTCCCGAGTCTGGCCACCCAGATGGCCGCTGCAGTCTCTCTCTTCTCCCAGCACCGTTCTCCAACAGAGCCAGCCCAAACGTGATCTTGTCTCTCTCCTGCTTAACACACTGGCTCTTTTTACCCTAGGGACAAGGTCTGGGCTCCTAACCTTGGCTACCAGGGCCCTCTGGGATCCCCCCCCCCCCGCCTCCCGTGCCCTCAGCACTGTGTTCCAGACACCTTGGACTTCTGGCTCCAAGAGAGTCTGAATTCGCTCTCACTTCCTTCTCCTGGGCGTCACTGTGGGCCTCACCTCCTCTGGGAAACCCTTCCTCTTCCCTCGCTGGCCGCACTGTAGTGTGCTGTGACCTGCTCTACTGGGCCCCCTGCTTCACCGGTCTGGCCCCCATTCTTGGAAGTACTTTTATTAGCGACTGAGCTAGCAGTGTGGGTTTGAGAGTGATACCTGGGCATGTGTGGGCTGTATCAGGGAGGTGTCCAGTGGTTAAAAAGCTAGAGCACTAATACCAAAAACAGCTGTCTATTTCAGTAGTAGATTTCCCCCCTTCTTTTTCTTTTCTTTATTTTATTAAGTAGGCTCCTTGCCCAGTGTGGGGCTCGAACTCATGACCCTGAAATCAAGAGTCGCAGGCTCTATGGACCGCCAGCCAGGTGCCCTGATTTTTTCCCCTTATTGTTATCTGTTCTTTATCAACTTGGCCATTTTTTAAAAATTGGACTGAGGACACCTTTAGCCTGGCTTTACTCGTTTCCTAACCCCTATTCCTCCAAGTGCTAATTGCATGACTTCCAACACGTTATTTACTTCTCTCTGCCTCGGTGTCCTCAGCAGTAAACATGCCGATAGCAGTTCCCATCTATCTCATCAAAGGAACATGCTAGAATTCTTAAAATCGTGCCCAGTATAGAGTAAGTTCCATGTTTGTGTTAGCCTTTATCTGCAGCACCCAGGACAGTTTCTGGCACACAGTAGGTGCTAAATAAATGTGTGTGCTTGTTAATGAATGAGTCCCCGCTAAGGATTCTGGGAAGGAGAGCTGGACCGTGGGAACAGCCGGAAGCCAGGGGGCTGAGCCCCTCCTCCTTCAAATGAAGGCCAGGCCCCACTTGCGCTTGCAAGGGAGAACTGGGGACTGCGTGCAGAGGGCTTCCCGGGGCCTGGAGGGGAAGTACCTGGGCTGGGAACCCACCGGGAGACCCACGTGAGACCGCCCCAGCATTTGTCCCGTGTATCCTGTATTTAGGTGGGAATGATTACAGGTCCCCCCTTACACCTGTTCAAAGGTGCACACATTGTAGGGAGCAGTGAGGTCGCACAGCCAGGAAGAGGACGGCAGGCTCACGCTCCTCCTGGTCTGTGTTTGTGTGTTTCTAAGCAGGCACACACATACCCTCTTTGTAGCCCTTGCAGAGAATTTGAGAGCCAACAGCCCCCAGCGCCTACCTGTTAGAAGCTGGTCTCTTCACAGAGATGGGAGAGGCAGGGACTGGCTGCTTTTTGTCCTGCTCCAGGAAGACGTTCCAGTGAAGGCGTTGCGGGACCCCTGGCAGGTCCAGGCACCTTCGAGCCCCGGGACTTGGGCACCCGATCAGCAGGGCTGCTCCTTGTGCTTCTGCCCTGATCTCCCAGGAGCAGCTAAGGTGCCAAGAACTTGTCCACCTGCCAGTCCACTAAGCTAGGCTAGGTGACTGGTGTCCAGCCTGTGACTTGGACCTTTCTCTGCACGGCTCACTGTCCTGGGCCTGGGGAGGATGTGGGGCTTGGGATTGGGGCTGGGGACCCCCAGAGAGGTTGGAATGAAGGAGGCACCCAGGAAGGATTACCTGGAGGAATGTGGAGGGTGGGGTGCCTCGTTTCTTCTAGATGCTCTCGGCCTGGAGAAGGAGCAGATGGAATGGTGGCTATGAAGACGTTGGGCCGCTGTGTGTGAGGATGAACTGCGGATGAGCTCACAGACCACGGTCAAGATCCCGTCTCTGCACTTCCACACGGGCCAGTTGAAGCAGCAGCCCCGCCCCTCGTCCCACAGAGCCCTCACCTCTGTCCTCCAGAACCTGGGTGCGCATCGCCTGCAGGGAGAGGCTCTCAAGGTGGGAAGCAGACTTCCAGCGGACCTCTAGCGGCTTCCAGAAATCCCAACCCCTTCTGTACAGCCCCCTGTCTGTCCGTCTGTCCTTTCCTTCTCTGGCCCCACCCCATCGGAAGCACAATTTCCCATTGTCTCTGTCTTTCCCCCTATTGTTGGATAACAGGGGCCCTTTCTTCATCCTGCAGGCAATGGCAACAAAATGCCAGCAGCTGGGGATGTGGGATGCAGGACCGGCTGGCACACACCACCGGAAAAGGGGCCTGGGTCGGAGCAGGATCAGAACAGGATAGACATCCCCAGGGCAAAGAGACGGGGTGGGGGCGCTGTTGGTGAGGAGGTTGAAATGGGTCCCTTCTGTCCCCAAGCTTCAAGCTTCGGGAGGGATTTGGTGTGAGGCTGGGGATGGCGGGACTCGGCGGAGGACAGAGCACGTGGTTGGAACTGCAGTGGGAGAGAGGGCAGGTTGGCAACAAGGAGGGGCTTCGGTGCCTGGGAGGAAAAAATGGGAATTTCTGAGAAGGACTTTGAAAAGCTCGCCAGAAGAGAGGTCAGCTTATTTGTCCCGCCTCCTCTTAGTGTAAATTCTTAAGAGAAGGGAGGTCCTTAACCTCCCTGAGTGGGAACACAGTCTCCAGTCTGCCCTAGAGTCTACACTCCCACGGAATTCACAGTCGGTGTTCAGACCTTTCTGTCGAGGCATAATTTACATTCGGGGACACAGATCTTACATAGACAGCTCAGTAATATTTACACCCGTACACACCATGGAACTAACCCCCGAGATCAACATATGGAATCTTTCTTTTTTTTATTTTAATTTTTTAAAAGATTTTTATTTATTTATTTGACAGAGAGAGATCACAAGTAGGCAGAGAGGCAGGCAGAGAGGGGGAGGAAGCAGGCTCCTGCTGAGCAGAGAGCCCGACGTGGGACTCGATCCCAGGACCCTGAGATCATGACCTGAGCCGAAGGCAGCGGCTTAACCCACTGAGCCACCCAGGCGTCCAACATATGGAATATTTCTAAAGATTTTTTTATTGGGCACCCCGGGTGGCTCAGTCGGTGAACCGTCTGCCTTCGGCTCAGTCCTGTTGAGCACGGAGCCCAGCAAGAGATCAGGACCTGAGCTGAAACCAAGAGTCAGACGCTTAACTGGCTGAGCCCCCCAGGAGCCCCTTATGTAGAACATTTCAACACCCAGAATAAGCGTGTTTCTTTTGCCGTCCGTGCAGAGGCTGGGAATAACCTTGTGGCAAAGGTTCTCGCTTCCAATCCCCTCTTGCCTCTTCTCTCTCCACCCAGCAATCCCGGGTCAGTAGTTTGAGTCCTTGAGATCAGGTGCTTTCGGAACCGGGCGGGAGGGGAGGGCCTGAGGACACCTGGCTTCTTCAGGCGCCTGAAAAAGAGGAGGAGCCGCTGGGAAGGGCACAAACCCACAGGGAAGGCAGCTGCGGAGTCAAGCCTGGAACTTGCTGCCGTGCCCACTCATCCCCTTGGGCGCCTCTCCCGGATCCTCCCAGTCCCGGAGCTGCAGGGTTTTCCGCAGGGGCCGAACAGGGGCCCACCCCACCTGCTCAGGTTCCTCTGGGGATTGACGGACTCTCTTAGGAGATGCGGTCAGCACTGCTTCCAGCACTGTTCCTGGGTCCCCCCCACCCCCCCAGAGGAGAGAAGACAAACAGCCCCTGTCTCGGGCCGGGACGCCCTGATCCCGCGCATCTGACTGGCCTCCACCCAACAAACAGCCTCCCGCAGAGAGCCCCCGCCCCCAGGCCAGCCTCCGCCCTGGGCTCACCCCCACCCTCTCTTCTGCCCGTTTGCTTCTGAACCCGGGTCTGGAAGTCTCAGGTATGTGAGCCCATGAAAGGCTGAGCGCAGACGGGAGGTGGGCCTGGCACTATCCCACAGAGGCAGAAAAACCCTTTGTGGATGGGGTGGGGAAGGAACCGGGGGGGGGGGGGGGTGGACCAGGAATGAATGTGTGGGGAACATTCCCGGTTCCCCCAAGGCTCAGCTCAGCAGGGAGGTAGCTGCTGGGCTTGCCCTTCTGAGGGGAGGGCCTTGCCACTGCTGCTCCCAGCTGGGCTGGGCACAAGCGCGGAGTCCTGACTTCTCTTCCTCTAACGCCCGGACTCGGCCTCCAGCCACCAGGCAGGGTCAGCTGGTGAACCTTCTTGATCCCGGCTGGTGGTGAGCGGCTCCCAGTTTCCTCTTGAGACCGCTGCATGGGGGGTGGGGAATGTTGGCAAGATGGCCTTTTAGGGGGTTGAGGGAGAGGCTGGGGTGGCTGGCAGGGGCCTCTCTCCTCCTTGTGAAGTTCACACACGGCCACCTCCCTGCCTCCCCGAGGGAGAGGTCCCTCGCCTTCTCCTCCCTGCAAGCCCCAGGCCACGCTTATTTCTGGCCGGGGCTGGGGTGCCCTGTGGGGCTGGACTCCAGCATCACTGCAGGTCGATGGGGGGGTGAGGGGAGGACGTCAGCCTTTAGGAAAAGCATGCCCCCCCGCCCCTCCCTCTCACTCCCTCTAGTCCCGTCTCTGTGCCCAGCATGAGGACTCACCCCTGTGCCTCAGGTGCCCCCACGGAGCCTTGGCAGGAGACTGTGCCTCATTTCCGGGGGTCCCACCCTGCCTGGAGGTCCTGGGCAGAGCCCCCTGTCTTGGCCGTCCCTCCAGCCCCTTTACTTGAGGCTCCCCAGCAGTGGGCGTCAGCATGCCCACCTCGGGACTGAGCAGGACCTCCAAACGGAGCTGCACAGGTCCAGATGGGGGCATGGGCTGGCTGTGCCGGCAGCTTCCTCCCACCTGCAAAGTCTCAGAGGACTGGAATGGGGGGGGGGACGCCTTGTCCTCATCCCAAGCGGGCCAACGTTCAGCTTTATCAACCACCTCTATTCTGAGAGTATGATGGGGGGGGGGGCAGGGGGCACTTAGGGCACCCTAAGATCATGACCTGAGCTGAAATGAAGAATCCTTTGCTGGCTGAGCCAGCCAGGTGCCCCTTGTTCTTTTTCAGTGCAGTTGAGACGGTATCCCACAAGCCGTTCCCTACTTTGCTCTTCCCGCCTGATAAGACGCGCTGAGCCTCTGCTCCAGGAGCACCTGCCGCGCGCGCGCTCGTTCCCTTCTGCGCCTGCGCGGCAGGCTCGGGTCTGAAGGGCCGCTGGTGGAGGGTCGCGGCGCCGCAGGTCTGGGACAACTCGCTGGACATCCTGGGAGGGGGACCCAAAAACAAAAGCAAAACATGATCCGTTAGCTTTCCCAGGCACCAGGTACGTTCCAGGAATCTGGACATGGAAATGTGAAGATGAAGCCGAAATGAATTTTTTTCAACTCGAAGTCAACTTGCATTGTTTCTTTTAAGCCTGATTGCAGGAGGATGTAGCAATAGTGTATCCGTTTATTTAATATGGTTGATTTGATACATGATAACTTATTTAATATACTTAATTGTAAACAATTTAACAAACATAAAAAAACACTAGAAAGTGAAAATCTCCCTCAGTCCCACCACACAGAGTAGACGTCGACGTTTTGGTGTCTGTCCTTCCGAACACTCCGGAACCGGGCGCGCGGCGTTCGGAGCCTTGACGGCCGCGGGGACGTGCACTGCGCCCGAGGGCCGGCAGGGGGCGCGGGGGAGCCGGCGGCGCGCGGGGCCGCGGGGGCTCGGAGGGGCGGGGGCGGGCGCGGGGCGGGCGCGGGGGCTCGGAGGGGCGGGGGCGGGCGCGGGGGCTCGGAGGGGCGGGCGCGGGGGCGGGCGCGGGGGCTCGGAGGGGCAGGCGCGGGGCCGCGGGGGCTCGGAGGGGCGGGCGCGGGCGCGGGGGCAGGGCGGGGGGCGGACGCGGGGGCGGGCACGGGGCGGGGCCCGGGTGCCGCTTCCTCCCGCGCCTCGGCTCGGATCCCGCTTCTCTGCTCCGCGCCGGTCCCTGAGCACGCGCTCGGAGTTGCACCCATCTGCTGTTTTACCCTTTTTCCGGATGAAACAGTTTCCGCTCGTTGCGGGAGAAGCCGGTGGCTCCTCCGCCAAGCATCTGACTCTTGGTTTCAGCGCAGGGTCCTGGGACAGAGCCCGCACGGGGTCCCCGCTCAGTGCGGAGTGGGTGTGAGACTCCCTCTCCCTCTGCCCCTCCAGCTCCTGCTCTCTCTCTCTCAAATAAATAAGTAGATCTTAAATTTTTTTGAAACTCAGGGGAAAGGTACAAAGAGGAGGAAACGCTTACCTGTAATCCCTTCACCCGGGAATCACCGCACGTAACAGGTTAGAGTTCTTCCCGCATAGTGTGCCTACGCGCTTTTTAAAGATATAATTCACATATAACATTCACCCTTTTAAAGTATAATCCAGTCATTTTTAGGATATTCATGAATTTAACCCCCACCACGGTCTAATTCCAGAACTCATCAATGCAAAAAGAAGCCCCGCACCCAGATCAGTCACTCCCCACCGCCCCTCCCAAACTGCCCTGTGCCTGTGGATTGCCTATCCCGGCATGTATGTGACCTTGGTCTCTGGTTTCTTAAACGTGACAAGTTTCCAAGTTTTCTCACGTTGTAGTGTGCCCCAGGGCTCCACTCCTTTTGAGGGGCAAGTAACATTCCATTATGTGCCTCTGCTGTGTTTCCTTATCTATCCCAGTTGATAGACATACGGGTTGCTTCCACTTTCTGAGTGTTTTAAATAACGCTTCTGTTAACATTGATGTACAAGTTTGTACAGGCATGTGTTTTCGGTTCTCTTTGGGTGCACACGCAGGAGCGGGACCATGCGTCCTACGGTAATTCTGTTTAACTTTCTCAGAAACTCTCAACCCCTTTTCCAGGACAGCTGCTCCATGTCACAGTCCCACCAGCAAGACATGATTTTTCCACATTTTTCCCACCTCTTCTCCAACCTGTGTCATTACCCTTTAAAAACTTACACTTATCCTAGTAGGTGTGAAATGCGAGCCCACTGTGGTTTTCATTTGCATTTCCCTGGTGACTAATAAGGTTGGGCATCTTTTCATGAGCTAATTTGCCATTTGTAGATCTTCTCTGGAGAAACGTGTTTTCAAATCCCCTGTCCATTTTTAAATTGTTCTGTCTTTTTATTGTTGAGTTTTAAGAACTCTTTATATATTCTGGATATTAGAACCTTATCAGACATAGGATTTGCAAATATCTTCTCCCATTCTGTTAATGTCTTTTAATTTCCTATTTTTAAAAAAAGATTTTGACAGAGAGAGAGACATCGAGAAAGGGAACACAAGCAGGGGCAGTGGGAGAGGGAGAGGCAGACTCCCCGCTGAGCAGAGAGCACGATGCGATGCGGGCTGGATCTCAGGACCCGGGGATCATGACCTGAGCAGAAGGCAGACGCTTAACCAACGGAGCCACGCAAGCGTCCCTGTCTTTGAATTTCCTGATAGTGTCCTTTGCATTCTTGTTCCAAGCTAATTGCCCCTAAGTGTATGGGTCGCTGTCTGGACTCTGAATTCTATTTCATCGGTCTGTACACCTATCCTATGCCGGAACCACACTCTTGAACTGTGGCTATGTAGTAAATGTTGAATTAGTGAAGCATTAGTCCTTTGATTTTGTTTGCTTGAGAATGTTTTGGCAATTCTGGGCCCCTTGAATTTCCCTGTGAATTTTAAGATCGGCTTGTCAATTTATGCAAAAAAGCTAGCTGGGATTCTGATGGAGATTGTATGGAATCTGGAGACCAATTTGGAGAGTATCGTGACCTGAAACATTAGTAAGTCTTCCCATCCGTGAACACTGACAGTTTTCCATTCACTTAGATTTTCCTTCATTTCTTTCAGGGACATTTGTAGTTTTCGTGTGCAGGTCTTCACTTGTTATATTTTATTAAATTCTTGAGTGTTTTATTCCTTCCAACGCTATTATGTATGGATTTTTTCTTAATTTTTTTAAAGATTTTATTTATTTATTTGATAGACGGAGATCACAAGTAGGCAGAGAGGCAGGCAGAGAGAGAGAGGAGGAAGCAGGCTCCCCGCTGAGCAGAGAGCCCGATGTGGGGCTCAATCCCAGGACCCTGGGACCATGACCTGAGCCGAAGGCAGAAGCTTTAACCCACTGAGCCACCCAGGCGCCCCTGTGTATGGATTTTTAACAGGGATGAGCCCTCACCATACGGGTACCATTGTGTATCTGCTTTTTTCCCTTTATTTATATCACAGATATTTACCCCGAGTTATCAAAAGTCCTTCTTCGACATCCTTTTTTAATGGCTAAATATTAGTCCACTTATGGTTACACTGATTTATTTAGCCATTCTTCTCTTGTGAGATACTTAGGTTCTTAACAATTTTTCCATTTTTAAGAGTATATGCAGTATTTCTGTGCATCGTGTTATCTGCATATCAGACCACGTACATAGTCGCGACAGTCGTGTGCCTTTTCTGTCCTATTGGCCTTTATTCCCACCTTGTGAGGAGGCGTGAGACCATGCAACTTGCGACTCCTTGAGGCCCATTTCTCTTGCAATCCCAGGGCCCGGCCTGCACCCTCAAGGGAGGCTCCTTCAGAAAGCTCCTCCCCGGGGCCCTGCACTGAGGCCCCAGGACTGTGTCCCTACCTGGCCAGAGCTCTAAGTGACATAAAGTCTTGGTAACTTGCTATATTATGGGAAGCCACGCAGAAGCTTGAGATATGAGCCAAACCAGGCCCTGACTTGTGCCTCCCTGACATTAAGGGGTTAAGCAACCTCAGCAATGGAAAGGTTGAGTAGCGCTGAAAAAGGGTCTGTGCTAGGAGTCTCATGATCGCCTAGGTGACTACCCATTGGGGTTTATCAGGAACGGGACAATGCAGGCCTAAGTCCTAAACCCACGACTGGACCTTGCTGTTCTTGCATGGGCCGTAAAATGCACCTGGCGCCCTTCTTCAGTCCCTTCATCAAGGGAAGCTTGGGAAATAGGGAACTTTTCTATAAGTAAGCAACACGCTGGCGGCAGGATGTCTGCGTGTTTAACCGAAGGGAACTGGTAAACAGGAGCCTGGAGAAACTCCTTTTGGTATGTGGCGGGTGGTTAGTCTCCCCTAAGTGTTTCTGCTTTCTATATAATCGTGCACACTTCGTAATAAAGTTGGCACTGCTTGGACATCATCCACTGTGTCCCTCCTGTCCCCATCTCCTTACGCCTCGTCTTCGTGTCACCGTCCTCTTACCCTCTCGACCCTGGTCGTGGTGTCGCGCCGGCCGCGACACTATATCCCGGCAAGGCAGTGAGGCCCAGCAGGACAAGGGCTGGACACCCTTATACGACCAGCCCTCGGTCTACAGAAGATGCTTAATAATTCTGGAACGAGTGAGTCAGGCAGAACAAGTTGCTCACCTCCCTAGGCCAGACTAGGAACCCTGAGTCAGACAACCGTGGCCACGAGGTTTGGGGCGTGGCCTGCAAAGTGGGCCGCACACAAACTGTGAGCCCACAAACTGTGCGCCTTGAGATTGCCTCATTCCGGCACTTTCAAACCTCTGCCATGACCACAGTAGGATACAGGACATTGGCTGGGTGGAGGGGACAGAGAGATGGAGGCAGACGTGGTGGAAACTGAAGCCGGGTTGTGGAGCTCCCTCAGCAGCCCCCAATACCACAGGCCGAGTTTGTAAAAATGACTGAACTAGTCCGGTCTTCTAATTTTACAGACCAGGGAAAGGGTGCTTTTAAGTGACTTGTTCAAGGTCTCACGACCAGTGGTGGAAAGGGGAAAGGACTCAGACACGCCTCCCCTTCACAGGACCTTCCCCAACTCCAGCCGCCTCTGAGCGGCTTCCAAGCATCCCGCATCCCTGATGCCGTGGAATTAGGAATTTCACTAAGCAAGACCCACCACGGTTTAACGTCCCTGTGTCCCCAGGGAGCATTCTTACACCAAGCAGGGCTGGGCGCCCGGCGGCTCAGTTGGTTAAGCCTCAGACTCTCCATCTGGGCTCAGGCCACGATCTCAGGGCCCTGAGAGGGAGCCCCAGGCTGCAGGTGCTGGGCGTGGAGCCTGCTTGGGGTTCTCTCTCCCTCTGCCCCTCCCCCCCAATAAGTAAACTAATAAAAGTAAAGTTGTTTACGGGGAAAATTTGATGAACTGCGATAAACGGAGCCACGTGACAAAGCTCTGCCGGGAGATGCTGGTTTTCTCCGCGGTTCCTGGCGGAGGAGGGCGCCTGTCACCGTGAACACCGCGACCGGGAGCGGGGGTCAGCGGCCGGCGGCTGCGGAGCCCCGGCAGTTCGTGCGGTCGGCGCCCGTGCAGCTGCTCCGGCCGAGCTCTCCGCCTCGGCGACGGCTGCTCCGAGGGGCCGCCAGCCCCGCGCGCGATCGGGTCCGCCTCTAGCTCCGCGCCCCCCGCCCCGCTCCGGGCCCGCGTCTCTCCCGCAGCTTCGCATCAACGGTTCCGACCCGGCAGGTGCCCGCAAGGGCCTGGTGAGCCTACGGACACCCCGGACGACTGCCCCGGAGGCTGAGCATTCGCCCCCGCAAGCCGCCCCCGAGGGGCGCCCCGCTCAGGCCGCCCGTGCGCGCCCCGCGCTTCCCTCCCCGTCTCTGGGCGCGGGACTGGCGCGGCGTCGCTGCCAAAGCTGTTCTCGGCGTCCCGCGGGCGGATCAGGACGAGCCCCTCGGCCGCCCCCGGGCTGCAGGTCGGCCGGAAGCGGAACACGCCGAACCCCGGAGAGGACGCGCGCGGGCCCGTTTCCGCGGCAACCGGACAGGTAAGAGAAACGCCCCGCAGCCGGCCTCGCGGGCGGCGGCGTCTCTATGGTGCGGGCGGCGCCTCTATGGTGCGGGCGGGCGCCTCTATGGTGCGGGCGGGCGTCTCTATGGTGCGGGCGGGCGTCTCTATGGTGCGGGCGGCCTAGAGAGGCCGGCCTGCAGCTTCCGGGAAGATGGCGGCGCGCAGCCCGGAGGACGCACGTGTTCGCGCGGAGGGGCCCGGCGCTGACGGTAAGCGGCGACCGCCTCCGGACGGTGGCGGTCGGAGGCGGGCTCGGGAGTGAAGGCGGAGTCAGGACAGTAGCCGCACCGGGTGGAGCTGCAGCAGGAGAGACGAGAGACCGGGGAGGGGGACCTGTGGACCGCGGTCTGAAGAGTGACCCCGGCCGCTTTAACGTGAGAAAACTCGGGTTGACCCGAGAGCAGGTGGTTCCCGACGCGCGCTCGCAGCCTTCGCGACCCTGCGGCCTGGGGCCTCGTAGCTTCCGTCCGCAGTGTCCGCGGCCGGTCGGTCAAGCCCCCGGGCCGCACCGGCTGAGCGCGTTCACGCCGGCCTTGAGCGCGCGGGGTCAGAGAACGACGGCCGGCGCCGATTCAGGGCGTGCGGTTTCCGGTGACCGGGCGGTCAGCCGTAGGCCAGGGAGCGCAGACGGCTCCGCGAGGCCGAGGGGTCGTTCACACCAGTTCTGGGATCCTGGATCCTCTACTTGTCGGCTGTTGGGTTTGGGCAAGGAATGAACGTCCCTGCGATTCGTGTGTTTGCAAATGTGGGTAATAACCCGTCCTGGTAGGTCGGTGCGAGGGTGAAGAAGATGGTCCGTGTAAAGCGGTCAGCAGGCTGGCGTCGAGGAAAGGACAGTGTCAGGTGTTAACTGTTGTTTCTACCAAAATCCGGGGGCTGATGGATCCGGGATGCCTTCCGGGAGGAGGCCGGCTTTGGAGGCCGGCTTAAAGGCCCCAGTGTTCGAATTTTACTTTCCTTATAAATTCAAGAGCCATTTCTTCGCCCCCCGCTTTTCTGTCGGGACTCTCAAGGAATCGGGGTTTTGGGTAATCGCCCCTCACAGTAGAACCGTGAACAGAAGTGGAAGTCATCCTGAATTTGCCGCTCTTTAGTCCCGGAGCCGGTGTCCTGACCTGCGCCGAAGGCAGACGCTTAACGGACTGAGCCAGGAAGGCGCCTTATAATAAATTATCTTTATACAACTTAACTTTCAGTGAGTCAGCAGTGGTGGCCCTAAGTTTTGTGTGTCTTGTGTGATAAGCCAGCCTGACCATTTCAGAGGCAGATTTAGTGTATAAGCCGGATAATGCCATTATCTGGTTCCAAACGGAGGAGCACCTGTGCGACTATAAAGAAATGCTGCTGGTAACTGTGGCGTGGTAGGAAGAGGCCACGTTGGAGGCAGGTAGGCAGCTTGGGCTTGTTTTCCAGCTCCCCTCTCTTCCCTAGCTCTGTGACCCAGGCTTTGTTTTCTTTGTAAATTAAAGATGTTAGCCACCCACAGGACGATCAGCATTAAATAAGATACAACAACAATACATGGAATCAACCTGTTATGTATGAAATGCTCAGTAAAGGCACCCTTCGTCTTTTTTTTTTTTTTTTTAAGATTTTATTTATTTATTTGACAGACCACAAGTAGGCAGAGGGGCAGGCAGAGAGAGAGAGGGAAGCAGGCTCCCTGCTGAGCAGAGAGCCCGATGCGGGGCTGGATCCCAGGACCCCGAGATCACGACCCGAGCCGAAGGCAGAAGCTTAACCCACTGAGCCACCCAGGGGCCTCAAGGGTACCCTTCCTAAGCTAGAGTTTCAAAAAGGGTGTTGCAGCAAGATTGAAGACGGGCAGCGAGAAAGAGTCACGGAGCCCCCACACTTGAGAGTATCGTGAGTGCTGGAGCGTGATTGTGAGATACGGCTCCCTTCAGTATTCTCACGACTCAGGCTAAAGATCCCTTATTGCTTTGGTTTTGTGTGGCAGTGAGTTGCAGGGGCTGTCACCACGTGGCGGGAAAGAGCGGGACTCCAAGGGCGGGACTCCAAGGGCGGGCCGTCTGGCTGAGTTGCTACACATCCTAGCTGTGTGACCCAGAGCAAGTCACACTTTCTCTTTGTAAAGGAGGAATGCTATTTTCCCGGATGGAACGTTCCAGAACGCCTCCTGAGCTGGAGAATTAAATGAAGTAATCACGTGATGAGCAGTCTGTAAACTTAGGTGTTACTAGTTACACCAATCCTGCTTGACTTGTGGACATGCTGATGATCTCTCTGGGGTCAGACAGGAGCCCCTCCCCCCCAGCAAAGACCAGGCCTTCTTCCTCTGTCTCTGCCCCAAGTTCAGAAAAGAATTTTGAGGAGAGCAGTCAGGCTGGAGCTGATAGATGATTTGGGCGCTTTCTCCTTTTCTCTTGAAGGGGTGATGACGGCGTCTTCTCCTGTGAGGGACTGAGAATCGGGACTCTTGTCTCACCATGAGCATCACCCCAGAGGTCAAGAGTCATGGGATGAAGTTTGCTGAGAAACAGCTGCTGAAGCATGGATGGACGCAAGGTCAGCCCTGGGGGGCCCCTCCACGTCCCCCCTGCTCCCTGCTCGAGCCCAGGGGAGCAGCTTCCTCCTGGGCCATCCATAAGTAGTCCGTTCAGCTGGAGGGGGAAAGCCAGTTTAAAGGGAAATTGCAGAAGAAAATTTCTGACTTTTCCAGAAAAGGGGTGAGTGGAAGAAATGTGACCGCGGGTCGTGAGAAAGAAGTGTTTGGGAGGTCTGGGGGGGAGTACGGGTCGCGGCCTCTGTCCTGAAACAATCACGAGGGAGAGACGGCTCGGGCGCAGACAAAGGCAGGGACACTGCATGGAGAGGCGCCGGAAGGAGGGGGACTGGAGGGTGTCCCCAGTGCTCCGTGTGCGTTGTGACAAGGAGTGGCATGTGTTCGTGCTGTGAGGGCTTGGGGCAGGCGGCACAATAAACCGGGTCACTCACTGTCCCGCAGGCAAAGGCCTGGGCCGGAAGGAGAATGGCATCACCCAGGCCCTCAAGGTGACCCTGAAGCAGGACACTCGTGGGGTAAGGCTGGGCGGGCTGAGGGAGGTCTGTGTGGCTGGAGAAGGGGACCCCAGGGACAGAGCAGGGACAGGTCCTCGGAGTTCATACTTCTCCCTCTGGCAGGTGGGACATGACCCTGCCAAGGAGTTCACAGACCACTGGTGGAATGAGCTGTTCAACAGGACTGCAGCCGGCCTGGTTGTGGAAACCGGGCAGGTACGGGGAGCTGATCGATGGGCGAGTGGACGTGGAGGTCTGGGACGTGTGGGGTGAGGGGCACACCACGTCCCCCACTCACTGGTACCTCCCCACAGGATGGAGTACGGCTAAGGCATCTCTCTAAGGAGACCACCCGTTGTAGTCAACCCAAGCCCAACATGCTGTATCAGAAGTTTGTGAAGGTGCGAGGGGCTCGGGTCCATCCTTTTTCCTTCCCTGGTCCCCTCGGCCTGAACCGTTGCTTCACATGCCTCCTTCGCTCTTCTAGAACTATCCTAACATTGTCAGACATCACTTGCTTAGATAGCAGAGCCGCGACCAGAATTAGACTTTCAGGTCCCATGGGCCTGGGGATGGGGCCTGGGTGGTGGGGCACGGGCAGCCGCCAGAGCAGGGCAGGAGGGGAGGTCCAGTGCAGAGGACTTAGAAGCCAGAGGAGACCCGACAGGTTATCTGACCCCATCCCACTCGCACTCCCGGTCCACGGCCACCTGGTGCATACTAGGGCTCTCCGTGTTCTGCAGCAAGCCTTCCCGTTTCTCCCCATCCCCGAGGCCTTCCTGCCGGCACAGCCTCCTACCCAGACCCCACCCGGTCTCACTGCCCAGCCCAGTCAGTTCACTGCCACAGCGGCCAGAGCACTCTCGTAACGCCTTGCACTGGGGCTCTGGCTCGTCCCTGACCGCGGATGACCGTCCTGATGTTGTCTGGCTCCCCGGGCCCTGCGGTCTTGTCCTGCTCTTACCGTTCTCGGGCCTCTGCCCTTGGGACAGGATCAGATTCTTTTGAAGGTGCCGCCTTCCACCTGCAGGTTTCTGCACGTGCTGGTCCCACTTGCGGCCGTTAGCGCGCCCTGCTGCCTTTCCCCCTTCACCTGCCCACTTGCGGTGGTCGTCGAGAGCTCACAGAGTTCCCGAAATGTCCCCAAACCCTGAAGTCGGAGCAGTATCCCTCCTCCAGCACAGGCAGCACTTGTGTTCTGTCCTCCACCCCCCGCATCGGCTCTTCTGGGCCAACTGGTCTCCTGCCTGTTCGGCTCCTGTCCCAGCCCGTTGGCCCAGAGTAGGTTCTCAGTCTTAGTTACAAGCACTGCGGGCAGGCGTGGGGAAGGGTGGTGAGCAGCACCATGGGATGACATCAGGGGACACCAGGACCCAGTGTCCACCCGTGAGTGGGTGCCCAGAGCCCACCAGTGGGCTCCACCGCCGCCACCCCTACCCTGGCAGCCCACCTCCTGCTAGGGTGGAGGTACGCTGTGGCCCCCCCCTCCGTGGGTCTCCAGGGAGCTGTGTTGGGGCCTGGCAGATCGGCACCTGTGGCTGCCTGTTCTGGGTGGGGGGGCTTCCGGGAGGGAAGAGGGGTTGGCAGTGGTGTTGAGGGGGCTTTGTCCACCCCCATGATCGCTCCTTCTAGACGGCCACACTGACGTCAAGTGGGGAGAAGCCAGACAAGGACTTGGAGAGTCACAGTGATGACGACAACCAGGGACCCAAGCCTCCGAAGATGTGAGACCTCATTTTAGTGCTGGGGGCGTGTGGGAGGACAGAAAGGGCCAAGTCTCAGGCCTGACTGGGCTTCTTCGGGTGGAACTATGTCACACTAATCTTTGCTTCCCCTGCACCTAGAAAGTGCCAGGTCCTGAACAGGGACTCCGTGTTGAAGGGAGGTTTCGGAGGGCAGGAGAGGTCAGGCCTTTGCACGAGCTGTTTGTGATTCCTCATCTCCCCCCAACAGTCTGACCGATGAGATGCTGCTGCAGGCCTGCGAAGGGCGCACGGCACACAAGTAAGTGGCGGTCAGCTCCTTGGGGTCCCTTCTTTCCTCCCCATCGCAAGCCCTGTGGGGTGGCCTCTTCTGTACGCTTCTCACCCCAGGGAGGGGTCCCCCGCCTCCCCCCACCAGCGCTGCCTGCACCCGCAAGGACCAGGCCTGTTCACCCCGTACCTCGCTTTGAGCCGGGCCCTGTCTGTTTCAGGGCCGCTCGTCTCGGGATCACCATGAAGGCTAAGCTTGCCCGGTTGGAGGCCCAGGAGCAGGCGTTCCTGGCTCGTCTCAAAGGCCAGGACCCTGGGACGCCTCACCTACAGTCTGAGAGCAAGCCCCCCAAAAAAAAGAAGAAGAAAAAGAAGCAGAAGGAGAGAGATGCCATAGCAACAGCCAGGGGAGCAGAAGAAGAGTGTGGGGGAGACGCGAGCCAGGCTGACGGGAGAGGCAGGGAGAAGACCAGACAGAAGCCAGAAGCAGTGGTGGCAGAGGAGCAGGAGGGAGCGGCGGTGGGGGATGCGGACAGGGGGGCCGCACGGGCGAGTGGACCCGGAGAGCAGGAGAGCAGGGAACGAGCTGATGAGCGCCACAGGAAGAGAAAGAGGAGGCAGCACCGCGCAGAGGAGCCGGGAGTCCCAGATGGAGGGGCCGGAAGTCAGGAGGCTGAAGCCAGTGCTGGGACAGAGCAGGCAGAGAGCGGCACATGTGCCAAGCTGCGGCGCAGACACAAGAGACGGCGGCGGCCGGAGGAGGGGGACGTGCACGCAGAGGACGCGGTGCAGGGGGCTGCTGTGGACGGTGGGGCCCGGGAAGCAGCAAGCAGAGTGCACAGGGAGGGGAAGAGCAGGAAAAGCAAGAAGAGAAGACCACGGCCTCAGGAGGAGGAGGAGGATGTAAGGGATGAAGGGGATGAGGAGGGCGGCGGAACTCGGGAGGCCGGGAGCGGGGCTCGCACCGGCCCAGGCAGCCGCGGCGAGCGGAGGCCGCGGGGACGAGCTGCTGCAGTCGGCGATGACGGAGAGTGAGACAGAAGCAGAACAGACTGTGAAGGTCAGGCCCGTGTGGGGCTCCATGAACCCCCTTCTGAGGAGCTGCGGACTCGGACCCGAGTTGACCAGGTCTCCTGTGCCCTCCGGAGGGGGAGGCGGACCAGTGAACTCCAGCTGCTCAGAGCCGGGTGTGGGCAGCGTCCCCTGAAGCTTCTAACCCAGAGAGGGAGAGCTCGGGCTGCGGGCAGACAGGGCCGCTGCAGACGCAGGCCGCCGGCCCCCCAGACTAGAGTAAACCACTCTGTGCCAGCCTGTGTGAGCTTCCTGCTTCTCCACTCCCAGCCGGGGAACCTCTGAATACAGATCAGGGGTTCCTTGGAAGCCTCCAAAGAAATTCCTTCTGTTCACCTCCCATAGTCTCGCCACCCTGCTGAGTGGGAGGGGAAAGCTCAGAGAACCTCACTTGGGAGCTTGCTCAGCCTCTGGAAGTCCCTGTTTGTTGCACCCAAACGCCCCAGCTGCCTCCCTGGCCGGTTCTGACCCCAAGGAGAGGTGGCCCCGTGTCTGCCAGGTCGCACTCTGGCTCCCGCCGCCCGTCACCCATTACTGCCAGGAAGGCTCCCCAGATTCCGCGGGTCGGGAGGGGGCCACAAAGTCTTTATTGGGAGGAACGGCCGCCTGGCCCCCCTTACTGCAGACGGTAGACACACTCGGTGTCGGGGTAAGGCGGCAGATTCAGCTGGTACTTCTTTTCCAGAGCAGGTGGCACAAAGCGACCCCCCAGGTAGTGGTAGCGCCCAGTGAACTGGGTGGCCGACTTTTTGGGTGCTGTCAGGGAGATGAGCAAGTCTGGCTGGATCCCTCCGGAGTTCCCCTTCTCCACGTCCCATCCTGAGGAGAGGATGGTATTCAGGGAAAGCGGACGAGATCTGTCCCTCTTCGTGCCCTGCTCTACCCCTGTCCTGGAGTGGGAGGCCCGTGTCCCTGCTTGAGGAACCTGCATTACATCCTTGAAGCTCCATGGCCTCCTGGGCTTTGGTTGCTTGGATCCAACACATACGGGCAGTAGTCCTCAGCTCTGCTCCCTGGCCCTTTTGTGGGCCCACAAAGCTGTGTTCTGCCCCTTCAGACCAGCTTTAAGCTTGGTCTGAGCCTTGGGTCAAGAAGGAGGATGCCTAGGTGCCTGTCTCAGGGCAGGGTCCCACCCCAGTCCCCGCCCCCGCTCCCCAGCTTCCTCGGACCCAGCACCTGAGGGGATGTCGATGCTCGCGATGGGCACCGTGAGCCCATTCAGGACACTCAGGATGCTGCGGAACGGCTCCCGGACATCGCCTTTGAAGCTGAAGCCAAAGATGGCGTCCACGACCAGCTCGTACAGTTCGTCGATCAGCATGGGCTGTGGGGGGCAGGAAGGGGAGCACGTCACAGCCCGCAGCCACAGGGGGCCCTTGGTGGGAGACTGCTGTGCCTTGCATGCACCACTCACAGAGGCACAACTAATGTCACTGATTTAGGAGGCATCTCGGGCCTAGTGCAAGCTGGTCACTGATTAGGCCAAGCTGAGCTTGCCCAGACAGGTCAGTTCTGAGGGCCTGCCGGACCCTGGGGAGGTACAGGGGGGACGGCCTGAGGCCAGAAGTCAGGACAAGCCTTTTTTTTTTTTTTTTTAAGATTTTATTTATTTATCAGAGAGAGCGCGAGCACAGGCAGACAGAATGGCAGGCAGAGGCAGAGGGAGAAGCAGGCTCCCCACCGAGCAAGGAGCCCGATGCGGGACTCGATCCCAGGACTCTGGGATCATGACCTGAGCCGAAGGCAGCTGCTTAACCCACTGAGCCACCCAGGCGTCCCAGGACAAGCCTTTTCTGCACCATCCCAGTCTCTTCCGCTGTTGTGCTCTTGAATGTGTTAAAAGCAAAGTTCTCACTTCCCACCCCTAGTCTGTAGACTAAAGGAGGGGGTTTAGGATGAGGCAGTTCACTGCTTACAGGTCCTGACTTCAGCGGGAGAGCACTGACCGGGGAAGTGAAGGGAGAGGGGCTTCGGGGAAGGGGCAGGAGGGCACTGACGGAGCATGTCCACTGGCAGGGGCTCCCCCTACTCAAACAGCCCAGATCGGCACCCCCGCCCCCGCCTGCACGGAGTCCACCCTCCAGAGAGATCAGCGAGCGAGCTGGGCCCGGGAACAGGAGGAGCAGGACACCGGCGGTGTCTGGGGAAGGGGAGGACCCCACTGGAGCCACCTACCTCCGAGGGCATTTCACCAAGGAAAGGGATTTCCATTTTCTGACACTGGGTCACCAGCGCTGTGAAGAGCGGCTTGTTCGGCCTTTTGGGGTAGTAAATGGTTGGCTGGTAGCCCTGGAGGAAAGGAGAAGGGTCGTCCGAGCCCGGGTCCCGGAAGCCCCGCCGCCCGGGTCCTCGCCCACACACTCACGAAGAGCTTGAGGTGCCGCGCGCAGACCAGACCGTCTCCTCCGTTATTCCCGGGCCCGCAGATGACCAGGACGGCGGGGGGGCTCCGGGACATGGACTTGGGGGGATAGGCCTGGAGGCGGGGTCAGAGGGCAGTCAGGGGCGCTGGGCGGCCTCGCGCCAGCCCGGCCCGCTGTCCCCCGCCACTCGGCGGTGCCCAGGCCGCTGACCTTGGCGATGGCCGTGGCGCAGCTCAGCCCGGCCAGCTCCATTAGTTGGTCCACGCTGAACTGGTACTCGTTGAACAGCTCCTCGTCCACCGCCTGGGCCTCCTCCTGGCTGCGGACACCCCCAGCCTCAGTCCCGGCGCCCCGCGCGCGGCCCGTCCCCGCTCCCGCCCCCCGCGAGCCCGCCCCGGCCTCGCCTACCTCAGGTACTTCACCGCCGGGCTCGCCATGCCCGCCGACTCCCCGGGGCCGCCCGAGCGCGGCCGCCGCGTCCCCCACCACGCGGGCCCCGCACGGCAGGCGCCGGCCTGGCCCGGGACGCGCCGCAGATGGGAGCCGGCGGCCAGCAGCCCGAGCCCCAGCAGCGCCCGCAGCGCGGACATGGAGCTCGCCCGGCGCATGTGCGGCGCCGGCTCCACCCCCCCGGAGGCGGGGCCGCTGGGTCGCCCCGCCCACCCCCCGCGGACGCGGGGCCGCGCAGGCCGGGGGGCGGGTCCGCGCTGCGCGCAAAGTGCGTAGTGTTGGGTCGTCGGTGGCGGGGCGGGCAGCCCGGGGTCCTGCCCTAGCACTGCCGGGCTGAGTGGACGGGGCCCGCCGGTGTCCGCATCCCGTGAGTTCCCGCTGCGACGGTGCGGGCACTCGCTAGGCCGGCCCGGAGCTCGGCTCCTCGCCGGCGCGGCCGGCGGTGCCCCGCTCCGCTGGCCGCGCGCGCTGCACGGTCCCTGCTAGAGGCACAGGCGCGGGTGGGAAGGGAGCCGGGCTTCGTTCAGGAAGCGGCGACCTGGGAGCAGGGAGGACCGGTACCCCAGGGCCAGCCTTCAGTCCGAGCGAGCCTGGAGCGTCTGAAAGGGGGGAGCGCCAGAAGTGGGGGCTCGGTGCGGGAGAAGCCGGTGCCCGGGCGGTGAGCCGCTCGTAAACACAAACCCCCCCAGGCCTAGTGTTCCCCGGAGTCCTTTCGCGCCCTTTCGGAAAGGGGGTGTCCTGCTGCAGACCAAGGGACTTAGGTCAGCAAGCAAGGAGCACAGAGGCTTGAAAGTTAACCCCAAGGCCGTGTGGAGTGCTGTTGGCGGTGAGGTTTGGGACCCCTGTCCCAACCACATTAGCTGCCCCTGCCCACCTCTGCTTGCCAGCACGGCGCGCTCCGCTTCCCTGATACTCAGCATTTACCCGCTTTATCAAGGTAGATAATACCTATGGTGGGGCACCTGCCGGCTCTGTGGGAGGAACGAACCGCCGGTGATCTCCAGGTCATGAGGGTGTAAAGATCACATTTATTTATTTATTTATTTATTTATTTATTTATTATTTGACAGACAGAGATCACAAGTAGGCAGAGAGGGAGGAGGAAGCAGGCTCCCTGCTGAGCAGAGAGCCCAATGCGGGGCTCAATTCGAGGACCCCGGGATCATGACCTGAGCGGAAGGCAGAGGCTTATCCCACTGAGCCACCCAGGCGCCCCTTTATTTATTTTTGTTAAAGATTTTACTTTTAAGTAAACTCTACACCCAACATGGGGCTTGAACTCATGACCCTGAGATCAAGAGTCATAGGGTCTTCTGACTGAGCCATCCAGGGGCCTCCTCAAGATTCTTCTCTAAAACAGTGCGAGGCGTGTTTTTTGAGCATGTGCCCCGCGCTAACACGAATCAGCTCTTTTATCCTTGTGGCACCTCTGTTACTAGCCCTATTTTCCAGACTGAGAAAACTAAGCTCCAAGGTGTTGACTGACATGCCCAACGATACAGTGACAATGGTCCACAGAGCTAGGGTCCAAGCAGCTTGAGCTGATCTGTACTCTGAAGTATTATCCTGTAGGGTGAGGCCTTCCACCCGTGCAGAAGTAGGTAGAGCGCTGTCGCGGCTGACTTCATTCCGTCGCGATGTAGGAATAAAACAGGGACACACACATACCCCACCACATGCCCAGAATTTATAAGACAGCCACTGGGGGGTGTCCCGAGGAAGGAGGAGCAGAAGACCGACTTCATCTTACCACTGCCTTTCAGACTTCCAGAGTTTGCTTTGGGAAATGCCTTTAAAACCAGTTTAGGAAGGACACAGTGATCGCAGCCCTGCCGAGTTCCAGGTGCTTACCTATTTCACCCTGTCAGTCCTATGACCTGGCTTTATCCTCACATTATAGCACAGAGAAGTTAAGTAATTTTCCAAAGACCACACAGCTACGGGTTTCTGGGTGCCTCAGTTGTTGGGCGTCTGCCTTCCGCTCAGGTCATGGTCTCAGGGTCCTGGGATCGAGCCCCGCATTGGGCTCCGGCTGGAAGCCTGCTTCTTCTTCTCCCTCTTCCCCTGCTTGCGTTACCTCTTTTGCTGTCCCTCTCTCTTTCTGTCAAATAAATAAATGAAATCTTTAAAATAATAAAAAAAAAAAGAACATATAGCTATTAAATGGTAGAGCTAATGACGGTTGATACAGCACTGGCCTGACCCAGCGTCAATATTCCCGTGTGGCAGGTGCTGCTACCTGTCCCCCAAAATCCATTCTCTTCTCTTCCTTTGGCAGCAGAACCCCCGAGTTGCGTCTGGCCGCAGGGCTGCCCAGCTGAACACTACATTTCCCACTGTCCCTTGCAGCCGTGAGGCATGTACATGTGACTACATGCTGACCAATGAGGTCTGAGCAGAGGGGACGCAAGTTGGCCAGGTCCTCCCTTTGGGGGGGGGGCTTATTTCCCCCCCCCCCCCCCCCCGCACTTCCTCTTTCCCTCCTGCCGGCTGGGAAGAAGGGCTCTGCTGCCGCCGCCGAGCAGCCATTTTAGACCAGGGCAGGGGAAACCTGTGTGGGGGTCATGGGGCGTCCTGTGGACTCCCCGAGCTCCGCGAACCGGGGCTGCTTTCAAGGGAGAGGATCAAATTTGTCTCTGTCCCTATTTAAAGGCAGGGTACGTCGGGCTTTGTTAACAGGAGGTGGACCTGCGTCCCACACAAGACATCGTGAATGCCTGACGAGATGCCAAGCAAGGTGAGCCGCCGTGTCCCCAGACGCCTGTTCCATGTGCGGCACAGGCTAGGTCCCCGGCAGGCATTTTAACGGCTCCTCAAACTCTCAGGGTGAAATACTTCACAGTGTATAGAAGCCCTCTTCCCTGACACGAGCGAGAATGGGTTATTTCATTTCCATTTAAAAATGCATCCGTTTCGGGGCGCCTGGGTGGCTCAGTGGGTTAAGCCGCTGCCTTCGGCTCAGGTCATGATCTCAGAGTCCTGGGATCGAGTCCCGCATCGGGCTCTCTGCTCAGCAGAGAGCCTGCTTCCCTCTCTCTCTCTGCCTGCCTCTCCATCTACTTGTGATTTCTGTCAAATAAATAAATAAAATCAAGAAAAAAAAAATGCATCCATTTGCCATCTGTCAGAGTGCGGCCGGCGTCTTCTGGAGCCCAGGACCGGAGCTCTGTGACCTGAACCTCATTACGGGTCACCTGCACTTTCCAGGCTGCTTCCTGGAGGTGGAACAGTTAATGGCGTGTTTGAAGCAATCTGAGTGCAAAATTCATCTAGTTTTTTACTATTTTGCCCCAAAATGTGATCATCGTCTTGCTCACATCTCATTCACAGTAGTTTTTGAATTGACTCACCTTAATCAAGACTTCTAAGGATTCAGCTTCGTTTTCATACAAACAGGGCTTGTTTTCACACTTTGTTCATCAGTTTGTGTAATATTTAATTGAATCATGAGTTCCAAGAACACAGGCAGTCGGTGTGAGCACATTGGGTACCAACACAATCAGCCCCCGAGCAAGCCTTAGCGTAAACGGGGTGGCAAGCCGCTCGGCACTCGCCGAGGTGCTCCCCGGCCGGGTTTGAATCCTGGCTTCCCCGCTTCTCAGTTGTGTGGCCCGGAGGACACCCATGTTCTCCCTGTCTGTGAAAGGGGGTCGTCTGCCGTGAGAGCTGCCGGAGAAAACCCTTGGGAAACGCTCAGAGGCCGGTGTGCTGGGCGCTGACTGAACCACACACTTTCCAAACTGTGGTGGCCGCTGACGGCAGCGTCCGGCACGCCTCAGGGGCTGTGTCCCCAGCCCGTGACTCTCGTGGGGGCGGTGCAGTCCATCTGTGGGCTGAGAAGTGTCCCTGTAGCATTTCAGCCCCATTTCCACTTCGAGAAGGGGGAGGTCTGGAGCGAGTCCATGACTGCAAAGCCTGCTGACCAAGATGTCACAGCTTTTAGAGCAGCGAGGCCTCGGCAGCCATGCGGTCTGGATCCAGAAGGAAAAAGGGGAAATTCACAGTCCATTTTCCCTCTTTCTTTTGCCCGTTGAGTCCCAAACTCCCAACAAGGAACAGACGGAACACCTCAGTGCCCGGACTGCAAAGGCCCTGTTCAGCCGACAGAGTTGCCCTCTTGCCGGTGGTGTTCCCTTGTGTGTCCATACGGCACCGGACAGCGGGGAAGAGCCTTGGTCCCAGAGACCACAGAGGCCACACTCAGGGCCGGCAGAGTGGGGTCACATGATCACACAGAAGCCAGACTCCGTGGCTCTCCTCTGACGGCTTCTTCTGGGGGCTTCCCTGGGCCAGCCCGACCACCTGCGGGAGGCAGGGCAGGGCTTGCCGGTGGGGTGCTGGAGAGAGGGCACAGGGCCGCCCGCCCTGGTGGCAGCTCCTGGCCCTCGCCTCCCTCCGCTGCTAGGCTCCGGGGCAGGAGGGGGAGGTTTGAGCGCACGCCCCCACCCCTGACCCTGTTTAGTTCAGCAGGATTGTCCCTTTCTGGGGGGGCTCCAGTCCGGCTGTGCAGGAGACAGGGAACACCCCAGGCTCTAGAGCTGGGTGACCGTTGTTCCCACGGTTCAAGGCCAAAGACAAAGAGGCTTCCCCAATCACCGGACCACATCTTCCCCCAGTTTGACCAGCGATCATGTTCTGTTAAAACCATCCAAAGTCAGATCCTTTCCTACTCCTTTTATCCATTCTTCAGGCCTCCTCCCCTCCCCCACAGGGACCTACCTATTGGCTTGGGGGCCACTGGGTACCAGAATGCCAGGGTGCTCCTTTTGGAGGGGGCCTTGGCCTCCAAGCAGGAGATGGGCCCCGGTTCTTGGACCTGGATGGAGACGGACAGCCACATTCATCTGTTGCCTCTCTGGACCAAGAATCACATGGTGGGAAGAGAAAGCTTTGGGAGAAGAGCAGGGCGGTGGGGGCGGGATGCGTGCCCTGGTCACTGACAAGGAGGGTGCAGCAGAGCCTGCGCTCTGTACAGGACAGGTGTCCGGCGACAACTCGCCGCCGTCTGGAGGACACGCTACAAACAAAACAGGGCATTCCATTTGGAATAGCGTGTAGCCAGGGACGCTGCCCGCAGAGGTCGGAGCCTCTTTTACCAGCAGAAGCAAACAGGGAGCTAGGACAAGATCAGCACCCGGTACCTGGCACGTCGCAGGCCTTCAGTAAAACCAGGTGCTCTAAGGTCCACAGTTCTAGAGGCTAGGAAAGCCGCGGAGGCCAGGGGGAGAGGTGACTGCGGAAGGGGAAGCTGGACAGGGTCCTGAGACATGAACGGGACAGGAGCGGGACGGGGAGGGCTGGACGGCCTCAATGGCAGACCAGGGCCAGGGGCCCCTCGGGGAGCCGGAGGGGTTGGGACAGCACTCCCATTTTCGGGGAGGAGGCACACAGCCCGGCGGGCCTGCTCCCACTCACACTCCAGTCTCTGCGCCCGAGACACCACGGGGACATCATCAGGAAGCGGCTGGTCCTCTGTCTCCTCCTGGCTCTCCATGCACTCTTCTTCTTCCCACCATCTCGAAGACCTGGAGGGGTGGGGAGCAGGGGGGAGAGAGGCACCAGGCCAGCCCCTCCTCCCTGGGGTGCCTGCAGACCCCAACCCCCCAGCCAGCGGCCGCGTGCCTCCAGCGCACCACCCCTCTCCCCCACCAACCCTGGAGCCCCAGCCTTGCCCCACTCACCTGTGTGGCACTTCTGCCCCACCCCTTCCCGCCCCGGCTGGGGGCCCTGCTGCCACCCCTGGAGCCTGGGTCCTCCCTGGCGCCGAAGTCTGGGAATGGTGGGGAGCAAAGGGAACTGGCTAGGGGTGTATCTGCGAGTGTGCGTTCTCTGCACACGCCATGGCCCCCCAGACACACAGACGCGCTACAGACAGCCTGGGTCGTGCCACCCATGGGAGAGTGGAAATCCGTGGTGGGGTCTCGGCTAGTGACTCTCAAGGTAGAATCAGGCTCCCCATTATCAGGCCTGGCCAGAGCCTGGCCTCCACCCCCACCCTGCCTGGAGCCTGGGGGGGGGGGGGCAAAGTCCCAGAAGGCTGGTGGCCGCCAGTCCTCTGCCCCGATCAGAGTAATTTCATTTTGCTCGAAAATTATAAATCCAGTGTCCTGGTCTTTAAGAGAAGACATAAAACTCCCTTAAATACATAGAATAGAATAAATACCGAAGTACAATTTTAATTCCTGGAGGGGAGTTGGTTGCCTGAGAGCATCTCAGCAGAGACAGGGTTGGGGGGAGCCGGAGCGGGAGGGGGCGGTGAGACCTGCGCGGACGCGCGCGCAGCTCCGCCTCCGGGGACAGGCGCCCCCACCCGGAGCACAGCCCCACCCTGTGGCCTCGTGGAGAACTGCAGCCATGGCCTTGCTTTCCACCCCCTCCGGGTCGGGCCTGGCATCCTTGATGGCAGCTGACGCTCAGCTGCTGGGTCAGGTACCACTCAGCCAGACACCTGGCACAGCCCAGCGCTGGGAGATGTGCCAGAATCCTCCGCCCACCTCCCCACCCCGGGTGTCCACGGAAAAGTGACCCGTGTTTCCTCGCCAGGCCCCCCTCTCCCACCCCCGGCGGATGAACCCCCAGGGCCCAGGCAGCATCCCTGACAGGGTCAGCTCTGCCTGCCTCCCTCTCCTTCTCAGGGTGGCCTCTCCCCACCCCCAGGTCCCTGTCCAGGGTCACCTCACCAGCGTGGACGTTGGGACAAGCCCAGCCTGCGCCAGGTGCGTCCTCATGACATCGGCCAGCTTGGCCACCAGCCGGTCCCGCACAGAGTCTGGCTCCTTCTGGAGAGAGGGTGGATAATGGGGGAATGGGGAGGGTCTGGGCTCTGCGGTCGTCTGCAGACTGGGGAGGCAGGAAACCGGACAGGGCGGAGGGAGGGGGGCTCTGTCTTCCTTTCTCTTCTACCCCATCCCCATGCCCTCGCCCGGATCTTGCTACCGCCTGCCTGGAACTGTGAAGGGACAGGTTCTTCCTCTCAGCAGAGTCCCGGGACCTAGCACACCGCGTACCCGATGTGCGTTTGGTGAGTGGATGGAGAGTTGGCAAGGAGAGGACCGAATGCGGGACGGTCCGCAGACGAGGCTTGCTGGAGGCCTAGAGGGAGAGCCGGGTTCTGGGAGGGGTGGTCTCACCTGACTCCGGGCCAGCGCTTCCTTATAGTAGCGCAAGGCCTGGTCGTGCTGCCCCAGTCTGGCTGCCGCGGCCCCCAGCCCCTCGCAGGCCTGCCACTGCCCCTTCGTGTCCCCTGGGGAAGACAGCCCGGAGGTCTTCTCTTGGGTCCCCGCAGCACCGACCCTCCCTTCCAGAAGCCACCAGCCCCCGGGACCCCTGGCCTGGCCCCCTTGGCAAGCCACCCGCTAAGCCCTCACCGGTGTCCCGGGCGGCCTGGAGGGCGTGCAGGTAGCTGTCTCGGGCGGCTCCGTGGTCCCCCAGCTGGCTCAGGGCGAACGCCAGGCCGCCGAAGCTTCGTCCCTGCTCCCGCCGTTGCCCCACCGAGCCTGACGACAGAGCCAGTCCCATCCCAAGAGGGGACCTTGACTGCTGAGACGTCGGCCCGCAGCCCCGGCAGGCACCCAGCAGTCGAGGTGCTCAGCCCCAGCACCCCTCCCCAAGGCACCACAGGGATGGCGGCTCCCCACAGCCAGCCTCTCCTCAGGCCTGAGTTTTGGCCAGAAGGCATCTCCACCTGCCCGCTGCCCCGGGAGACCTCCTCTCCCAGCCGGGGCTATGCCCTCTGCCCACTGCTGCCTTCCCAACCCCAGGCCTCGGCCTCTGAGCCCTCATCCCCCATCCTGTCCGCCTGCCCCATCTCCTGCACCACCAGCCCTCCCCTGGTTCTGGACATTCCGGCCCCATACCCCGCCCTAAAGTTCTGCCCACCTTGAGCCCCAGCTGGAGCCCCGCTGAGTCCCCATCCCCTTCCCCAGGCCTGGGTACCCACCATGCAGGTCAGCGGCCTTCTGGTGAAAGTCCCGAGCTTCCTGATGGTTGCCGAGGGCACTTTGGGCCGCCCCGAGGTTTCTCAGCACTGTGGCCTCCTCTCCTGGCCCCTGACACAGGGGCAGGGCCTGCAGGAAGGCCTCTGCTGCTAGCGGGAACAGTTGGAGCTGGGAGTAGCTCAGGCCGAGGTCAACGTAGAGCGGCCCTGGAGGGCGTGGCCAGGGTCACAGGTAGCGGGGCCAGTTGCTACTGATGCTGCCTCAGTACGGCCCCTGTGCCCCTCTCCCGGGGTCCTTTGCCCTTTCCCCGGCCCACAGAGAAGCCTCTGCCGGCACCTCTCAGAGCATCACTCGGTCTGAATGTCCCCAGACCCACACCTCCTCTGCCCGAAGGCCTCACCCAGCAGGCTGCTCTGAGGGCTCCTCTCTGCAAACCTCCGGCTCTCCTCCAGCACCTGCACCACTTCGGCCACCCCGTGCTGGCCGCTCTCCAGCATACACGCCGCCGCGGCCCCCGCGGCCAGGGCTGCGGCCTGGGGCTGCCCAGCTTGGGCATAGGCCTGGCTCGCCTCCTGCAGACACTGGGCCGCGAGCTCAGGCTGTCCCAGGGCCCGGTAGCAGGCTCCCATTTTTGCCTGGGCTTGTCCCTGGTCGCCGAGTGGCCGGTAGTGGCCCAGGGCCCTGCGGTACCAGGCCAAAGCTTGAGGCAGCTTGCCCAGGGCCTCGTAGGCCAAAGCCACGTTGAAACACTGGTCTCCATGACCTCTGCCCTGTGCCTTCTCTGCAGGCTGGGCTCGCAGCAGCAGCTCCAGGCCCCTAGCTGGGTTTCCAGTCTCCACATAGGCGGCCCCCAGGTTGAAGGCACAGGCCCGGAAAACAGGGGTGTCCCGAGTTTGTGGGGGCTCAGAGGCCAGGACGAAGGCCCTCTGGAAGCAGGTCAAGGCTTCATGGTTCCGGCCAGCCTGTAGGGCTCCATGGCCAGCCCTGGTGAGGGCTTGGATGTTGGCCTCCTGCTGGGGCCGCTTTCTCTTCTTCTTCTTCTTCTTGGAGCTCGAGGGTTCAGGCTCAGGCCCTCGGGGCACAGCCTCAGGGTTGGAGAAAGACATGGTGCTGACAGTGGGGAGCAGAAGGGTCAGTATGTTACCCTTGCCTTCCTCCAAAGCAGGATCCCTCCAGGGTGATTCGACCCTACTCCTGCCCTACTATCACCTCGGGGTGTCAAGGCCTTCTCTCTGTCGTCGTACTTTGCCTCAGCGACCGTCCCGGGGCCCCATCAAGCCTTCCTCTAATGTCCCAACTCATTCTTAGTCCTTCGGGACTAAGTAACAATGCCCTCCAGAAAGCCTCCCCCCTCGACCATCTGGGTCCTTCTGGACTCCCAGAGCACCTAGGCTTGTGTCCTTCACGGCGTCCGGGTTAAAGTTGCTGACTTTCTTGTCTGTCTCTCCTGCTAGATCAGGGGAGATCTGAAGGGGCCGGCACAGACCACGTTCTCCATAAACGTTCACGGACCGAGATGGACACAACGATGCGAGCGCACCTTACACCCCTGAGCTGTGCGCTGGGAACCAGCTTAACGAGGGGAAAGCCATGTAACATACGTGTTGCATACATGTTCCCACGCCCACACGATCCTCACTGAGGGAGCGAAGGAGCAGACCGAAGAACATGTGGGGCCTCTGCCCGTCGCCGCCTCCATGCTGCTCCTCCCCGGACACCCAGCCACTCACAAGGACGGGTGCTCCCGCTGCCTGATCCCAAGGTGTAGATCAAGCCAGCCATCAGTGAGCGCCTGCTGCATACTCGGGGAGCGCCTGCGGCATACAAGCAGCCGCTGGGCTCCAGGGGCACGGGAGCTGAACGGGCTAGTGAGTTGGCAAGGAGGCAGCTTGGCAGGCAGAACGCTGTCTCTCCCTTCACTGCCCACACCCTCTCCGGGGACCTCTTTCCCCATGGCCAGCTAGTCCTGGTCCCCCAGCACCCTGCGGTGGCATCAAATATGCTTTTCCCCACCAGAATCTCACCTCTCCCCTGGAAAGGCGAAGGAAGCCTTTTCCTGAGCTCTACCCCCAGGGGCCGGAGAAAGGCGTGGCAGAGGCTCGGCCTGGGCTCTCAGCTCCTCTCCTCTCCTTTGTCCCTCCCCCTCTTTTCTGAGAGAGGCAGGCAGAGGTGATCCTCCTTTTAAGGAAATTCCCCGTGACCAAGAACACCTAGGAATCTTGCTTTCAAGGGCCTCATCCGTGGGGCGTCCCTAGCTACCCCCCACCAGGCCTTGGGGCCCCAGCCTTACCTCCCTCGATTTCTCTGCTGCTGGCCTTCTGGAATGGTCCCTCTGGCTTGGGTTACCTGGCCAAGCTCTGAGCTCAGAGCCCTGGGGTTACCAGACAACCAGGTACCGCCCTCCACTCCTAGGAATGTTTTGATGGACAGCTCAGGCGCCCTCTCCTGGTGCTGCGCCACTGACAGCAGTCAGGGGTCGGCTCGGTTACCGGCATTCCATTGCCCCTCCTGTCCCCCTCACCCCTGCACACACCCCTCACGCCCCTCCCTGCAAGCAAGGACTCAAAGCGTGCTGGCTTGTTACCAGTTACGACCTCAGGGATGCTCTGTCCCGTACTGTCACTCTCTGGAGGAGAGGACCAGGCTCAGGAAGCAGGTGGGACCACCCCGAGGTCACAGAGCAGTGGTGGAGCTGGGATCAGAACCCGGAGTTTCTGATTCTGGGCTAATCAGCCTCGGATTCTTTCCAGTGCACTGTGACTGCATGCTTTAATGAGGCCTGAACTGCTCTAGAAGTGAACCCTTCCACAAGCACACAGACATGCGCACTGGTACATTTCACATTTGGGAGTGGGGTTAAAGTTGATGATCAGGAAGGGCCTGGAGATCAGAAGAGTCTCTTTGCTTTCCCAGTCCTTTTCCCAGCTCCGCTGATCTGCAACCTCCATGTTCTGCTTAATGAGAGGACAGCAGGCCCCAGGACGACAGGTGCCTGCGGGGCTACCCCAAGCAGGGTGGCCTGCAGCAGAAAGAAAACACCCTCATTTCCTGGCAGAGAGGTCTCTTTTAAGTAAAGAGGCCTTTGCCAGAAACAAAATTACCAGGAAGCCACTGGCCCTCCCCCACCCCCTGCACTGGGCAGCCTTTGCTGAGGGCCTGCGTGGTGCTGGGTGCCACATATGGGGCCCACGGCCAAAGCAGGCTTTCTCGGCCGCCACCGCTCCTGCCTACAGGCTGGCCTCCAGGATGCCACCAGAGCCTGCCCAGGACCAAACAGGCAGCTCAGGCTGTGGCCACTCAGCAGGCTTTCTTTAAGAGAAAAGCTTGGGGAGGAGGCGGGGACTGAAACTATGCTTGCCAAGTTCCGCTGACCTCTCCATGTCCTAGGGACCCTTTCTGAATCACCTGCTTGTTTGATTTCCACTTTAGGTGACGTATCCTTGCCACTGTCTCCTCTCTTAGCCTCCAGGCTCCACTGTGTCCTGGATCCTTCTCTTCCCTGTTCTCCTTTGCTGCCTGTCCACCCTTGAATGCAAACAGACCCCACCCGTCTGCCCTTTGTGTAGACACTTCCATGAACGCTCCAATTAGTCCTCTGACTTTCCTACTAATGATAAGCCTGTCATTTCTAAAATTAGATTCTAGACTCGGCTCGTCCATGCGAAATTTCTGTATCCCCCCATCCACCCATCCCCCGTTCCTGGCGTCAGCTGGAACCATGGGAGGCATCCTTGACCCTGTACTTGGTCCTATTGGTTCGACCTCTGAGCCCTCTCCCCATACTATAAACACTCAGTGCGTGTCATTGCCGCGTGTGGTCCCTAATGCCGCTATGCAAGAAATACTCTCCTGCGGCCCTGATTCCGGCGCCTGTTGCACTGGGATGGTGGAGACAACGTTGAGTCAGCTGGGTTGGCCCCTCCTTTCTGCCACGGCGGAGGCCAAGTTGGAGGGAGTATGAGATGTTAAGACTTGAAAGGGAAGGCCCGTTGGGTCCTTAGCCGTCTCCTTACTATCGTCTTGGGCCCCGAGCCCAAGTGGAAGAGGGGGTAACTCATCCGGGCACCTCCTTTCTGGCTGGGTTGGGGGTTTCTGTATATAAGGGCCTCATTACAGCTCTGTTCCCTGTGAGGGTCCGGCTGCCCAGGTCCTTCCCGGAAAGCAGGGAGTGAGACCTCTATCAGCAGGAGTCTAGGTTCTCACCACTTCCCAGCGTGGAGAGCAAAGGAGAGCGGTTCTCGCCTCAGGGAACACCCACGTTCCCCACGTCTCCCACCATTTTGTCTCGACTCTGAGTCGCTTCTGTCTTCTGAAGGTTTGGAGATTTTCTGTTGTCTGCCCCTTCAAGTCTCTCGCCTGGGGCTAGGAGCCTAGGCTGCCTTGCCGCCTGACTGGGCATTGGTGGGTCGGTGGGGGGGGGGGGGGGGAGGGCAAAACGGAAGCTGCCAGAGGCGGACGCCGACTGGACGATATGGCAGAAAGCCGTCATGATGGTGTTTACTAGTTCAGACCTCACTATCTCTCGCCTGCACTGCGGCCGCCCGCTCTCAGGTGCCCTCTGCCCCAGCTTCAGCGTGCTCAGAGCTCCTCTGCAGAAAGAATCTTTATAACATGCAAACAGTGTACAGTGTTCTTTGGCTCCTGGCTGTTCCCTGGCTCTTCCCCGGCGCCATCCCGAGGCCTCCGCCTGCTTCCCGCCACTGCAGCCGGGCGGCCGTGCCCTTCCAGGCTCTCTTGGTCCCTCTCCTTCTGTACAACCACACTCGCTCGTCATTTCCCGAACTCCCTCCGCACTCCTGCAGGTGCTGTTTCACTGACTGAAATGCCTCTCTCCTGTGGCCTGATGAATTCTTGCTCCCTTTCCAACCCAGATCAGCTGCCGCCTCCACTAGGAAGTCTTCCTGTCCTTCACTGCCCTTAACCTCATTACCGCAGTGACCTCATCCCCTGGAATATCCCCGATTTCTGATGTGGTTGACTCTATGACCGTCACTCAGTCCAGAACAGTAGCTTTAGGGCATGAATTATACTGACTTTTTAAAGGATTGTATTGTTGTTGTTTTTTAAAGATTTTATTCATTTATTTGACAGAGATCACAAGGAGGCAAAGAGGTGGGGGTGGGTGGTGGTAGTGAAGCAGGCTCCCCGCTGAAACTATGACCCGAGCAGAAGGCAGAGGCTTAGCCCACGGAGCCACCCAGGCGCCCCTAAAAATCGTGTTGTTTTTTTAAAGCACCCTGTGCACCCGCCGAGGGGCTCGAACCTACGACCCCCCAGGTCAGGAGCGGCGCGCGCTACCGACTGACCCAGACACGTGCCCCCAGTTCGGCGGCTTTCCCTCCGCATCCACACTTTCCAGTTCCCTGCAAGGTGGCCTGCACGTTAACAGGAGCCAAGAAGGCTAGAGGAGGCGCAGCGGGGTTCAGGGGAGCATGAGGGGTTCAGGGGAGGCCAGGGCAGCCGAGGAACCGCAGCAGCCCCCCGCGCGGCAGAGCCCAGCGCGGACCCCGCAGCCCCCGCAGCCACCACCTCCGCACCCGGCGGCGCGGCTGCGCCTGCGCCGCCCGGAACTACAAATCCCAGCGGCCCCCGCGACTCGGGCCGGAAGTGCTGTCCAGCTGCGGCGACGGGGAGGGCGGCGGCCCGGCGGCGGGAGATTCAAACCTGGAAGGAGGAGGAACATGGAGCGGCGGAGAGCGGGCGCGGGCCCCGCGCTGTGTGAGTGCAGAGCCGGCCGAGGAGGGCGGCGGGCCTGCGCCCAGTCGGGTCTCGGGCGGGCTCGGGTGGAGGCGGGAGCGGCGAGACGCCCGACGCCGCCGCGCTTCAGGGCGTCCAGGGTTTGCTCCGGCGTCCGCGAGTCCGGGGTCCGGGCGGCGGGGGGGGCCCGGGCGGCGGGGGGGGCCCGGGCGGCGGGGGGGGGTCCGGGCGGCGGGGGGGGGTCCGGGCGGCGGGGGGGTCCCGGGCGGCGGGGAGGGTCCGGGCGGCGGGAGGGTCCGGGCGGCGGGGAGGGTCCGGGCGGCCCCACCAGAAGGCAGCAGTGCCGGGCGGCAGGCGTGCTGGCCGAGCGCCGCCGCCGCCGGGACGCCCGGAGCGCTCGGCTTCGCGGGTGCCGAGACGGTGCGGAGACCGCGGGGCGGGCCGGGGAGCCCTTCGGGGCTCGCTCCTCGGCCGTGTCCCGCGGCTTCAGCTCCGGGGGTCGGGCCGGGGCCCCTGACCCGCGTTTGCAACAGCACCGCTTCTCCGCTGCCCCCGGGGGATCAGGCGGTGGCCTGCGGGCCGCATTTGCAGAAGCACCGCTGTCGAGAGAGGCCGGGGCCGGGTCGGCGGCCGGGAGGCTGCCGCCTGACCTCCGTGCCAAAGGCCACATCTCGTTTTTCCAGCCCCCCCTCTCCGGCCAGCGGGGTCCGGAAACTAAGGCCGCGTTCAGGATCTGTTGAAGCAGAGCTAGTTCTGGACCCCAGAAGCCGGAGGACTGATGGTTTTCACGACTGTGTGTGTGTGTGTGTGTGTGTGCGCGCGCGTGTACGCGTGTACGCGCAAACCTCTGCGCATCTCACACAGCCCTCGGCTCATGACTGGGTGAAGGCATCTGCTCCCCCGTTTATTTTCCGTGCTTAGCAACCAGCGACGTTCCTTGTACACACCCTGAAGGCACTGATGGGTTTCCCACAGTGGGCGGGTGCTGTCGGGTCTGACCTAGACGGGTGTGTGTGTGCGTGCCTGTGTGTTAACGTGCTTAACTGCCGGTTCCAGTAAGCCCTGCCCCTCGTCCAGGTCACGTTGCTCAATATGCAGTATAAGGTGAAGAGCCGGACTGACTTCGAGTGTTGGGTCCAAGACAGAGTTGTCTCTCCTCAAGTCCTCTGTGTTTGTTTCGTGTGTGTGTGTGTACAAAGTTCTCTCACCCTGCTTGATTTTTTTTTAAAGATTTTATTTATTTATTTGACCGTCAGAGATCACAAGTAGGCAGAGAGGCAGGCAGAGAGAGAGGAAGGGAAGCAGGCTCCCCGCAGAGCAGAGAGCCCGATGCAGGGCTCAATCCCAGAACCCTGAGATCCTGACCTGAGCTGAAGGCAGAGGCTTAACCCACTGAGCCACCCAGGCGCCCCACCCTGCCTGATTTTTTAAAAAATGATTTTATTTATTAGAGAGAGAGCACGGGGCAGAGGCAGAGGGAGAAGCAGGCTCCCCCCTGAGCAGGGGGCCCAATTCGGGGCTGGATCCCAGGTCCAGGGGATCATGACCTGAAAGAAAGCAGATGCTTAAGGACTGAGCCATTCAGGCGCCCCACGTTTTTCTTATCTAATGCTAATCTGTGTTTCCTGAGAATAAAGATCCACCAGCCCCGGGCCTGACCAATGCCTGACGGAGAGAAGGTAGCATAGGAATGACTGGTTGTTGAGGGATGAGTCCCAGACGGTCCTCCTAACGCAGCCTCTGGGAGGGGCCTGAGAAGGATGATGCAGGCCCAGGTCTTGGAGAACTCAGAGGCTGTTAGGGATGAAATAAGTGGCTGCGCTCCCGGCCATGGAAGAGTCCGGACATCCGCGCGGGAGCCCTGAGGGAAGGGCTTGGAGTCATCCGGATGGAGGAGTCAGGAGATGGCTGGAGGGAAGGAGCACGGAGCACCTCTGTCACGGGGGTGCCGACCAGGGCAGCTTTACGGGGCGGGGGCCGAGGACCGGAGCCAGGGGTGTCAGGAAGAGGGGGGCGCACGTGGGTGCTTTGGGTCTCGGGGCAGAGTTGCCCAAGAAAGTCTGTTGAGAAGCAGCTTCAGTGCCCTGGTCCTTTGTCCAACACTCCTCTCCTCCACCGACCTTGTCCCGCTTCCCTCCTCAGACGAACGCCTCACGGCCGAGGAGATGGATGAGCAGAGGCGACAGAATGTTGCCTATCAGTACCTGTGCCGGCTGGAGGAAGCCAAGCGGTGAGCCAAGGGCCTGCCCCCGTCTGCTCCCCCGTTTCCCACCCTGCCCACTCCAGGCGCGTACCCTCTAGCAGATGCAAAAGGCCTGGGGTCCTTCTCTTTTAAGAGTTTATTTTGTTAGCGCGGTTTTGGGTTCAAGATTAAGAGGAAGGTCGAGATTCCCCAGGTACCCCTGGCCCTCTCACGTGCCCCCGGCCCCCACACGTGCCCGGCCTCCCTGTCAACATCTGCAGGCGGGGTGTGCTCGTTACTACCGATGAGCTCACCTGGACACGTAGCCTCCCAAAGTCCGTGGCTGACCTTGGGGATCACTCTGCCTTCAAAATCCTCCGTGCTCTGCCTCTTTTTGTCCCCCCATCCCGCCCCCTGGCAAGCACTCCTCTCTTCTCTTGTCTCCTTGGCTTCTCCGTGGTTGGAATCACACAGTATGAGCCTTTTCAGACTGACTTCTTTCACTTAGTCGTACGCGTTCAAGGTTCTTCCGTGTCTCTCGGGGCTTGACAGCTCGTTCTGTTTTAGCGCTGACCGGCCTTCCGTTGTCTGGATGGACCTCGGTTTTCTAGTCCGTCACCTACGGAAGGACGTCTTGGTTGCTTTCGAGTTGGGCGCTTGTGAACGAAGCCTCCATACACGGCGGCGTGCAGGTGTTCGTGGGCCGCGTGTTGTAAGTCCTGTGGGTGAATACCAAGGAGCACCACTGCCGGATCACGGGGCGGGAGTGTGTCTCGTTTTGTAAGAAATCACGAAACTTCTAGAGTGGCTGCAGCATCTCAGCGGTCCCAGCAGCCGGGACCGGGACCGGGACCGAGAGCTCCTGGTCCCGCTCGTCCTCGTCAGCATCCCGTGCGGTCAGGGCCCCAGGTCGCGGCCCGTCTGATAGGTGCGTGGTGGGGTCTCACTGCTTTCGTTTCCATTTCCCCCACGGCACGTTCTCCCCCACCTGATGGTGGGGGATCTTTCCAGACGCTCGGTTCCCATCCCTGCATCTTCCTCGGCGCCATCTGTCAGTCGGTGTCTGTGGCCCGTATTCTGATCAGTTGTTTGTTCTTGTTGTGTGAGTGTGTGTTTCAGTGAGCTCTGAGCCTGACGTGGGACCCGAACTCATGACCCCAAGATCAAGAGTCTCGTGCTTCACCCACTGAATCAGCCAGGCACCCTGTTCTCTGTGTATTTTTTTTTTTAAAGATTTTATTTATTTATTTGACAGAGATCACAAGTAGGCAGAGAGGCAGGCAGAGAGAGAGGAGGAAGTAGGAACAGAGACCCCATGTGGGGCTCATCCCAGGACCCTGAGATCATGACCTGAGATGAAGGCAGAGGCTTAACTCACTGAGCCACCCAGGTGCTCCTCTTTGTTTATTTCAGATACTAGTGTTTTTAAATTTTTTCTTTTTTTTTTTAAGATTTCATGTATTTATTTGACAGAGAGAGAGATAGCGAGAGAGGGAACACAAGCAGGGGGAGTGGGAGAGGGAGAAGCCTGCTTCCTGCTGAGCAGGGAGCCCGATTCAGGACTCGATCCCAGGACCCTGGGATCACCACCTGATCCGAAGGCAGACGCTTAACGACTGAGCCACCCAGGCACCCAGATACTGGTCTTTTATTAGATACGTATTTTGCAAATATTTTCTTTCCTTGTCTTCCCATTTTCTTTTCTAGAGCAGAAGTTTTTCATTTCATTTCATCTATTTATTTATCTTTAAGATTTTATTTACTTGAGAGAGAGCAAGAGAGCACACGAGCAGGTAGGGGAGGGGCAGAGGGAGAAGCAGCCTCCCGCTGAGCAGAGAGCCCAAGGATGTGGGGCTCGATCCAAGGACCCCAAGATCACGACCTGAGCTGAAGGCAGGTGTGTAACTGACTGAGCTAGTCGGGTGCCCCAGTTTCTCATTTTAATTAAGTCCAGCTTATCAATTATTTCTTTCAAAGATTGTGTCTCTGGCATTGTGTCTAAAAAGTCATTGCCTGGGGTGGGGGTGGGCGGGGAGTCATCGCCGGGGCGCCCGGCCAGCTCAGTCTGTAGAGCATGCTACTCTTGATCTTAGGGTCACGAGTTCAAGTCCCATGTTGGGGATAGACATTACTAAAATAAAAATTTTTTAAAAAGTCATGGCCACACCGAAGGTCACCCGGTTTTGCCTTGTGTTCTCTTCTAGGAGTTTTACAGTTCGGTATTTGACATTTAAGCTGATAATCTATCTTGAGTTGATTTTGGTGATGGGTGTAAAGTCTCCGTCTCGATTTCTTTCTTTTGCGTGTGGACGTCAGGTTGCCCCAGCGCTGTTTGTTGGAGAGACGCCCCCTGCTCCTCGGTCAGCGGTCAGCTGGCTGTTGTGCGGGTCTGTTTTTCTCCCTTCTGTCCCACAGGTCCGCCCGTCTTTCCCTGAGACCACTCTGATGGTCTGTGGTCAGACGATCACAGATGACTGTGGCTCAGACGGGCGGCATCATCCTCCACCTTTGTTCTCGGCCTGCGATCTGGCGTGGGCTCTTCTGGATCTTGGGCTCTACTATAGAGGCGTGATGTCGATATCCACAAAATAAGTTGCCAGGAGCCCGCGCTGAACCCGCAGAGCAGCCGGGCCGAGCGAACGCCTGGGCGGTGTGCACTCTTCCTGCCCACGAGTGTGGGCTACCTTTCCCCTGAGTTTGTTTGTCCTTTGATCTTACTCATCAGGGTTTCATAGTTTTCCTCCGAGATCTTGTATATATTTTGCTGGGTTTATACCTAAGTATTTCATTTTTGGGTGCTAATGGACACCGAATTGTGCTCGTAGTGTCAAGTTCCGCTGGCTTGCTGCAGGACCTGGGGCAGCGACCGACCCGTGTGTGTTGGCCTTGTGTCCCACAGCCTTGCGCGAGGTTTTGTGTCGCCTTCTTTCACATTTTCCCCCCAGTCACACCATCGTGAGCAAAGACCCCGCAGCACCGCTCTGATACCCACAGACGTTACCCAGTAGTCCTTGGGAGGTCAACACGCGGCCATTTTCAAATTTTCCTGATTGTCTGGAAAAGTAATCTATTTTTTGATTGCCCTCATCAAAGAAGGTTCCCACAAAGCTCACAGGTTACATCTGGTTGTTGCGTCTCTTGAATCTTCTTTAATCCAGAACAGCTCACCTTCCCTCGCACTTCTTCACGTCACCGACTTGGAGAAGGCGCCGGCCTGCCGGCCATGTACACGCACCACATTCTGGGTTTGTTTGTTTACCTCCTTGTGTCCAGCGGCTTGCTCCTCTGTACCCCGTGTTTCCTGCACGTGGACACTGCCTCCACGGCTCTTTCTAATCCGCAGAGGATTTCTAGCATTCTCCAGGAGAGCAGGTGGCGTGGGTAGGCCGGAAGTCAGGTGGCTGTGGCTGGGAAGGCACAGAGCGAGGCGTGACTGGCTCTCTCTGAGGATAGAGGCTTCCCTGGAGGCGTCCGTGCGCGGACGTTGGGAGGTCCCATGCCCCCTCCCCCCGTGCCACCATCGGTGACAATCTGCTTCCCGAGTCTTCTCCCCACGCACTCATACCCATTAGCTCGTGTCACACGGTGTGGCTCTGAGATGTGTGCGTGCGCAGGGGGTGCTGCACAGAGCAGGTCTTCCGATTCCAAGGGCTCTGGCCTTTCTGTCCTTTTGTGCGGCTCCCATCACCTTGGGGGTTTCCCCACGAACCCCATTGTCATCAAAGTTGGGTTCTAAGCTGTGTAGACATAACCCTTCAGGCCTGGGTTCTCAGAAAACTCGCAGAGAGAGAAGCGAGCAGACGTGGTGCTGTGGGACAGGCGTGCGAACCAGACCGAGAGACAGGGTCTCGCGTGCAGCCGCTAAGGGCCTCCCTGCAGACACACAGGTTCAGGATCCATCAGGGGAGATTCCTGGGGGTGAGCAGGGGCCCAGGACTGGCCATTCTGGCGCCTGTGGCAGCTTGGGATCCAGTGGCAGCAGCTAGAGCAGGGCAGAGGGAGGAGCTGGGAATAGGACAGGACCCAAGAGTCCGGGACCCTGTGTGCTGGGGGATGGGGTGGCGACGGGCCCTGCTCTGTCCCGCACTTTCAGCTGGATGGAGGCCTGCCTGAAGGAGGAGCTCCCTTCGCCGGTGGAGCTGGAGGAGAGCCTCCGGAACGGGGTGCTGCTGGCCAAGCTGGGCCACTGTTTTGCGCCCGCCGTGGTCCCCTTAAAGAAGATCTATGATGCGGAGCAGCTGCGCTACCAGGTGGGGAAGGGAGGTCTCTACCTTCCAGCTGCTTCCTCTCAAGCTTCCCCTTCTCAAGGCTGTGACAGTAGGGCGACCGTATAATTTATTGTCCACACCCGGACATGGTTGCAGATGAAAGGGACTGCTCTCAGTCACTGCACGGGGCCACCAGGAGTGGCTCGGGTCCCCTGGCTGGACACTGTGTGCAGGCTTTAACAGCAGAGGACTCTTGCTAGCTAGGTGTTGAGATGCCCCTGGTGGGACGCTGCTAAGCCAGTCGACACTCAGAGGCTTATGGGCTTTGCCGCCGTGACGATATTCCTGGGCCGCTGCCTCTTCTGTGTGCCCTGGCCAGCCCAGCCCTGTCTCCTCACCTCACCTCTGGACTCCCCTTTGCCGGGAAGCCTTCCTGGGTAGTTAATCCCACATCTGCGCCTTCCTTCCCAAATGTCCTGCCGGCTCAACCTTTCCTGGTGGTTTTCGTCTGTCTGTGTCTCTCTGTCCTGGGGCTTGGGGGATGGAATATGGGAAACCCATAGGTCAGGGTCCTCCGGCTCCTCCTGCCCTTCAGGCTTCCGAGCTGCGGTCGGGGCTCTGGCCACGGGGAACCCTGGAAATAGATTCTCGTCTCTTCCCTTCGCTTTCAGGCCACCGGCTTGCACTTCCGGCACACGGACAACATCAACTTCTGGCTGTCTGCAGTAGCCCACATCGGCCTGCCTTCGGTAACGCTGGGCCTCGAGATTGGGGTTCATCTTGCCCCCCGCTGACTCCCACCCCCTGTGTGCACGCTTTGTCCCCCGGGACCCTTCAGCCCCCACCTCCTTCCTCTCCTGGGTGAACTTGATCGGAGGATTTCGATGGCGGCTGCCTGTCTCTCAACCATGCCACCTGGCGCTGCCTCTCCTTCCCGTGGGTGAGGCAAGTGGAGGGAGATGGAGGCTCCCTTACCCCAGCTGCAGGGTCCCCACTAGTGAGCGAGGCCGCCGTGTGCTGCTGGAGATGGGCTCACGGGAGCCAGCCTTCTTCCCAGGTTGACAAGCGAGGCCACGCCACAGGCCACATCCCTTGGGGGTGGACTTGGAAGCCTAGCCCCTGGACCCCCGCCGAATACGTGCTATGTGTCCCTCGGGCTCTTCAGACCGTACATGTTTCTTGACTGTAAAGGGGTGTGGTGACCCCCCTGGACCCACCCTGGGCAGTTGTCAGGAGGACTGGGTGGTCTGCGCGGTTCCCTCGGCGAACGGTAGAGAACTGGGCGCATGAGGGCACCGCGGGACTCCACCGTGTATGTCTTCCTCCGGGGAACTGGGAGACAAGGAGGCGGCCGCAAAGAGAGCCTCGGTGGGAGGCAGGGGCAACTCAGGCGTCTGTCCTCAGTGAGGCGGGAACTCTGTGAGGTCCCCAGGAATCTCAAATGGCCGAAAGGCTTTGGGGTTAGACCTCAGCAGTCCCCAGGGGGCACGGGTCGCCATGCTCCAAGGACTCGGTTCCTCGAGGGGCCCCCACTGCTCAGAGGCCTCTGGCTGAGCGACAGGGGTGAGTTCCCTGCCCCATCCCTGACACATCCGTGATGGCGTGGGCCTCCGTGGGCCTCTGCGGGAGCATGGCCGCTTGTCTGGCGAGAGTCCATGGCCAGGAGCTCAGTCTCGCTGTGTCTCTAGGACGCACAGGGGGCCTCATTCTCCTGGAGGATATGGCCCACGTCCTACAACCTTGAGAGACCTACCTGTGTCTAGTGAGCCCAGGGCTGTGTCTGTGGCTAGGTTCAGTATGTGGCCCCAGGGCCTTTCTCTAACACTGAGTGTGTAGGTACAGTGCTGGCTGTAAATGGCCGGGGAGACGGGCGTAGCAGTCACAGGCCACAGAGAGCACACAGCCGGGGGGAGAGGACACCGTTCCTTGTCCCTCTCTCTGTGGCTCCTGTAGTGGTGTTTCTGATGGCTGTAACCAGCTGGCTTCTCCCCAGACTTTCCTCCCGGAGACCACAGACATTTATGACAAGAAGAACATGCCCCGGGCAATCTACTGCATCCACGCGCTCAGGTGAGGGACCTGCGCTCTCGTCCTCGGTTTCCTGTGGGTCGATGCAGCCGACAGTGGGCAGCAGGCGTGGGAGCAGGAAGGAGGGCGGGTTGGCCACAGGAGCACTTCTCAGGAGAAGGGAGACTGTAGAGGCTTGCGGCTGGGTCTAGGTTTAGGAGCGTGTGTTTTTACTGCAGAGAGAGAGAGCATGCGCACAAGCGGTGGGGGGCATAGGGGGAGACGTGGACTCCCCGGGGAGCATGGAACCTGACGTGGGACTCGATCCCAGGACCCTGAGATCATGTCCTGAGCCAAGGGCGCTTCACCCACCGAGCCACCCAGATGCTGCTCGTGTGCATCCAGCAAACGTGGACACGTTTGTGTGTGGCTCGTGGGGTGAAGGAGAAGGGCGATAGGGAAGGTCTTCCGCTGGTGACTGGGGCCCAGAGGAATCCAGACAGGCCCCATCAAGAGCGTCGCAGGTGAGGCACTTAGCGTGAGTGGTGACCGCTGTCTGGCTGTACCCACGGCCGGCCATGAGCAACCAATGGCTAAATCCTAGATCCTAAAGTGACCGACCCATCCCCGGGTCTGCCTTGTTGCCTCCTCCTGACTTCATTTCCCACGTCCGCGAGCCGGGCCTGCGGGTCTCAGCTTACGATGTCCCATCTCCAGACACTGCTCCAGCCGCGCCCCCTTCTCTGGGGAGTGCTGATCCCCCCAACCTCTCCACCATCCCATTCCTCTTCTGCAGCACTTGTCTCGGGCTTGCTTCCAGTAACCTCACTCCCCGTGGACCAGGGGGCCTTGGTCCCCACGTCAGGGTCCCTGTGGTATCTCACACGGACCCACACGTCCAGCACACCAACATAAATCGGCCCCAACGCCTTTCCTTCTTTTCCAGTCTCTTCCTCTTCCGGCTGGGACTGGCCCCGCAGATCCACGATCTGTATGGGAAAGTGAAGTTCTCAGGTGAGCCCAGCTCCTTCCCCAGCCGCCTGCGTGGGAGGGTCTCGGGGGGAGGCTCTGGCCCTGAGGAAAGGCTTCTGTGGTGTCTTTGCAGCCGAGGAGCTCAGCAACATGGCCGCCGAGCTGGCCAAGTACGGCCTCCAGCTGCCTGCCTTCAGCAAGATTGGGGGCATCCTGGCCAGTGAACTGTCGGTGGACCAGGCTGCGGGTAGGGGCCGGGCTCTGGCCTGCGAGGGGCGGGCTTCATGGGAACGGGGAGCCTCTGGGCCTCAGATAGATTCTGGGTGCCGCTCATCGGTAGGGAGGCTGCCAGGCCTGCTGGGTGGGGAAGGGGATGATATCAGAGCGGCGGCGGCTGGCCTCCTGACCCTGGTCCCTCGCCCTTCCCAGTCCACGCCGCCGTGCTCGCCATCAACGAGGCAGTGGAGCGGGGGGTGGTCGAGGACACCCTGGCGGCCTTGCAGAATCCCAGCGCCCTGCTGGGGAATCTCCGAGAGCCTCTGGCGGCCATCTACCAGGAGCTGCTGGCCCAGGCCAAGGCGGAGAAGGCCGCCAGTGCCCAGACCCGCGTAAGGAGCCGCCTCGGGTGCTGAAAGCCGGGCGGCCCAGGAGCCCCGCAGTGGACAGGACTCCTGGGGGTCCTGTTTCACGTCCCAGAAAAGCTGTGGGAAAGTGTTGCTTGTGGGTTATTGTCGCGAAGCAGGAGAGGCACCGGGGAGAATGATGAGGACTGAGAGGAGGCAGGAGGGGTTCTGGGTTTGGGGCGGGCTGAGACGGGGACATGGAACTGCATGAGACCGACAGGAGGTGCCAAAGGCGGGCCTGGAGCCCTGGGTTCCCCAGACTTCTGACCAGACTGCCCTTTGGGAAGGCCCCTGTGGGAGGAAAGAGGTATAGACGGGGGAGGAGGAGGAGGAGACGAGGCCGGCGTCCCAGGCCTCACTCTCGGCGCAGGAGGGCGGAGAGAGCTGGGACGTGTATGACTGCTTCCTGACTCAGGCTGAGATCCAAGGCAACATCAACCACGTCAATGGTGAGAGAAGAGGCCTTGGGATGCTCTCGGGCTGAGCCCTTGTATTGGGCGGTTTGGGGGTGGCTTTTGCTTGAGCCAGCGGCCCTCATGTCTCAGGGAAAGAGCGAAAGATCCATGTGAAGAAGCAGCATGTGTCCTGCTCTGAGGCCTCCGTGCCCAGAGACGCGCCCCATCGGGGGTGCTTGTGTTTGGATGGAGATCCGTGGGTAGGGCAGAGGCGAGGGCAGGCCTTCCGGCTCTGGGTCAGGCTCCCTCCCGAGAAGGAGGTGTGAGGAATGGATTGGGGGGGGTAGGAGGGGCTACTGGAAGCCTGGGGACAGAGGGGGCCTCCGCCTGTTTGGGGCAGTGTGTCCTCAGTGTCTGGGGCGGTGCGGGACGAAGGCTGCGAAGATCCCGTTGAGGGTTTGGGGCAGGGGCGGGGGCTCCGGGGCGGTGGGAAGAATAGGGCTGGGCTTTCACATGTTGTCTGCTGTGTCGTCTTGGTCTTTTGCAGTCCATGGGGCTCTAGAAGCTGTTGATGATGCCCTAGAGAGACAGAGCCCCGAGGCCTTGCTGGAGGCCCTTCTGGACCCAGCGCTGGCCCTGCAAGGGCTCAGGAGAAACTTTGCTGGCTGGTACTTGGAACAGCTGAGCTCAGACAGAGAACAGAAAGCACAGGTCAGGCCCACAGCCTGCTCCCCGCTGTTGGCTGCGGGGTATGGGGGCGGGTCTCTTCCTTAAGCCCTGCCTCTGTCACCTGCTGGTGTTCAGGCAGGGCCAACTATGTGTGCAAAGGATTACATCACCCCAAAGCCTAAGGGCCTAAACTGACTGGGGGGACCCAAACGCAGCATGGGCAGTGATAGGCTCCCCTGTTGCTGAGGGGGACCTCAGCTTGGCGATGTCGTCTCCACGGCTGCTGGCGCTCTCCCCAGCGTCTGGGCGGGTCTGTCAGTGCCTGGTGGGTACGGGGAGGCAGAGGCTCGAGGCAGGGTAGTCGGGCGCTGCTGGGAGCCGGGGCTGGCAGCATCTGCGGGTGTGCACGGCCCTGGGTTCCCCTCTGCTTCACCCCTTCCCCTCCCCAGGAGCTGGGCCTACTGGAGCTTCTAGAAAAGGAGGAGGTCCAGGCTGGTGTGGCTGCAGCCAACATGAAGGGTGATCAGGAACAAGCCAGTAAGTCGCCTCCGGCCAGGGCCTTCCTGGCTTCTGTGTAGGGTCACGCAGACTGGCACTGGTGGGGCCTCTCCCCCTCCCCACCCGTCAGGGCTGCCTGGAAGCATACGACAGCTAGGCTCCTGAAGGCCTTGGGGTCCTGATGGCCATGCTGTGGGGCTGGGGCTGGGCCGGGCAGCCCTCTGCAGGGCACTTCCCCTGCGTGGGGCCACTTTCAACCTGCTTGAGGCCTTTGGCTTCTGTGCAGTGATTTCCCAGGTTAGAGAGAAACTCATGATCGCACTCAGTTCCCTTTGAAAACCCTGCGTACAAATATAATTCTTTATTAGAGGAGTGTGTTGGTGACCATATCTCTCCCGGGGGTCAGCCCGCCCACTGCAGGAGCGAGAGGAGGCAGGGCACGGGCCTGAGCTGCAGCCCGAGGCCACCAGTCCTGTCACGGCTGCGGGCACCACCCGCTGGCCTGGCCGCTCACAGTCGCTCGCTCGTCCGCTGCCGACGCACAGGCCGGCTGCTCGCGTCTCTGCTGGACGCCGCAGGCCTTCCTGGGCTCCGCCGCGTGCGCGTAGCCCTCAGTCCCACGCGCTCGGTCCCACGCGCTCGGCCGGGGCCTGAGACCTGCCTTTCTCCCTCCCTTCTCATCCGCCCAGTCCGGCCACCCAGACGGGCTGCTCCTCCCGGGCAGCCCAGCCTGCCCCACCGCCGGGCCTCTGGTTGTCCAGGTTTCGTTTCTGCACACTCACCCACGGAGGGCGGGCGGCAGCGTCCAGCGCTTCGTGCTCCCTGGTGGCCGGGGCCCTGGGGGTCGTAAGGCGGTGCTGACACGGGACGGCCGGTCTTCATATCCTCATTTCTCCCCACAGACCCGCCTCCTTGATGCCAGGGCCTGGATCTGCCTGGCATTTTCCAAATCCTGCTGTTCGAGACCCCACTGATGCCCCCAGCCCCTTCAAGCTTACTGCTGCCCTTTGCGGCCCAGACGGGTCCACGTTGGGGCTGGTTGCCTGTCCCTCTGTGCTGTCGGCTTGATTTGGCCCCCAGAGCCCCTTGTCTGGCCTCCTCTTACTCGGCTCCACGGCCTCCCGCCAGTCCTGTCCCCGCTGCCCCCGCCGCCCTCACGGAGGCGGCCCCTCCCTTACCTGCCACCGTGCTCATCTCTGGGCCGGACAGGTGGCTTCCTCTGACTCCTCGCACTTCTTCCTCCAAAACGCTTAGATGCTTATTTTGAACAGAGCAGAGGGCAGAACAATTGTGCTTTTTTTTTTTTCAAAGGTTTGTTTGTTTTGAGAGAGCGTGTGTGGGCCCTTGTGCATGGTGGGGGAGGGGCAGCAGGAGAGAATCCCAAGCAGCCGCCCCACTGAGTGCCGACCTGGGGCTCCGTCTCAGGACCCTGAGATTGTGACCTGAGCCAAACCCCGGAGTCAGATGGTCCGGTGGCCACAGCATCCAGGCGCCCTGAGGCAGAACTCTAAAGAGTAGTTGCCAAGCTGTTCTGCCTCTGAGACCCCAGCAGGAGCCAGTTAGATGGGAGAGGGGGCCGGGCCCTGGGTGCCCAGACTGTGCAGCCCTCCCCCTCCTCCCCTGCAGTGCTCCGGGCCGTGTGCAGGATCAACAGAGCCATCCAGCGGGGAGTGGCAGCTGCCACCGTGGAGGAGCTGATGTGCCCAGAAGCCCAGCTGCCTCCCGTGTACCCCGGCGCCCCAGCCGTGTACCAGCAGGAGCTAAGGGCGCTCCAGCAGCAGCGGGGCGGGGTGAGCCCCAGACCACACCCCCAGCGGAGCACCCTCAGTGGGCTCGGGGAGGGAGGTGGGCCGCTGTCCCTGTGTGTTGAGCTGATCCTAGGCGCTAGGACCCCTGAGCAGACCCTGCTCTACACACACGTAATACGAGAACCCCACGAGGTAAGGTTTCCATTTTAGAGACGGGGAGAGTAAGACGCAGAGGCCGACACGGCTCCCACCACAGCTGCAGCCGGCCGTGCAGCGCTGAGTGCAAATGCGTGCAAGTCCCCAAGGCTCACCCCTCTGTCTGGCAGCCCCCGCCCCTGCACAGACAGCTCCTCCCACAGCAGGGTGGTCTCCTGCAGGGACTCCCCAGTCCCAGGGGGAGCTGGAATGCACCCGAGGTCCAGACAGTCCCAGGCAGAGAGAAGGGGATGATGTCGGGGTGGAGGACTTCAGACTAGGAGACCGAGGGAGCCGCGCTGGGAGTGAGTCTGGGAAGGCTTCCTGGAAGAGAAGAGCCCAGTGCAGTCAGACCTGCGACACGAAATTCAGAGCATGACCCTGGTCGTGGCCACTCTGGCGGCTGCGTAGGAGGTGTGCGGGAGGTAAAGAAAGCACTGGGCCCCGGGTCATGGACACCAGCGTGGGAGGTACCTTCCAACTCTGCCTCCGTGCCGTGGGCCCTCGGGCAAGTGAGCTCCTTGTCTGCCCCTGAGTTCATATAAGGACGCGGAAGCAGTGGTGTGTGTGTGCGTGGGATTGTCATGAGGCACACGTCAGCCGTGAGCCTGGCCCCTGACCTCCGCAGCCGGGATTTTCCTTGGCGGGAGTCTGCCCTGCGGGGGCGCGCATGGTGCCCCAGACACGGGGATCAGCACACACCGGGGTTTGGAAAGGAGGAGAAGCTGGGGCCACTGAGTGGGGCTGGGGCCTCTTTGACCCCCTCTGTCCCCTGGAGCCTTGCGAGCTTCCTGGTGCGTGCTGGGAACCACCCGGAAGCCCGTGGGCTCATGGGTGAGCGTGGGCCCTGGAACCCGGGGGCTGGGTTTAACTTCCGTGACTATGGGCTCTTCTGCGAAAGGGGGATGTTAAGGGCACCTCCCTCCCCGGCCTGTTAGGAAGGCGCTTACCCACTGAGCCTGCAGAGAGCGCGCTCTGCCGTCCCGTTCAGTTAGTCGGCGAATGAAAGAGGCCGCTGGGGCTTGGGTCAGAGACTGGGGTGCGGGGATACCTCGAGGGCGGGCTGGCCGTGGCCCCAAGCCTTCACCAGCCCCAAGGGACCCGGCGCTCCCGTTACAGGAGCTCGGCCACGAGGAGCTCTTCGTGGCGGTGGAGATGCTGTCAGCTGTGGTCCTGATCAACCAGGCCCTGGAGGCTGGGGACGTCGGTGGCTTCTGGAGCAGTCTGGTGAACCCCGCCAGCGGCCTGGCCGAGGTGGAAAGAGAGAATGCTCAGCGGTGAGGGAGGTTGAACCCTGTGGCCAGGGGCAGGGGTGGAGATCTGCCTTGGGCGCGGCCCTGCTCCCGCCCCCCCCCAGGTCTGTACGGGCCCCCCAGCCCTGCTGTCCTGGGGGCGGGGCTCAGGCCTCCCGCTTCCGGCATGTTCCGTGCTTCCAAGCCGAGGTGCTAGAAGAGCAAAGAACAGAACCAAATTCCTTCTCTCGTCCACCCAACATGGCGGGACGAAAGGGAGGAGGAGCCGTGGCCAGACCCAGACTGGCCGAGGGGGGGACTGGTGGGGACGTGTGGGGGTTACGGGAGGCCCTGTTGGCAAGGGGACGTTGGGAGAGCTCTCAGGGCCTCTGTGTTTGTCATTGCACAGACCCAGGGCTGGTCGTGTGCTTGGCGCGGCAGGGTAGCGCGGGGACAGCGGCGGCCGGGGCCGGATGTCGAGGCCGCACTGTGGCCTTGACTTTCCCTCTCAGCGAGAAGGAAGCCATGGCGGGGGCTGGGGGTGGCCTGGAGGGGGTGGTCTGAGCTACGTTTGCCGGGCTCACTGTGGCTGCTGGGCTGAGGACGGGCTCCCGGGTTGGACGCAACAAGCGGACAGCCTCCAGCGTGGGTGTGGGGACACCTGTTGGAGGGCGGTGGCCGTGGAGGTGGCGAGGGGAGACTGGTTGGGAATCTGTTCCTGAAGGGGATGTGACGGGGTCGGGTCGTGTGTGCATGTGGGCTGTGAGACAGAGTGTGGTCGCATGTGACGCACGATCTCTGTCCTCAGAGGCTGGAGCGCATGTCGGCCGAAGTGGGCAGGACTGCGCCGCACAGGCTGAATGGGCTCGGGCTGGGTTTCGGGAGCTCCCCAGGCGTTCCCGGGCTGCAGGTGGACTCCGGGGAGTCACTTAGGCTCTGGCGTCTCAAGCCAAGAGCTCAGGATAGGGGTGTGGAGCCCCAGCAGTGGGAGGCTCAGGTGTGTGGGCGTCCCAGAGGAGGCAGCACAGGGGCTTTGAAAGCGCGACCTCCAAGGTGGAAAGAGAGGCCGGAGCCTGTGAGGGAGGCCGAGCGGTGTCCGGAAGTGCCCTCACCCCTGGCTGACACCCCCCTGCGGCTCTCCTCTCCCGCCCCTGCTGCCAGTTACTTTGATGGTCTGGCGGAGCTGCGCCGGGCGCTGGCCGGGGCCGTCCTGAGCTGGAACGACCTGCAGGCCACCGTGCACCGGGTCAACGCCCAGGTCCAGGAAGAGACTGACCGTGAGTGGAATCCCGGGCAGGTGGAAGCAGCTCGGCGCGGGCAGCTTACCATCCCTTCCTGTGAGCCTGGTCCTCGGCCCACCCAGATCTCTCCTTCCTAGAGGTCCTTGCCGTCAGCCTCATCAACGAGGCTCTGGACCAGGGCAGCCCCGAGAAGACCCTGTCTGCCCTCCTGCTTCCCTCGGCCGGCCTGGAGGACATCAGCCTTCCTGTGGCCCCTCGGTACCATCTCCTGCTCGCGGCGGCCAAGAGGCAGAAGGCCCAGGTGAGGTCTGAGTGCGCTGAGTCCGTCCCCAGAGCAGGAAGGGCCTCCCCTGTGGGTAGAGCTGTGCCTGGGCTGCGCCTTGGGAGAGCCCCGTGTGATGAGACAGTCCCTTCTGAGGGGGAGGCCAGGAGGGACCCTGCGGGAAGGTGCCCGTCGGCTGGGCCCTGGCCCGAGCGCCAGCTGGCAGTGCGCAGAGAGTGGAGGGGCCTTCTGGGTGGCAAGGGCACAGGCCTGGGGGCTGGACAGCCAGGCTGCACTCGCTGCCCTAAGCTCTGCTCGTTGGTCCGTAAAATACCACGCGCCCTGGTGCTCCGTCTGTACCTTCTGGAATGGGGGAAGCACTCGGTCGGAGAGTGGGGCAGGGTTTGAGCGCGTGGCACCCTGAGCCACGGCCATCCGGAGCCGTTGAGGGCTGGGCCTGCCCGCTGGACCACCTGGTCTGCTTCTAGGCGGCTGGCCCTGTGTGTCCGTCTCACTCCGCTCAGGGCCCTGTGAGCGTTTGGTGATAAGAAGCTTCTGGGTGGGTTAGGGCTTTCGGTGAGCAGCATGATGGGTGCTGGCGAACGCCGACGCTGGCTAAGGACGGTTTGTGCCTGACAAATACAGGTTCCAAAAAAAGTCCTTTACTTTTTTTTTTCATGATTTTATTTATTTATTTGAGAGAGAGAGAGTGAGCACATGAGCAGGGCAGAGGGAAGCGGGCTCCCCGCTGAGCAAGGAGTCTGACCTGTGGCTCGATCCCAGGACCTCAGGATCATGACTTGAGCCAAAGCCAGATGCTTAGCTGACTGAGCCCCCCAGGCGCCCCAAGAAAGTGGTTTAGAATGCTGCCTGGAACAGAGTGCTCGAGCACATGTCTGTTTAGAAAGTTCTCTCTGGGGGCGCCTGGGTGGCTCAGTGGGTTAAGCCACTGCCTTCAGCTCAGGTCATGATCTCGGGGTCCTGAGATCGAGTCCCACATCGGGCTCTCTGCTCAGCGGGGAGCCTGCTTCCCTCTCTCTCTGCCTGCCTCTCCATCTACTTGTGATTTCTCTCTGTCAAATAAATAAATAAAATCTTTAAAAAAAAAAAAAAAAAGAAAGTTCTCTCTGCTAATTGGGAGGGAGCAGAGTCTGGGATTGGGATTGGGTGAGGCACGGGGGTTGGGGGGGTTCCAGCCTGACCACGTGGCTGAGTGAGCCTGTGGTCACATGAATCCGGTCACTGCCTGGTGCAGTGGCCGGGTTCAGAGCCGGAATGGACAGGATGGGCTGGTGGTCAGGGTCAGGGTTGGCCTGAGAAGGTACACATGGGGCATAGGTGAATGGGGAGCTGGTACCGGAAGGGGGCGCCTCTGGTGTGGGCTTTCCTTGGCCGCGCTGGGCACCAGGGCGGGTAAGTGTGCTGCTCAGAGGCGGAGGACATTGAGGGCTTCCAAGGGTTCTGGGAGTGCTGCGGCCTGGCTGAAGCTTGGCCAGCCTGAACGCAGGCCGGGAAAGAGACTTCTGAGCCTCTCAGGGGTGCACCGGCTCGGAGTGGGTGGAAGAGGTGGGCACCGCTGTTCCTGGGGCTCCTGCCGCCTTGCCTGGATTTTGGTCCTCATGCAGCTAAGCCTGGGACCTGGGGTGGCTGGCCCGGGCTCTCATCTTCCCCATGTCAACTTCCTAGGCGACTGGGGACCCTGGAGCACTGCTGTGGCTAGAAGAGATCCGCCAGGAGGTGGTGAGAGCCAACCAGGACACAGACGCCGCACAAAGAAGTATGTGGGCCGCGCGCCCTGCAAGAGCCCAGGGGAGGGCTGGGGGTGGGATGAGGGCTCCCCACTCACCCCCTCTTGCTTTCAACCTCTTGGGGATGCGGCCAGAACTAGAGCAGGGCCTCGGCGCTTGGCCTGGATGATAGGTCTCCTACCCGCAGCTGGGCAGGAAATTCTTGGGGGCTGAGAACCCTCAGTCCGCACGTGCCTCCGTCGACGCCTTCCAGGGGTCCTCGCCCCCGAAGCGTGAGCACGGGAAGTCGGGTGGTGGCCAGAGGTGCTGGTAACTGGAGTTTGGGGTCTCACCGTCGGCTCTGGTTGTGGGGGGAAGGAAGAATTGGCTTCGAGAACAAGTAGGCAGGGTCGGGAAGACAATGGCATTCTGCTGTAGGAGCTGGTAGTATCTGGTGTCCCTCTGTCCATCTGTCTGTCTGAATGACACAAAGGCAGGTATTGCACTTCTTGGATTTTGTTCTCTTCTGAAGAAACTATCTTGAGGTTCTCTGCCTGTATTCTGCCTTTGAGCTTCTGTACGAGGGACTTGGAGCTATCCTTTTGCCCAGCCGGCCCCATGCTGCCTTCTCCAGGAAGCTTTCCTTGATTGCTCCCTTTTCCTTCAGGACAACTGCGTGCTGCTGGGGTCATCTGTGTCTGCCCCCGTGCTTGGGTGTTCCCTGTTCCTTTCATCAGATGGGGCTTGTGTCCCCCGTTTCTGAATGGATAGGACAAGGGCCCCATGGGAGGGACTTGGGGAAGGGGTAAGGACGAACCGCTCACTCCCGATATCCCTGTCAGTGGCTCTTGGTGTGGCCGCCATCAATCAGGCCATCAGGGAAGGCAAAGCAGGCCAGACGGAGCGGGTGTTAAGGAACCCTGCCGTGGCCCTCCGAGGGGTGGTTCCCAACTGTGCTGACAGCTACCAGCGGGTCTTGGAAGGCGCCATGGCAAAGAAGAGGCACCCAGGTAACGGCCGCAGCCTCAGCCTCCATGTCTCCGCCTGCCCCACCGCCCCTCCGAGCCCCCTCTCCTTCCTCACTTGGCTTCCGCTCAGGAGCCCCGGCACTCTGGGTCCGACACGGCTTGAAGGACGGCTCCGCCTACTACTTCCACCTGCAGACCTTGCAGGGGACCTGGGAGCCGCCCTCCGGCTGCCGCCTGAACACGTCCCACCTGACTCGGGAGGAGATCCAGGTTGGCAGAGGCCCTGTGGGGGAGGGGGCCGGGGAGGGGGCTCCCCCCGCCGGGTGCCACAGGCTCTCTCTCCCGCCTGCAGTCGGCCGTCACCAAGGTCACCACGGCGCATGACCGCCAGCAGCTCTGGAAGGCCAACATCGGCTTCGTCATCCAGCTGCAGGCCCGCCTGCGGGGCTTCCTGGTCCGGCAGGAGTTTGCAGAGCGCGCCCACTTTCTGAGGACCTGGCTGCCGGCCGTCGTCAAGATCCAGGTGGCCGGCTGTGGCTTCGGACATTGTCGGGGGGGGTGGGCTTCTCTGAGCCACAGGGGTTTCCTCCTGCTTGCTTTCTGCTGAGCAGAGGGGGATGATCTTCTGGCCTTGGAGCAGGAAGGGCTACGAGCTGCCGCCAGGAGCCTGGACCGCCTGGGTTTGAATCCCAGCCCCACCAGGGGTGGCCGGGTGACCTGCACATGCGCCCGCTGTCGCCCAGTTTTCCCAGCTGCAGAATGGGCACGTGGTCGCTGGAGCGCCTCCTTGTAGGGTTGTCGCGAAGCATCCGAGTGGCGCCTGGCTGGCAGGCGCGTACTGTTGTCACGTCGCTGTGCCCAGGGCAAGAGCGGCTCTGTCGCCTCTGTGTGGGGCGGTGGGAGTGAGATTTAGCAAGCTGTCGAGGTCCAAGACACAAGGGCTCCCCGAGGTGGGTAAGCAGGACCGGGTAGGCCAGCCCCGAGGGGAAGAGCCATGTCTTTTCTCTCCAGCTAGCCCTGTGGCTGGTCCAGTGCGGCCGCGGGGCAGGACCTACACGTAATGGGAAAGTTGGGCCTCAGGCCCACCCACTTGACAAGCCAGGAAAGATGGAGCTGAGCAGAGACCCCAGGTAGATGGGACCCGCAGGTCGCGGTGAAGGTGTGCACAGTGCGAAGGTCCTTTATTGACAATGTCTGCACGTCCGGTCTGCAAGGATGCCCCCTGTGCCGGGCCAGGCAGGAGATGGATGGGACAGATGAGTGACCACAGCTCCTCTGGCAGGACCTGGAGCACAGCTGACATTAGGTGCCTTGACGGCGGGGACACGAGGGCAGCCCTGAGAGCCTGGGGGTGGGGGGCCCTCGAGGACGAACCAGCACGTGTGGGGTAGCAACTAGGGGCTCAGGCTTTAGAGTCAGAGGCTGGACTTGGCCTCCTGGTCCTCCTGCTTGTGGGTCATACGACCTTGGGCACCTCTCTTAAGGCCACTCTCACACCATTCCTTATTCACAGCGAGGGCCCCACCTCGTATGTCGATTGTGCGGGCTCAGCGGGAAAGTACCCGGGGCACTGAGCTCAGGGAGCGCTCGTGGGCAGCAGCCATCGGAAGGTGTTGAATTGCAGGGCACCGGTCCCAGGACTCCCTACAGAACCTTAGTAATTAGCATCTAGCGGTCTGATCGCAGAGATTCCTCCCTCCTGAGCCTGGACTGGAATTTCACACGCATACTACAGAGCCAAAAAGCCACAGTGACAGCGGAAGAGGGGATGGGGTCAGAGGGCATGTATGCCACCAGCATTGGGGCTGTGTGGTCTCTGGCCTGGGTCCTGGGAGACGGGGAAAGGGAGCGGTGGCCCAGAGCCTCAGGCCACCTGTGCTCCAGCCGTAGGGAAGGAAGAGGCAGAAGTGGGGCTCCCGGAAGCTCCAAGCCTGACCGAGCCCACAGGTCAGGTCCTGACTTCTGACCAGTCCAGACTGGGAGGCCTCTTGTCTATGGGGGAAGAGCCAAGAGGGGTCCCCTTAGAGGGCAGCTGGACCTGGAGAGGGAGAAGAACCGGTGCTGAGCAAAGGCTCGGGCAGGGGTGGGGGGAGCTTCCTGGCCTCCAAGCTCCAGGCCAGACAGCCGCCCTCCTGGGCCGCACTGGCCCTTTTGCATCCTGTCCCAGCAGAGCGACGGGGTCAGCCATGGGGGTGGACCGCGGCCAGCCGAGCTGTGTGTAGGAAGGGAGCGGAGGACAGCTGGACGGAAGGGGCCACTCAGACAACCAGCCCACGGCCGTGCCTGTGCGGGAGGATCGTCTGGGGCCTGAGCACCCTGGAGAAGTTTTCCCGTGGGACAGACAGGAAGGATGTCAGGACGCAGGAGTGCCTCCTGCACATCCAGAAGAAAGTGTGATGTTTGAAGTGGCTGGAGTCACTGAGGAAGGACCGGGCCGAGAGTCACGTGGGTCTGGTGGTCAAGGCCTTCAGGAGGCTCAGGCGGGCCTCACGCAGGCTGCGGGGAAAGGGGAGCAGCCCCAAAACGGGAAGGGAGCTGCCAGTTTGTGCTTTAGGGACCGGAGAGCGTGTGGTTCCCAGAGGAGCTGGTCATCCCAGCCCCTCCCAGCAGACCCGCAGGGCCGGGGCGCCGCGGGACAGGGAGTCACCGGGCGCCGTGGCAGGCAGGCTGGTGGAGGCGGAGTGGGGTGCTGGCGCGGTGCACGGAGTGAACGAGGGTCGCGTGCGGTCCACATGGCATCGGCAGGGGTGGGGTGCCTCACTCCGCACCTGCGCACGTCTCTGTCCCTGCTCCGTGGGTCCCCCCAGACTGTGCGTGAGTGCCTCTGGGGGACACAGTGCGTGCTCTGGTGAAGGTGTCAGACTGTTCACCTCTTGTGTCTTCCAATTGGGTTTCCGTGACGCTGAGTGGGGTCGCTCGTGTGTGCCTGTGTGTGTGTGTGCACGTGTGTGTGTGTGTTTGCACGTGTACACGTGTGTGCAGGGACGGGGGTGGCAGAGCGTGAGCTGGGCTGGCGCAGATGTCTGGTCGTCCCGTGAGGGTAGCCGTTCGCAGAACAAGGCTGGTTTCCCCTCCGCCTCCCCCAGCCCCCGATCCCTGGGATGGCCTGTTGCGCCGCAGGGACCAGCGGGGGCGCCCTCTCTCCTGCCCTGACACAGGCTCACTGGCGGGGGTACAGGCAGCGGAAGGCGTACCTGGAGCGGCTGCAGTATTTCAGAGCCCACTCGGATGCTGTCATCAAGGTAGCTGCTGCGGGGCTAGGCAGGGGGTTCCCACGTCCCGAAGGGCCCTCTGAGATGATGGGCGGTCGCCTCGCGGCCTCTGAGATGGCGGGGGCCTGCCCGGGTCCTGGTCTGGGTCCGAGGGCTAGCCCTGAGCCTGCAGCTCTGAGGTGGCATGTGTCCTCAGATCCAGGCCTGGGCCCGGGCATGGGCAGCTCGGAGGCGATACCGGAGGCGTCTGGGATTCTTCCAGAAGAACGTGAGTGTTCCCTGCTGCCCCGTCCCCATGCCCAACCTTCTGCCAGGGGACCTGGGCGAGGGCAGCCGGCAAGCCTTTCTCCACCTGCGCTCACGGTAGGTTGAGTCCATTGTGAAGATCCAGGCATTTTTCCGCGCGCGGAAGGCCCGCGATGACTACAGGACGTTAGGTACGTGACCTGGTCCCCTCTGATCGCTGATCTGCCCATGCTCCCTCTGTCTGCGAGCGCCTGGCTTCCGGTAGTCAGCAGGGCAGAGGTCACGCCTCCCCACGGCTTACACGCTGGGCTTTGGAGAAGTCTGTCCTTCCTCAGCCCCCTCCTCGCCGACCGCTGATGCCCCAACCTGGAGCATTTCTCCGGATCCAGGGTGCGTGGGGAGTGAGGATGTGTACTCTGCCTTTGCGGATCCCCCAGTTTAGAGGGAGAGACAGGAATTCCCCCAGAGCCAGGCAGGTCTAGATATCCCTCCCGGGGTCACATAGCAGGGAAAGAGAAGTTACGAGATGTCTGTGCAGGAACATCCTCGAACAGGGCCTGTCGCCGAAGCCCCCGCCTGCCCCCGAGATGGCCCGGTCATGGGGAGGTCTCCCCTTGGCAGGTGCTTGCTGTCCCGGGCTTCAGATGTCCTGTGGCCGCCACCAAAGCAAACAAGGGACAGCTCTCCTGCAGGACTTCCCGCCTCCGTGCACTTTGCCTTCTTGTGTGGCCCGGAGATGCCCCAGCCCTGGCCCTCTGTGACCCTGCATGCACGCAGCCTTGTGCCGTGCTGGGACCTTGTCCTGTCCCCTTGGTCCCCTGAGAAGGGTGCACATCTAAACCCTCTCGCAGATGATTCTGGGCCGCTCTTGGCTCCTGTTCTTAAAGCACAGAAGCCCAGCCGTGGAGGTCCTCTGTGAGGTGATCCCAGGGTCCACTTCTAACTCAGCCTCTGGCCCTTGGGTTCTGGGAGGTGTGGGCCCTTTCCCTTCTGGGCCTGAGGCGACACTTCTGGCCTTCAGGTAGAACACAAGACGCTGGCCACATGTCCTGTGCTGCCCGAGCCTGTCGTGCCCGCGGGGTGCCGCCGGCCCTTCCCTGGCTGTGGATGTTTGGCCAATCTGAGGAGCAAATGGGACTAGCGGCTCATCCGAGGGGGCTAGGCCTCCGACCTGGGGGCAGGCAGTCCTCGGCGTCGGCCCCGGACTCCTGTTCTATCGTACCTGGCTATCACCCAGGGAGCTTGGGGACAGGACTGGTTTGAGGCAGCCTGCTGCCCCCGGCCACAAGCAGAACCAGTTAGAAAAGGACTGGGCGTTGGGGGCCTGTTGGCCTCAAGCAGGATGGGGACCAAGGGCTGGTAATAGGCAGGGGGCTGGTGAGGACATCTTTGGGAGGGCATGGCTGGTCCTGATGCCTCTTCCCTTCCTGCCAGTGCACACAGCCCATCCACCTCTCCGCGTGGTGTGCAAATTTGCCCACCTCCTGAATCAAAGCCAGGAGGACTTCCTGGCGGAGGCCGAACTGCTGAAGCTCCAGGAGGAAGTGGTTCGGAAGATCCGGTCCAATCAGCAGCTCCAGCAGGACCTCAACCTCATGGACATCAAGATCGGCCTGCTGGTCAAGAACCGGGTCACCCTGCAGGTGAGGAGCCAGCCCACTGTCGCCGGCATGTCCTGCGTCCTCTGCCTGTCTGGGGAGGGTAAGAGCAGGAGACCAGGCGTGTGAATGGAGAGCGCTTTCTGCTCTTCCTGCTGCTTCCTCATGATGGGTGCGGGCTGCCTGCATCCTCTCCAAGTCTGCCTCCTCCTTGGGGAGCAGGGGGGAGTCTGTGCACTTTGCCCGGGCAGCGCGGAGCAGCACGCGAGCCTGCAGACACGTGGCGACGTGGAGGAGCATGTGCTCCAGCTCGGACGGCAGAGCAGCAAAAACCCACAGACGTGACGTCGGGGCCTGGCAGCCCCGATCTCTGCAGGGACTCCCCCTGTGACGCCAGAGGAGCCAGCTGAGGTGTTGGGGTGGCCGAGGCTGGGTCCCTCTGCCCCCCAGCACCATTTCTGTCTCGCTCCTGCCATGAATGGCTCAAGTGGCTCTTTGAGGGGCCGCTGCTGACCGTTGCTCTGCCCTGTGTGGGCCCGCCCCGCGCCTGCAGGAGCTGGTCTCCCACTGCAAGAAGCTGACCAAGAAGAACAAGGAGCAGCTGGCAGGCCTGATGGTCCTGGACAGGCAGAGGGGGCTGAAGTCACTGAGCAAAGAGAAGAGGCAGAAGCTGGAAGCGTACCAGCACCTCCTGTACCTGCTCCAGGTGCGCAGCAGCCCCGAGGGCCTGGGGCCTCGAGGCCTTCCTGTGCACGCGGTCCTCTTCCCAGCCCTAGTGCCGTGGCCCCAGAGACGGGGACCGCCGCCTCCCGTTCGTCCTCCGAGGGAGCTCCTGGCAGGAGATCCTTGCCTGATTTGCTCGCTAGTCCGGGGGCCTCGTCAGCCACCCGCCGCCCTCTCGCTTGCAGACTCAGCCCATCTACCTGGCCAGGCTCATCTTCCACATGCCACAGAGCAAAACCACCAAGTTCATGGAGTCCGTGGTCTTCAGCCTCTACAACTACGCCTCCAGCCGCCGCGAGGCCTACCTGCTACTGCAGCTGTTCAAGACGGCGCTGCAGGAGGAGATCAGGTAGGGTCCCGCGTGCAGAGGACGACGAGGGGGAGGGCTGAGACGCCGCCCGGGACTGCGGCCCTCCGCCCGGTGAGGACCCGCAGAGGCTGGGGGGCAGGAACGGAATCGGGAGACCTCTGTTCTCAGCCTCCTAGGAGCGCCCGGAGGCCGTCTCCCAGGACGGTGTGGAGGAGGGAGCGCAGGCGGAGGGTCAGCCTGCGGGCTGAGCCCCCGCTGCAGGGACCTGCCTTCAGGGCACACGCCCCGCAGTAGGCTTCCTAGAGAGGCAACGCAGCTGTTCGTCCTACGCGGAGGCAGGGGTCCAGCTTCTGTGACCTCTCGGACCTCAGGTCAAAGGTGGAGCGGCCCCAGGACCTGGTGACCGGCGACCCCACGGTGGTGAGGCTGGTGGTGAGGTTCTACCGGAACGGGCGCGGCCAGAGCGCCCTGCGGGAGATCCTGGGCCGGCTCGTCCAGGACGTGCTGAGGGACAAGGCGCTGAGCGTCCACACAGACCCCGTCCGCCTCTACAAGAGCTGGGTCGACCAGAGCGAGGCCCGGACCGGACAGCGCAGGTGAGCCCCAGCCGAGGGGCGCGCAGGTGAGCCCCAGCCGAGGGGGCGCGCAGGTGAGCCCCAGCCGAGGGGGCGCGCAGGTGAGCCCCAGCCGAGGGGGCGCGCTCTGGGCCCGCGGCCCCGCCGGGTGAGATAAGCAGCCCCCCACCCCTGGGAATTAGCACGGGCGGACCTGGCGCGCGGGACGCAGGATGAACACAGAGGAGTGTGCGAGCGCGCCCACTGCCATGTCCTGCTCACAAATGATGCGTCCGACGGGCCAGGAGTCGGGCCTGGACTCCTTATTGATGGGGGATGGCTGCATAGTCACGTTCCCGCTGCATAGACCCGTAAGGCCGCGAGAGCGGGGTTGGCCCTGGACACAAGGCCGGTGCTCAGGTGCCCGGTCCCCAGAAATGGGGCCGCCCAGGAGCAGCCCGTGCTGGTGGCTTCTCCGGTGGTGCGTGGGCTCATGGGTCATCTTCCCGATCGTCCCAGCCACGGAAGACAAGATGCAGGCCTGCCATGGCCTCCACCTCCCCCGAGGGGGCCTCCACACCCCACGGCGTGTCCATCTGTCCTACGCTCGCCCACCCCCCACCAGCCTCTCTTCCTTCTTTCCCTTCCTCCCAGGTTGCTCCGTTCCCTCCAAGACCTTTCTCTTGTTCTGGCCTGGGCTGCCCGTGTGTGTGTGTGTGTGTGTGTGTGTGTGTGTACGCACGCGTGCGCATGTTCCTGTGTGTGTACATGTGCACGTGTGTGTGTGCGCGCGCACGTTTCTGCGTATCTGCATGTGTGCATGTGGGGGTGAAGAGCTGGAGGGGGCGGGCTTCAGGAGGAGGAGTGGGCGGGGCTCTGGCTGACACCTTGGCTCTCTGCCCACAGCCACCTCCCTTACGATGTCACCCCAGAGCAGGCCTTGAGCCACCCCGAGGTCCAGCGGCGGCTGGACATCTCCCTCCGCAGCCTCCTCGCCCTGACCGACAGGTTCCTGGCAGCCATCATGTCATCTGTGGAGCACATTCCGTACGTGCCTCAGCCCCGCCAGGCCCCCGGGAGCCCCACGCCTGTGTCCTGAGCCCTGGGAGAAGGAAGGGGATTGCGTCTGTAGGTGGCCTGTCCGGGACAGGAATCGTGACAACCAAGTCTAGCACGTCTGGGCGTCGCCGTCCATCACACGCTCCTTCCACACACGTCATTGCACTGGAGTCTCTCAAAACCCCTGAGCTACAGAGAGGGCAGGGATGCTCGCGTCCGTTTTCCAGAGCGGGGGGGGGGGGCAGAGCCGCAGGGAAGGGAGCTTAAGAGCTGCTGGTTCCCGGCGGAGGCAGACGGAGCCCCTCCTCGGGTCCCTGCTTCCCCTCAGGTCCTGCTTCCAGCCCCGCTCGGCCCCTCCCAGGGGCTCTGCCTCCTCCAAGCCTCCCAGGCTGTCCTGGGACAGGGTGCCCAGGGGACATGCTGAAGGGGCCTCTGTGGGGGATGGCAGGCCAAATTCCGGGCTCTGTGGTGTTTCCAGGGGACGCTGGAGAGAGGCACAGCCAGGGCCCTCGGGCCGGCCCAAAGCCTGCACACCAGCTTAGTGGGTGCTGGGTACTGAGCTGAAGGGTGGCAGGGAGCTGGCCGTGGAGAGCAGGGGGCCGGTGCACCACGCCTGGGCAAGTAAGGACCAGCAGTCGTGTGCGTTGGGCTCTGGCAGGGATGGTGGGACCACAGCGCATGCCCACTTTGTCTCCAGGTATGGGATGCGCTATGTGGCCAAGGTCCTGAAGACCACCCTGGCAGAGAGGTTTCCTGCCGCCTCGGAGGACGAGGTCTACCAGGCAAGCACCATCTGCCCCCCAGGCTCCAGCGCTCTCCTTTGTCCTCCTGGGGCCTGTGAGCCCCAAGACAGAGATGAAAGAATAGAAAACTCTGGGCTCTGAACGTGCCAGCGGGACGACCTCCTGCCCGCCGCCCCCCGCAGGCCTTCTGCTGGCTGGTGTGCGGGCAGCCTCATCGTGAGCGAGCAGGGCGGGCTGCAGGGCTGGTTCCCGTCAGGCTCCTGCTCATGTTTCCACCTCGACCGGGTGTTTTGTGCAACATGATGGGGTTGGCCCGGGAGGTCCCCCCATCCCAGGAGCTGGGTAATAGGACTGGAGCGCCAAGGCAGACCCTGGGGCATCCCTGGGATGGTTTCCTCTGCCCTCAGGTGGTCGGGAACCTCCTATACTACCGTTTCCTGAACCCAGCTGTCGTGGCCCCTGACGCCTTCGACATCGTGGCCGTGGCAGCGGGCGGCGCCCTGGCCCCCTCCCAGCGCCACACGCTCGGGGCTGTGGCTCAGGTCCTACAGCACGCGGCTGCGGGCAAGGCCTTCTCCGGGCCGAGCCGCCATCTGCGGGCCTTGAACGACTACCTAGAGGACACCCACATCAAGTTCAGGTCTGGGTGCTGACAGCCCGTCCCTCCTGTCCCCTTGTCCTCCTCTTGCCTTCTGTCATGCCCCACCTCCCCCTCTGGAGGCCTTGGGGAGCGCTGCGTGGAGGGGTGGCGTGCAGTTAGCAAGCCGGAGTGGGGATTGTTGGGGGGTCTAACCCGGGGGGCTGGAGGGACAGGGTAGGGGGCCTGTCAGTCACTGCAGGGGGAATAGACAGAGCACCAGGCGGTGCTGCCCGCCCACCCCACCCCTCCCACACCCTTCTTCTGGAGACAGGAGGTTCATGTGCCGAGCCTGCCGGGTCCCAGAGCCGGAGGAGCGCTTTGCGATGGACGAGTACTCAGACATGGTGGCCGTGGCCAAGCCCGTGGTGTACATCACCGTTGGGGAGCTGCTCAACATGCACAGGGTGAGGGCCGCGGCCGGGGGTCGCTGGGAGGATGGGCCGGCCCTTGGAGGAAGGCCCGGCTCAGCCCCCATCTTCGGCGTCCCTGACCTGCAGCTGCTGCTAGAGCACCAGGACTGGGTCGCCCCCGAGCACTGCGACCCCTTGCATGAGCTCCTGGAGGACCTCGGGGAGCTGCCCACCGTCTCCGACCTCATCGGTGCGTGCCGTGCTGGGCCAGGGAGTGGGGTGCCGGCTGGGGGCCTGCAGAGAGGACGCAGGCCAGTGAGCAGCCTTCTGGAGTTCTGGTTCCGTTGGGGCCGTGTGCTGGGAAGCCAGTCTGCACACGCCCCTCCCCCCTTGCCCCCCTCCCTTCTTTAGATGGACATGGGGACACCGGATAATAGGAAGAAAGGGGACAGACAGTGGGGGACCCAGTGCCATCGTGTAAATGGCTTATTAAATTGCGTGAGACAGATGGGGATGGCTGTGGGTGTGTTTGGAGTCTTTAAGGGTTTCTCCTACAGGAGATATGCAACAAGAGTGAAGTTCCAGGTCAGGGCTGGGGTGGTGACAGATTGAGAGTGGGGAGCTCAAGGCCCCGGGCTCAGGTGATGGTCAGAGGCTGAGCTCTGGGTGGCAGCCCTCTCAGGGGTGCTGCTACGGGCAGCGTGGACACGACTCTCCTGGTGCAGAGGTGCCTGGGGAAGGTGGCAGGCCTGGCCGTGGGTCTCATCCCTGCCCCTGCCCCCACCACAGGGGAGGGCGTGGCCGCCGCTGGGAACGAGGACCCAGCCAAGCTGGAGGTGTCCCTGACCCTTACCAACAAGTTTGAAGGGGTGGAGACGGACGCCAGCGACACTGGTGCCCAGAGCCTGCTTCTGAGGTAAGTGCGCGCCGGCTGCTGGCGCGGGCCCTCCGCGGTCTTCCTGGGCTCTTGTCCGGGGGCGGCTCTCACTGATGCTGCCTGACACTGCCCTCCCCAGGCCTCCGTGTCACTCTTGGCCTTGGCTCTGGGCTTTGGCTGGAGGCCGGGGGACACGTGGGGTGTGGGTAGCACGTGACACTGGCGTGTTGTCACTCCTCACGTGTGAGCTTCTGATCTGAGGGCAACCGTGAGGTTGGGGATGGTGTCCCATCTTTACACGCAGGACGGGTGGCCTGCCGGAAGTGAGGGTCAGGACAGGGGCTTGGAGCTTCCTATCCCCGGTTCTGTGAGTGGGGCGGGGGGTCCCGGTAGGGCTAGCTGGCCGGCTGGGCAGAAGAGGAGCTGAGGTGCCAGCTGCGTCCTGTGCCAGGCGGGCGGCCCTTCCCCTCACCGGACTGCCCAGTAAACCAGTGAGGTGGGCCGTGGGCGAAGGCCTAGCAGGGTGGGGCCACTTGAGAGCAGGGCCAGAGCCGCCAGGAGGGAGGGGGCCGTCAGCAGGAGGGACATCGCAGCTGGGGAGCGGCTCCCAGAGGACAAAGCATGTCCTTCAGCCTGGAGACTCAGGAAGACCGTCTGTGGGTGGGAGGGGGCCCATCCGGCGGGCGCAGGGGTGAGGCAGCTCCGTGTGTGCTCAGACATCTCCTTCCTCCCTCGCCCTCTGGACCTCTCAAGTGTCCCTGGCAGCCACAGCACAGGGCAGGGTCCCCTCCCTCTCAGCTCCCCGCCAGCCCCACGTCGGGGCCTGACCCTGTCCCTCCCCTCTTCCCCCTCCCCTCCTGCAGCACCAAGCAGATGCTGGCGGACATCATGCAGTTCCAGCCTGGGGACTCTCTCGAGGAGATGCTGTCCCTCCCTGCCACCGCAGAGCAGGTGCGTGGCCTTGCTGCTCACGTGATGGGTGTTGCCCGGCCTCCAGCCCCGCCCATTCCTCCCCAGGACCCGTCCCCAGCCTGCCCCAAGCAGACACCAGGGACCGCCTGGAGGGGGTTCCTGAGCATGTGGAGGTCGGGTTGGTCCAGCAGCAGGAAGGACTAAGCCAGAGCTTCCCAGGGAAAAGGTGAGGCTTGCCGGCAGGTAGACGCTTGTCCCAAAACACGGGACAGAGGACAGGAACACGGGCGAACACCGGGGAGCCGGCGCAGTATTGGGAGGCGGCCACCAGCGTGCATCCACGCTTCCTGCTGTGGCGTCCATGCGGGTCCCCCGCAATGACCACAGGCCCTTTTGTGTCTGTGACACCGCCGTGGCTGTTCAGTCCCCAGGCACCTCCGCCTACCCCCACTCCCCGAAGCTGGGCGGGGGGCCAGAATGGCGGAACCTCCTAGGCCCCTCCAGCTCCTCTGTCTTCCCAGGAAGCGGCCCACAAGCAGCTGACGGCCGAGCGGCAGGCGCGCGAGAGCCAGACCCCGGAGCCCCTGCGCCGGCACCGCTCGCTGAGCGCGCACGCCCTCCTGCCCCTGGCCGACAAGCGGCGGCGCGTCCTGCGGAACCTGCGCCGGCTGGAGAGCCTGGGGCTGGTCAGTGCCCGCGACGGCTACCAGGGTCTGGTGGACGCACTGGCCAAGGTAGCGGCCCGGGACTGCGGTCCGGCTGGGGTGGGTGGGTGCAGGGGCAGGCGAGCTGGGGGCGCTGGGCGGGGCATGGAGTGGGCGGGGCCAGTGGGGGCGCAGGTGCCCAGAAGGCCGGCCTCTCCCGGGCAAGCGCCGCCCAGACCCAGACTGTCACCAGCCAGGGGAGGCCGAAGCACCCCGCAGGGCCCTTTCTGACGGGAAGGTCTCAGGGAGGGGACCATTCCTGCAGCTCTGTTTTGAGCCTTGGAACAGTTGCTCCTCCGCGCGCGTCCCTTGAGGGTTTGGGCTGGAGTCCTTGAACCGGCCCTCCTGGGAGAAGCAGCTGTAAAATCGGCCTCTCCCTGCTTCTCCTGAAGACGCTCCCCGGGAGTGCCCTGGGCTCCCTCAGGGCCTGAGCTCTCCTGTCCCCCAACCCCAGGACATCCGCAACCAGCGCCGGCACCGGCAGCGGCGGAAGGCAGAGCTGGGGAAGCTGCAGGCCACGCTCCAGGGCCTGGACGCCAAGACCGCCTTCTACGAGGAGCAAGGCGACTACTACAGCCAGTACATCCGGGCCTGCCTGGACCAGCTGGCCCCCCGCTGCACGTAGGCACCACCCGCGGGCCCAAGGCTCCCTGTGACCTCTCACCCTCATGTGACCTTTGCCCCATTCCACCAGCTCTGAATCTTTTTTTCTTTTTTAAGATTTTTTAAATTACTTATTTATCTGAGAGAGAACGAGCATTAGCGGGAGGGAGAGGGAGCCCAGTGTGGGACTCGATCCCAGGACCCTGGGATTGTGACTCGAGCCGAAGGCAGACTCGTCACCGACTGAGCCCCCAGGCGCCCCCTTCCACCAGCCTTGAAAGAACCACATCCCAGGACAGCAGGGTCCCTGTCTCGTGTGGGCTCGGGCTTAAGTGCAGGCCCTTGTCCTCCACCAGGGAGGGTCCTTGGGCTCTGCTGTCCTTCCCGCAGACCCAGAGGACGAGTGTCTCGGGTGCGTAGATGAATTCTCTGTGGCCTTTTCGAATCAGGAGTTCTGGGAAAGGGAAGAAGCGGCCGGCCCTCCGTTACACCGCGGCCCAGCTGCTGGAGAAGGGCGTGCTGGTGGGGATCGAGGACCTTCCCGCCTCGCAGTATGTGTCCGACCCCAGCAGTGCTCCAGCGCGCGGCGGGAGGAGGGGCTCTGGGGGCAGTAGGCTGACCCGCACAGTCGGAGACAGCCCGCGGCCCGGGATGCTGGGGGCGCTTCCCGGAGGAGCAGGCATCTGATCGGGCCAGGCCGATGGCAGGTCGGTGGCGTGGTGAGCAGGGAAGACAGAGCGGGAGCACCGCCAGGAGGTCTGGGCTCAGGGACACACAGCGCTGTCTGGCCGCGCCTCAGTGGGAGGAAGAACAGGGCTGGGGTCCTGGAAAGAGGCACCGAGTCCCCATGTCGAATCCTGTCCCCGACAGCTTCCGAAACGTGATCTTTGACATCACCCCTGGAGACGAGGCAGGCAAGTTCGAAGTGAACGCCAAGTTCCTGGGCGTGGACATGGAGCGGTTTCAGCTTCACTACCAGGTGAGGGCCGCCTGCTGGGCTTGGGGGTTGGCCCACAGCCCTTCCCTAGGCCTCAGAGGACACCAGCTCCACTCCGCAGCCAGTCGGTACCCTCTGTTCCTGAGCAGAAGGCTGAGGGGCTCGAAGCCCAAGCCCCTCTGCCCCCAGGCTCTGACGCAGAGCCCCTGCCAAGCAGCAGACCGACCGCAGGCTGGTGAGGTCAGAGCCGGACGGGTACCCAAAGCCCCAGCCCGTGCCCCTGCACCCTGCACCCTGTGCCCGGCCCCAGAGCCTTATCCCGATTCTATAGGCTTAGAGGCTGATGTGGAAGAAGCTGTCACAGGCCAGCACTCAGGGAAGCAGTGTTTTTTTTTTTAAGATTTTATTTATTTGAGACAGAGAGAGAGAGAGAGAGCACAAGCAGGGGGAGCAGCAGGCCGAGGGAGAAGCAGACTCCCTGCCGAGCAAGGAGCCCAATGTGGGGCTCGATCCTAGGACCCTGGGATCATGACCTGAGCTAAAGGCAGATGCTTAAGGACTGAACCACCCAAGTGCCCCACTCTTTGGCCTTTTAAACAAGAAAACTGATTTCAAGCCTTTGTGCTTGAGTTCACATTTGATTAAGTCACTGTCCTCTCTTGCCCTTGGTGTCCTGCTCTGTGAAGTGGGGTCTCGGTGGTCAGGGCCGCTGTGTGGACGTGGGAGGCTCCAGGCTGAGAGCTTTCCAGAGACTGGGCCCCCGCCAGGAGCCCTCACCCCTGCCCCCCAATGCCCTCTCCCCAGGACCTCCTGCAGCTCCAGTATGAAGGTGTAGCTGTTATGAAACTCTTCAACAAGGCCAAGGTCAATGTCAACCTCCTCATCTTCCTTCTCAACAAGAAACTCCTGCGGCAGTGACCAAGGCCTCTTCCCCTGCTCGGTGCTTGTCTTGACACTCAACTCGCTGCACACTTCCCTACAGATGCCAGGGCTCAGGATGGACCCCCAGGGCTCAGGATGGGCTGAGCTCCAGGGTCCCACCCCGCCCCCCACTGGGAGGAGCTTGCCTACCTGGCCACAGCTAGGGTCTCCTGCTAACAGCTAACTGGAGCCTCACCCCAGAGTCTGGCTGTGTGGCTGATAAGTCCCAGACCCCTGCTGTCCCCGCAGGAGGGCATGAGTTGGGACTAGCCCTTTGCTCGGGCTGGCCTCTGGTCCCTCGTCTGCTGCTGCCTCACCGTGGTCACCCCAGTATGACACTGCTGTGGGCCCCGTTCCCTCCTCCTCCCTTCTCCCTGTACAGCCCCGCCAGGCACCTGCTCCCTCCTGCCCCTGTCCCTCGCGGACACCCGTGGATGCCTGACGGCCCCGGGCAACCTCCGCTCTCATTCCTCTGTGGGTGGTCTGTTCTCTGTGCGCCCCTCGAGTATTTCATGCAGCTTCCATCATAGTTTCAATTCTGGCACTTTTCTGAGCTCAGAGTTGTTCCCCATATCCGCACCAACAGTGCCACCAGCGCCTCGTGCCGTGTCGGTTGGGGCGCCTTGGGTCAGAGGCAGGAAGGGCGCCCGGCACGTTGAAGACTCTGTCCATCCACTTCCGACGGTACAAGGGGCGTCTCTCCCCCTCGGGGCTCCGGCCCCTGAGAGCGGACTCTTCTGGGCAGTTTCAGTCCACCTGCATTCTTGCCCGCCCCCCCCAGCCGACTTCCTGTCCCTCTGCTCCCGACGTCACTTGAATAAAAGCAGCCATCATCCCACTGCTGCTGTTAGCCCTTGGCTTCATCTCGTGGGGAGCAGGCCCCCAAGCCCTGGGACAGCTCTCCCCTGAGCACGCGGGGTCCCTCCCGCATGGGCCTGCTCCGCCAGCCTGTGCTCCCGAAAGCTTCCCGAGCTGTGGCCTTTCTGCCTCCCGCCGCTCCCCCGGGGGACAGAGAGGAGGAAGGAAGGAAGGCTCAGGTTCCGGAGGGTGAGGAGAAGCGGGTCCCAGTTCCACCCCGCCCGCTCTGCACACACGTCCCCCAGGTTCTTGTCCCAGTCTCGCCGCAGCAACTTAGTGTCTGGCTTCTGCACTCTGATCAAATCCCCTCTGCGTGACCAAAGCCCCGGCCCTGCCTCCCGGCTCTCAGGAGACAGGCAGAGTCTGGGGAGGAGGGGAAGGTACAGAGACACCTGCCCCAGCCTCTGAACCCTGAACCCCTGAGAAGCCCCTAGCGGACACCCCCAAGTTTGCCTGTCACTCAGATCTGTCTTGCCGTCATGTCCTCTCCTTCCGAGACATGTCGCGGCAGAGACTTCAAGTACTGCCTTGCTCTGGGCGACAGGGACACACCATGGTTCCAGATTCCACACATGAGCAGTCGTCACTGAAAATCTCACCCTCCACCAACGGCTCCAGCACCGTCCCTCTGAGACACCCCCCAGTGATCACCTGGCCTCCGCCACCCACACCAGGAACTGGACTGTCACAGCAGCTTCTGTCCTTGAGGGCCTGTCGTGCCCTGGGTGTTCATATGCGCTCACTCTTCACAGCAACCCCAAGAAGGCAAGCTGCGGCTCCCCTTGGAACTGAGACCCTGAGGTCTGGGTGACCCACCAGCTCCGCAACAGGCAGTAAAGGGCAGAGCAGGCCTTTAACCTCGGGCCTGCTCCGTCTGCACTGACACTCCTCCGGAAACTTTCTCTTTTCCGAGAAACATCTCCACTTCCTTCAGCCCACTGCTCAACCTGATGAGCGTCAGGGCCTTCCTAGCTGTGGATGGCCAGTCCAAGACATGGGCGCTCAGCTTCCCTGGCGGAAGTCCAAGCTCTCGGGAGGACGGTCTGACACCAGGGACGTACGTGCAGTCTGCCAAGAACGAGTGGTCTCTCTACCGAAGGTGAGTCGGGACACCTGAATATCCACAGAGAGAAGCCGGACCCCTACCTCACACCGTATACAGACAATGAAACAAGTCATAGACCAAAATGTAAGAGTCAAATTCTTATAAAACTCCTAGAAGAAAACCTAAATGTTCATGACTTCAATCAGGCAATGATTTCTGAGGACACCAGAGGCACAAGCGGCAAAAACTAGGTAAAGCGGGCTCCATCAAAGTTAACAACTTCAAAGGACACCTCCGAGAAAATGAAAAAAAACAAAAACCCACAGAAAGAGAAAAGATAGTTCCAGATCATGCGTCTTATAAGGGACTTGCTTCTAGAATGTCTAAAGGGCTCTTATAACTCGAAAAGACAGCCCAATTAAATGGGCAAAGAATTTTAATGGCCATTTCTCAAAAAAAGACACACAAATAGCTAATAAGCACATGAAAAGACCCTCAACATCATTAGTTATTAGCAAAATGCAAATTAGGTTTTAATGAGTTAATCGCTGGACGCCCCTGGGGATGACCGAGCTATTGACAAGGGTCCCATGAGGAGGGGGACGGGTTCTAGCTCCTGTCTGCTGGGAAGAGGGTGGGGCCGCTTTGGAAAACAACCTGGGATCTCTGCAAAATGTCAGACCTGTGAGCCAGCCCTTCCCCCTCCCATGTATGACCCAAGAAAATGGAAGCCCCGTCCACATGCAAGTCTGTACACAGATGTCCGTCAGCCAATGGACGGGCCGACAGACGGCGGACAGACTGCGGCAGCGCCTCACCGACGGAGCCCCGCCCAGCCACAGGCAGGGACGGCAGCACGTGAGCCACAAGGCAGAGGAAACTCGAAAACACGCAAGGCACAGGTCAGACACGGCGGCACGTGGGTGTGATTCCATCAGACGGACGTCCAGGCTGGGCAAATCCACAGGAACAGAAAGCAGAGCAGGGGTCTCCAGGGTCTGGGGAAGGGGGAGCATCGGGTGACAGCACGGGGGTGTGGCTTTCAGCTGGGGCCGCGGCTATGTTCTGTAGTGGAGGGGGGGCTGCACGACAGCAGAGTAAACCCACCCCATTGTATACCTTGAAAGGGTGAGTTTTATGCATGTGAGTTGTGTTTCAAGAAAGCTGTCACTTTGGGGCGCCTTGTGGGGCACAGTCAGGTAAGCGGCTGCCTTCGACTCGGGTCATGATCTCTGGGTCCCGGGATCAAGCCCCACGAGGAGTCTGCTCCCTTTACCTCTGCCCCTCCCCCTGCTCACTTGCTCTCTCTCATTCTCTCTAAAATAAGTCAATAAATAAAACCTTTTTTAAAAAGAAGAAAGCAAGCTGTTATGTTTTCAAACCACAGGAGCACACACCAGCGAGGATGGCTTCCCAGCAGCACGTGTGGCTGAGGGCAGGGAGCCGGGTGTCCATCGCGGGACCGTGTGTGTGGTTACAGTGATCTCAGTAGAGCGACCCCACGACGGCCCCTCACACAGCCGCAGGAATGAGAGCCAGGTGTGAGGTGCTGGCGTGAAAAGCTGTCCATGGCGTATGTTTGGAAGGACATGTGAGAACCGAGGCAGGGGTCCCCTTTGGGGAGCAGGGATGAGGGGGCAGCTGTTTCCACGCTGTGATTCCCGTAGGCTTCTGTCGCTCTCGGGGGAGGGGAAGCACACTCACGTGGCCTCCAGATCTGTGGTGTGAACACCCAGAGGAATGACCTGTCCCTTGTCCCAGAGCTGTGGCCGCGTGGCCACCCACAGACATGCACAGAAATGGGGGCAAGTGTGCCGGTGATTCAACCCCAAAGCTAAAAACTGAAGATCGAGTTTGTATGTTATGGGTCTTTTTTATGTCATTTTTCCAGTAACTCATTTTTGTGGCATTTCACAAAAAATACCAGCCCAGGAGCGCCTGGCTGGCTCAGTGTGGGGAGCAGGCGACTCTCGATGCTGGGGTCGTGAGTTTGAGCCCCGCACTGGGCCTGGAGCCTACTCAGAAATGTATACCTACCTACAGATCAGTCCATCACAGGGTGGAAGTTTCTGGAAGGTGTCTTTCACCACAGTGGGTCTGAGGCTGCTCCCGGGGGCGCTACAGAGGAAGGAGGGCTGTTGGATCGCAGGGGGCGCTGAGTGGCTGTGCAGATCACCTGTCCGGGTGGTCTTAGTTTCTGCTGCATTCCTTCAGCCATGAGAAACATTTTTCCATGTCTTTAAAATTTCTCCAAAAACATTCACGTCTCTAATGGAGCCCATATATTTAATGCAGTTAACATCCATGCAACGGTAAGCAGCTGCTTCCCAGTTTCACTATTAAAGCCTGGAACGGCCATCTGTGTCCGAGAGCTTTCTATTTCTAACTTATTGCCTTAGAATAGAAATAACGAGATCAGCGAGCAGGAGCTTTTCTTTAAAGATGGTTCGCTTATTTAAGTCATCTCTGCATCCAGTGTGGGGCTCGAACTCACAACCCTGAGATCAAGAGTCCCATGATCTCCCGATGGAGTCAGCCAGGTGCCCCAAAGAGCATGAACTTTTTTTTTTTTTTTTTGACAGACAGAGATCACAAGCAGGCAGAGAGGAGGAAGCAGGCTCCCTGCTGAGCAGAGAGCCCGATGCGGGACTCGATCCCAGGACTCTGAGATCATGACCTGAACTGAAGGCAGAGGCTTAACCCACTGAGCCACCCAGGCGCCCCAAGCATGAACTTTTAGAAAATTACTGTTTTTTTCCCCCCAACTATATATTCATTGTAGAAAGTTTGGGGGAGTAAGAATATTTCATGATACCATTACAAAATGATAACCACTTATAATATTTTGATGTCTTTTCTTCCAACCATATTTGTAATTAGAATCATGCAAAGCATATTATTTTATACCTGTTTATTTCCATCTACATTGAAAACACTTTCCCATCTTAAATGGGCCATTCCAGGGGCACCTGGCCCTCTCAATTGGTAGAACAGGTGAGGTGACTCTCGATTTCAGGGTCATGAGTTCGAGCCCCAAGTTGGGCATAGAGCTTACTTAAAAGAACAGCACCAACTGGGGTGCATGGGTGGCTCAGGGGGTTAAGCCTTTGCCTTTGGCTCAGGTCATGGTCTCAGGGTCCTGGGATCGAGCCCCGCGTCGGGCTCTCTGCTCAGCAGGGAGCCTGCTTCCCCTCTGTCTCTGCCTGCCTTTCTGCCTGTTTGTGATCTCTGTCTGTGTCAAATAAGTAAATAAAATCCTTTAAATAAGTACATAAAATAGCACCACCAACAACATCCCAACCACCTAGATAGATGGTTTATGTTTTGAGGGAAGAATGCTGTGCGACAAACCCTTTGTGGAGGTCCCTTCCTTTGGGGAACTGATGCCCCTCCCTCCACACAGCTGTGCAGCTGACAGCAGATCTGCCTCCCACCGCCCAGGACCGTGGGCAAAGGACCTCTTTCCCCCGGGCCGTGGGAACTTGAATTCGGAGGGCGGCACCCAGGAACGGAAGCCCGTTAAGGCTGAGTCACCCGCTCGCAGCGCCCTGTGGAGAAGGCCACCAGCTTCTGGCACTAGGATGCCCAGAGGGGTCAGACTGTCATCTCCCGCCGGTCAGGTCACCCCACCCCACCCCAGCCACACGCGGCACCTCCCAGCAGCCCCCCATTGGCTGATGTCCGGAGCCCAACGCTTCCCGCGGACAGATCACTTCCTGGTCCGTCCTTTTTCCGGAGCCTGTGCCGGGGTGTATTTCCCCGGACTCTCCTTCCAGAAGGGAAGTTGCTTCGTCAAAGGGTGTGCGTTTATAAAGGGTCTTCTCACATGTGGCCTAGCGTCCAGAAAATCTGCTCCGGTGAACAGAAAGAGGGCACCGGAGGGGAGAGAAGGAGGTGCACGCCCTGGGGCCAGACGCCCCGGGTTCTCCGGTCCGGAAAGAAGCCCAGCCTGACCGGCTGATCGGCGGAAACCTGCCCAGGCTGGGCCTGAGGACCTCCGCCGCCGCCTTTGTGCTCTGTCTCGGTGTCTGTCTCTGAAATAAATAAATAAAATCTGTAAAAGTAAATAAATAGAAATAAAATAAAAAGTACGGCTTGCCGATTGTGGTAGCGTGACCGGGACACAGGGACGGGAAGACAACATCCGCGGGACACTGGGGGCTCGGAATCCAGTTGGGGCTTCAGTGAAGACGAAGATGTTGATACCGGTTTCTTAGAGGGGCGCCTGGCTCGGTTGGCTGGGTGACTGCGGGGCTCGATCCCAGGACCCTGAGACCACGACCTGAGCCGAAGGCAGAGGCTTTAACCCACTGAGCCACCCAGGCGCCCCTGGTTTCTTAGTTTTGACAAAAATACCACAGAAACTCCAGGGTTAACCTGAGGGAAGCTGGGTAGGGGACCACGGGAACTCCCTGCACTGTGCTGCGACTTTTCCGTAAATGTAAAACTATTTCAAAATTAAAAGTTTATTTAAAACTGTATTGCACCAATTCATAGTCCCGCTGGAAGGACACAGTAGTCTTACCACAACCTTGCCAGCAGCAAGTATTTTTAAAAATTCAGTCCTTCAGCAAATATTTCTTTTTCTTTTTTTTTTTTTTAAGTTTTGTTTATTTCAGAGAGAGCTTGAGCAGGGGGAGCAGGAGAGGCAGAGGAGGAAGCAGACTCCCCGCTGGGAAGGGAGCCCGACAAGAGCCTCGATCCCAGGACCCCGGGATCACGACCTGAGCCGAAGGCAGACGCTGAACCAACCAGGCGGCCCTGACAAATATTTCCCAAGGGCCCTCTAGTGCCAGTCCCTACCTCAGGTGCTGGGATCCTTAGGTGCTGGGGTCCGGGAGCGAAGCAGACGTGGCCCAGTGTCCCCCCGGCGCCGACCGCCGGCTGGTGAAGAGGATACTCGACTGTCAGAAGCGATAAGCGCGGGGCGCCTGGGGCTCAGCGGGTAAAGCCTCCGCCTTCAGCTCAGGTCATGATTCCCGGGTCCTGGGATCGAGCTCCAAACCGGGCTCTCTGCTCAGCGGGAAGCTTGCTTCCCCCTCTCCCACTCCTCCTGCTTGTGTTCCCTCTCTCGCTATGTCTCTGTCAAATAAATAAATAGAATCTTATTTTAAAAAGGGGGGGGGCAATAAGCGCTTTGGGGGAAGGAGCCCGGGACCAGGGATAGCGCGAGTGGCGGAGAGGAACGGACGGGCTGCGCTTCCCACCCGTGCAACTAGGAAAGCCTTCCCTGAGGAGACATCCCAGCCCTGCCTCAGGAGGAGGAGTGGGAAGCCGTGTGCTGTCTGGAGAAAGGTGACAGTCAAGGCCGAGGGCCACCCTGGCACCCGCTGGTGACAGCCTGCACAGACGGCCCCGGCACACACAGACACTCTTGCTCTGAGGTTCGGGGGAGCCCGGCCCTGCCGCTCAGCTCCCGGCGGGACACAGAAGGACACAGCTTCCCCCGTGTGAAATGAGCCGATTGGGAAAAAACAAGGGTCTCTGTTTGGTTTTAACCTTTTTGATGAATGAAAGTAGCAGATGGTATTCTCGAACAGCGACGTCACGCAGTCCCCGCTTCCCCGTGCTCTTATTGCGACATCAGCGCTCCCGCCACTGACCGGTGATGTCGGTGCCCCTCCCCTCGAATCCGCCAGTTGGTCATTAGTGACAGCGAGGTTACTGCGACTTCTACAGCAACGACACCACAAACGGAGGCTGCGACTTCCACAGGTCCTGGGACGGCTGCTTTCAGGAGCCTGCTGCCACGTTGAGGACGCCGGGGTCCCGCGGAGAAGTCAGGTGTCCGTGTCCCCCTGCCCTTTCCTGCTGACGCCCCTGCAGACACCTGGCCGGGCGAGGACGGCTCTGCGGGGTCTCCACCCACACAGGGGCCCGGAGTCCGAGCCGCCCCCCTGCTGAGCTCAGCCAGGCCCAGATCCACAACCAGAATCATCCCCTTGTTATTGCTGTTTTGAGCCACAGGTGGGTTTTCTTAGATTTATTTATTTTTATCGGGGGGAGGGGCAGAGGGAGAGAGAACCTTAAGCCGACTCCCCGCTGAATGCAGAGCTCTACACGGGGCTCGATCTCATGACCCTGAGATCACAACCGGAGCTGAAATCACAAGTGAGGCTTGGCCAACTGAGCCACCCGGGTGGCCCTTGAGCCACTAAGTTTTTTGCTTTTTGTTTTTGCTTTTTTATTTTTTTAAAGATGTATTTATTTATTTATTTGACAGAGAGAGAGATCACAAGTAGGCAGAGAGGCAGGTGGGGTGGGGGACGCATGCTCCCCACCAAGCAGAGAATCCGATGCAGGGCTCAATCCCAGGACCCCGAGACCACGAACCGAGTCGAAAGTGGAGGCCCAACCCACCGAGCCACCCAGGCACCCGAGCCCATAACTGTAAGAGCGAAGCTGGACATCTTCACTATTTTTATGTAATATATATATTTTTAAAGATCTTATTTTTAAGTAACCTCTACACCCAATATGGGGCTCGAACCCAAAACCCTGAGATCAAGAGTCACCCGCTCCAGCGACTGAGCCGCCCGGGCGCCCCCATTTTTATCCACTACATTGAAGTCTTTTCACACCGCGATGCCACATCCTTGACAGGGCCGCTTTTTCTCTTTCCACATAAAAGTGTGAAAACAGGACGAGGCCATGGACGGAGCTACCAGAGATCCCTCAAAGCCGGCTCAGATCTACGAACAACGCGTTCCAGCTAGAGCTGTTCAACTAACGTGCAGCAGGTGTTCAAGGAACATCTGTTAAATGAATGAATAAGGCTGTCCTTGGGGGTCGGGGGGTGGAAATGGGGGAACGTTGGTCAAAGGTCACAAACTTCCAGTTGTAGGAGGAGTAAGTTCTGGAGACAGAAGGCACGGAGCGGTGATTGCAGTTAGCATCACTATATCATACACTGGGAAGATGCTGAGGGCAGGTCCTAAATGTTCTCACGACGCGCGAACATGGTAACCATCGCACCAAGAGAGGCATTACTTAAGCCTACTGCAGTGCTCATTTCTCTTTCTTTCCCTGTATCTATGTATCTATCTTTTGTTACACTATGTAACATGTTACACTCTGTAACCATTACATAGTATATCACATTATATTATATATTAACTGTTACACTATGTAACAAAAAAATATATAGAGAGAGAGATCGTTACATTGTATACCTTAAATTTATATAATGTTATGTCAGTTATAGCTCAATAAAGTTGGGAAAAAAATCATAATTCTGTTCTCATTTCTGCGCCTTATTTATTTTAAAAGATTTATTATTTATTTATTTGAGAGAGAGCACGTACGAGAAGGGAGAGGGTCAGAGGGAGAAGCAAACCCCCTGCTGAGCAGGGAGCCCGATGTGGGACTCGATCCAGGGACTCCAGGATCATGAGCTGAGCCGAAGGCAGTCGCTCAACCAACTAAGCCACCCAGGTGCCCTCTGCACCTTATTTAAACTAGAACCAGCGTGGGGTGCCTCGCTGACTCCGTTGGCAGAGCCTGTGCCTCGACTCTTGATCTTGGGGTTGTGAGTTTGAGCCCCACATGGGGTATAGAGCTTACTAAAAAAATAAACTTAAATAATAAATAAAATAAAATATCACCAACCTAATGTAATATGTTCACGAAATTCAGATGCATTTCAATATTTTCCCAAAATCCCGATCTATCAAACCTTTCATTATGAGGGGCTTACAGCAAAGCTTTACTTGGCTTCTCTTCCTTTTTTCTTCTCTTCTGTTTCCTATTCATCAAACCAAAGAATGTATCTGTCATCTCCAAGGACTCAAGGCATACGTAGGAAGGCAGGTGAAACTTAGCAGCGCCCCATCTTCTCTAAGGGGAAGCCCTGTTATGTTTTGGTGAAGATCCTTCGGGGCCTTTTCTCCTCATGTTCATGGTCATGTTCTCAACATGTTCACCAACTCACTGTGGCAGAATCTGCTCTCTTCCGCAGGTGGGCGGGACATGTCCTATCACACCTGCTCCCCCACTAGGTGGGGGCTCTGTGGGACCCCTGGGCGGGCCCCACGACTGTCTCACGAGTGTGGCACAGAAATGATGTGGGGTCGTTCCCAAGGCTAGGTCCTAGGAAGAAACATTGATCCCCCTTGGTGCTCTATGTAGGACACATAACTTCTGGTCCTACACCACTCCTAAGAATACTGGCTACCGGGGCGCCTGGGTGACTCTGTTGTTAAGCGTCTGCCTTTGGCTCAGGTCACGATCCCAAGGTCCAGGGATTGAGCCCAGCACCGGGCTCCCTGCTCGGCAGGAAGCCTGCTTTTCCTCTCCCACTGCCCCTGCTTCTGTTCCCTCTCTCACTGTCTCTCTCTCTGTGTCAAATAAATAAATAAAACCTTTAAAAAAAAAGGGGGGGGGGAATTCTGGCTACCTGGAAACCCCTGGGCCGGGAAGAGCACAAAGACGGGACGAGGAGAGACAGGATCATAGCTTTGTCTGGACCCCACCTGTCTCAGTGTGCCAGCCCGAGCGCCAGACACATGAGAAGGCCTTCACCCTGGCCCCGTCAGGACGCAGCCAGCCAGCCGGAAAAGCACCCGGCCACCCCGTCACTCCCCGACCCTGCAAGTTAACACGACACGCCTGCTGTTCTGAGCCGCTAAGTTTGCTGAGATGATGGTTTCCCTACTCATACGTGCCTGATTTGTGCAAGTGGCCTAGTCTGGCGTACACTGCTCTGAGACGGGCTTTGTTCCCTGGAAGTCAGCTCCACGTCCAGTGTGGGACTCGAACTCATAACCCCAAGATCAAAAGCTGCATGCTCTCCCGGCCGAGCCGGCCAGGCGGCCCTGAGACTTGCTTCTTCCGTCGGATAATGTGTGTCCAGAGGCTGTGTGTCCCCGCGCCGGCCCCACGGCTTGCTCTGCAAGGCTGTCTGACGTTCCATAGCAGAGATGTTCCATCACAAAGCACGAGGTCTCTTCTGTCTGGGGCTGGGTCCTCAAAGGGAGGCTTTCTCGGGAGCCCACTGCAGTGTGTGAAGCGAGTGGAAGAAACCGCGGGGCTCCCCACACCCCGCCCACACTAACCTCCGTGGCGGGAGGGCCTTGAGGAGCTCCTGGCTAAGGAGGACATCTGTGCGGGTCTCACCTGGGCAAAGAGACTGTGCACAGAGCACCGCAGCAACGCGGCCCGTCCTCCTCTCCCCTCCGTTTGACATGTAATTGACAGGTAACTGTAGGGAGGCTGCGGACGTGTGACAGACGGACTCGGTCTCTGTGCCAGTCGTGAAGTGGTTGCCGCAATCAGTCCAGCAAACCCCCATAAGCACACAGGCTCAAATGCACATTCAAATCACCTGTGCCTTTGGGGAAACGAGAGTTGTGCTTGACAGGTCAGCAGCACAGTTCTGGGCAGTTCTGACCACCTGCCGGCTGGGGCCGCACGTGCCCGAGGGGTCCAGAGTGGCCCACCCCAGCCCGCTCCCGCCTTCTTCTCTGACCTTCCAAGACGCTGATGCGGGTCAGCCTGGAGCGGTGAGGATCGAGCCTCCTGATGCCCCAGGAACCTCCTGTTCTCTGCAGTCTTGGGACTGCTTTCTCCAAGATGCCTCCCAGTCCAGGCAAGGCCACTGCAGTGGGCCGCGAGCGGGGCTCCACGGCTGAGCTCCGCACGGTGCACACAGGAAGTCATGGACGAGCAGGTGGGGAGTCTATTCTCACCGTTCTCGAACTCCCATTCTCTGGTCTCCATGCTTAATACCTGTGTTACCAGAGGAACGGGAAGAAAACAGGCCCTGGCAACTGTGCCCCTCTGTCACCTGTTGTAATCACTCACCTCTCCACCAGAGGACGCTCTTTTGGCCCTTTCTGGACAACTCTGGCTCCACATGTGATTTCCCCACTGCCCGGCCAGAGAGAAGGACACACCTCAGACATTCCACGAACCGCCGTGAAGCTTGGGGCTCCCCCAGAGCACAGCTGGGGCCCCACCAACAAGTCTGCATGGGCCCTTCACCTTGCCCTTGGCCACAGGGGATCTTCACCTTCTGGGTGGATGGGAGAAGGGGTTGGTTGCAAGGCACCAGACACATATTGTTCGGCTTTTCTTTTCTTTTTTTCTTTTTATTTAATTTTTAATTTTTTTTTAAAGATTTTATTTATTTGACAGAGATCACAAGTAGGCAGAGAGGCAGGAAGAAAGAGGAGGAAGCAGGCTCCCCGCTGAGCAGGGAGCCTGATGCGGGGCTCAATCCCTGGATCCTGGGATCATGACCTGAGCTGAAGGCAGAGGCTTTAACCCACTGAGCCACCCAGGCGCCCCTCTTTTCTTTTAAAAAAAAAAAATTTTTATTTATTGGACACAGCAAGAGAGGGAACACAAGCAAGAGGAGTGGGGGAGAAAGAAATAGATTTCCCGCGGTGGGGCTGGATCCCAGGACCCTGGGATCATGACCTAAGCCGAAGGCAGACCCTTAATGACTGAGCCCCCCAGGCGTCTCATCGTGTGCCTTTTCTGTCGTAAACTCTAGGAGTATCCGCTTTCCACTATCACTGCAGAAAGCCAGGATCAGAGAGGGCCAGTGACTTGCTAAAGGTCTCACAGCAAGAAGTGGCTGAGCTGGCGTGGGACCTTAGGTCCACCCGGTCCAGCCTTCTCTGCTGGCTCTCGCTCAGCCTGAGCCGCTCTGAGGCCACTGTGTGAGCTTGGTGCTCTGAGGGCTCTCTTTTCTTCATTAGCACTTGAAACACCGAGTCCGTGAGGATACCTCCCCTCCATGCGGACTCCTGGGCCCAGCGAGTGTCCCTGTGACCCTTGACGGGGCAACAGACAGGCCTGGCTTCGAATCCAGAGCCCCTTCTTGCTGTGTGCCTATGAACATGCTCCTTAACCTCTCTGAGTTTCTGCTCCATCATCTGTATGAGGAGGACAAGAATTCTGTGACAGACGGGCTGTTCATTGTACGATGATGAGAAAAGCGTGTCTTGGGCCTTGCAGAGGGCCTGGCATGACACAGAGATGAAAACGAGCCAGGCTCGTGCCCTTTATCTTCCGTTTTCTCTCTTTCTCCCTGGATCAGCTATCAGGAGGCCCCTAGGTCCTCCCAGCAACACAGCCCTTAGGGGCAAGTCTGGAGTGTGGGGAACGGGCAGCTGGCAACTTCCCAGCCCTCCCAGAGGTGGTCCCTGCAGAAGTCGAGGCCCACGCCAGCACCGACGGCAACAGCTCCCAAACGGGTCAGCATGCGTGCTGCCTGCCCCTGGCCACTTCCCCAGGGCCCCAACATAGGGCCACAAATGCTCACCCCACGTGGGCGCTCTCTCTGGTTGGGAGCTAAGCCCATGCTGGGCCACGGGTCAAGAGTGGTGACAGCCTGTGTCCGCACTGCGGACTGCCTGAGCGTCTTCCTCAGCCTGGCAGAGATGCAGCTGGGTGGGGAACACGACCTCTGTTAGACTCCGGGCCACCTAAAATACACGGAAGATAACATTATAGAAATACGTCAGCCTTGAGAACACTCGGACCACTTACGGGCGGCTTCTCCTCCGGGGCTCCCCTCTCTCACCAGGCCCCCTACCCACCCAGCTACCACCTGCAGTCCCTGCATCTCCACAGGGGCCCCTACCCTGTCGGGCAGGGCAAGCCCTCCCCTCCCATGACCAGGGAAAGATGCTTAAGCATCGTTCCTTCTTCCCCCTCCCCAGCCCTGCCTGTCCTCAGAGACAGGCCCACGGGAGCTACGTGGGCTCAGCATCCTGGAGAAGGACAGCACGCGTACACTCCCAAAGACAACACACTTACTGGGCGACAAGTACATCCCTCCTGTGCCACTGGCGTGAGGACGGTGGGAGAGGGAGGCTTGAGCTCTGTCCACTCAGCTCCTTCACCTGCTCCCTGCCTCCCCGGCCCCTCCCATGCCCTCCAGGTATACAACCTCTGGTTGCTTAGCAACAGCCAGCCTCTTCCCCCTAACCTCAGCATCGCCCCTGTAGCTCTAGTGGGGGTGGGGGGGCAACCTGGACTTTAGAGGAGCTCCTGCCAAGGAACATATGGGAACAAGCCCCCAGATAGCCGAGTGAAACCCAGGGTGCTCTATGAGCACTGCGGTCCCACACTGACTCTCGGAAAGTCCTGTCCCAGCGTCTGCCAGCCTGCTGCTTTCCCCTCCCACACTGGATGCCCGCCCTGCCATTCTGCCCTGGGTCTCTGGGTCTGCCCAAGTGATCGCTTCCTCTCTTGGGGCTCAAAGCTCTTGTCCTCCTGTGACCCCACCTCCTCTGGCCTCTGTCTCCCGGGCTGTCCCAGCCTCTCCGAGGGCCCCTCAGCCTCTCCGAGGGCCCCTCCTGCTCAGAGGCCCGTCACCTGCACCAATCCCCTCACTCCCTGAGTTGTCATAGCAACTGTGCCCCCACCCCCCAGTTATTACCTTTCTAGGAAAGGCCTGTACAGGGGAGGGGGGTCACAGAACAGCTCCCCACCCCCACCCCAGGGTACCCAGCTTCCCCATTCACCTGCCCTGGACTTGTTTCCTTTTTTTTTTTTTTAAAGATTTTACCCATTCACTCGACAGAGATCACAAGCAGACAAAGAGGCAGGCAGAGTGAGAGGGGGAAGCAGGCTCACGGCTGAGCAGAGAGCCCGATGTGGGGCTCGATCCCAGGACCCTGAGATCATGACCTGAGTTGAAGGCAGAGGCTTTAATACACTGAGCCAGGCGCCCCATGGACTTCGGTTTCAGTGGAAACTGACCCTGAACTTGCGGCCAACCAGAAAAGCATTAGGCCCAGAAAAATAGTCCTTCCTACTGTCTTCCCTCTGTCCCCTCAGCTACAGTATCAGAGTCCCCAAAAGAAGCCCCTGCAGAGGCTCAGGGGACAGTCAGGAACCCGCCTCACCCGGAAAAGCCCCCCCAGCCTCGGCAGACAGGGTACCCTCGGAGGGCACAGCGTCTTCCTGTCTGCGTCCACCTGGTTTGACCTCTTTACCTGCACTTCCTGCCCCCCACGAAGTCCTGGAAGCTGGGGTCTGATAAGAGGATCTATGGGCTAAGAACTAGGACTAGGAAGCAGTCATCAAAGGGTCCACTGAGGGCAAACACTTCCAGAGTCAAGGGAGGTGGGTGGGGCCCAGCTCCGGGGCAGGGCAGGCGGGGAGGGGTGCAGGGGGAGGGCCTGAGGGAGGCCCAGGGAGGGAGGCCCCGGTCCTCCTTCTAGCAGAGGAAGCAAGCGAACAGCAGATGGAACTTTCAGGCAGGAGGCCTCACTGAGTGACCTCACTTAACCATGTGCTCTGCTCCGATGGCAACCTGGCGAGCCTCCCTGCTCTCCTGGGTCCCCGAGCCGGAGAGCTTTTTATAGTTCACTCCCCAACTTGGGTTTGAATAATTAAACAAGATGGACAGAAATAGCAGCTGGACAGCAAAGTTGGGTTATTTTGGGGTTTTCTGGAACACAGAGTGCTCCTGGGCAGCGCCCTACCCCTGCAGGGGGCGGAGTCAGCACCAAGGCTGCCCGGAGATTCTCGGGGACCCACCCCTGTCCCTCAGGGTTCCTGAGTTGACAGGGCTGCTCTCAAGCCCAAGACGGTCTCCCCCACTTCTTCCCTGGTCTTCAAGGAAGGAGAGGGCTCCCAGGGCCCCCAGCTCACAGCTCCTCCCTGGGGAGGAAGTTCCTTCTGTTGCCTGTCGGCCCTTCTACTTCAGAGATGGTGACAGATACTGAAAATCAGATCCATAAGCCACTTCGAGACAGGCTGAACCCGGATGAGGCGGCCACTGCCCCTCTGGTCAGCGAGCTGGAACCAGGTGGTAGGAGGTCTCGTGCCCTTGCCCCTCCCCAACTAGAGCTCTGGGGGAACTGAAGTCTGGGGTGGGGGATGGGAGTTCAGAGCAGGACAGGGGGACTGGGCCGGATGAGCTTGGGCTCCGGAGAGGAAAAGGCCAAAGACAGCCTCGTGTCTGGGCTAAGGAGCCCTGAAGGGGCTGGAAGCTCTCCTCCTCCAGCTCCCTTTTAAGGGGCCTCTGGCCCTGGCAGAAGCCCAGCCCGGGTTTCCTGGGTCAGGGTCCTAGCACCTGGGCTGGGGATGGGGAGCGGTGGGGAGGCCCCCTCAGATCTCCCCTGCAGACCAGTCATTTGCGGCTGGCTTGCATAATACTTTTGGTTCAACCACAGTGACTAGGGCCTCATCCCAACTCCACCTTGAGGCTCTGCCACGGAGCTAAAAAGACCCGGGGCACAGAGGGGGCATTTGTAAAGTTTTTCTCCTTGGGCCAAGCACTTCGAGGCTGGGTTTGGAGGTCGGATTTCAGGAAATACTGAAATCATTCATTCATTCGTATTTACTCATTCAACAAGCATTTTAAAGCCACCAACTATGAGCCTCACCCTGTGTTGGTTCTGGGACTAAATGAGTATGGCAGGGGCCTTGCTCTCCAGATGCAGGCAGTTTAGTGGGGAGATGGGCGTCCTAAAAGCTGCTCCCTCCCACTGCGGAGTGCTGGAGTGCTTACATGAGACAGGTCCCATAGGAGGGCTCTGGGGGCCCTCCATCATCAGTGTAGTGTACGGTCCAGCAGCATTAACCCCATGTGACACCAAGCAGAGCTAAGATGAAGAGACTTGTCCCAAATCCTTCAGTGAGAAAACAGTATAGAGGGAATTGGAACCCATGTCTCTGTGATTCTGAGGTCTGTGTGCCCTGTGGTCTCTAACTCATGGAAGGAAGACGCAGGGTCGTTAAACGCCACCAGTGTTCATGAGAGTGAGGCCATCTTTCTGCCAGTACATGCTAACCTGCCACGTGGGGCAGTCAGGGAAAGCTTCCTGAAGGAGGCGGCTTTGCACTGGATCCTGCGGCTTCTACAATTACCAGACACCTGTCCACTTGGTGCCGGAGATACCAAGTGGACGGGTATCTGTGTCCAAGAACGAAGTCCTTGCACTGTGGGCGAGCAGGGCAGAGAGGAAGGGAGGGCTCACGTTCTAACTGGGCAAGTCTTAAATGTCAGTCCTTTACCCTCAGAGCTGTTCTGCGCTCCCAGGCGCAAACCCCGCACTCCTGGGGAACCTGGAGGAAACGCCCGGCTCTCCTGCTCTGCGAAGCGGCCGAGCTCCTACCTGTCCTGCCTGCATCCCTTCCTGTGGCAGCAGATTTCCCCACCTCTCATCTCACTCCTTTCTCAAGGCCAAACTCCGAACAGCACCCGGCAGGCCGAAGGCGGCTGGCCCTTTAAGGCCACCTTCTTCCCCCCACGTGCCGTCTGGTTGGGCTGGCGACGCTGACGCACGCATGACGTCAATGGCAGCTGGCGGAGTCTGGGCACGAGGAGCGAAGTTGGGATGGGGGTGGGGGGGCGAGAGCGAGAAGGCGGTTCATTTGCATTTAAAGGGGCCACTCCCGAATCAGTGGTCAGGGCGCTAAAGAAATGTGTATCTGGCAAACTTTCTGTCCTGGGCTACGGGGCAAGAAAAAGGCGTGGTACAGCTGAAGTCGAAGGTGACTTGAGCTTACGATGTCAAGTATGTCCTTCCGCGGAAAGGGAGAAATAGTCCGTTGGTGCCCGGGCTGGAAGCACGTGACCTGGAGGGGGCGGATGGGGGGGGGAGAGAGAAGGAGGGAGGAGCTGGGGAGCCGAATGTCAGGCTTCGTTTCAGCTGCCCCCACCCCCACATCCTGCCCACCCTCTCGCAGCTGCCACCACATCCTGCCCAGCCTGGGGCAGCGAACTCTTGAGGGGGGGCACGGACCGAGGACCCGGCTTTGGCACCCCTTTCCTCCCACCTTCAAATCCAGGGTAGAGCCTCTGCCCTTTGCCCCAGGCCTGGCCCCAGGCACCCTGGCACGGAGCTTGGAGCATGCCTCTGCCAGCACAGCCCGGACAACTCTGTGCTTAACTACCCCCCCCCCATTCCTGGCCCAGAGAGGGACTTGTCTGGGCCAGAGCCCCCCATCCCTGGCTAGCACAGAGTTATCGGTGGACTAATAGAGGAGGTTGTCAAGACAGTTTTTATAGTAGTCCCCAAAATACACGGACATGCACGGATTCCTGTAACAGACATTGCTGAGTGCCTTTAAGGACAGGCCCAGCAAGGCCCTGAAGTCCCAAAGCTGGTTGAACTGCTGCCCTCCAGGATCTGGTGCCCTCCAGGAGCTCAGGATCTGGTGAAGAAGAATAAACTGGAAACCAAAAATGTCAGTCCGGTTTGGTGTGTACTGATGAGGCAGCCACATAGAGTGGAGGGGACTGGACTCAAAGAGGGGTGCGGGGTGATGCATGAGCCCACCCAGAGACAGTGGGGTCTGACAGCCCCTGCCCTCCCCGGCACACAAGATGGAAGGCATGGGGAGAGACTGAAAAACTGGGAGGAAGAGTACTCAGCCCAGTAGAAGAGATGGGATGGGTGGAGTGGGGGTGGGGGCGGGGTGGGGTTGGTCCTGGGAGACCCATGGAGCAGCCAGGCAGAGGCTGGAATTGCAGGCAGGAAGCGAAGAAGCACTTGGGGATGAGGAAGACCTTTCCAAGTAAAGATGGATTAGGGTGCTTGGGGAGGTGTGACTATAGGGGAGCTGTTGGTCCCCCTTTGCTGTCGAAACTATGAAAATGGTACTGTACAGAGGAGTTACCCACCTCTTAGGACTTTGGTGGGTACCTGTCTGACTTCTCGGGGATTTTATAGCAACTTTGGTCTGTAAGATGACGTTTCTTGACAGAAGATGGGGTGAGAATCAGAGGGGCAGAAGGAAAAACTGAAATCCAGGCACCTGAGCTGCGAGGGTGTTTTTCCCCTAGAGGATTCTGGCATGGGTAGTGCAGGGGCTAGAAGAAGAAGATGGTATGAGTCAGTTCCAGGAAGTCTTTACTATAACCTAACTTCCAGCGACGTTACCCCCTAGATCCTTTCTCAGCCCTTCACGGAAATCAAGACCTCATATTTGCTATTTTTCCTTTCCGTGAAGTTCTCCCTACAAATATAAATACGTGTAAATTCTATCTTGCTTGTAATGTCAGCCTCTGCGACTCTCTCCTCCTCTGTTCAGCATCTCAAGGTCCACGATACCCCATCTCCCTCACTCGACTCTTCCTCGCCTCCTTTCTCTCTTCTTCTTCTGGCCCTTTAACACCCTCCCAGGTGACTCACCTTCCTTCCTCATTCCTTTGTTAAGGACCCAACATTCCAAGGCAGGGAGGACTAGCCAGCCAATCACAGCCCCGGCAAGCGTGCCTCTGGCTTGAGATTGGCTGGAGCTGTGGTTGGCGGGAGGCTCACCGCTCAGATGTATCAGAGGTTGGGGAGGAGGGGTCTCTGGAAATCAGACAGAGGGAACGATTTGTTCTGGGGCTACTTATGTTCGTGGAGAGAATCCTTCAAAGGGAGCTAGGGTCCTAGGGGTCTCTGGTTTGGAGAGCCTCAAAACTGCAGGCAGGCTGAGAACCCGTCTTTCTTGGTCCCCTGGGGGCTTAGCTTCCCCGTGCCCACTTCGGTTTTTCCCTCCGAGATCTTGGGACCCATTGGTCTGAAGGCTGCGTTCCCAGGCCTGTTCCTAAGAAGTCTTTTCCAGCAGCCGTGTCTCTCCAGTCTCAACATTCTGCTTTCCCGACGTCGGAAACAGCCGGAAAATAAACACCCTGATGACTAAACGGTTTCTCCAGCTAGAGCCTGGGGAAGCACTAAAAATAGAGGCCACAAGTGAGGGGAGGTTCCCCACTTGAGGGGGGGCACTTTCCCATCTTGCTACTGCCCCAGCCCCAGCCCCAGCCATGGCACAAGCCTCTGTTCTTCTCACAGTCCTAGGGGACAGGGCAGATGGGCTCCCCTTGCTTGCCCTGGGGAGTTGGGGGCAAGCTAGCCCTGCCTGGCAGGGGGACAGATTTTCTGGTGCTGGGGCCTCATCTCCCAGGTCTGATGGGGAACTGAGAAGCTACATTTGGGGACAAAGCGGGACACTGTTTAAATCAGGTTTCCTGAAGGAGCGGCCAGGTGGAAGGGTTGGGAACTGAGGCCAAGGGAATTGGAGCCTGCTGGCTTCCCATTTTAAGATCTACAAGATAAGCCTCCAAACTAGTGGCAAAGCGGTTCCACTGATCTTGCCTGCTTTGAGGCTTGTATGGGATAATGGGCCTAAAGGGGTTGTGACAGTCCAGCCCTTAAGTTATTATAACGTAGCATGAGACACTGGTTTAAGCAATCTACCTGCATAAACGAATTATTTTCACACCTCACCTATGAGCTAGGTACTATTATCACCATCTTCATTTCGCCCATGAGGATCATGAGGTACAGGGAAGTTAAATAAGGTCCGTGTGTTCACAGGTAATATTTGGTGAAATGGGGACTTGAACCAAGAAGGCTTGGCTACTCCGATGTTGATGCTTTTAATCACCATGACTTGCTGCTTGCCGGTGCTTATTAGTGTCTTCACGCAGAACTTAACCCAGCACTTAACCTAGAATCTAGTCTTTGTTCAGTAAATCAGACCCAGCCAGATAGCAATCAGGGTGTGTGGAGAACTGAGTACCCTTCTGTTCTGCAAGGTTCTTAGAGATCGAAGCCGTATTCCATCATTTCCTCAAGCACCAGGTCGAGGGCAGCAGGATTTGGAGGGAACAGGGCTGCTGGAGAAGGAGTCCGAGGGGCCGGTGGGTAGGCATGGCCCGGCACGCCAGTGGTAGGGCACGTCAAGATTCACCACGCCCCAGGGCAACTAGACATTTTTTAATTAAAAAAAAAAAAAATTTTTTTTTTAAGAGCTACTACGGCTTCTTTAATAAGATGCTGTTGGGCGTTTCCTGTGCTGGGGGAAATTAAGGTCCCGCCCCTTTAAATTGCCCCCCTCGGCTGTAAGTGCTTTGGGGCCGCAGGCACTGGGGATTAGGTCACCCCAGAACTATGAGCTGTCGCTTTAAATTGCTGGGCGTCTGCCGAGCCGGCCCGGGAGGGGAGGGCCGGCACAGGTAGAGGAGCGAGCGAGCTCCCCAGGTAACCCGCGGCCGGGAACGCGCTGCTCTCCAGCGGGCTTCGGCGCGCCCTAAGATGGGGAGACGGCGCCTGGTCGCCATGTAGCGTCTGCCCTGAATCTGCCTACTTAGACTGCCACCGCCAACTCTCCCGGGGCTCGGGGGTCGAGGGGGCGCGCTCGCGTGCGCCAGTGCGCGGCGGCCGCCCAGCCCCCGGGGAGGACCGCGGCGAGCGCACGGGGGCAGCAGCGCCGAGGGGCACCTCGCGCGGGCCGTCCCTCCGCCGGCCGCTGGCCTCGCCTCCCCGCGCCGCCGGCCCGGCCCCCCTCCCTTCCCCTCCCCTCCCCTCCCGGCCCGCGGAGGGATCCGCCGCTCCCGGCGCCGCAGCCTAGCCTGGAGGGCGGTGGGTGGGGCGCCCGGCCCGCCCGGCCGGCCGCGGGAGGCGCGGGGCGGGGCCGCAGCCAGGCCCGCCCCCTCAGGCCCCGCCCCGTCGGCGCGGGCTTTTCCCATTGGCCCCCCTGCCTGTCCATCAGCCCCCCGGGCCCCACCCCTCAAGCTAGGCTGAGCTGTGCCTACGTCGGCCTCGACTCCCGGGGGCTGGAGGAGTTACCTTTGGAGCCCGAAAGGAGGAAGGAAGCAAAATATCAACAACGCCGAGGCGGCTCGGGCGCTCGGCCCCGGTCCCCCCTTCCCGCCGCGCGCCTGCCCGCCCCCGCGCCCACGGCGGGGGCCCAGGCCCCCCGGCGCCGCCCAGGGCCCGCGCGGACGCCGGCCTCATTTGTTATTCCCCCCCGCCCGGAGCTGCGGCTGCCCGGCGTTGAAGATCCCCCGGACCGGGGGCGAGGGCCACCCCTCCCAGCCGTGACACCCCTTTCCCCCAGCGGGGCCGGTGAGTAGGGAAAAATAATGCGCCTGCCGCTTTAAGAGCCCCCCTCCCCCACCCCGTCCCGGGGTTGGGGTGGAGGGTGGTCTGGACCGTCCCCCTGAGGGGTGGGCTGGGGTGGCCCCCGGGTGGGAGGAACTCGCGGAGCGGGCTGTTTCCGTGCGGCGGCGGTGGGAGGCTACGTGGGGGGCTGCTTGTTTGTGTAGGGACTCGGCCGGGGGACAAGTGCAGGGGGCTCTGACTCCCCTGCGTGCCGGCGTCGGGGTGGGGACCTGCGCTTGGGGGCGCGCCGGTCTGTGGGTGTCGGGGGTTACGACGGCCAGCGAGTGGTCTGGGCAGGGGCGCCATCCTCAGAGGGGGTCTCCGGTGACAGCCGGGAGCGACTGACATTTTAACAGCCGGCCCTCCCTCCCTCTCCCTGCTCGCGCCGCCTGTTCACTCCTCCTTGGCCCGAAATGGTGCAGAAGGGGGCCTGGGAGGGCGGCGGGAGGGTGGGGGCGGGGGGAGCCGCAGCTGTTTGGGAAGCGGGGGAGGGAGGGGGGACGTTGTTCAGATGACACCGGGGTGGTGGGTCGGGGTGTGTGAGTGTGTGTGTTTGTCCCGGCCCGGGGTTGCCGGGTGCCTGTGGACTTGGGACGCCGAGTCACCACGGAGGTGGGCGCGCTCGACCCTTTCTTGGGACCTCCCACCCCCACTCCGAGACCCCCGATCTGGTTTGTCAGCAGCCCCAGTTGGAGAAACCCTGGCCAGAAGTTTGCAGCTGCTCAACATCTGGGCAAGAGTTCTCCAGTCTGTCTTTCCACCAATGGCAGGCTGAACTGGTCTGGGAGTGGGGGTCGAGGGAGTGTTGGGGGGCTTTCAAGGAGACCAGGATGAGTCTTGTGTCTTGCCCTGTGGCAGGCCCCTGCCGTCAGATTGGGGTCTCAGGGGGATGGGAGAAAGGATCCCTTCTCCTTAGTGGTTCAAGCCGACCTCTGGATAGCCTCTGTAGGTCTGTCCTGGCCTCGCGAGGGCTCCAGGGTGTGGGCACCCTCGGAACCACTGACTAGGTTATCCTAGGTTTGTCCTTCTAAGTGGGAGGCTCTCTCTACCTCCTCCTCTTAAACAGGGCATTGTTGGTGGTTTGGGGGAGGCTACAGTGGGTGGATCCTCTGCCCCCCTTCCCTGTGCTGAGTCCCTTTTTGAGGTCTCCTTATTGGCCTGTTTTCTTTGGTTTGGGGGTGGTCCTCACCCACCCCTCCCCCAGCCCCTCCGCGGGTCTCCCAGGCAGTTCAGGGGCCGGCCTGGACTATGGGAAGTTTGCCGTCTGGGCCAGTGACCTTGGGCTGCTCTGGCCTCGAGATAGGAGGGGAGCCCAGGCCAGCCCTAGATTGGGTGTTTTGAAGTTAGGGAGCTGTCCACCTCCCACTCGTCTTCAAACCCCCAACAGGGAAGTCTTGGGAGCCAAGGAGAGCATTGAAAAGGCACATGTCAGTGTTCACAGATGTCCAGCCCGCCTGTGGCCGCTGGGTCACACCCGCCCCAGGACTTAGCCTGGCTGTCCCAGCTCCCACGGCCTGCCTGGGAATGAATTTCCTTCCTGTGGTTTCCCAGTGTGTTGGGCAGGAGGTGGGGGTGGGGTGGGATCCCAGCGAGGGAGGCTGAAGACCCGCTTATGTCTTATGTTGTGTTATGTCTTGTCTTATGTCTTTATGTCTTACGTTGGGTGATTGGGGAACACTAGGGCCTACATAGGGCTCTTTCCTAGTTTGCCCTAGGATGGGCATTTGGACTGTTGGGTCTCAGTGGTCCTATTCTCTTTGTGGTATCTCCCTGCCCCCCAGCATACCTGTATGTGCTTGTGTACCTGGGTGTGTGTGTAGGTGTGTGCGTGGACATGTGTAAGTGAGGGGTCTCTGGTTTCTCTGGGAAAAGGAAGGGTTTTCACTCGTGTTCCTCTAGGGACCAGAGATGTTGAGCCATGTACCTGAAATCACACAGCAGGTCTGTGTCAGGGCTTTAGTCTAAGCGCCAGTCTTCCAGGCGTGGCTCTACAGTAGGGAGTGACAATGAGAGGGAAGGCCGGGTCCTTGCTCTTGGAGCCTCAGGTCCAAGGGGAGCAGCAGGACCCAGGCAGAGAGAGCACCCTGACCCGTGTGCTGGGGGATGGGCGTGAGGGGCTGGGCTGAGGCTTCTGTCTCCTGTGCCCAGTGCCTGGAACCGAGTGGTGGAGGACTGGGAATGGTGGCTCTGACGTCCTGCCCATTGTCCCCCCTGCTCTGGGCCTGCGGCTCCTGGGCTGGAGGGCCCTGGGCTTCCCAGCTCTGCCCCGCTTGGCTCTAGGCTCTTCTCACAGACCCGGAGATAGGATAGTCTTTCTGGCTGCTGTTATATAATCTTTCTCCAGCAGGGTGGTTTTTTTTTTTTTTTCTTTCTTTCTTTCTTTTTTTTTTAATCTTCCTTGGTCTTTCCTGGGAGGTGCAGTGAGGAAAGAAGGTGGAGGGTAAAGTCCCTGGTGGGGGTGGGGGGGTCGTCTGGAGTACCAGTAGCAGGGAGGCTGGGGGAGGCCCCCAGCTCCACTGGGGCCCAGGGAGGAGGAGGCCTTAGGTTAGACCCTCCCAGATCGCCACCTAGCCTCCCCCACCCTCCTCCTCCTCAGTCTCTGCCTCGGGCGTCCCTCGCCCCTGGGCCCCCAGAGGGGCCTGGCCTTCTGCTCATCTTGCTAACCTTCTCCCCCGGCCACCTGGGCCGCTGCCCCCTGGCTGGCACCGGGTCCAAGATCGCGGTGCTTGCCCTGGCCCTGTGGGGGGGCCCTGAGCCGGACGCTCTGCCCCCTTTGCCACCTACTTCTCTGCCTGTGTGGGAGCAAGAGGAGTTGGGGATGGACGGAGGCCTCCAGCAGGGCCCTGGTTGTACTATTCAGAGCCTGCTTCTCTGCCCTTGTCACCCAGAAGGTGGTGGCCTTTCTGGAGAAGAGGGCTGGGTGGGGGGCAGGTGAGAGAGGCTGGCCTGGGTTTGTTTGGTGTCCGCAGTGGGTATGGGAGTCGGACACGGGTCTCGGGTCTGTCGTCAGGGGTCAGGTTCTGGGTCATGGTGCTCTGCGGTGGGGGGCTCTGCCCACCCCATGGGTCCAGGCTGGGACTCTCTGGGCTCCCTGAGGCCCCCCAGTTTGAGGCAATTATCCTGCTTGTTACAGGGCAGAAGGGGGTGGCGGGGGGAGCACGCATCGCCTCGGCATCACTGTCATTGCTGGTGGCTTTTATGAGCCAGTCATGGGGCCGGAGTCCGGCCAACCGTCTGTCCTTCTGTCCCAGTTTGGTGACTTACTCATGGTGGGAGGGGGAGGTGCGAGGTGCTCCGAGCTCTGTGTGGGAAGCTGGACACCTTGCCGGCTTCTGGTTGGTGCCGGGCTGCCCGCCCACCACTGCAGCAAGCGGCCTGGCGCTCAACTTCGGAAGAACTTAGCAGGGTGCTTGCTGAGGGGACAGCGGTGGCTCTCCCTTGGTCTGGGAAGAACTTAGCAGGGTGCTTGCTGAGGGGACAGCGGTGGCTCTCCCTTGGTCTGGGAAAGAGGGAGCTCTAAAGGTGCTTTCTTCTCCAGCCGCTCTTGGGGGCTCTGCTATCTGAAAGGCTCAGACAGTGGCATGGGGCTGGGTATTTATTTTCTCTCCTGCCCCCTTGCCGGGAGCCTGCCAGGGGGTGCTGGCGGGGGGGGGGGGGGGTCCTTGTGCAGGCCGCCGAGGCCGCCGAGCCCAGATGCACCTAGCAGGTTCCCAGCATTTAGGGGCACATGGAGTGAAGGTGTGCGAGCTCATACACATGGATGTGCGTGAAGGTGTGCAAGCTCATATACACAGGCATGTGTGAAGGTGTGCGAGCTCATACACACGGGCATACGTGAAGGTGCAGGAACTCATACAGATGTGCGTGAAGGTGTGTGAGCTCATACATGGGTGTGTGTGAAGGTGCGGGATCTCATACACACGGGCGAGCGTGAAGCTGTGCGAGCTCATACCCAGGGGTGTGTAGACGCCCACTGAGCAGCTGCCACCCTGCGGGGGTGAGGGCCAGTGAATGGGAAGATGATTAAGGGATTGGAGGCCGCCTATGGGTGGGGGACCAGGGGTGAGGAGGCCGAGGCCTGCAAGGACTTGGCAGAGGGAGGGCTCACTAGAGCAGGAGGGACTGAGGTTAGACCGCAGATGGGCAGCCCTGGGGCCTGGCTTGCCAGTTGAGGAGCCCTAGCTGACTCCCATCACTGCCCCTGCAGTGCCCCCCGGGGGCTCCTCCCCGCGGCCCTGGCTCACACTGCCTCTGCCCCCCCCCCACCTCCACGTGGGCCACATGCCCTGGGCTAAGGCAGCTTTCCAGGTGGACGTCAGTCGCACGCACTGGCCCAGAGGCCATCGGATCACCCAGGAGACCCTGTGGTTTGCCCCAGTCTCGGTCTCCCGCCCCACTCACTGATGAGCAAGGCCACCCCCATGTGTCAAGGTTGCATCTGAGCCCTCGGGCACTGCGGGATAGATCCCTGGCCTGGGGGGTCCCCAAGGCAGCTGATTTTTCCTTTTCCTGAGCCTGTGTCCCCACCTCGCCTTTCGGGGAGCCTTGCCATGGTTTTGGCTGGTCCTGGCCGCCGTGCATACCTAGCAGACGAGCTCCCTGACTCTGCATGGACCCCGAGAGTCCGCAGGGGTGGGGAGGCGCGTGTGCCTGCTGTGGGAGCTCTCTCCCTCTGCGGAAGGCTTCGAGGGGAGGGGCTTGTCCGGAGCTCAGCTTGCTGCTGGCCACACCCAGGCGGGACCATATTTACTCATTTAAACTCACCCTCCCAGGAGGCTCTGGGCTCTAGGCCTGGTCACTGACCTTGGCTTGGTGCCTCTGGCTGGGTGCTCTGGCCACTCCCCAGGGAGCTGGGCAGACCAGGGAAGCATATAGAAAAGGAGATGTTTTTGTCCTCTGATCAAGGGACCTTCCCCGCCAGCGTATCCCACGCGCTCTTCTTTGGAGACCGAACGCGGAGACTCCTGAGACCCCTGGGGACCGGAGGAAGGGGGGACCGGAGGAAGGGGGCGCCGGCCGCGCTGTCCCTGTGCGCCGCACTCTGTGCCGGGCATGCAGACACCCGGAGGCTCCTCGGTTTCCTGGCATAATTGTTCTTTATAACTGGGGAACGGAGGCAGAGATGGAAGCGGTTTGCTGAGGGCTGCGTCTGCTCCATCCCCTTGCCCCCATGTCACGGGAGCCAGCTGGAGTGGGAAGGTCCCTCTTCCCCAGTGAGGAGTAAGGGGCTTTGTCTGAGGTTAAGGGAAGGGTCCTGGCGAGCAGGAGGCCTGGGGAAACCTGGGAGGAGCACAGGACGGCGCCTCAGGGAACGATGAGCCCCTGGACGCTCCTGGGAGCCCCCGGCCCCAGGGTGGAGGCTGAGGTTCGGGGGGAAGCTGAGGGCCATGTCGCTGTGATTCCCCGGGAAGGTATCTTTTTTTTTTTTTTTTAAATATTTATTTATTTATTTGACAGAGGGAGAGAGATCACAAGTAGGCAGAGAGGCAGGCAGAGAGAGGAGGGAAACAGGCTCCCCGCTGAGCAGAGAGCCCGTTGTGGGGCTCGATCCCAGGACCCCGGGATCATGACCTGAGCCGAAGGCAGAGGCCTTAACCCACTGAGCCACCCAGGCGCCCCCGGAGAAGGTATCTTTGCCTGACGGCACGCCATGGCAGGAGGCCCCCAGAAAAGGGACTGAAGGACACCTACCAGTACCCCCTCGAGCAAGGTTTCATGAGTGGCTGGCGTGGGAAGATGGGCCGGCAGGAACTCAGGCTGGAACTCAGGCCTGGCTGACAGGAGCCCGCCCAGGCCCAGAGGTTTGGGACTCTGTCCCGGAAGGAATTGCTTGGACTCCCAGGGGAGGGAAGCCCTGGTCATGCAGGGAGCCCACCTCTGCCCCTCCTCACTGGTGACAGAAAGAGCTGCTTCCCCTGGGAAAGTAGGGAGGGTCCGTGGGGGACATGTGGGGTTCTCAAGAGCCAGTGCTTGGAAAGTGGGTGCCTCCTTTCTTCTAGACCCCGACGCCAGCCCGACCCAGGACTTGCTGGCTTGGGCAGCGCCCCAGAAGGGGGGGTGTCCTGGCAGGGACCGGGGGTGTGGGAGCAGAGGGGGCCCTGTGGGGGCCTCCAGGCCTGGGGCTCCGTCTCACGTGGGGTTGGGTTGGGGATGTCAGGCCCACCCCTGCCTCCCCAGCCAGCTGTCTCCCTGCCTCGGAGCCTGCCCTCCTCCTCCTCCTCCTCCTCCTCCCCGGGAGGGAGTCTTCTCTCCGAGGATCCCTGGCCGCCGCTTCCTTACTCCCCCCGACTTCCCGCCCTGCCCCCGCCAGCAGCCGCTTGGTGGGGCTGAGGGTTGGGAGAAAAGGAAGGCTCATCCCCAACCCTGCGGAGGAGACAGTGGGTGGGGCTGGGGGCGGAGGGGAGGGGTCTGTCTCCGTTCTGGAGTCTTCCTGCTCCAGGCTCCGGTTGGATCAAGCAGCAAGGAGGCAGGGGGATGGCGCGGCTGACCTCAGATTTTGAGGGTCTCTCCTTAAAGTGTGCGTGTGTTCTGTGTCCTGCGAGGGGCAGTGTCTGGGGGTGGCCCTGGAGGAAGGGCCAAGCCTGAAAGGGGGGCTTGACCTTTGAGTCCCTTTCCTCCAGCCCCCACAGCTGCTGGCTTCTTTGGTGACTCCCCTGTGCACCCCCCAGGGCAGGCCTGTGGGGCCCAGACTGACCGGGTAGGGACAGGTGTCCTGGCCCAGCTGCTCCCTCTTGTTTCTCCCACCTGTCAGCCAGGGGGTGGGGGGTGAGTCGATGGCCCCGCAGGGGAGAGTAGGAACCCCTTGGCCCCTCACCTGCTCCCTGGGGCGTGGCAGGGGATAAAGTGTGGCAGAAGGATGGGGAGGAGAGAGGGGGCGGGAGCCCCCTCTGGGATTGGGGTGGGGGTGTGGGGTCACAGGCAGGGGTCGCCCAGGGGTCCGCATGCGGTCCCTTCTCCGAAGGGGGCTGTGAGTGGCATCAGGCACAAGTGTTTGTGTCCCTGTGAGGCGGTACCCCCACCCGCCTGGGCCCCCTCCCTCCAGCTGGGCGTCTTAGCCTCACCTGGCTCCTTTCCTGCGAGCAGGGAGCTAATCCCGTAAGAGCCGCCTGGCTGGCCGCCCCGGCCAGCCCAGCCCCCGCAGTCGCAGTCTCCTCCCGCCCGCCCCCGCCAGGGCTTAGAGGACTGTCCTTCCGCAGGAGGAGACCCAGCCACCGCCCTGAGCGGCCCCTTTAAGTCCTCCGTGGCTCCCTGAGGTCGTGCTGTCTCTAGGAGGATTTGCTTTCTCTGATTGGATTGGCCTCTTTTGGGCCCGTCTGTGACCGGAGGGGGACACTCCAGCTTCCCTTTTGTCAGGCCAGGTGCTGCCCCCTGTGAGGGCCCGGGCCTGGGGCCTTGTGTCCTGTCTGCTCCGCTTGCTGGTCCCGCAGTCAGGGCCCGCTCACCACCTGCCTCGGCCAGAGTGGCCCTGCCTAGCCCTGTGCCCGGGAAGGGAGGGTCCCGGCACCGCCCCCCGCAAAGAGCGTCCTTCTGAGACTGCCCACTGTCCTGCCCTCCACTGTCTCCCATTCCCTCGGGACCCTGCATTCCACAGTCCCCCTGTGCCCTCGTCCCCGCGGGAAGTCCCTCCCCCGCTCTAACCATCAGTCCACCCCTGGCCGCGGCAGCCGGGGCCGGGGCCCTGGTGGCATTGCTCACCCAACGGCTCTCTGGCCGACCCACCCCCCAAGGCCCCAGCTGCCACTTTCACTTCTGTCTCCCGAGACCCCAGAGGGAAGTTGGGTGGGGAGGTGGAAGGTGTCACACTAACCGTCCCAACCGCTTCAGATGGCCGGGGCCCCGGCCACCGCTCTCATCTCTGTGACCTGCATGGAAGGGCCGGCCGCGGTAGGAGGGATGGAGGCCTTCTGGGGAGAGCGGACCGCCGGGCAAGGGCAGGGCCACGAGGGTCGGGGCTCTAACTGGACAGGCGCACGAGCCCTTCCGACGGGTTGCCCGCCGTTCCCCGTTGGCTGGAGGGTTGTGCTGGTGCCTCCTCGCTCCCCGAGACATTTCCAGCTGCCCCTGCTTGGTTGGGTGACTTCTAACAAAGCGAATTGGAGTCGCAGAGACGACTCTGAGGCCAAAGCAGCCGCCCTCTGAAGCCCTCCCTGAGCCTAGCGTCTGTCTGGCCTGCATGAGGCCGTCCACTCTCATTTGGAGGCTTGGAAGCGGATTTTAGAAATGAAGCTGGAGGCGAGAGTAAAGGATTGACAGCCTGTCCTCCTCCTGCCCCAGCCTGGGCACTATGGGGTGGGTGGGGTTTCTGTCCTAGGAACCCCCCCCCCCCCCCCCCCCGGGCAGCTGTGGAGCCCCCTTGAAGCTCAGGGATTCTCTGCTGTGGTCCCTCTGTCTCAGGGTCACACCCCCGCCCCGTTCAGGGGAGGGACAAGAGCCCAGGGCCTGTGGGACAGAGAGCTCCGTACCACAGCTACTCTTTTGGGTTCGGGGATGCCTTCTGGCCACGGTGCCCAGCTCCATCTCGGGGGCCCAGATGTCCTGGGTGGGGGCGGCCCAGTTCCTGGAATGGGAAGTTGAGCCCTGTTGGAATAAGGTCAGAGACACTATGCAAATCCCCATGCAAATGAGCGGTAGTGAGTCAGTGCTCTCTGGCTGCTGGGTAGAGCGTGAAGCAAGGCTCAGGCTTGGGTTCCAGAACCAGCCCCACTAATGACCATGACCGTGACCTCGGGGGGACAGTGACTACCCAAGCCCTGGGTCTGATAGGCTTTCCAGGTGTGGTTGGAGTTGGGGAGGCTGCGTCTCTGCGGCCAGGGCCGGGCTGTGCCCCCTCTCCCCTGGTACCGCCCTTGCTGACCACGAGAGCCTCTGTCAACCCTTTGCTTCGTGTTACGAGGGTTCAGAAAGCCCCTTGTGCCTTTATCAGCCCCGTCCCTCCTGTCTTGTGGCCCCCACGCTGTCCCGCCCCCTGGGCTGGAGGACAGTGGGCCAGCCAGGCCATGTCTTCTGTTACCTCCCCGTGGAGGATCCCACCCCTGACCTCCCTTCCTTTGGGGCCTTTCTAAGGAGCACAGTAGCCAAATGGCTTGGCTGGAAGGGCACTCGGATACCGTCTCCCCTACATCCACCCGTTGTACTGACCAGTGGGAAAGAACATGGCGGGGGGCGGGCAGTGACTTACTCAAGGCCACACAGTCATGTAGGGCCAGAGCAAGGGCTAGAATCCAGGCCCCCGGTGCCCCTGCCAAGAGACCCCGTGCTGCCCTGGGCTGCCTATTGCCCAGCCACAGCCGCCCCTTTGCTGCTAGGATTCCACCTCCTCCCACCCCCAGATTCTTGCAGAGATCAGGCCCGGTGGCTCCAGAAAGTTGGGAGGGTTTAGGGTGAAGGGTGGTTCCCAGCAGCCAGCCCCGAGGCCCCTGGGGACAGCCAGAGCTGCGGTGGGCGGTGCTGGAGCCTGGGTGGGGGACTGGCCGCTGCCACTGTAGGGCACTGGACACTCTCCGGCCGCTGCAGGCAGGATGGCAGCTAGACTACGGGAAGGACAGGCTGGGGCGGGGAAGTGGGGAGGCTTGGGAGTCAGACCCTCCCTGGAGAGGCATCTCCTGGGCAGAGAACAGGATGACCCCATCCCAGGGATTTGCCCCGAGGGAAGCCTGGGGTGGGGCTCGGGAGAGGTGTCCGGTGGAAGCCGCGGGCCGGTGTGCCCGGTGCGCTGGCCACGCCAGCTGCTCATTCTGGCATGGCCGCTCCTGTCCCTTCAGCCAAGGCTGCAGTGTTTGCCGCCACTTGCCTTCCTAGGGCACCTGGGACCTGAGACCACCCTGTTCTGGGTCCAGCTAAGCCTGGACTGGTCCTCCCCCTCCCCCCAGCCCGCCAGCCCGCCCCCAGGTCCCTGTCGGTGAGTTAAAATTAGCTCAGTGCCCAGGCTAAAAATAGCCCCTGCCCAACCCTGAGGCTGCTGGGCTGGGGGAGGGGAGTTCCCGAGGGAGGGGAAGATGGTGGGAACCGGGGGTTTGGGAAGGGAGCCTGCCAGCCAGCACTTGGAGGGGAGGAGGATGGGGCTGGGGATTGCCTGTGCCTTTGAAAGCAGACACTGGAACTGTGGGGTGAATGAAGCGGGACCCTGGGCTGGGGGGGTGCGCGGTGGAATGGAACAGAGGGGAGGGGGGAGCAGGGTGGGGGCGTGAGAACTGGGCTGGCCGGTGCGGGCGAGGGGCGCTGCCCTCACTTCGGAGGACCTCAGAGATGGCGAAGGAAGGCGCCCCCCGTGTGTAACCCAGACCTGGGAACCCCAGCACCCTCTTCCTGGGCCCTGTGTGTTAGTGTCGGGGTTCACCTGCCTACCCCGCTCTTGCGGAGTGTACCTCCCTGTGTCTCTGCTTGGAGGGGAGAGGCCTGGAGGGTTGGGAGCCCAGGGATGGCTCAGGACTGATGGGCTCCTGGGCTGCCCTCTGCCCACCGTGGGGGGCTGCCCTCTGCCCACCGTGGGGGCCTGCCTGCCCTCAGGAGCCCGGATGCCCTCGCCCTCCTTGGGACCTGCCCTCCCTGCTTCGTCTGTTGGCCGGACTGCAGGGATGCAGAGGGCAGGCCTGGCATCCTGTCCGGTCGTGCCCCTGTGCCCAGCCCAGCTTTTGGGTGCAGCTGAGCTGCCTCTGAGCCTTGCCCCCCCCCCAGCCTCTCCTTATCTGTCTCTGCCTCACCCCACCCTCGGCCCCCCCTTGGCCTCTCGGCCTCTCTTTCTCTCGCCCGTCTGGGTGTCTGTCCCCTCTACCACCCTCCTCCGTGTCTGCCTCACCACGCCTCCTCCCTCGGTAGTGAGCGGGCTGCTGGAGGCCGCCTGACTGTGGGGGTGACAGGTGGATTGGATTGTCACCCCCTCCCCCAGCGCCTGCTGCTTATTTCATGCCCTGCAGCCCAGCCACGGGGAAGGGGCGGGAGGAGGGATGACAGCTGTCTCCAGCGCCGCCTGCCTTCCCTCCAGTGCCGCCTGCAGCCGGGATCAGCCAGAGAGGAAGGGACGGAGGGCCTGCCTGATGAGCGGAGAGGGGCGCAAGCCCAGTGCTCTGTGACGGGGGCTGCCCGCTCAGCCTCTCTGGGCCCCTGCTGCGTCTGACCTGCCCTGGTGGCGCCACTCTGGAATCAGATGCCTTCAGGTTCCTGGGGGCCGCTGGGCCCTGGGTCAGCAGGCCTGGGGGGGTGGGGGGGGCATGGGGAGGGAGGAGAGAGGAGCTGGAAGCCGTGTCAGGGCACCCCCAGGAAGGGCATCTGGGCCACAGCTGCTGCAGGTCCAGGAGGCTGCCCCGGCAGCCCCCTGCACTCTCCCCACTGGCCCCAGGCCACCCTTACACAGGAACTGAGATAGCATCATTCTGAAACCTGAGAATGGTTTGAATATTGCTCAGGTACCAAGAGGTGTTAAACTGGGGGAGGGCCGGCCTGTTTTTTCTCCTGTGGCCCCTCCAGCCCGAGACCCCCTTTAGGGTACACTTTGCATATTGTTTGCACCTCATTTGCATGTAAATAGAACCCACTCCGTATTGGGCCTGGATCCCAGCTTGGACAGGTGGCCCTCGGGGGTCCCTGTCAGGTGGTGTCAGCCCCCCAGCCCCTTCCCGTTTGCCGGGGCTGCTCTGCTGCTGCCTTCCCTAAAGAAGGTGGGTCTGTGCCTGCCTCCTGGGCTTGGCCCAGCTGCCGTCCCCTTCCCCTGTGCTCTCCCTGTCCCCACTCCCTGCCCCCAGGAGGCCAGCCTGCCCAGCTCTGTCCTACCGGCACTGCCTGGAGTGGGAGAAGCAGAAACTGCCAGAGCCTTCCAGGGGCTGCTTTCAGTGACACAGATGCTGCCGGCCTGAGGACCCGTAGCTGGGTCCCGAGGTCAGGCGGGCCCTGGGGCCAGCAGAGCCGGACAGCCAACCCAGCCAACCCCGCTGTGTCCACAGCAGCTTGCTAAGCGCCCTCCAGCCCTGGGCTCCAGGAGAGACAGCCAAAGTCAGGGCTGGGAGGGCTTCCTAGAGGGGGAGAGGGCCGGGAAGAAGAGGCCGCATGGGGGCAGGCCGGGCCAGGGGGCAGAGGTGCCCCCAGAAGAACAGCTGTTCGGGCCTCTGGCTCCTGGCTGGGTTAGGTCACCGGGCAGGGGCTAATCAGGGAGGCCCAGGTGTTCATCAGCATCTTCCTAAGTGAGTGGGAGGGAAGCGGGACAGGTCGGGCCTCCTTCACCCTGATGGGGTCCGTGTAGGGTCCTCGGTGCCCATTCAGGCCCCAGCCACCCTCCTTCCAAAGTCACGGGTGAATTCGTGTTCTGGCCCCAGGGCGCTCAGACTCTGGGCCAGGTGGAGCAGGCAGCACGGGTGGAAGGGGGGGAGGTTATCACAGACCCAGCCTGCCCCGTGGGGGGCTCTTGGTCAGATAGAAGGAAGGACTGCCCAGGGCAGGGGCACCTCGTCCTCTGGAGTTGCAGGCACAGGGACAGGAGCAGCGCGGGGTGGGGGCAGGAAGCGTGGAGTCCGGGGCTCCCCTGGCAGAGGGGACAGACTGGGCCTGGTCTTTTTGTCCCTGACTCCACTCTGGTCAGAGGATGCTTGGGGCGGGGGTCCTCTGTGGCTTCCCTGTCTCTTCAGCCCTGATCCCTCTTGCATCCCAGCTCCCCCAGCATGAAGCGGGGGTGGGGGGGTGGTGTAGGAGATCAGCCAGGGAGCTGGTTGCCAGGCGACAGTTGCCTAAGCAACCCCATCCTCTCCATCTCCATGTGCTCGGGGCCGCTCCGCAGACTTCAGAGTCTCACCCTCTGCACCAGGCAGCCCAAGGATGGGGAGGGCTGAGGCCCGGCCCGGAGAGGCGGGCACGCTCAGAGGGCTGGTGCTGTCCAAACATACAAGTTCAGGGGCACAGTGAGAGTCTGCAGGTCCCGCAGCGGGACTGACCGGAGTGAGACCACAAGAAGGCCTTCTCACAGGGTCGCGAGGGAGACGGTCCTTGTCTGAGCAGAGCCTTCCTGAGCTCCTCCTCGTGGGGGCGTAGAGTGCGAGAAGGCCGGCCGGCCGTGGCTCCGGCTGGAGCTCCAGCTCCCGGGGAGCCGGGCATGGAACGGAAGCGCGGGGATGTAGCCAGTGTGCGGTGGTGGTAAGTGCTAGAAGGGCAGGGACCCTGAGAACCGAGGGAACGAGGTCAGACCGCAGGAAGGACTTTGCGGGGCTCCCAGGAGCACAGAGAGGCTCTCTCCCCACTTGGAGGAAGAGAGAACTGGCCCGAAGCTGATAAGAGGCCACATCCCAGCAAGAATTTGCTTTTGCACAAAAGGCGGCGAGAGGGAGCTGGGGGCCTGGGTAGTGGAGGGAAGGTAGCCGCTTGGGAGGGCGGCCGTGAAACCCGTTACACGAGGCCGGGCCAGGCTTTCCAAGAAAAAGCCGTTGTGGTGGCTCCCTTGTTCTCCGCACCCCTCTCCGCCCTCCCCGCGAGCCCAGAGTCCCGCAGCTCTGAGGAACACAGCTTTGGGGTTGCACTGGGAAATGGATTGATGGGGGCTGAAATCCTTGGGCTGGGGCCTTCCACGTGGTCTTTGGCAGAGATGGAGCTATAGGCAAGGAGTGGGGCGGCTGCTGGGCCACTCAGGGCTGTGGGGGCTGGGTGGCTGTTGTCCCGTGGGGACAGTAGGGGACCCAGAAGCCAAGGAGTACCCGGAGAACAAGGGAGAGAGGAAGAGGTTTGGGACCCCTGTCAGGGAGAGGGGGCTGTGCGGGAGCGTCATGGGGTTGTTACCTGCCCTCTGGGACAGAGCAGAAAGAAGCTCTCTTTCCAGCTGGGCTAGGGAGAGCCTGAGGGCCAGTCCTAGGGGCAGGAACTGATGGGAAGGGGTATTCCTGACTCCCCCCAAGTCCAGATTCCCTGCCTCCCCTCCCTCTCCCCTGCCCTCCTTGACTGAGCTGCCAAGGCTGAGCTCTGTCGTCTACTGTGGGACCTCAGGGGCCGTGGTTGAGGGGGGCTGGAAAGGCTCAGGGAAGACTCAGCAGCCCCTGAAAGTGTGCCTGTCCTCTCTGCTCAGGTTGGGGGCACTGAGAGCCCACCTGCTGGACTGTGCTGTAGGGTCTCTGCCTGGAGCTCTGTGGTCGGGGGTCAGGCTGGACCTCCACGGCCAGTGGTCTTCCTCAGACCCAGAGTGGCTTTGGAAAGCGTGGACCTCCTGCTCACTACCACCCCACCCCCAGCCCTTCTCCCAGAAGGCTCCACCTCTGATTCTCCCCATTCACAGAGCCCAAGGGGCCATGGGCTCATCGGGTGCCTCCATCCCACCCCAGGTCCATCCAGTCCCTGAGGGCTCACCCAGCCTGTCTGGGCACCGCCCACACCTGAGCGCGGGCACTTCCTGGGTCAGCCTGGGCTTCCCTCCGCACACACTGGTCCGCCCTGGAGCCGCCCAGCTGGCTGCTGAACCTGTGGAAGGGGGGGGGTCTGCATGCTCCTGGAGGCCAGCAGCCTCGGCGCACGCCAGCGGCTCCGTCCTTGATCCGTGCTTCCGGGATGGGGGGGGCAAGGCTGGGAAGGGCTGGAGCCCAGACTGGACTCAGGTCCTAGACGTGGTGTGGTCCCCCAGAGCGGCATCTGCAGGCTGTGCCCTCGGGGCCGCAGCTGCCCCTGTGCCTGTTGTTGTCCCTGAGCCCTGTGGCCCCTCTGTGTTTACGTGTTTTGTGCAGACCCGAATGGCCCACGGGGCCCAAAATAGTTGTGGATCGCCGTAAACCCCCGCGCGAAGAAAGCTTGCAGACTCTGCTGTGGGGAGGGGGGTGTATGTGTCTGTTTATTTTAAGCAGCAGAAGTGGCTCTTGAAGCAGAACTTTGAGGCAGAGGCCCATGGAGGAGAGGGGGATACGGGCGTGGAGCAGCCCTCGAGGGAGGAGGAGGCTCTGCAGCCCCAGCCCCACCCCGGGCCCCCAGGCTCCAGGCTGCTCTGTGTGCTTGACCCTGGGCTGCAGAGTGCACCTGTCCTGGCACCAGGGTTAGCAGTGCGTGGCCCTGGTAGGAGGTGCTCTCTGCACTGGGCGCTGCGAATGGCCGTGCCCCTTTAGGCTCGAGGGGCAGCCGGCAGACCTAGCTGTCTCTACTCCAGGTGGGTTCTGGGCAGAGGAGAGGGCTGGGGGCATTTTCCAGGACCCAGACCCTTGGAAGCCAACTAACTGTATGTGATCTGGAACCCGAGAGCAGCAGCGCTGGTGTGGAAAGAGCCTGGTCTGGGGCCTGAGCCTGGGCGTAAGGGCCTGCTGCTGCCTCAGGGCACCCCCATGTCCCCATCTCGAGGATGGGGTGGATGCCGCCAGCCTCTCCCGGGTGCGGTGAGCCTGGCCTGCGTGCTGGTGCTAGCCAGGGCTGACTGTCCTCTCGTGACCCTCCCCTCCCCTCCCAGGACGCTGTGCAGAAGCTGTCCTGCAGACCATGAACTGAGCCCTGGTCCCAGGCCGTTCATGAGCACAGTGTGAGGCGCGCCCAGACCCGCCACCCAGCGATCCCTCCCCCAGCACTGAGGATCCCCGGAGAAGATGGGGAGGAAAAAGATTCAGATCCAGCGGATCACTGATGAGCGGAACCGACAGGTGAGAAGGGGTATTGGAGCCACGTGGAGGGGGTGAGGGCAGGGAGCTGGCCTCTGCCTCCACTCGCTCCTGCTAGTCCAAGAGGGCTTCCTTGAGGAGGGGGCCTCTGGAGGCTATTATGGAAGGGGAAGGACTGAACTGGGAGGAGAGGAACCCCCAGCTCCCTGCAGCTCTCGGAAATCTGTATCTTAGAACTCCAAGGCTTATCTGCTGCTGTAAGAGGAGACCTGGGTGTCCCCCCCCAAGTACCCCCCTGGCGCACCCCACCCAGGGGTCATACGCCAGCTTCAGGCCATGCCCAGGCACACCCTGTTCCCCAAGATTAATTCTCCCCGTCTTGCTACAGCAGGGGAAGATCTGGGAGGCCCTCCCGTTTTCCTCCCTGACCCACTCACAGCCCCCGTGGAGCTCTGTCCGTCCAGATTCTCCCCCTTCCACAGGCAGCTCTGCACTGCACAGTGGCCTACGCGGGCCGGAAGGTGCTGGCCTGTCCCCGCCCACCCCCAGGCCAGGGGCTCCGGAGCAGGCTCTTACTGAGCCCCACCCCGCCGGCCCTGCCCGCCGCCCGCAGGTGACATTCACCAAGCGTAAGTTCGGGCTGATGAAGAAGGCGTACGAGCTGAGCGTGCTCTGTGACTGCGAGATCGCGCTCATCATCTTCAACCACTCCAACAAGCTGTTCCAGTACGCCAGCACCGACATGGACAAGGTCCTGCTCAAGTACACCGAGTACAACGAGCCGCACGAGAGCCGCACCAACGCCGACATCATCGAGGTGGGCCTGGGCGCGCACGCTCCCGCGTCCGGACCGAGGTGGCAGGCGGGCAGCCGCCGGCCCAGTGTGCACCCCGGCCGGCCGGCGGCTGCCCACCCGGCCCGCTGCGCCTCCGCTCGTGCCTGTGAAGCTGGCAGGACGCCCCTCTGCTCCGTCTCCCCCTGGTTCTCTCTCTTTCTCTCCTCATCCATCGTTGGTCTGCTCTTGCATCTGACTCCGTCTCTGTCTTTCTTCCTCTGTTTCCAGCTCTCCCGCTCTGCCTCTGTCCCTTTGTGGGTCCCTGGGGTTCAGTTTTCTGTTTCAAAACAAGCCAGCATTGCAGGCTGTCGGAGGACACAGGCCTTGGAATCCAGTGGTGGCCTTTCCTGGCCATGTGTCCTCGGGCCGTGGTGCCCACGTCCACAAAGCAGGGCCGGGGCGAGCTTGGAAGGGTGTGGTGGGACTTAAACGAGACAGCCCAGTTCCTGCTTCTCCCATGGGGCGTGCGTGCTTTCAGGGAACAGAACTTCTGCCAGTGAGGCGGGTGCCCGGGAAGCCACAGGCTGGGCCTCTGGCTTGAACTCCAAGATGTGGAGGAAGTTACCTTAGTTCTGTAATAGAGAAAAGAGATTACTCTCAACTAGAACGGAAGACGTACATTCGTTATCCACTAACGACAGAACGAGCGTCTATGAAGGTGTTTAGAGCAGGAAGAGGGAACTCTGGGGTCTGTTCCACACCTACCAGGTGGTCCCCGACATGGCGAGGCGCCCCACCCCCACCCCCGGCAAGGACAGCGTGGGGGGGGGTCGCATGGCAGGGGCTCCCTGTACGCCAGCTTCCTCGGGCCTCTTCCTCTGTCTCTGTCTCCGCGTCTCTCCCCCTCTTCCTGTGAGCAGGGCTGCCTTTCCCTTGTGGGGTACTGGGGGTGGTCAGGCAGGGGCTGGCCCCCCGCCCCGGCATCAGCTCCCAGCCCATCCCCCCAGGGCCCCTCCCCACCTGTCACCTGGGAAGCAGGGGTCTGTGCCAGGTGCATTGTGGGCCCCCGCCCCCCCCCACCCCGTGGTGGGCCCTGAGGCCTGAGCCGCTCCCCCCCCCCCCCACGTCCCGAACACAGCGCATGTTCCCACAGTAACACGAGGAGAAGGGGGCGGCCGGGACATGCTGGGGACCCCGAGGAAGGGGGTGGGGAGAAGGTAGGAGAGCCCCCGGGACCCCGCTGACGCCGGCTGACGCCCTGCTGCGGTTGCAGACCCTGAGGAAGAAGGGCTTCAACGGCTGTGACAGCCCCGAGCCGGACGGGGAGGACTCGCTGGAGCAGAGCCCCCTGCTGGAGGACAAGTACCGGCGCGCCAGCGAGGAGCTGGACGGGCTCTTCCGGCGCTACGGGGTGAGCCCCACTCACCGCCTGTCTGTCGGCCCCTTCCGGCCCCCAGGCGCTGCACAAGAAGCACAGGGAGTGTGAGAGCCCCGAGGCGGACGAGGTGTTTGCCCTGACCCCCCAGACGGAGGAGAAGTATAAAAAGATAGACGAGGAATTTGATAAAATGATGCAGAGTTATAGACTGGCCGTGAGTAGTCGCATGGGGCCGCCTCCCGCGGTGCATGGTGTGGCTTCCGCCGGCCCCCGGCCGCCCCCGACGCCTGTCCCGCGCCGAGCACCAGCGAGGCGCCACCCAGCCGCGCTGTGGGTGCCTGTGGCCCGGCTGAGTCTCCGTGTGGGCGGAGTGCGGGCCGGGAGCGGCCGCAGGGCGTGTGTAGATGACGTGAGGGCCATAGCCAGCAGGAGAGTAGGGCCGGGTGTCCGGGGGGCCTTCGTGGACACTGCTGGCCCGAGCCACCCGCTGAGGGAGCACAGGTGACATGGGTCCCGAGCCTCGGTGCAGGCCGTCCCCAGCTGCGTGGGTGCGCGTGGGTCTGTCCTCAGGCCCTCTAACCTGCTCCCTGTGTGTCCCGCCTGGCTGAGGACTAACCCGCCTCCACTGGGGGCCTTCGGGGGTCCCTGGCCCCGTCCGCTGCAAGCAGGTCTCATTCTCTGGGCCAGAGCTCTGGCCCAAAGCGCTCCCTCCAGCAAACCGCCTCCGAGAGGGCCAGGCGGGAGAGCGTGAGCCGTGGACCCTCGCACACACAGCCCAGGATCCAGGAGCCCGGGCCTGCCTGTCCCCAGCCACAGTGGGTCCGGGGTGGGGGTGTCGCCTGGCCTGACCCCGCTTCTCCATCTTCTGTCTAGTCCGCTGTGCCGGCCCCCAACTTCGCCATGCCCGTCACGGTGCCTGTGTCCAGTCAGAGCTCCCTGCAGTTCAGCAATCCCAGCGGCTCTCTGGTCACCCCTTCCTTGGTGACGTCATCCCTCACAGACCCGCGGCTCCTGTCCCCCCAGCAGCCAGCGCTGCAGAGGAACAGCGTGTCCCCGGGCCTGCCCCAGCGGCCGGCCAGCGCAGGTGAGGTGGGGAGGAGGCCCGCCGGGCGCTCGGGGCTTCCGTTACCAGCAGGAGTTGCCCTTCGGCCAGCACAGCCCTCCGTCGCTCGCTTGGGTGGCTCCTGAGGGGAGGGACCAGGGCTCCTGCCGCTCTGCGGGCCTGGGTCCCGCCGTGGAAGGTGCCATCCCACCAGCTCACTGTGGCTCTGTTTGTCCCCAGGGGCCATGCTGGGGGGCGACCTCAACAGTGCTAACGGAGCCTGCCCCAGCCCTGTCGGTGAGTGGTCTGCTCGGTGGCCTCGCAGGCCCCAGGGACCCGGAGGGACCCAGAGGAGATGAGAGGAAGGTCCCAGGGCCCGAGTTGAGCCTGAGGGTGGTCTGCAGCCCTGACTGGCGTGGGCGGTCACCAGAGACGGAGGCTCAGGGAATCCCGACAGACGGGAAGAAGAGACCCACGTCTCCGCGGGGGGAGAGGGAGGCGAGGCTTCTCTGGTGAGCGGGGCATCTGGGCGGGTTCTGGAGGATGCCCGTGTCTGGCACTGCCGACGCGTTCCCGCTCGGACCCCCGGCCGCCGGCAGCCTCTCCCCTGCCCTGTGCTGCTGGCTGGCTGGTGACGATGACTTCAGATGTCACCGTTGGCGTCATGCCGACATTCCTGTCGTCCCCGGAGTGATCCGGAAATTGGGATGGCGGCAGCCCCACCCTTGGAGGGGAACGGTGTGTTCCCGGGGGACAGAGCAAGGTGACACTCGGAACTGTGGTTGTCCCCACGTCTCTGGGCTTTAGAGTCTGCAGCTTAGCCCCAGGCACCATCCAGTGCATCGTTGGGAGTGATGGGCACCAGGGTCGGGGCGTGGGGGGCACGGTGGCCATCCTTTCATCTCTGAGGAGGGCGAAGAGGGTCGGAGAAGGGCCTGCAGTCTCCAGGCCGAGGCGGGCCTTCCCCATGCCCAGGCCCAGCATGTGGAATGTGGGTGGGGGCTGGCATGACGTCCAGCCTGCCACGTTGCCCTGGACGAGTCCGTGTGCCTCTGCCCATCAGGCCTCGAGTTCCCCATCCTGGGCTTGGGGCTCACCCCCCTCCTGTCTGCCTCACGAGGTTCAGCGTGAGGGTTCAGTGAGCTCGGATGAATGAGGGGGCCTGTGTAGATGGTGGCACAAACGCACGAGGTCCTTATGACACTGGTGGTCACCAGTTATGGGGGGGGGTGTTATCGGCCCCCCGTGACCAGCAACAGCACCACCACCGGCCGACGGCTCATCTCCCCCAGGGCCGTGGGCGTCCTGTCCCGTGTACCCCGTCTCTGAGTGGTCGGGGTGCCTCGGGAGTCCTTGCGGAGGCCCAAGTCCCAGGCTGCCCTCCCCATCTGCAGCCGGGCCCCTGTGAGAAGTCAGGGCAGGTCATGGGGTCGGAAGGTGCTGGACACCCTGCCCTGTGTCACCAGAAGGGAGGTGGGGAGGTGAGTCCACGTGGCTTCTGGCTCTGGTGCTTTTGCCCCCGTGTTCTGGCCCACATGGCCTAGAGCCAAGGGAATAATCCGGTAATTCCGGAGTGAGGGGGCTTCTCCCCTTCTCCTAGGACGGGGGTTTTCAGGGAGGATCAGAGAGCTCAGCAGTCCCCGCGAGCCTGAGTGTGGAGTCCTGGCCCAGGGGTGGAGGGCTGGGTCCGTATCTGTCCTCTGACGCCCTTTCCTCCTCTAGGGAACGGCTATGTCAGTGCTCGGGCTTCCCCCGGTCTCCTGCCCGTGGCCAACGGCAGCACTCTGAACAAGGGCATCCCTGCCAAGTCTCCACCTCCGCCCACCCACGGCGCCCAGCTCGGAGCCCCCAGTCGCAAGCCTGACCTGAGGGTCATCACCTCCCAGGGAGGAAAGGGGTTGATGCATCATCTGGTGAGTGGGGGTCTGCATCGAGGGGCAGGGGCTGGGGGTGGGGAAGGGCCGAACTCCGGCAGGAGGGATGCCGGCCAGCCGGTCTGTGGGCCTGCCCAAGGGAGACCACAAAAGTTGGACTTCCTGTGAGCTCTCGCTCTCCAGAGGGCCCTCCAAGAGGTCGGAACGTGGACGTGCCACCCGTGAGGGCAGGAGGAAGGGACAGGAGGTGGGAGACAAGGTTCTGTGCCAGAGAGGGGCAGGGGGGGAGATTTGCCAGCACCACGGAAAGACGAGGCTTGGATTGTGACGGGTTCCTAACTGGTTCCTAACTGGTGGACATCGGGCTGTGGCATTTTCTGGAGTCGGTGTGGACACCAAAGAGCCCTGTCCGGGCTGCACAGCTGTCCTGCTCCTGTGTGAGGAGGTGGACGGGCGGCCGTGGGGGCCGGGGAGTGAGGCGAGGGCCAGGGCCGTACACTGAACCGCCCCTTGCTTTCATTTCCGCTCCCAGACGGAGGACCACTTAGATCTGGTAAGTAAGGCCCAGAGACGTGTGTGGTGGCTTGGAGCCCCGGGTCAGCCTGTGAACCCGCGCGGCCCTAGGGAGCGTGCGCCCCGTCCCTCCAGCAGCCTGTGTGCTGTGCGGTGTTTCCTCCGTGCTGGGCGGGGTCCAGGGCTGAATGGGGCAGGGGTCGGGGGTCAGATGTGCACGTGCCTGTGCCTGTGTGTGCGTGCCTGTGTGCTGTGTTCACCCACACCTCCTCTGCTCTGCGTGTGTGCACGCGCATGTGCATGGGGTAGGGGCCGGCCCCAAGCCTCAGCGGGCCTGCCTGCTGCGGCCCCAAGATGCCCGTCTTGGGGGGGCTGCGCCGGACTTGCCCCCGGCTCCATCCTGCTGAGCTTGGGACCCAGGACGGGGGCCTCCTTAGCAGGGGGCAGGCTGTCGACGACAGTGCGTTCCCAGAGCTGCAGAGATCCCAGGCTGAGCCAGATTTACCTGGGGTTGTGGGGTGGGAGTGTGGGGGAGGGGGCTCACCACAGCCCCTCTGCCTGGCCCTGCTGGTCCCGCACGCAGCGCGCCTCGCATGTGCTCAGGCAAGGGCAGCTGCGCACGCGCCCTCCCGTGTGCACACTGGCCACCACCTGCCGCAAGCGCGGGGCCTCTCCCTCCCCGGTTTCCCGACGGGGGCCAGGGAGGCTGGAAAAGGCAGCGGGCTTTGGCGGCCAACACGTCGGCAGTTTCGGCCGCAGTGTGGGGCTGGAATAAACAAGTGACTCAGCGGCGGATGGGGCTGACAGCCCCGCACACGTGTGTGCACACGCGGGCCCGCGCCACGCCAGGCCCGGCGTTCCCGCACAGAGGCCCGCGCGCTCCAGCTAGGCGTGCGGCGAGACGGGCAGGGAGGGCGGCCCAGTCTGCTTCTCCACCCGGCCAGGCGCGTCTCCCGCCCCAGGTCTCGGCCTCTCTGGGAACACGCCAGCAGTCCTGCCTGTCCGCGTCCCCCCTCCAGACCGAGTCTAGGGCTGTTGGGGGCCTGGGGCCCCAGTTTGTCCTTGGACAGGAGGGCTGGGGGGAAGGCAGCCCACCCTCCCGCCACCTGCCTGGTGACAACCATCCACCAACCGACCCCTTTCCTCCTGCAGAACAATGCCCAGCGCCTCGGGGCCTCCCAGTCCACCCACTCGCTCACCACGCCAGTGGTTTCCGTGGCAACGCCCAGTTTACTCAGCCAGGGCCTCCCCTTCTCCTCCATGCCCACTGCCTACAACACAGGTGAGTGCTTGGGCCTCCAGCCCACCGAGCGGCCTGGCCTTGGGGCTGGACCGGGGCCCGAGGGGGAGCAGGAGAGAGTCGCTGGGGGATGCTCGGGGGGAGGGGAGCCCCCACCTGACGGAGGTTGCCAGGGTCAGCAAGTAGAAACTGATGCCCACTGAAATTTGAATTTCAAATAAAACACAATTTTTGAGGATAAGTGCGTGTCAAAGACTTTCTTCTGCTAAAATGTTAAAAAATTACTCATTGTTTTGTCTGAAATTCAAGTTAATAAGTAGGTATTCCCCATTTTTAATATAGGGCCTAATGGAGAAAGGAGTCCCTGCCCTTAGGGAGCCTCCTGTCTGAGGAGGAGCCAGGCCAGAGGCCGGCTGACCAGGGGGCCCAGGGCTGGGGAGGGGCATGGTCTGGGCAGCACAGCCCAGCACAGCAAGGCTCTCCTGGAGGAGCAGGAGCAGGAGGTGAGGGAGACGGCGCCGGCGGAGCAGGCCAGGGACAGAAGTCTGTCAGGGAGGTTTGCCCGGACTGCCAGGAGCGCCAAAAGGGGCTCGGGGAGGAGGGAGGAGAGGGAGCTGACGAAGGTCGGGCAGGCTGTGCGGGCGGAGAGCCGCTCGGAGACATGGCGGGGGGCCTCTGGGTGGAAGAATTCGCACAGGACACCCAGTGCTCAGGCCCTCCTGAGGCCCCCACAGTCCCCTCCTGGGAGCAGGTGGTGACTCTGGGCCATCCTGGCCTGTGCTCCACGCCGGACTTGCTCACGGGGAAACGCCTCAGCACCTTGTGTCTGAGGATTTGTTTCCCCGCCGAGACCTCAGGCGCTCCACAGGGTCCCAGTCCCGGGACTGGCTTGTGCTGCGGCTGTTTTGTGCTGGATCAGACTAGACCAAAAGGCCCTTAAACTCCCGCCTCCCCAGCCCCTGCTCCAGAAACCTGTATAGGTGGTCGCACCTCCTGCCTCCTCCCCGGGAACAAAGCTAGAACGCACCATTGCAGACACAGGAAGCCCCCCGGGGCAAGACAGGGAGCTGGGGCAGCCCCGCCTCGGTGAGGGGCCGGACCCCGCCAACCGTGTCCGCATGCAGATGTCCCTGCCCAGGTGTCGTGTGGTCACCCCTCAGCCCTGTGCCCTTGGCCCTGTGCTTGCGGCCCTTGTCTGTATGGGGCCCGTGGGCAGCCGCAGATGGCTGTGCCCCCAGGGGCCGGTCTCCTCTTCTAGAAGAGTGGAGGGCGGGCGGGGTGGGCGGCAGAGAGCAACCCAGACCACTGTTTCAGAGCTCCAGTGTTTGGAAACCCCGAAACGCGGCGGTGGTTTCCTGCCATCGTGTCCGGCCCTCGGGAGTCTCCTGAGGCAGGAGGGGAGGTTAGCGGGCCTCTGCGACACTGGGACAGGCGCCCGGCAAGGCCAGACTTCAGACTGTTTGGCACTGTGGTGTGAAAGCACGTTCTGACCCGGGGCCTGCCCTCGGGGCCCTGCTGGGAGGTGTAGGCCCCCTCGTGCCCTCCCAGAAGCTGGGGCTCTGGGTCCGCAAGCTGCTGCAGCCGCCCAGCGCACCTCCGTTTCCACAGCAGGTGTTTTCAGGTGGCCCCCCGCGAACAAACGGAAACGCGCTGCTGTCCAGTGTCTGGCGTTCCTCGTCCCTGGCTCCTGCTCAAGTTCTGGCTGAGGGCAGGCCGGCTCCGCTGGTGTCCCGGGGAAGGGGCAGGCCCGGCCCCTCACTGGCGCTGGCCGCAGAGTTCCACGGGTCGCTCTGGGTCCGGAGCGAGTGGGCTGCCAGGTGGCCTGTGCGCCATGTCCCTCCTTTCCAGGGGGCCCTGGGCCTCTGCACAGTTCGGTCCCCAGTGTGGTGGCGACGTGCGGGACAGGAGCCGGGCCCCTCACATCTCCTGGCGGTGGGATGGCAGGCGAGGCAGGAGCTCCGAGGACGGGCGTCCTTGTCCGTCCCGTGAATCCAAGGGGCTCCTTCCTGCCCTCGCTCTGCTTTTGTTATGGACCAGTGTCTCAGCCTACAGTGTTGTTATGAGACCAGAGGCAGGGACCGTCTCCGGGCGAGACTTAGGGGTTAGCCAGGAGCTCGGGGTCCCGTCTCCACCCGGGGTCCCCCACACCGGACGCTGTGATTGCCTCGCTCGTGAATTAGGAACAGCCCCAGGCCGGTCTTTGGGATCCGTCCTGTGCGCCAGATGCCGTGGTGCGCGCCTGCGTGCCTTCCCCCGCCCGTCAGGCCTCGTGCTGTGCGTGTTGGGCGGACAAGTCTGAGTGCGTCGCTTGCCCCAGGTTCGGGGCCTCCAGGGGCCTTGCTGTCGCCCTTCTTGTACCGTTGTGCGGTGGTGCCGTGGTCCCTGCACAAAGACCAGGGCACAGCCAGGGAGCCCTTGAGTGAGAGCGCAGCAGGGGGGCCACGTGGGGTGTGCCTGTGTGCGCCCCCACAACGCCATTGCCCGGGCTCCTCGGGGCACCTCTGCCAAGCAGCCCAGACAGACTGCCGTGGGAGTGCCCGGCCTGGCATCAGCTGCGCAGACGTCAGCTTCTTCCTTAAGACCGAGACAGTAGGAGCAAGGGGCTCCGCCTTGCGGGGAACCCGGCCGGGGCCACAGGGGTTAGGGTGCCCTCGCTGCCGCTCCGCTCCGTGGGCCCAGCTGGGGCCACGCACATCCACCTGGTGGCTGTGTGGACACGGCGGCTCGAACCCCTGGACCCTTGTGCACTGACAGTCTCGCAGCGCAGGGACACGGCCCCGGGAGAGGGCGGTGAGGCAGTTGGCTTCCCTGCAACATGTGCCCGGGGTCCGCAGGCACCCGTCTCAGGCACATGAACCCCTGTCTGTCCAAGCGATGACGGTTGGGCTGTGTCAGACCCTCCTGACTTTCCCTCTCAGTTGACATCTTGAAAGTGACACCTACCCGTGGTGAAAGGGAAGAGAATAGTTAAGCTGTTTTAAGAACGCATCTCTTCCTCCTGCCGAGAAGCAGCACCTGCCGCCCCAGGCGCACGTTCCCTTCTCCGGTCCCTGTGCTGGGGGGGCGCTGAGTCCTTCTGTCCCCCCCCCCCCCCCCGCAGATTACCAGCTGAGCAGCGCCGAGCTCTCCTCCCTCCCGACCTTCAGCTCGCCCGGGGGGCTGTCACTAGGCAGCGTCACGGCCTGGCCGCAGCCCACGCAGCCTGCGCAGCCGCCCCAGCCGCAGCCGCCCCAGCAGCCGCCGCAGCCGCCGCCCCAGCCGCCCCAGCAGCCGCCACAGCAGCCCCAGCCGCAGCCCCATCTGGTCCCCGTGTCTCTCAGCAGCCTGATGTGAGTCCCAGGGCGCCCTGGGGCGGGCAGGGGGCTCAGGGAAGGCAGGGTTGGGGCTGGGAAGAGGAGGTCCCTGTCGGGAGCAGGGTGCCCCCCCCAGGTGCTCTGTCCCCAGCGGACGGCACGGGACATGGGGCACAGGGAGGCAGCCCCGGAGCCCCTCCCAAGCCAGCCCAGAGCACCAGGCTGTCTTGGGTGACGCAGCGGAAAGAACTAACGTGGCTCCTTCCCTTCTTTCCTGTCTCCCCTCCGCGGCTCTCCCTGTGCGGCCCTCCCTGCCCCCCCCCTCCCTCCCGCCCCCCCCCCCACATTCCCCACCTCCTTGCTTCTGTCCTGGTGCCCAGCCCGGGCAGCCCGCTGCCCCATGTGGGGGCCGCCCTCACAGTCACCACCCACCCCCACATCAGCATCAAGTCGGAGCCCGTGTCCCCCAGCCGGGAGCGCAGCCCCGCACCGCCCCCCCCAGCCGTGTTCCCGGCCACCCGCCCCGAGCCTGGCGACGGCCTCAGCAGCCCGGCCGGCGGCTCCTACGAGACTGGGGACCGGGACGACGGACGGGGGGACTTCGGGCCCACGCTGGGCCTGCTGCGCCCGGCCCAGGAGCCCGAGGCCGAGGGCCCTGCTGTGAAGAGGATGCGGCTGGACACCTGGGTACTGTAGCGCCGCCCCTCCCGCCGCCGGCCTGCTGCACCCGGGGCCGCCCCCGCCCCCGAGCCCCCACACCCGGGAGGCCTCTGGGCCGCCCCTGCCCTGCCACAGGCCCCTCCAAGCCGGCCCAGCCCTGCGGGGAGAGGGGAATGGGGGGCGCCTAGCCCGGGGCTGGGCCCTGACCCCCGCTGTCTCCTCTCTCCGCAGACATTAAAGTGACGATTCCCACCCCTCCTCTCAGCCTCCCCGACGAAGAGCTGACAATCTCCGCCCACCCCTCCCCGCCCTGGGCTCCTCCCGCTCGACCCCCACTTCCTTTTGTGCTCCGTGTCCTGTTGACGGTTACGTTTGTGTATAATTATTATATTATTATTATTATTATTATATTTTTTTTAATTTGGATTCTCGCTTTGGAGAGGAGGATGGTCCTGCCCCCTCTTCCTGCACCCCCCGCCATTTCACTGGTTGGGGGGGCTGGTTTTTTGCGGGAAGGGTGGGGACACTTTGCACGTTGTACACATATGCTGCAGGAGGGGTGGGAGCCCGATGGGCCTCTGGGACAGGACAGGTGCCGAGCCCTGCATGTGGAGCCTTCCCACCCCGTCCCCCCAGACAGAGGGAAATAACCAAAAAACCTACCAAACGACAAAACCCCTTACAATAGACTGAAACCCCAAAGTCAGCCTGTTGGGTGGGTTTGTGTTTCGGGGGGAGGCGAGGCACAGGTTCTGGAAAGGGTCTCTGCGCCTGGGCTCTTCCTGTGGCCGCAGGCACCTGGGGCAGAGCACCCCCGCCTGGCCCCCGGCACCCCTGCACGCACACAGCACGCACCCCCGAGGTGTGGGGGTACTGGCCGAGATTCTGGCCTGGGATTCTGAGGCTGGGGGCAGGGTTTGAGGTGGGGACCCCTTGGAAGCACATTTGGAGAGAAAGATGGAGAGCCGTGAGGAGGGGCCGAGAGCTGGGGTGACGGTGAACCGGGGGCCCTACCCTCCCTCGCGGAATCCGCGATGTAGTGCAATAGCTCTCCGTCCCTCGGCAGCAGCCCCAGAAAACAGGCTGGAAAGTGCAGGGGGGATGGGGAGGGGGATGCTCCAGTGAGGGGCTCGGCGTGCTGGGCAGGAGTGTGGGGGCTCGCTCTTCCTTGCACGGACCTTCCCGCAGGAGGACACTGGGCTGGCGTGACGGTGGGAGGCCACCTCCCTCCTTGGGTCCTGGGCCCTCCCCAGTCCCCCCCCCCACATCCTCCCGCCCCCGACCCCACCTCCCTGCTCCGGGCGTCCTCCTGGTCGGCTACCTCCTGCCCCGCGCCCCCGGCCGCAGTCCACCTTCCCTCTTGGCTACTGTAATTGTAAATAGCAACCTTTGGAAAACGTTAGCCGTGTAACAGGCCAGGAAACTGGTTTTTTTGTTGTTGTTGTATTGATATGAAATGAGATTCTATTTTTGTCAAAGTATATTGTAATAATAATGACTCAAGCGGCCCGTACTGTACAGATGAGACTCCTCGCTGTTCTTGTTCCCTGAGCCCGCCCTCTCTGCCGGGACCTCAGGCTGGAGCCCAGACCAGACGGAGGGGGCTGGGCCCCGCGGGCAGGTGGCTGTGCAGGCAGCGGGGCGTGTGGCCCAGTCCTTACCCTGCACGCCGCTCCCTGGGGTGTCATCCCAGTGGGACAGTAGGCGACAGACAGGGCCCACCTTTGCAGTCCTGCCTCTGGGACTCAGCCGTTCGCAGTATTCTGACACTTGACGCAGGGAAGGAACCAGAAGCAGGGGTGTGTGTGACCGCACGTGTCCCTGAGCGTGTGCACGAGGCCGTCCGGAGTGTGTGTGTGTGTGTGTGTGTGGGCGTGGACATACCCGTGTGTGACTCTGAGCCCATCCGGGCCAGTCCACGACCGAGAGGCGAGCTCCGAGGGCATGTCCCGTGCGCGAGCCTGGCGTCTGTGGAGGGATAGGAGCTCGCCGTGCTGCGCGGCCCTGGCTGCCGGCTCCACGCCTCTCCGGCTGGGTCCCTGCCACCACCCCGGCCCCTGCTCCGTCCGCCCTCGGCTTTGACAGGTTGGGACCACCGTTGTGGGGAGCCTGCAGTCGCCCCCTTCTCCCTGGGGCCCCGGCTCTCCTGGGCTCCAAGCACGAGTGGCCATCTGGCCCCTGGCCCTTTGCACACATGCAGCTGCCCTTCCTGCTCCTCCTCTGCCCCCCACCCTGCTTTCAGGGCCACACTCATGTTCCTCTTCCTTCTGGAAGCTGCTTCTTTGTCTGGGCCATGACCCTCCCTTACTCAGAGTTGAAACCCCAGCTGCCGACTGGGTACACAGCCTGTCCCGGCCTTCTCCGTGGGTTCCTGGAGGGAGTTTCAGGAGTCGAGGAGCCTGGAGCAGGGCCTTGAACTACATCAGGGTATAGTCTTGCGCGTCCATCCGCAGAGCCTTGCCCGGCGTCTGGCACGTAGTCGGCGCGGTAAATGCTGAACGTGTGAGCGACAGGTGCGCAGTACAGCCTGAGCGGCACGGTCCCTCCGCAGGCCGGTCCTGCCGGCTGTCCGCCCACCTTTGGAAGCTGGGCTCGACCACCACTAGACACACGGGGGCGGGACGAGAGCCCCTGCGGTTCACGGTGCAATAATCACCAGTTTTGCCCTCTGCCTTGTGATGGCAAACCTGGCTTCTGATTACCATGTGAGCGTGTGCGTGCGCGTGTCTTCTCTCTCCCGGGGGGCAGGGTAGGTCTGTGAATGAACATGTGACATTTCTGCAATTCAGTATCCCAAGGTTTCTCTTGGGGGCAGGGGCTCCTGGCTGGCCAGACGCATGGGTCCCTCAAGGGGGCTTCATTTCTTCCTCTCACAAAGCCAAATTTGCCTCCACCTACTCCTTCCTCCGAAGAACTGGGCGTTCGCCAAAGTAATCAGTGACTGGAGTCCTCCTGTGCCCCGCCCCTCCCCAGCCTTCCCACCGCTTTCAGGGACTGGGCAAGAGGGCCCGTTCCACGGGGACGCACCATTCCTCCCCCCCGGCAGTGCGCTCGACGCAGCAGACTGACCCCTGACCTTTACCAGCCCTCCCCACCTCGGACAGGAAGGAATTAATGCACCTTCTCTTGATGATTATTTATTTCTTTGGAGAGACAGAAATGATGTAAAAGTGTATCTAGAAATATCTATATCTATATATTTTTAACTGACTCTTTGGAACCCCCTGGGGTGGGCCGGGGGTGAATTCAGGCTTTCGTGGAGGAGACCTGAGCCCCCGCCCCCCCGGGGACTTGAGTCTCCTCCACCGTCAGTGATGGGGGATGGGGGAAGGCATGGGATTTGTGTGGGGGCAGGGGCTGGAATGTTCTAGAGAGAATCTGGATTCTCTTTGTCTTCCCCATTCAAGTCCTTGAAGCGAGAGGGAGGGGAGGGGCGTGCCCCCAAACCCGACAATCACCCACACTCCTGGGGCTGCTCCTGAGTCCTGGGCAGGGCGAGTCCAAGCGTGTGGCTGTTGATTTGTTTTCAATATTTCTTTCCGTGCTGTATGGTGACGCTTTCGTAGTATTCTACACAATAAGAAGACAAAGTCCTCGGGATTCTTAGGAGTTTTGTTTGAAAACTCTTTCACTATATTTGTTGTAAAGAGGTTTACTATTAAAAGAAAAAGAATACACGTTTCTGATACTTGGGCTTGGGTTCTGGTTTCTTTGGTGTGGCCCAAGGGTCTGCTCAGCCCGGTGGGGGGTGGGGGCTGGGGCTGCTCCCAGATCTCAGGAGAGTGGCTCCGGCAGAAGCAGAGGCCATCGCGCACGGACCAGGGTAGTCCCAGGGGAAGCCGCATGGAGGGAGGGGTCCTGGGGCACGAGAGGTGGAGCAGCAGCGACCAAGGCCAGGTCAGGAGCAGGGAGATGGCGGGCAGGGCTCCTTCTTCCTTTAGAACATTTTAACGGGGCCAGGGAACCTCTCCCTGCTCTCTCAGGGTGCCCCGGAGGGCCCCCCAACCTGGTGCCTCACTGCCTGGGGTGTGGCTGGGCCAGCAGGGTGTGCACGGGTGGAGCTGGTGACGCCCCCGCATCTACAAGGGCAGGGAGTGCCCCGGTCACGGGGCTGGCGCTCACGGCATCGTGGGGTCGGCTAGGCCCGCGCTGCTGCGCATCCCACCTTACTGCTCCCTCCGCTGTGGCAGAGGGGGTGGTGCAGAAGGGCTTCCCATGTCCTCCACACGCGGCCCCGCTCCGGCTGCCTGCGCTGGCCCCTTTGAGACGGCCTCGGGGTCCCCCAGCCTGGCCCTCGTGGGGTCCTCCCTCACGCCAATGCATGGGGGCACATGTCTGAGGAAGCCCGGCTGTGCGGAAGGCAGGAGATTGCTGCTGAGTCCCTCTCGTCATTTTGGGGGACGCCTGGGGCCATGTCACGGTCTGAAGCAGCCCTGGGGAGAGGCCCAGGTGACCGCAGGGGCCTCCCGTCCACAGCCTCCCACACAGGTCCAAGCCTCCCCAGACACGGTGAGGCGCCCCGCTCCGCTAGAACAGGCCGCCGCCCACCCGGGCCGTGAGGTCACCTGACGCCACACCTCATCCCTCGCACCTCCGTTCCTCCTCCGCGGGCATCGCCGCCCGGTGTCCTGGGTAGGCGTCACTTCTGTCCCAGACGGACACCCTCCTCGGTCTCCGTGTTGGCACGCCAGGTCATGGGCTGGCCGATGGGCTGTGATGGCCAGTCACATCCTGGCTCAGACTGGTGCTGTCCCTCCTGTGGAGTAGCCGGGGCCATCAGGGGGCCCAGGTCACTGTGCTGCTTCCAGGAGCTGCGCTGTGGACTTGGTCGCAGCAAACGAGCCACAGAGACTCAGCTTCATGTCTGCTACACAGCCTCTCCTCCCCTGACCGATGCAGTGCTCGCTCGCACGGGACAACCTTGAAGCCCCGGCTACGGCAGTGCCGCCCTTGGGGGCGCCGCCATCTCTGCACACGACCTAGTCCCGCACCAGGCTGCCCGCTGGTCCTCCCACTTGGCGGTCCTGTGGCCGGCGTGCGCAGTCGGTCTCCCCACCGTGAGCCTCCCCATCCTCGGGCTGCCCTCCCCACCCGGGCGCGGCAATGCTGGCCTCCCATCGCAGCGTCCAAACTCCCCGGCTGGACTCCAGGGCCTCCAGAGAAGCAACACCACCTTGGGGTCAGGCGTCGCCGGCGTGTCCGCGCATCCCTTGGACCCTAGACCAGCCCCGCAGCCTGTCCCGCGTCCTGGCAGATTCTCCGTATCCAGGCTCCTGCTCTCTTTCCGTCTGAAAGGCAACCACTCCATGGGAGCCCCTTGGCTAGGCGCTGGAGACAGACAGAGGCCCGGGCAGCTCCCAGCTTAGACACGCGAGTGGGCGGCCTGCAGCAAAGGTCGCGGCGAAGGACAGGAGTGGGCCCAGGGATCAGCCCTGAGGCCCACCCAGACCCCGGCGAGGGGACACCAGGGGAGGCTTCCGTGCGGAGCTGGGTTCGAACACGTGAGGGCTTCAGGGCGGTGGGAGGGAGCGCGGTGTGCTCCGGAGCTCCAACACTGTGGTGCGGGGTCAAGGGAACGGCGGGGAAAGCCGAAGAGGCAGGCAGAAGCCTCGCCGTGCAGAGCCTTACTGCCCCGGTCTGGGCTTTATTCTGGAGAGGTTTGGTCGTCCAAGGATTGTACGTGTGAGAGGGACTTGGGGAGATGTGCACTCAGCTCTTGCCAGAGCGACCTCCCTCCCGCAGCGATGTGGAGGACCAGTGGGAGGAATGCAGAATCTGGGCCCAGTCAGGATCTTTTACAAGTGAATTTAGCAAGTATTATTAAGTTCTGAAGATTTTGTTTTTAAGTAATCGCTGCAACCAGCCTGGGGCTCGAACCCACAACCCACGACTCTGAGATCCAGAGCTGCCCACTGCAGCGACGGAGGCCAGCCGGGCACCCCTCAGTAGAGGTAGAATCACGGGACTGGGGAAAGGCCTGGTGAAGGCGGAGGAGAAGGAAAGGGAGGAGGCTCTGTGGGTCCCAAACTCACGCTTGGAATCCTGAGTGTGCGGTGAGGCTGCAGCCCCGCATCTGTCCGGAGAAGTGGTTTTGTTTCAGGTCGAGTCGGAGGCACACCCGGAAGCCGATCACGGCGCTGGGAGATGTTTGGGCCCTGCGGTGCACATCGCCAGGGGCGTGAGGAGGTTTTTCTGAAGAGGGAAGTCATTCATGGTGCTGGTCACCTGTGCAGTCAACCTCAGGACATGGGAACTCCGAGGACCATGACGAAGGCTGGGGGCCGGGCAGGGAGAGAGCCACGTCTATGCCCCGAGCTGCACATGGGCAGTGGAGCTGTGCAGACAGAACGACAGGTGGACTTCCCTTTGCCACAGCCTCGCTCAACTCACTGGCCTCGTGCTCGTGTTTCGTTTTTTAAGTTCTTTTTACCCAACATGGGACTCCCGCTTCCCACCCTCAGCTTCCAACTGAGTCAGCCAGGGCCCCCCACAAGGGCACACTCGTGGTGCCTTCTTTGGGGGCATCCAGGGGCAGGGAAGGGGACATGGTACTCTGCTCCCCAGGAATGGCTGTGGGGCTTGTCACGGTGGTCAGGGGAGTGGGAACCTACAGAAGATCTGGTTCCAAAGGCCCAACTGGTCCTTCCTAGGGACACCCTGCGCTGTTTTTTTTTTTTTTTTAAGATTATTTATTTATTTGACAGAGAAACATCACAAGTAGGCAGAGAGGCAGGCAGAGAGAGAGAGGAGGAAGCAGGCTCCCTGCTGAGCAGAGAGCCCAATGCGGGACTCGATCCCAGGACCCTGAGATCATGACCTGAGCCCAAGGCAGCGGCTTAACCCACTGAGCCACCCAGGCGCCCTGGGTTTCTTTTGATAAGGGAAAATGCCACTTCTCTGGAACCTGAAGGATACTCCAGAGGAACAGAAACCGTTCTGATCCGTAGCCAGTGCTTGCTAAGTGTTCGTCCTTATTTCGACGGCGGCTCGTCAAAGCCACAAGACTGGATGACTGACTTGGGGAAGAGGAGGTCCGGGGGCCCCAGTGCTCTACACTCCTTGCTACCTTTGAAACCCGCCCTGCCATTCAAGAGTCCCACTCCTACAACTCTCCCTCCATGAAGCTTTTCCTGACTTCCCTGCCTTTTCCCCTGGTGTCGAGAGAATGACCTCTAGAGTACCCTCCTTGTCCTGTCCAAAGTGGAGGTACTACTTTCTATTTTCCCTCCACGACTGGACTGCAAGCGTTTTAAAAAGGCACTGGGTGGTGTGGTGCCTGGGGCACTCAGTGGGTGAAGGCTTTGCCTTCAGCTCAGATCATGATCCCAGGGTCCTGGCATCCAGTCCCGCATCAGCCTCCATGCTCAATGGGGAGACTGCTTCCCCCCTCCCTCTGCCTGCCACTCCCCCTGCTTGTGCTCTCTACCCACACCCCAAATAAATGAATTAAAAAAAAAAAAAAAAAAAAAACTTGGGCGCCTGGGCAGCTCAGTGGGTTAAGCGTCTGCCTTCGGCTCAGGTCATGATCTCAGGGTCCTGGGATCGAGCCCCGCATCGGGCTCTCTGCTCAGCGGGGACCCTGCTCCCCCCACTCTCTGCCTGGCTCTCTGCCTGCTTGTGATCTCTGTCAAATAAATAAAATCTTAAAAAATATAAATAAAACGTACAAGTGCGCCCTCTGACCCAGGTCCGCATGTGGCTCGGGGCCGGGCACACAGTAGGGTTCGGTCGCGGTAAATGACAAGGGGTTTTGGGCACCCGCAGGGCTCCAAGCCCGGACTGTGGTGACCTCGCGCTGCTTCTCCGCTCTGCAGCCCGAGCCGACCGCGTCCTGGGCTGGCCGCCGGCCCTCCGAGCGGGCAGCCCGGGCTCCTACCGCACGGACGCGGCTCTCGGGAGGCCGGAGGCGGGGGTGGGGACTGTCGCAGCCCCGGCGGCCAGGCCAGCGGCCGGAGCTCGCGTTCCTCCGGCTCCTGCCTGGAGCCCAGGGCCGGGCGACTCTCCCCGCCTCGTGGCCGCGCAAACGCGTCGGGACAGCGAGCGGCGCGGAAGCGGACACGCCGGCCCACGGCGCCTCTGGCCGGTCCCCCGCCGTCGCCCACACGTGCCCCGCAGACCCGGGCGGGCGCCTCCCGAAGGCGGAGCGGGTTGCGGGGCGGCGCACGGCAGGCGCTCAACACACGGCCGACGGGCTGCCCCGCGGTGGCCTTTACCTCGGGCCGCCTCGCGGCCACCACGCGCCCACCACGCGGCCACCACGACAGCAACCGTCGGCGGCCGAGCGGCGGGCGGGCGCGCGCATCCTCGGGCTCGTCCCCGCTAGCGCGGGCGCGGACAAAGACCCAAAGCTCCGCCCAGCGCCCCACCGTGGGGCGGGAACTGAACCTTGGAGCTTTCTCGGTTGGCCACTTCGATGACGGACGGGGCCGCCAGCCAATAGGAGCCCGAACAAGACGCACGCGTACACAAATGCTTGAGCCCTAGCTGGGTGGAGGCGGGGAGGCGAAGCGGGCGCGCCGCGGCGGTTTGGGTCTCGCGGGGGCTTGGAGCGGCGGGTGCGCATGCGTCATCCCGGCGCCGCGCCCTCGCTACGCCGCGGGTACGGAGGAGGCGCCCTGGGGGCTGGGTCCGCGCGCCCCGCCGCGGAGCCCCGGTGCGCGGTGCGACTGGGCGGCGGTGCCCGGAGCGGACGCCGCGGGGAGGAGCCCGGCCGGCTCCGCGCGCAGACGGTGCGGCCACGGGCCAGTCCGCCGGTCGGCGGGGCCCGTCTCGGGACGGCAGGGCGCCCGGGGCGAACCCGCGGAGGAACCGCTGTAGAAAGCGAGCAGCGGGGCGCCGGCTGTGCGGGGCGGGAGGCCGGCGACGGAGGAAGGGTACACGGAGTTGGCCGGGTCCCTCGGCGGGAGAGGGGCGGGGCGGCCGGCCGCGCGCTCCTGACCGTGTGAATGGGACGTAAGTGAGTTGGCGGGAGCCTGGGTGGCCCGGTCGGTCCGGCCTGGGACTCGTGGTACCGGCCTAGGTCACGATGTCAGGGCGCTGAGGTGCAGCCGCGACCTGGCTGGTGGGCAGCGCCGACGCCGTTGGGGAGTCTCCCTCTCTCTCAAAGAAAGAAAGAAAACCTAAGAAAGGCGGTGGGGGGGGGGCGGTCCTACAGCTCAGGGTCCTGGGATGCTACAGCTCAGGGTCCTGGGATGCTACAGCTCAGGGTCCTGGGGTCCTACAGCTCAGGGTCCTGGGGTCCTACAGCTCAGGGTCCTGGGGTCCTACAGCTCAGGGTCCTGGGATGCTACAGCTCAGGGTCCTGGGGTCCTACAGCTCAGGGTCCTGGGATGCTACAGCTCAGGGTCCTGGGATGCTACAGCTCAGGGTCCTGGGATGCTACAGCTCAGGGTCCTGGGATCCTACAGCTCAGGGTCCTGGGATCCTACAGCTCAGGGTCCTGGGATCCTACAGCTCAGGGTCCTGGGATGCTACAGCTCAGGGTCCTGGGATGCTACAGCTCAGGGTCCTGGGATCCTACAGCTCAGGGTCCTGGGATCCTACAGCTCAGGGTCCTGGGATCCTACAGCTCAGGGTCCTGGGATCCTACAGCTCAGGGTCCTGGGATCCTACAGCTCAGGGTCCTGGGATCGAGCCCGGCGTGGGCTCCCTGCTTGGCTTCTCCCTCTGCCACTCCCCCTGTTCCTGTTCCCTCTGTCACTATGTCTCTGTCAAATAACTAAATAAACTCTTTTAAAACTATGAGAGTAGCATCATGGCTCCTCCAAAAGAAGTCGTAGTTGGAGGAAAGGGAGAAAGCGTTCGCAGCGCTGGGTTTCCAGACAACTGCCATGCGCGTTGTCACAATAGCCCTTCAAGGTACTCACATGCAAGAAAGGGACCCCAAAGTCACCGGAGGCCGGCAGGACACAGGCAGGAGAGGAAAGCGGAGTGTGCGGAAGGCGGGCGCGGGGCCCCGCAGGGTTGAATCGCCAGCGAGGCAAGCGCGGTGCCTGGGACGAGCGTGGTCAGAAAGCACCTGCCCAGACGGTGAAGGACTGGACTTTGTCGCCGCATGGGCGTCCCGTTGTGAAGAGCGCGGCCCTGAAGGCGGGCGGGACTGCATCGTGGCAGGCTGGCCATTGCCAGGGTCAGGACTACTGGAGAAGCAACTCTACTCTCTGGGCAAGGCCCGCCTCCAAGCCCCCTCCAAGGACGCCAAGTTTGTCGGCGATGGAAGACGAGACGGCACTAAGAAACTCGGGTCCTGCACCGCGCGGCGGGAGCAGTCACCAGAGAAAGGCCTGCGTGGCAGACCCGCTGCGGGAAAGCTGGTGCGGGAACAGCTGTGAGGTGTGTTGTCGCACGTGGCCACCGGCCACTGGGCCCTCCCAGCCGAAGAACAGTGGGTTGATGGACAGCAATGCAGAAGCGCCTGTGGACAGTGCCCTGAACAAGTGGGAGCCGGAGGGAAAGAGCACTGGAGTGTGAGTTAGGAGACCCCGTTTCTAGGCCTGTCGCCTTGGACAAGTCACTTCAGCTGTCTGAGTGTTTCTCCTCGTACGTTAAAGGACGTGCCCGCAACCAGAACTCACAGAAGCATGCGCCTCCATGCCTTCTGAAGATCTAGTTAAATCGGCTCATACAGGTGAAGACACAGGATTTCCATCACTGGGACGTGGCTTCCTCCGCTGCCCCACGGTGCGTTCCCGGTGCTGGGACTCCCGTGGTTGAGCTGGCGCACACGCGCGGAAAGTGCGGATGACCCAGGCCCCCGCGCCCCGCGGTGCCCGAGTCGGGGCCCAGGAGAGGTCTTTCAGGCTCTAGAGTTCTGTGATCCGATGGTGTTCTGTGGACTGAGAAGATGGAGCCGTCTGGTCTGCACCGTGGAGGGATTTCATCATGCCGGCTTGCAGGCGGGGTCACAGAAGCAGTGGTTGGACGGGTTCTCAGGGAACCCGCAGGAGGACACGCTGAGGACAAGCAACAGCCGGTTATCCCGTCTGGGAAGGAGGAGCCGTGCTGAGTGACGGAGGAGGAGTGTGAGAAGCAGGGGAGAACAGCTTGGGTGTCCGGTTCCGATGGCCAGGAGAGCCCGGCAGGCTCGCTCACCCCGCTGGGTGGCGCTGCTGTAGGTGTGACAGGCAGTGACAACCACAGAGCGCGGCCCGGCCGGAGCAGCCCACTGTGTCTTCCGGTTTCTGAGGTGAAGCTGGAAATCCAGATTTTTATTTGAAACCTCATGATTTGTAAGTGTTGAATACCAATTTAGATTATTTTAAAACCAGTAAAAAACCAAAACGCTGCTCCATTCTCCGATGCTCCCTTCCAAGGACTTTCTGGAAAGTTCTTTCTTTTCCCTTCTCCAGCAGATTTCTGAATCCGTGGCATTCTGCTTGCTCTGCTCCTCCACTCAGTGCCATTTGAAGTCCGCTTCCAATGTCCCACCGAACCCCTTCTGACCCGGGCAAAGGTCCCTGTGGCTAACTTCATGGAAGGGCTCCAACTGGGCTCAACTCCTCACACTCGGAGACTGAGTCTTGTTCTTTTTCAAATTTTATTACAGAACCAAGAAGTGTTCCATTGGTGTTTATTGAACCGAATGGGAACATGTTTTCAAGAAAGGCGGGCCGTCAGCCTGTAATCATCAGATTTACAGAGAGATCAAAGTCTGTGTGGGCCAAGCGAAGGCCCCGGGACTGTAAGGGAAGGAGCGTGCCGGCAGCTTTGGAGGCAGTTTGAGCAGGGAGCGCTGGGAGCACGTCGCTGTAGTTCCGGAGGAGGAGGAGGGTTGTGCTGTTGTCACACACAGACAACAGACACGTTCTGTGCAGATCACGCGCTGGGGCACTTTGGCAGCGGAGGGAAGAGGTATGGAGCACGGGGTCCTGGGGACGAGTGCCACTTAGAGTCCTTGAGATAAGAAAGGCCCGCGTGTTTGTAGGCAGGCGGCCACACCGGCAGCTCCCGCGGGGCTGGGCGGTTCAGTGAGGAGCCCAGACAAGCGCTCATCTGCAGGCCTGGGGCCCTGGGGTTGCGGGGGGGAAGGGGCCGCGGGGCAGGACGGGGACTGTGCGACAGGACTGGGGCTGTGGGCCATCTCCCAGCCCTCACCCTCCGCTGGCTGTGCTCCTTCGGCTCACTCTGGTTTGCCGGGGACTCTGTCTTCCGCTGCCCTTCCTCCTTGACCCCTGTCAGGGATGTGTCTGTGCCCGGGGTTTAAGCCACCTCGATGCTAGTGACTGATTCTAGGTCTGGGACGGAAGCGTCTCTCCGGAGCCTCGCATCTGTGTGTCCAGCTTCACCAGTGGCTCGGTGTCTTTATGAAGGAAACCGGTCCTTCCTCCTTAATTCTTCCTCCTGGTAACGGTCACGGTGCTTTCGCAGTTGTCCAAGCCACATACATGTTTTCACGGCTCTCCCTCCCCTTCCCCACACGTGTACGTGTGAGTAAGAACACACTTGTATTTTGTGTACTCTGTTTCTTTTGACTTACTACTGTCCTACCACTGTATCATGTCAATAAATTTTTTTTTTACATTTTTAGTGGCTGCCTGGCATTATCTCCTCAGGTAGTAAAGTCTACAGTCTTGAAAATTGTTCTCTTTCTTCAGGGCACCTGGGTGGCTCAGTGGGTTAAGCAGCTGCCTTCGGCTCAGGTTATGATCTCAGGGTCCTGGGATCGAGCCCCACTTCGGGCTCCCTGCTCAGAGGGGAGCCTGCTTCTCCCACTCCCCCTGCTTGTACTCTGTCTCTCTCAAATAAACAAAATCTTTTTAAAAAATCTTAAAGCAAATAATTATTTTTAAAAAATTGTTTCCATGGGGTACCTGAGTGGCTCAGTGGGTTGAGCGTGCAACTCCCCCTCTCTGCCTGCCTCTCTGCCTACTTGTGATCTCTCTCTCTGTGAAATAAATAAAATATTTTTTAAAAAATTGTTTCCTTTATTATACATAGCACTGAATGTATCAGTACATATCTTCTATTTCCTTATATTTAACACTAAGAACTGAAAAGAAGGCCAAGGAGTGTGACATCTGAAAAGCTTTTAATACATATTGCCAAACTGGCCTTCTAGAAAATTGTCCCAGAAGTGTATGGCCCACTGGTTGCCTATACCTTTGTTAGCGTTGGATACTATTATTTTTATGTTTTCTAATGTGGTAAATGGTACCTGAGCCTCTAGCTCCCAACCCCCATCTTTCTGTCCAGTCTGGTCGGTGCCACGACTGCCCCGGGGACACAGCTCACTGGGAGGGTGGGGGGACAGGGGACGGCCGGCTCCTAGGGGACGGTTCTCAGTCTTCCGCAGTTTGCTCAGCTCCTGGCCCCACGTGTGCTGCTCTTGGGCACAGAGCTTTCTTTCTGGTGATTCTCCAGATCTTCCCTGATCGACCTCTTTTTCCTAAGTCCCCACCTCGGGAAGGACGTTTTTCGTCGCTGCTTGTTGGCGCTGACCTTGCAGGGGTGCGCCTGGGCTGTCTTCCCCTATAGAAGCAGCGCCGGCTCTGGGAACGGTGTCCCTGCCTTCCCTTGCCCAACAAGCAAACACACTCCAGGCTCTCCGACACCGGGAAAGGAGAGTCCTGTCACCCACTTGGGCTCTCATGCTGCTGCCTTCTTTTCTCCTTCCTGCGCCATCCAGCTTCTGCCAAGGGGAATCGGGAAGTCGTCCTCACTGGCCCGAGTTCCACCCCATCTTCTCTCCCGAAGCCACAGTCTTCCGGGGCCCCCACGCAGCCTCACCGCGGGGAGAAGGCCAGGGCTGTGCCCCACCCTTCAGTCAGTAGCTCGAGGCGTGGACGGGCCCTCGCTGCCACCGGGTCCCAGCGGCGTGGCTCTGCCCTCTCCCTGCTCTCTCGGCTCCGGAGAGCGGCCGTGGTCCTGCGGGCCATAACCCTCGCCTCTGTGCTCAGGCTCAATGCCGCAGTCCGAGAGCTGCCGGGCAGCGCGTTCCTGCAGTGTGCCAGGTGCTTCCACACGTAAGCGCCTCTGCTCCTCCCTCAGGAGTCACGGGAGGCGCTCACGGTCCCCGTCCCTGTCACGGGGAGACTGGCAGAGCGTGGTAGCCTTCCACGTGCCTAGGAGTGCTTGGGCCTGTGTGGCATTTCGCCGCGTCCTCTCTTCTCTCGGTGCTGGACACGGTTGACCCTGTCAGCCCGGCCTTCAGGGCTCCCCTCTGACGCCAGCCCCTCGTCCTCCCAGTGCCCCCCGTGGGCTCAACCTCCACCCAGCCGAGCGAGCCCTGGAGGCACCTGCCCGCCCCCCGCCCGCCTGCTCGCTCTGGCTTCCCTCTCTGGGCCCCTTCCTCCGCCCCGTCCAGATGCCGCTTCTCCATTAACCTTCAAACTCTCCACCGACACATTTAGCTCTACCTCTTCCAACCCCCACCCTTAGTATTTTTTGCTTTTATCATATTTTCCTCTGTCTCAGGGATTTCTGTAAATGTCTGTCCGCGTGACTAGTCTCGTACATTCTCGGAGGCTACGGACGGTCTCTTAGGCCTCTTTGTACCTTCCGCACTAACCCCACGACCGGCTGGTGTCCTGAGGAGGCGTGCGTGTGTCATGTACAAATGTTAGTTTGGCTTCAGCGTCCAGCTTCCAGGCTCTGTCCGGTGGGCTCTTTCCCCAGGAAACTGCCTTCGGGGAGGGAGCACTCGGGAAGATGGAAGAGATGAGAGACGTCCCTGAGAAGAGAGATCGCCCTTCCCCGTTGGATGCCGACATAACTAGGGCTCGAGAGGCTTCCCACAGTTCGTCGGGTGGAGGGAAGCTGGGGCTGGGGCCTGGAGGCAGCTGTGCCCGGCTCGAGCCCGGCTGCACGACTTGCGAGGACGGCAGGGCACACGTTGCTTGAGGTCCCGGAGCCTCGGTGAGCACCGACCCCGGGCGAGCAGGACAGAACATCCCCAGGACAGGGCCAAGATGGGGAGCGCAGGAGATGTCAGAGGGCGCCCTAACGGCAGGAACACATCAGGTACGTTCAGAATGGGCTGCATCTGCGTCCACTTCAGTACGAAGGTGCCAGCTTTCCCGGCGGTCCGCGTCCACGCGCACGAAGCGACAGCACCCGCGCCTCCCGCCCTGCCCTGCCCGGCCCTCCCGCGGCTCGCTCGCGCCGGAGGGGGCAGTACCCGCCGCGACCGCCAGGGGGAGCACGCGCGCCGCAGACGCCCCGGGGCACCCGCTGGGGACCGCACGCGCCGCCGCCCGTCCCCGTCCCTCCTCCGGGCACGCGTGGGGCTCTCTGGCCGTACGACTCCCGGGGCGTCTGGCCGGCGGCCCTCCGCAGAGGACCGGACCTGGACGGGAGCCCGGAGCCCCGGGACCCGCGCGCCGGCGTCGCCCCTGATCCGCGAGCCGCCGACGGCCCCCCCGGGAGAGGCTCTGCTCCCGGCGCCTCGGGGCCGCCGCGAACCCGCCCGCAGAGCGCCGCAGGGTCGAACCCGCGTCTGGCCTCCCGCTCGGGCCTACGCTCCCGCGGCCCCGCCGACCCTGGGCCTGGGGCGGGGGACGGTCCCGGTCAGCACCGGGAGGCCCGCCCCGCCGCGCGCGCCCGCCGAGCCGCAGCCCCGGGGACTGCAGCGGACGCGGGCTGCGCTCCGGGGCCAGGCGCGAGCGGGCGGGGGAGGCGGCGACCCCCGCGGCCGGCCCCGCGCGCTCCCGCCGACGTGCCCCTGCGCGGCCCCCCGGAGGCGTGTTGGGTCTGCGGACACCAGGGGGCAGCACGAGGCCACGAACCGCGAGGCGCGCCTCGGCCGGGCCGCCCGCACGCCCGGGCCCCGGGTCCGCGCGCCCCACGCGCTCCCGTCGTGCAGGCCCCCAGCGGGCCGCGGGCGAGGGACCCGGGGACCCGGGGGCCCGGGCGTCCTCTCTGGGCTTGCTTGCGCAGAGCTCCTCGGATCCGATCTCCAGCCTCCAAAAGGGAACAAGAAGGGGGTGTTGGAACGAGACTGAAAACCTGGGTGCGGGGAAGGGGGCGTCTGCGTAGGGCGCCCCAGCCCAGACTGAGCCGGAGAAGAGCTGCGTGCGGAACCTTGTTTTGTTGTTTTGTTTTAATAGCGGTGGCCTGAGGACGTCATTCCCTCACCCAGCCCTGCCCCCCGGACCCTCAGACACCAGACCCCATCACCTTTCCCACCAAAGCAGAAATCAGGCATGTAGCTAACGGGAACTCGTCATTGTATCCCTCCGTCAACTACCGGTTCTTCCTCCGCCCAAAGCCAGGGCCCCTTGAGAAAACCGCATCTCATCTCGGCCAGGCCACCTGGAAAGGCTCCTGAGACACGAAGCCAGGGGCTGACCAGGCCACCACCCATTCCGGTGCTCTAGGGGCAGACACAGTCCCCGTGGAAGCAGGCGCCTTCTCCTTGGCCCCACTCCAAGATGGAATCCTCTTTCCGGACCATTTCCACTCCTTCTGCTCAACTCAACCTCTTTTTTCTTTTCTTTCTTTCTTTTCTTTTTTTTTTTTTTTAAGATTTTATTTATTTATTTGAAAGACAGATTACAAGTAGGCAGAGAGAGAGGAAGGGAAGCAGGCTCCGTGCTGAGCAGAGAGGCAATGCAGGCTCCATCCCAGGACCCTGAGATCATGACCTGAGCCAAAAGCAGAGGCTTTAACCCACTGAGCCACCCAGGCGCCCCTCTTTTTTTCTTTTTTCTTTTCTTTTCTTTTCTTTTTTAGATTTTACTTATTTATTTGAGAGCGAGCATGAGAGGGGAGAAGGTCAGCGGGAGAGGCAGACTCCCCATGGAGCTGGAAGCCCCCGAGACTCCAGGACCACAGCCTGAGCTGAAGGCAGTTGCTTAACCAACTGAGCCCCCCGCAGGCGCCCTCAACATCTTAATTAGTGGAGTCCCCATGGCCGTGCAGCCCAGCAATGCCCTCCGCATTTCCTTGAGCATGGTGGGGCCAAGACCACCGCCTCATCCTGTCTTCTCTGTTGGTGGGCAGTGGGCTGGGACGCTGCGGTCCTCCCTAGTCCTCCCTGGTGCCTCCAGACCTCACTTCTTGCCATGCTTCGCCTTTGACCGCGCAGCCGTCACACATAATGCGTATGTGTGTCCGCATAGAAAGCACTTGGAACACAACTCCATGTCGACGATGATGGTTCTGTTTCTGACGATCCGTAGCATGTTACAGTTCATAAGGACTTTCACCTGCTTTGTCTAATTCATCCGTCCGCTCATTCATTCATTCATTCCACAAATATTCACCAAACACCTGTTACAGGCCTGTCACTCTTCCAGGCACTCAATAGAGAAATGGTGCCCATGGACACAGTCCTGCCTTCCTGGAGCTTTCATGGAAGCTTGTGGTTTTCTCTCTCAGCTGACACCTGCGAGCTGCGTTGTGCTGGGATCTTGGCTTTGGACAGAATGTCAGAAACCAGCTACTTCAATCACGTCCCCAAATCAGAAATTCCTTCTACATCTTCCCTGGGTGGCCATTCTTGGCCGAACGTCCTCCCCAGCCATTTGAGCCCTCTTCCTCCAGCCAAACCTACTGTGCTTCCTTATCTCTTTGTCTTGATTCCCTGATTCTCCTCATCGGCCCATTAACTGACCGGCATCACTGACCGGCACCACTAACAGCTGCGGGCCACCGCCTTTCTCCCGAAGCTTTGCGAATAGTTCCTCTTTTTCAAGAACGGTTTTAGGGTGTCTCCCACACCAGCTCAGGTAAGCCTCCAGGCCATGCAGGAATTATTCCCGCACTTTGCCTAGGATGGGGGCCACCCCTCACCCAGGCAGAGGCCCCAGGGCTGTCTGTGGCCCATCCTCTTCTCCACACTCTTGCCTACCAGAAGCTCCTTTAAGATGAGCTTAGTCCAGGGGCGCCTGGGAGGCTCACTGGGTTAAGCCTCTGCCTTTGGCCGGGTCATGATCTCAGGGTCCTGGGATTGAGTCCCGGGATTGAGTCTCTGCTCAGCGGGGAGCTTGCTTCCCCCCCACTCCCGCCAACCCCCTCGCCATGCTTGCCTGTCTGCCTGCTTGTGATCTCTCTCTCTGTCAAATAAATAAATTAAATCTTAAAAAAAAAAAAAAAAAGATGAGCTCAGTCCAAAGTAGGGTGACAATCCTCATCTTTCTTGACCTGGATGTGGCTCTCCCTACTAGAGCCAAGGATGGCATTAGCTTTTAGCTGCACTGGGATAGACGACCTCACTGGATGTCACTGGTTCATAGTGAGTTTGTATTTACACAAACATTCAGGTCTTACTGGTCCACGGTCTGGTTGCAAGTGCTCACTCCTGTCTTTCGCTTTCCCCCGTGTTCTGTACGCTGGGGGCCTGTGCATCCTTCAAGGACCACACCTCATGCCACCTCCTTCGGGAAGCCTGTCCTGATTGCACATCACCTCACTTTACTGTTGTCTCTTTCTCTCTCCGCGGACTTTCTGTCTGACTTTCCCAGCACACATCCCGTCCAGCTGCACAGGCCAGCAGCCAGCATCCTTCTCTGCACTCTCCAATCGGGGCATAGTCCTCATTGCCCTGCGGGTCCCTTAGTGCTTTGCTGTATAGGTATCCAGCAAACACTTGTCAAGTGAGCACATCTTATACCTAAAAAATTCATATTTTGTCCCTCCACGTGTAAATACTGTATACACTCCTGCAGGGTTTTGTGACCAAATGGTTTCCGTGGTCCTGGGGCTCAGTCCCTGCTCTGCGTTTGTGCTGAACCTCTGCCAGGAGCTGTGTACGGTGTCCCCGGATGCCTGCGGTGATCCGGTGAGGGGGGCATCACCTCTGTCTCACAGATGAGGGAATGGAGGCTAGGACTGACGCCGATGGTGTCATTTCTGCCACTCTGCTGCTTTTCAAGAGCCAAGACGTGCCCTTCTGGGGACCAAGTGTGTCTAGGGGCAGGGGACCCAAACAGGCAGCTCTTGGGCAAAGCTGGGGACCCCTGCAGAGTTTAGGATAGGCTGCTAGCAGCTGCTCTGGGTTCTTTTAACCCCACCCTTTAAAATTTTATTTATTTTTTTTAAAGATTTTATCCATTAATTTGATATGTAGAGAGAGAGATGTCACAAGTGGGCAGAGACTCAAGCAGAGAGAGAGAGGGGGAAGCAGGCTCCTGGCCAAGCAGAGAGCCCTATGCGGGGCTTGATCCCAGGACCCTGAGATCATGACCTAAACTGGAGGCAGAGGCTTAACCCACTGAGCCCCCCAGGCGCCCCCCCTCCTTTTTCAAAGTAAGCTCTACGTCCAACATGGGGCTTGAACTCAAGACCCCAAGATTAGGAGTCGTGCTCTCTACTGACTGGGCCCGCTGGGTTCCCCATACACGAGAGAAGACTTTTTTTTTTTTTTTTAAGCAGTAACTCCTTGAGGTTCTTGACCAGATCACAAAGCAGCAGGAAGGGCGGTTGAGGGATTGGGTGTGTGGAAGGCACCGAGGCAGGGGAACCCGCGGGAAGACACTGCTGTTCCTTGCAGGCGGGACTCTCCCCACCCCTCCCGAAGAGCCCTCTCGCCTTTAAGTCTCTGCTGAGAAGCCGCGGGCTTTCTGGAGGCTCCACCCTTCGTCCCACACCGGGTGTCCCGGCCCGTTTACAGCCCTCGATGGGGACTCTGGGCTGTGTGATGCCCCGGGCTGGGTCTTCTGCGCGCGCACACCCCTCCCAGGGCCAGCCGGGCTCCCCCGCAGCCTCTCTGCCCCGTCTGCGAAGCCCCCTTTGGTGACACAGTAATGACCGACGAGAGAAGGAAGGGAAAAGCCTCTAGAATAAATGACTTTCCAAGGGAATGCGGCATTTTCGTGTCCTGTCCCCACAGTTCTGCAGGCAGAGCTGAAGCCCAGAGTGCAGGAACCGCTCCCGGACGTCCCAGGTCGGGGAGACTCAGAGACGCCGCAACCGGGCTGAGGTTCGGGGTGGGGAGAGAGCCACCGAGCAGCTCGTCCGGGGTCCCCCTCCCGGCGGGGGGCTGATCCCCGGAGGCCCCGGCTGGCCGCCCCGCGCCCGCCCCTCGCCTGGATTCCCAGCGTCGCGGGCTCCCGAGAAGAATGCGGCTCCGCGGCATAAGTGACCTTTCACCCCGCAGACGAGCTAAGTTTGTTTTCTCCTTTTCTGTCTGTCCCGCAGCGGGAGGGAGGGGGAAATGGGCTGGGCCTTGTCGAACTTTCTCCCGCGACAATACCCTAGAGGAGTTGAAGTGCGGGGAGTAAAGGATCTATTTATTTTGGCTCAGGAGGGACAATGTAAGCAGATGGTCTTTGATGGGATTAGCGGCGTAATCTCTAAGACCCTGGTAAATTGGAAAATGATCCATTATATTCCAGGAACCTTTGGCGGCTTCGGCTCCTGGGGAGGGAGGGGCAGGGCCCAGGGGCACCTTGTTAGAACGGACCCCCCTCTGGGAGCAGCCCAGTCCCGCGGGAGAATTTGGGAAGGAGTTCGTTAGCTGCCCGGGCCGGCCCCTCTTCTCCGGAGAGAGCGCAGAAATCAGAACTCACCCTGCGCCGTCTCAGAACTCCTCATTGGCCTCCCCTCCCTCCTCGGGAGGCTGCTGCAGGGTCCTGGCGACCACCCCCCCTTCCTAGTCCCAGGGTGCTCACCGGGACTCTTGTGAAGAGACGGAGATCAACTCTCCTGCCTTGGAAGGCAGGATGTTTTTCTTAGAATCCCAACTGTGTCCCTCCCACTGGATTTCCAGTCTGTTGCCCACTCCCAGCCCCACAGCCCCCTGAGGACTGCGGGGGACCCCCTCCACCCCATCCCTGGGCAGCCTGGCCGAGCCTGGGCCAGGGAGAGGGGGATGGGCAGCCGCCACAGGGATCAGCCGCTGGGGGGGTGGGGATGTGAAAGGGGAGAAGGGGCCTTGAGGAACCACCCGCCCAACCCTCCAGTCTCCCCGCTCACCTCCGTGCCCCAGAGCCCAAGCGCCTCCAGGCCTAGGAGCCCCTCCATCTGGAGAATCTGGGCTGGAGGTGGGGGCATATGAGAGCCTCAGTCTGCGTGAGGGGTGGTGTAGCGGGCCGGGTCCAGAAGCTGTCGGTCCTGTGTGTTAAGATCTTCATCTCCATGGGACGCAGCAGCTTCTATAGAAACTTGGATGCTCAGAACGTCTGGTCTCCGAATAACCGGGTGAGGGGGGGCATCAGGAAGCTCGGCACGGTACAGACAGGCTTGGCGACTTGCGGCAGGCCCCAGGTCCATGCCCACAGAGCCCTGGAGGGAACGCAAGCTCAGCGTAGCGGGGTCGGCTCACGTCGCTAAATGCGTGACGTGATGTGTTTACAGCACACCTTTGTTTATTCATGTCAGCACCTGAATCCTGTCCAGAACTTTCCGTAGTTGCTGAACAGGTGTCTGATTGCAATTGTATCTGATTCACAGATTTAATTTAGGGGAATCCAAAACCCACACACAATCAAAGTGTGCATTTGTCCATACACAGAAGCCACACTTTTTTGAAAGGAAGCACATACATGAGGGGGGCCGGCGGGGGGCACAGAGAAGTCACTCAGCTCCAAACAGAGATGCCAGCCCCTCTAAGTGTGTCAGCCCCGCTGGGGGGTGCGGTTTCCAGGAGGAATTTGGCTTCTACAACATTTTATTTGGGGCTATTTCAATGTATAAAGATCTATCTTAGTTTATTTTAACATTTTTTAACAGATGGATACCTTATGATGTGTGTATTTTTTAAAAGATTTTATTTATTTATTTGACAGACAGAGATCACAAGTAGGCAGAGAGGCAGGGAGAGAGAGAGGAAGGGAAGCAGGCTCCCTGCTGAGCAGAGAGCCCGACGTGGGGCTCGATCCCAGGACCCTGAGATCATGACCTGAGCTAAAGGCAGAGGCTTAACCCACTGAGCCACCCAGGCGCCCCTAATGTGTGTATTTTTTAAAACTTTGTTTATAGAGTGATCTCTTCGCCCATCGAAGGGTTTGACCGCATGACCGTGAGATAGAGTCTCCTGCTCTACCAACTGAGCCAGACTGGGGCCCCTAATGTATGTTTGTTTGGGTCTTTTTTTGCTTTGAGGTATGTGTGTGTGTGTGTGTGTGTGTGTGTGTGTTGAGATCGCCTGAGCTGACACAGGGATTTGCAGACCGGTCAGAGCAGGCAGGCAGAGGGCAAGGCCGCAAGCTCTGTGTACCCCAGTCCTCCTCTCTACTGTCCTCTCCCCCCAGGACAAAAATCACAGAGTTGAGGGGACAATCCCGAACTGTAAGAAAGCTACAATTTCTTGAGTGTGAAGGCCAAGCTGGCACACTGGGCACATTAATTCTCTGAGTTCACGGCACGGGGATGTAGGCTTCCTCTCCTCATTTTACCTGTTGGGAAGAGAGACTCAGAGAGGTAACGGAACTGGCTTAGGGTCACACAGCCAGTTACACGGTGGGCTGCCATGGCACACCGTGCTCCTCTCAACACCGGGCTCCCTTCCGCAGAGCCCCCTGGTGTCCCCACGGACCCTCTCCCCGGAACGCCGGGCCTGGATGCTCACCTGCGGCAGAACTCTCTGGGGAAGCCCTCCTCCTCCCTGTTCTCCGAGGGGGTTTCTCCGGGGAAGCACCTCACTCCTCACCCCCCACCCCCACGGTAAGGGTTTTCTCTCAGGTTAGCTCATTCTCGGCCCCAGATTAAGACACAATACATTTACTGATGAAGTCGAAAATATTCTGGGCTGGGACTGACCCGGCAGGTCTGGGCTGGTCTCCTTCCCTCCTGGCTCAGGTCCCTCTGCACTGGGAGGACCTTCCTTCACCGAGGAAAGCGCTGGACACAGAGGTGCGGCCAAGGCAGCTGGGCTGGTCACTGGCTGCCCGTCACCCCTGCCACGCCTCCCGAACCCACAGAGGTCTGGGGCAGAGGAGGGGGCTGGGAGGCATTTACTCAGGTGTTCTGAGAGTGGAGGGCCACCCGACGCTGAGGTCAGCTGGGGCTGAGTTCAGATATTAAGCTCTGGACGGAGCCAGCCTCTCAGTAGCCAGGAACGCCCTGCACCTGCAACTCCCGGAGGCCCAGGCAGGCCGCCGCTTAGGTCCCTGCTCCGGCCGGAATGTTAGAACTTCCCGGAGGCACCCAGGCCTCAGCTCTCCATCCCCTTCCCTGCTCCGGAGAACCACAGACGGGGCCCGCGTGGTCCATGCGGTCCTAATTCTTTGGAGGCTGGATCACTGGGCCCCTTGGAAACCTGGGTCTAGGGGCAGAAGTGGGCGGCTTCAGAAGAAAAGGGAAGGGGCCCCCAGCGCCGCTGGAGGGCGGGGGAGGGTCGCCAGGCCTCTGGCCAGACTCGGGGAGGGGCGCGGCGCTCCTCCGCCGCCCCGGTCGCTCGCTTCTCCTCCGCCCTATTTCCCTGAATCTGCTTCTCTCCGCCTCGTTTCCTGCCCCGGCCCCTGGTTCTGGGCCCCCTGCCCCCGCGCTGTCCGTCTGCTCTTCCTCGTCCCGGGCTTGCCAGGCTCCCCGGCTGCCCCAGCTTCTCCGGGGACCGGTTGCTCAGCTCCACGGCGCCGCACCACGGCCGGGCCTTCCCGCCTCGCGCTCACGCACGGGGGGCGCACGGGGAGTGGCGTGGCCACGGCCGCTGGCCCCCGCGCTCCCACGGGTGCCGGCGTCGAGAGCCTCCGCTTGGCGCCGCGAATCCGGAGACAGCGTCTACAAGGGCCTGGCGGCCGAAGCCGCGAACCCGAGGGAGGACCGAGCCGGGGGGATGGGCGTGCCCGAGGGAGGCTCTTCTCCGCTTTATTCCCCGGGGCCGGCTCGGAGCGGACGTGGGGGGGGGGGGCGGGGCACGGGCACAGCCTCGAGCCGGGCTTTTCGCCGGACCCGGGTCCCGGGAGCGGGCCGCCGGCGCAGGAGACCCCGCGCCCCCCGGTTCCCGCGGCCCCCGGACCCCGCGCCCCCCGGTTCCCGCGACCCCTGGACCCCGTGCCGCCTGCTTCCCGCAGTGCCCCGAATCCCGCAGACCCGCGTCCTGCATCTCCCCACGTCCCGCGGCCCCGTCCCGTGCCCCGCCCCCGCTTCCCGCGGCAGTCCGCGGTCACCCCAGTCCGAGCCCCACCCCCGGCCCCGATCTCTTCGACCTCCGCTGTCCGCGGCCCCCGCTTCCCGAGCTGCCCCCCCCGCGGTCTCCCGGATCCCGCGACCCCGGATCCGTGCCCCCCCACCCGCCCGGCTTCCCGCGACCCCCCGCTCCTGCAGCCCCCAAATTCCCGCGGCCCCAGATTCCCGGAGCCCCCGACCCTGCAGCCCCCCCGTTTACCGCCCCCCCCCCGCTTCCTGCAGCAACCCCCCCCCCCGTCCCGTGCCCCCCAACTCCAACGCCACATCGCCCCGTCTCGGCCTCTCCCCTCGGGCGCCTTGAAGCCTTTTCTTTTCCATTTTGTTAACTTGTCTTTCCCGCCACTTAATTTAACGTTAAGATCTTTGTTATGTTTTCCTTTCATTTTATTCAACATTATTTTATCCCTTCTGTTTTAATGACTCCGATTCAAATGGATTCTGTTCTCTGTTTCTGATTCCCTTTTTCTTTCAACGCTCTACGTCCCTTCGGCCATCTCAGCCTCTGGGGTGCCCCCGCGGCTGTGTGCCCCAGAAGGAGCCGCGCCCCACCTGCCCTGGTGCCGGCGGAGCCCCCGGCTGGACTCACTGGGAAGCGGGAGCCGAGCTGCCAGCGCCCAGAGAGCGCTACCGGACCAGGGGCGCAAGGCGTGTTCCCCTCTGGCCTGGCCTGGCCGGGCCTGACCCTGGGCAGCAGGCGTGGGGGGGGGTGAGGGGGTGTGCATGGACAGGCCCACAGTTCACACCCGGCCGGCGCCGATCCCTAGACACGCACCGGCAAACACCGAGATCAACCAATGTCACACCTGCAGCCCCAGACCGTGAAAACAACACCACACTCACAGAGCGGGGACATAATGGACACAGGAGTGATCAGCACACGCGCACCAGCGAGCACTGCACACTGTAAACAGACATGACTCAGACACGAAAACCTACTTGCACACACGGCAGCTGGGGGGGGGGCGGCTTCGGCGCTAACTCAGACCATCCCAGTGTGACCCTCCGCAGCATGGCAGTGCAAGGGCACCTGCCTGGTCTCCCCCGGCGGGCATCGTCGTAGCCAGACACACAGCCATGGGTTCAGTACCTCCGCCTCACCGAGGCTGGAGGGACTCCCAAGATGGGGAGTCCTGGCTGCTGGTGTAGCGGCAGGATCCAGCCCAAATCTGGGAGCTTGAGCCCCGGGAATGAGCGCCAGTCCTCAAAGCAGGCGGAAACCAGCGCTGCTCGGAGAAAATGGCACCACGTTAGAGTATCAGGCCGCGATCCGAGTGCCAGCAAGGCTTCCCAGTCGCCTGTAGCACGCGCAGTGCTGGTGTCGGGCCAGCTGCCCACTTAGAGACCATTATTTGTGTGAAAAGGAGCAGAAAAGATGCATGTGGTTCTAGGAATCAAAGTAACACATGTATACAAATATAGGTACCAGTACACACCTAGGGGGATGGAAAGCAGAGACTCTCCAGCTCCCCCGCGTCGAGACCGAGCTGACGTGCCAGCCCGAACCTCTGTGGCCCGGTGTGGGGTTCTTTCCAGGGCAGATGGGGTGGACAGTGGAGTCTGGCCATAGGCAGGTGTGAGTCGGTGCAGACCCGGCTGGGCAGCTGGGTGAAAACACAAACCCGATCGGGTCACACCCGGGGCATGCTCCACATAAAGCTCCTGACCCCCACGTGGGGCACGAGGAGGCAGGCGGTGCGTGGTGACGGACGTCCCACAGGATGGCCTGCGACACGGGTGCCGCAGGAGAGAAGATGGGCTCGGAGAGATGCCTGTGTACACGCAGGACTCCCGAGGCTTGGAACTGAGTCGCTGCACGTGAAGCTGCGGAAGAAGTAGGGGAGCTGGGAAGAGAGAGGCCAGGGTCGTCCTGGGGAAGCCCTGGGGGGGGGGGGGGGATCCGTTGTCCTGACGCCTCAGAGGCGTGCAGGGGCTGCGCCTGACCAAGCTGTGTCTGGGCTGTGTCTGCCCATTTCTGGACTGAGCCTGGACGAGAAGCAGGCAGGAGGAAGGGCCACGTCCCAGGTCTCTAGGGTGGGACAGGGAAATGCAGGCTTGCCCCCACCCCGAGCCCACGGGGCGGGCTGGCTGTCGCTTTGGAGGTCTGCCCTGTCCTTGACTGGGTTCCTGGTGCCTTTCTTGTAGGTCTGGGTCTCTACCTCTGTATTGCTGGGCCACAAAGACACGCAGCTGACCCAGGAGCCGGTAGAAGGACGAATTCGTTCTGCGGAGGTCAAGCTCATGGGTGATCAAGTCCGTCCATCTTGCTGGTTTCTGTATTTCTGTGATAGTACCTTTTCACGTTTGTGCAAAAATCCAAGTCTGGCCTTGAAGGTTTGTTTTCTGGGGTGCCTGGGTGGCTCAGGCAGTTAAGCATCTGCCTTTGGATTGGGTCAAGAGTTCCAGGTCCCAGGATCAAGTCCCGCGGGGGCTCCCTGCTCCGCAGGAAACTGCTTCTCTCTCTGCCTCTGCTGCCACTCCCCGGCTTGTGCTCACTCTGGCTCTTACAAATAAATAAATAAAATCTAAAAATAAAGAAGAAGAAGAAGAAAGAAAAATAAAGTTTTTTTTTTTCTTTCAGTCCTTTGGCTACGGTCTCTCTGGGGGTCTTTTCTGTCTGTTTCTCTCGAGGAGCCTTCCCCTTCGACGTCACACCCCTCAAGAGCAGTCTAGGCCCTCAGGCTCGGTTTCGGTAACCCTCCCCCGCCCTGCCCCCCAGTATTGCCTACTTTAAAGTTTGCCTCAGGTGGTCCACGGCTTGCTTTCTTGGGCGGGCCGCCGGACAAGTCTGGGGGCACAGCAAGGCCTGTGGGGCCCCTCAGACAGGAGGTGGAGGCCTCTCCTCTTCCGAGTGGAGTGGAGGGAAGGGTGTCGTGAGGCTCCGAAACCCATGGCCAAGGGCCCTTGGAGTTCCACCCGGCCAGGCAGGGGAGGCACCTGGGGACATCCAGGTGGAGAGCCCAACGGTGAGGACAGCGACCAGACACCCTGCGGGAGGAGGAGGGGCTGGAGTCTACCTCTGTGCCCGACCATCCTGCGGGTAGAACGACACCGGGACCTATTTACTAGGTGGCTCAGTCAGGGCTCCGGGCGGGGGGGGGGGGGGGGGGGCGGGCTTGGAACGTGGGGTGTGTGGGGGCAGGGACAGCAGCCGCCCGTGTCCACTGTGGACTGCACCCCACAGAGAGCATGCGGCCCCCTCCTTCCAAAGAAGCAGGCCCCCCCACTGCCCGTGTTCTCCCCCAGTCTGGATTCCTTGCGCCCCTCTGGTGGGGGGGGCTTTGCCCCCACCTGCTCTGGTCCTCAACTCCTGGGAACTGGGGGGGGGGTGTCTGTCTCCCTGTCTCTGTCACTCCAGGTCCTGGGGTCTCTGTCTCTCCAAGCTCACCCCAACCCCCCCTGGGGAATTTACCGACTTCTCCGGAGCCCCTCCCTGCTCTTCCCAGAATAACACGAGGGAAAGTGTCCCACACCCTGGGCCCCTCCTCCAGGGCTGCGGGCCCCTCTGCCGGTGTCAGATAATTGCTGGTGTGCCGCTCTGAGGAGCCCGAGCGGATCCCAGCGAAGGAGAGAGGGAGAGAAATAAATAATAATTTGCTTCCATTCAGCGTATATAGGTTACTTGATTTGCATATATGCTAATAATGCTATAATTACCCTGCTGTTCTGGTCTATGATCAAGTTCTATAAATACACGGATAGCAGAGTGAGGCCTAGCAGCACCACGCCAAATTATAAGTGTGCGTCTGTGTGCGTTTACGTGTCCCCTAAATCCAGGAACCTCTCTTTGTTACCACAGGCCCCTCCGAGGCCGATCTCCGCTACCCTCCTGTGCTCGGAGACAGCTCCGGCGGGGGAGGACGAAAGACCGAAAGACGGGCGGGCCTGAAGGAGAAAATATTCCGGGTTATATGTGATTTTTTTCGTATTGATCTGTTCATGAATAAATTACTACTGTTTTTCGGAGGATCAGAGATTTCCCCCAAATCCTTGAACCTGTACTTCCTGAATGCCCTCACCTCCTACAGGCCTGTCCTTGGGGTGCAGGTAAGCCGCAGGGAGAGCCCCCGGCTGAGCAGGGCTGCTGAGAAGAGAAGCTTGCCAGCGGAGGGTGAGGGGTCCCTTTCCCCAAGGCACCCCCGCACTCAGCTCCCTCCTCACCTGCTCCCCATCTCAGGACGTGTCGGGGGGAGGCTCCGGAGCCCAAGCCCGCCCCGCCCGTGCAGATGTTTGGGGGATTGGTGGCAGAGGGGGAGGGGCCTGCATCCACAGCTGTCTGCTTTAATTATAATTATCCTCTTTTGCTTCCTTTCTGGCTAATGAGGGGGGATTAGGTTTTTGTTTTTGGTTTTTTTTTTTTTTTGCTCCCTTTTCTCCCCCCCTTTCCCTGGAGTTGAGGGGTGGGGTGAATTCAGGGTCCTCCTCCCCTTCCTCCCCAGGCCCTGGTTACTGGGAGAAAGGCAGACTCGGGAGAGTGGGGACAGTGTGAAGAGATTTGCAGGAACAAAGGGAGGACAGGTTTGGATTGCTGGACACGTCCCAGAGCTGGAGAGACCCCCTCCATCCCACCGGCACCCCCCAGCCCCCAGACAAGGAGCTCAATGTCTTCCAGCCGGTGAGAAAGGAGCTAAAGGGAGCCCAGGCCTGGGGGGGGGGCACAAAATTAGTCTCAAAGGATCTTTATTTCTGAGCTAGTGAAGCAGATTAATCAAGGGGAGAGCAAAATGATCATAATGGGACCGATGAGGGGAGGGGGCTGAGGCCGGAGTGGGGCGCGGTCTGGCCGCCCCCTCCCCCGGTCTCCCTACTCCGGTGCGGAAGGAAGAGCCAGGCCTGCGGACCCTGACCTAAGCCCTCAGAGTCCCCCTTTCAAAGCTGAGGGACGCCGGCCCGGAAGGTGGCTGGGAAGGCGCCAGGGAGAGGAGAGCCCCCCCCAACCCCGCCCCAGCGGAGGGAGGTAACGGGAAGAGGGACACTGAAAGCCATGGGGGAGGGGGAAAGAGGGAGCCGGCAGGGACTCAAGTGGCCTCCAGGTCTGTGGGACAAAAGTTGGAGGGAGATTTGTGTATGAGAGAGGAGGGGAGGGGGCCTTGGGGAAGGGGGGGCTTTGACAATGAACTTGAGACAAACTTCATTAGCATGCAGGCCTGCTGTCTGTCACGTCGAGCTCAGACAGAGTTCCCAGGCCGGCCAGGAAGAGTGGGAGGGAGGGGAGGGCGGGGTGGGGTGGGGGTGACGGAGGGGACCGGCCATTGTGCCATCCTGGGCCCCAGCGACCAGCGAATATCAGGATCCCAGCCCTGGAAACCAGCCCCCAAAGAGCTCTCCCTCCTCTGAGAACAAGATAATTTATCTCCCACTTTGAATCCGTGGTCCCTCCCCTCCTGTCTCCCGCTTCCCAGCGCTGCCCTTCCGCCCCCACGGTGGGCACACAGTGTCTCCCAAGTGTCCCTCTCTCCTTCACAACTTGGATGTGGATGTGTGATTTCCCCGGAGCTGACAGGGCCTGGGGCTGGGGGAGGCTCGGGCCGGGGGCCGGGGACACCCCGAAACGGCAAAGTGTCCTGGTTCTGGCGCTCCTTCTCCACTCCGCTCCCCACGCTCTCAAGTTCAAAGGTCGGCTGGACCGGGCAGGAGCCCGGGGACTGTGCCTGTCTGTCACACTCTTTCTCCCTTTCTCGGGCTTCCTTGGGGGATTTGGGTGGCCTGAGGAACAATGGCTTTCTTGAGCCCCTTCTTCCTGCCTCAGGTCGGAGAAGGCAGTAGGAGGAGGTGGGGGACAGAGGAGATGACAAAGACCCCTTCCCACACAGGCCTCGGAGAGGGAAGGGAGGGGGCTTTCACGGAGCAGGCTGTCATTTTGGTGGTCGTGGTGTCTCCAGACAGGGGCAGCACCCCTCTTTGCAGCCTCCAGGGAGAGCAGCCAGAGCGAGCGCGGGAGGGAGGGGGGCGAAGAGAATTCCTGAATGGACAGACAGATGCTACGTCACCGTCACCGGGGCTGCGTCCCCCACCCCCAGCCCGAGGAGGCAGGAGCAGGAGGGAGGCAGTGCAGCGGCTGGGGCCAGCGAGCCCTCCTCGCAGAAGCCGGGTGAGTGGCCATTCCGGAGGGTTCTTGCTCCCTCGGACCGCCGGGCTGGGTGGGATGTGATCCCCTAGCATCAGCCCAGGGCACCCTGCTTTGCCCACCAGCGAATGAAGGAGAGGCGGGCACAAAAATCGCAGAAAGGCAAGGCGGATGAAAGACGGAGGGTGCGACCCACGGGGGTGGGGCGTGGGTGTGGAGGAGTGGTTGGCAGAGGGGGGTCCCCGCTGCTGCCTCCGGGGCGCCCAGGGCGTTGAGCTGAGGCAGCAGCCCTGCCTCGCTACCAGAGCGCCTCCGGGTCCCCTCCTTCCCCGCCGGCCTGCGGGCTGCGGCTCACCAAGTTTGTCAATGGGATTGGGAGGCTTTAGGGTCACGGCGCTCCTGATCCTGTTAACCGGCCCCTCCCACTCGCCACCAGACGGCCAACGTCTTAATGCTCCGACCAGCGGGGGGTGCGCAGGAAGGGAGACCGTGGGAGGGGAGGGAGGAGAAAGACGGTCCGGGGTCTGGACTCCTGACCTGGTTCCTTTCGCGGCTTTAGTCCTCTCTGCCCAGGGGACTTCAGCTCTTGGGGGAGGACAAGGTCGAAGGAGCTGGGTCCTGGGGCTGGGGGCAGGGAGGGAGCCACAGTCCCAAACAGGTGGGGACCAGAATTAGGAGGAAACCCAAAAGCATGTTACAGAATTTAGGTCGCTCTAACCCTCCTTCCCTGCTTTTCCCAGGAGCTGGCAGGTGGGAGCGGGGTTCGGGGATACTGAAAGCCCAGTGGGGTGTCGGGGTCAGATGCTCAGGTCCCAGAAGGGGCAGGAGCCCCACTGCAGCTTTCGCCAGCCCCACTGGGTGCTGGTTCTTAGTTCTTGCTTTTCGGGAAGGGCCAGGGCATACGGAGAGAAGGCACAATTCCTGTCCCCACCCACACTCTGGGGGGTGGTTCTGGGAGACAGGCGGGGACTCCTGGAGGCCAGTGGGGGCTGGAGGCCGCAGACTATTTCTGGTCCTCGGAGGCCAGGTTTCTGGGAAAAGCTGAGGCGACTAGTCACCGAACAGGCTCCGTGCCTCCCTCCCGGGGCGCCGTGCTTGTCACCATGCCCCCCACTCCTGCACGGCACGGGGTGTTGGGGGGGTTTGCGAGGCAGGGCTCAGCAGGGAGAGGCATTGCTGCTGCGGGGACCCCACGCCTTTCTGATGGGGAGGGAAGGAGCCAGAGCCCCCAGCTGTGTTTGTGCCCATTTTCTAGCCAGTCTTCAAGTTTCGGGGCTCGGCCCCGCTTTGGTGTGAGGACCTTTTCAGATGGAGACATCCGCTTACGAGAACGGAGGGGCCGGTGGAGCTGAGGCTGGGAGCCTTCGTGTCCCAGAGACCTGGGGCGGGGTGGGCAACGCGCTCCGGCAGGAGATGGAGCTGGACGGGAAGGCTCGTCCCGCTCCCAGCCCTGCCTAGTGATGGTTTTCCCTGCCTGAAGGCTGGTGGTCTTCCCGGTTTAAAGAAGGTGGAGTAGTTGTGGAGCGAGATTGAGGGAGAAGGACTCATCAACTTACCCCAACACACACACGCACACACACGCACACACACACACACAAGCATATGCAAACACACGTGTGCAAGCACACACACACACATACACCCGCCCGCACACTTGCGAATATGCCTCTAGAATGTCCGAAGCTGGGTCACCACGTCATGCCCCTAAATCAAAATTCAGCCTGAAAGCAAAATCCCGGAAAGGTGAAACTGTAAAATATTGAGAGAAGGTTCCATGCCCAACAGTAACATGTAAAATGCTGCTTTGTATTCTCACCTTCTGTGCACGTGAGACGGAGAAGGCCAGGGCAGGGGCGCTGGCAGCTCCAGGATGGAAGGGCCAGAAAGCTGAGACTGGCAAGGAGCAAGGCTGGCGGTGTCTTCAGGGCCCGAGGACTCTACAGACTCGCCGCCCTTAGCTCTTGACAGACAAACAGGTCTCAGTGCCCCCAGATCCCTCTTCCAGCCCCAAGCAGCCGGAGCAGCCGGGAGCTGTGAGGACAGAATGCCCGTGGGGTGAGGGCCTGCAGGCCCAGGTTCAAGTCAGAAGGGCCAGGGGCTTCTGCTTCAGCTGGAGGAGGAGCAGGCTTTGAGTGGGGCTCGGGTGATGCCCTCCGGGCAGTGTGCAGGCAGTGTGGGGCGGGCTGCCTGGCGGCTCTCCCCCCTCCCCATCACCCCCGCCCTCGCTGGTGCGGCCCGGAGTTCCTGCGAGGGAAGAGGGGCCTGGCCTGCGGGGGAGGGAAGGACCCAGGAGGGCGGCAGGGAGAGGGGTGCGCGGGAGTGCGGGGGAGCACTGGAGCCGCTCTAACCTTCACGTCTCCTCCTTGACAGGGCCGGCCTCCGAGAGACAGCAGCCCCGAGTCCCCGGTGGTCACCTTGGCTTTTAGGGTATTTATTTTCTTATTTGTTTGCTTTGATGGTGGGGGTGGGGGCGGGGTGGGCTGACCCTACACCCCCCACTTCTCCTCCGTGTTCTCCTGGTCCCCCCACCCTGCCTCTTCTAGCTTTCGGGCCCTGACTGTGCTCCCCTCTGAGGGTTCTAAGACCTGTGGCATCACCGATGGTGGGAACCAAAGACAACCCCCCCACCGTACCCAGCTCTGGGAGAGGGACGAGAGGCCCTGGGGACCCGGGGGACTCTTCCTCTTCTCTCAAAGGTCCTGAGGTCTGGGGGGTGGGGCAGGAGGAGGCCGGTGGTTGCGGGGGCGGGGTGGGGATATGGGTCCCGGAGGGCAGCATGGGTTGGGGGGCGTGGGGATCTGGGAGGCAGCCCCGCCGTCAGAGGCTGTGGCCAGGAGTGCCCAAGACATGGGGTGGCATTTGTGTCTGCACCCACGTGTACACAAACAGCACCCTGGCACCCCCAAGCTTTTGCCCCGCAAGGAAACCTCTTGCTGAGGGCCGGGCCCTCTAGCGTGTTCCTCCCCTCCCTCCCCCTCCCTGGCTCCAGAGGGCTCGGAGACGCGCGCCCAGCTCAGCTTCTGGGTCTAAGCATGGGGGGCAGCCAGGAAGGCACTTCGACAGGAGAAAACCAGGCTCCTGGGGAGGGAAGCGTGGCATCCCCAGGGGAAAGTCTTCCCCGTCGTCCCCACGCCCTCTAACCTCCTCTGCCCCTATGGAGATAGACAGATTTTTTTTTTTCATGGCTTCAGCACTTTTTTTTTTTTTGCCAATTCCTGCCTGTATGTGTCCCTACCCCACAGACAATGCAAATATTCTGTAGCAAAAGAATAATGTGTGATAATGTTTATAACAACGGGGCACCCGGGAGGCAGAAATAATACCTGAACCCAGTCTCCTCCGAGGGCAGCTTTCAGGTGTATCTTCCAGGCGAATTAATCTGATCTTTGAAACAAAGAAAAAAAATACGCTCTTAACATAATGACCTGAATGGTTCCAGAGAGTGGCCTAATGCCAACATTTTTGGACCCAAACGATAAAAACCTGCCCCAAAGCTGCATCCAGAAAGCGCAATTCAGGCCTTGTTTTTCCGCACCTGGGCCTGTTCCAGCACAGACAATGGGTGCGCATCAGGCCCGCGGGGATGGGGGTGGGGACAGGCACGGGCAGAGAAGGCAGGCTCGGAGCTAAAGGAGACACTTGCACGCTCTGATCACACCAGGGACTTGGGGGGCTCTCCCCGCAGCACCCCAGAATTTCCCTGGAAGGACTCGGGGGTCTGCAGGCCACAGCTACTGTACACCAGCCTCTGTCGAGAGTGCTGGGGGCTCCAGTGGAGGCCTTCCTGGGGAGACTGAGGCTGGCAGGCCCAGCACAAGGGGGACCTAAGGCACTCATTTTGCTCCAGTCGGCGGCCTCTCCAAGGCCTGCCGTATCCAATTCCGGAGGGTAGAAGGGTCTCTTGCGGTCAAAGAAACCCCTGAATGAAGTCACTAACACACCGCTGGGGCCCCCATCCCTCTCCCGTCCCCTCGCACGCAGAGCCCGCGCACAGAGCCAGAGCGCCCACTTTGTCAACGCCCGCCCTCTGTACCCATGCACACGAGGGCAAACTCAGCTGAGCATGGGCACGCACATACCCTCCTTAACCCACTCTTTCCTGGGCACCCACTAGGTTTTCGGCATAGTATTAGATCCTCCAGAGCCAATAGGAATGACTTTGCCCGGAGGGCCATCTCACCTGCTCCCTTCCACTACTGTCCTTTGGGAAACCTGAGTGACTCATATACAGAGCAAGCCCAGAGGCCTGGGGAGTCTTCTGACTCTTCCCGGGCTTGGCTTAGTGCTCCATCCCCATGGGAATGGGGACAGAGGCCCCATTCGCCTCCATCCTGGAACAGGACCCTGGGAGGCCAGCTTGTCCTGTCTGCCCAGAAAACCAAACCCAAAATGGCTTCATCAGGAATCTGGCCAGATATTCCAGGGCTCACGCTCTTCCCCATTTCCCCTGCGGGGGCCTCCTTACCTTTAACACCGCCTAGGCTGGGGGAGCTCTGAGGCACCGTGGCTGTGGCACAAGGCAGGAAACCTAGCTCCTTATCTAGCTACTGGAGGGGAAATTTGGAAACGTACCCTGCTTTCTATTTTTTTTTTAAGATTTTATTTATTCATTGGACAGAGAGAGATCACAAGTAGGCAGAGAGGCAGGCAGAGAGAGAGAGAGGAGGAAGCAGGTTCCCTGCGGAGCAGAGAGCCTGATGTGGGGCTCGATTGGAGGATCCTGGGATCATGACCTGAGCTAAAGGCAGCGGCTTTAACCCACTGAGCCACCCAGGCACCCCCGTACCCCGCTTTCTAAACCCCAGTTTTTGAGAAGGTCCAGCAAGTCTGATTTTGGCCCATGGGGGAGGGGGTGTCCCCCGGGGCAAAGAAAGCTTTGGGTGTCTAACCCCTGCCCCATCCCCAGCAGAAATACAGCAGTGGCTGAAATACAAGGAAGGTTCTCCGTGGTCCCCCGCCCCAGTCACTGCACTCCCTGGGTCGAGTCCACGTGAAGAAGAGCTGGGGCCCACTGAGGGCAGGGGACTAGGCTGGGACGGGGAGAGTGGATGGCACTGGCGAGCGAGACTCTTCCCACCTGCCGGCCTCCCAGGAGCTGGGAGAGGGGGAGGACAGGGGTGGGAGAGAAAGTACCCTTCGGGAGCTTTTAAGGGATCTTGTAGGGGGCAAATGGGGGAATATTGGTAAGGGAAGTTGGTGGTGTGTGTGGACAAGTGGAGGTCCCACCCAGGATTTCTGGAATGTCTGGAGGGTCTTGGGTTTCTTCTAAAGGGGCATGAAGTCGCCGACCTGGAATAATTTGAGGATATTTGTAGGCAAGAAGCTGAAAGGCTGGAGGGCCCTAGGGTTTCTCCAGGGCCTGTAGGGGAGGGTGACTTTAGAGAGCTCATTCAGCAGCCTGCTGGTACGGTCAGTCTGTCTCTGAGAGGGCTTGAAGAGGATCTCACTTTGCTGCCATGGAACTGAGGCAACGGAGACCCCTGTGCTCCCCCAGTGCTTCGTTCTGAGCCGTAGGGGCACGGGGAGGGCAGGAGGGAAGAAAGTAGGCCGTGGGCACTTTGTCTCTTTCTTTCCCCAGCGCTGGCTGGTGGCTGGTGTGCTCCCAGTTCTGGGAGGGTAAAGAATTGATGCTGTGGAAGCTTCTAGAAAGCCTTTCCCTTGGGTAGCAGTCCTGAGACCCTTTGGAGGCTGACAGAGGAGTCGGGGTGGGGAGCTTTGCCAAGCACAGCCCTGAGAACGCCCGGAGAGCGCCCTGAGACTGGGGAAGCCAGGCTCCAAACTGCTATTCTGGGGGAAAGGCAGGCCCCCAGGCTTTACACTATTTCAAAGTGTCCCCCACTTCCCATTCTCTATACATTCTCTGTAAGGGATGCATAAAATGAAAATTGGCCATGGACTTGCATCTAACCAGGGGGAATGGTATCCAGACAGTGCGGAGAGGTGACCCCCCCCCCAGTGGATAGAACAGTTGGCCCGTGGCAGGCCGAGGGGCGCACCTCTGTTGGCACCGCGCTGAAGGATCCCAGGAGATAGGAATGGGCTGGGATGAAGCAGACACACGGGCTCTAGGAATCTAAGTCGTAGGATTTTTCAAAAAAAGGGCTGAGAGTAGGGCGGCTGGAGGGACGGGGAGTGCTCCCTGGCAGACACTGGGGCTCAGCGAGGAACCCACAGCTCTCTCTCCGGAGAGCTCTGCCAGGCGGCGAGAATCCGGACCCGGCTTGCCGGGTGGCGCGAGCTGCCGGCCTTGGGACGCTGCGTTACTGGACTCGGATTCTCTGGGCTGGATGGGGAGAGCCAGGTCAGGACATTGGCGCCGACACCGACCCTTCTCCCTCCGACCCCCGCTCTCCAGACGCCGGAGATGGAGCGGGGGTGGGGGCGCACCGGGCAGGCCTGCGAGGCCGAGTGGATTGTGCGGAGACTGTCGGCGTTAATGCCCGCGGGGGTCCGCCGGCCTCCCCCCCCCCCCCGACCCTTGGTGCAGCGAGCAGGTGCTAGAGATGGTCCCGTTTCTGCGCGGCGACTAGGGAGGCCCTGCCTGGTTCGGACCCCGCGTCTCCCGCTAGGAGTCCAGAATCTTTCCCTCACTGTTTTGGGTTGGAAACCAAGAGCGAGGTTCCCGCCGGTCCTAAAAGGTTAGGATGCCAGTCCGGAAGGGATCCGAACACGACAAGCACAAAGAACGTCCTGAGGAGAGGAGGCAGGTGGGGGAGAATCCCGTTATCTGATTCTTTTTAGTATCTCTGGGCTCCCCACCCCCATCCTGGCGCGATACCGCGGGACCAAACGGAAAATGTGGGGCCGACGGAGAGTGAGGATGGAGGGAAACCACGCATGGCAGTGGGGGGAGAGGGCAGGCGGGCTCGGGGTGGGAGAGGCAGCGAGAGGCCGGGGGTCAGCGCACCGAGGTTCCCCCCACCCGGCTTCTAGGGGGAGGGGCGCCCCAGTTGCGCGCTCCGGCTGGTCCCTGGCAGGGGAGGGGCGGGGCCGGCTGGGAGACGAGGCGGTGACGTCAGACTTGGCGGGGCCAATCGGAGGCTGGGCTGGGGAGGGAGCGTGAAAGGATGAATGAAAAGTCCGGAGCCGGAGCGCGCCCGGGCCAGAGCAGCGGCCGCGGCGCAGGCGGAGCTGGGGAGGCGAGGCCCGCGAAGCCCTGCTGGCCGCGGCTCGGCGGGGGCTGAGGTCCGGCGGGCGCCTGCACCCCGGCGCCCGCGGAGCCCTGGCACCCCGGAGCCCTGGCACCCCGGAGCCGGGGCCACAGCTCTCCGCGTCGGGAGCGCGCCGGGAGGACCGCGCGGGAGAGCAGGATGGGCGCCCTGGGCTCGCTGTAAGTGGCCTGGCCGGCTCGGGGCAGCAGGTGGGCGAGCGCCGAGGTGTCCGGCGTGCCCGCGCGTCCTCCTCGAGGGGCCGGCCGAGACCCACACCTTCCTCGGGGCTGCGGGGACCTCCGTGACGACTCCCCTTCCCGATTGGAATCCCCGCCAAGCACCAGGGCCCCTTTCGCCTCGGACCCCCGGCCATTTTCACAGCCTTGGGTGCTCTGTGGACCTCTTTGTACAAAGCGGTTTTTCTGGGGGTCCCGCGGGGCCTGGGGTTCGGCTCACCTGCACCGCCTGCCCCATCTCGTGTGTGTGCGGGGTCTCCCGGAAGCCCTCCCGGGTGGGGTCTTTGCCCTTTCCTTCTCTACCCGAGACGCGCCGGGAGGCCCTGGGGCGCCCGCCCCGCACCCGCTGGTCTCCCTCCGGGTCGCCGGGATTTCCTGTTCCCTCCAGGACGCCGCCGCCGGGGGTTTCCCGCACGATTCGCTGCTCGCCCCCAGCTTTAGTCAGCGCCCTTGTTCTACCCTTTCGCGAGCCGGGGGTCCCCGCGGTCCCATGCAGAGGCTTGGGCTGTTGGGCGCGCCCTGCAGCTTCCAGAGGAGGGCGGTGGGGACCCCGTGGGGCCGCAGAGGCCTCTGCCGCGGTCCCTGCGGTCGTCCCGGTTGGCGCGAAAAGCCCGCGAGTCCCTCTTCCTGCGGAAGGACCCGCGGACTCCCGCTTCGGGCTCGGCTGCGAGCGGGAAACCAGGCGCTCGAAGCTCCTGGGGCCCGGGGGCGCGCCCTGGACCTCGACGCCGCCGGCCTCCGGTCCTTCCCACGCCCTTTTCGGTCACCGTGGTTGTCTGTGTCCTGTACTCGGGGTCCCTTTCGGTCTTGGACTCCGTTTCTCTCTCCGCCCCCACCTCCACCCCCGTGCCCTCTCCCACCTCCACCGCGCGGCCGGGGGCGGCGGCGGCGGCCGCGGCCGGGAGGCTGCGTGGAAGAGGCGGCGGCAGCAGCCAGGAGGCGGGGTTGGTTGTTATCTTTGGTTATCTAGCTGTATGAGTGGTGTGGAGTCTTCATAAAGCTAGATAACCGAAAGTAAAAATAACCCCATACACTGCGCAGAGGGCCCCGGGAAAGCTGGCCGCATGGGCGGGCGGGGGAGGCCTACACGAGGGGCTGGAGGCGCGAGGTCCCCTGGGCCGCGCGGGCGAGAGGAGACGCCGGTGGCCCGCGGGCCTCAAGACCGAACCCCAACCCGGGTCCGCGCAGGTAGGAGGCGCCGCCGGGGCTCACGTTAGCCCGGTGCTCCCCAGGAGCTGGGACTAGGCAGAAAGAGGCAGGGTGGTTCCTCCCCAGGATGGGGCCTTTCTGGGCAGAATGAGGGGTGGGCCACTGCGCGGGGAGCTGCTAGGAGGCAGAGATCCGTTGACTCTACGTGCAGGGTTCTTTGGGACAGTGTCTAGGGCTCCTGGCGCAGGCGTCTCCCGTGGGCGCTGGTGAACAACTTCCCGCAGGCTATGCCCAACTCTTGCTGGGGTGGGAGGTTTGGGGGGAAACCCCTCCGCCAGCCAGACCTCCTTTTCAGGAGAAAAGGAAAGAGCAAAGACCCCCACCTATGGTTTTTGCTTTCATACGCTCCCTGAAGCCTTGTAGGTCTGCCCCGTTGGGCTGGGAGCTGGGAATGGCAGAGTGGAGAGGTGTGGGGGTAGCCCTGGGGGTGGACGGGGAGGGAGGGACAGGCTGGATCCTGGGGAAGGGGCCTGCGGAATGTTTCTCATCTCTCTTCTTCCTTATTCTTTACTCTTCCTGGCCCAGCACCTGAGTGTGATGTCTTGAAAAGCTTCTCACACCAGCTTTGTCTTCACTGACCGCATGGGTTGAGTTGGGTCTTACCTGCCTATCCCACTCTCACGCTCGCAGAAATCACCTCCAAGAGCAAATGGCCTCAAGGAGCTCAAACACAAAGGAATCTGTGGCTTAGTATTTATGCTGCCCAGAGAAAGCAAAGAATTAGAGATTAATCAGGGCCTTTTCTGAAAGAATCCATTTATCTGGCCTGACCTAAATATTTTCAGCAAGTGTTTCAGGGCAGTGGAGAGGAGGAGGAGGACGGGCTGGAGTTACTTGGTGGGACAGAGTAAGTGCGACAAAGCCAGAAGTAGCCCCCCTGCGTTTATGCCCGCTCCCCGCTCCCTCCCCCACCACCTGGGCCGCCAGCCAGAGTGCGGGGAGAAAAAGAGGGCCCGGACAACTGGGCAAGATGCCCTTTCCCAGACCCCAGTTCGCTGCAGCAACTGACCGTTTCCTCCAGGAACTGACTTCTGGATGGAGGAGGAGGTGATGATTCCATGATCCGTTCTGAGGCAGGAAACAGTCAGGCTTCAGGGAGCCTAGAGCACACGCGGCTCCTCCCCTTAAAGCTTTGGAGGAAGGAGAGATTAGCTGCCTCTCACCTTTTTTTTCAACTGTTTGGAATTTGGTGTTTTTGGAGGGGGGGCAGTGGAGACCGGATTAGGGAGAGAGGGAGCAGGTTTGGGCAGGGACTGAGAATCCCTACACCACACCGTACCTCCTGGTAACAGCCTCCCTGGTCTACATGCTGCTTTTGACCCTCCGACACTGGGCGGTGGTTCTGATTAACCCCATTTTACAGAGGAGGAACTACAGACCTCAGTGTGAAGCTATGGTCATGGAATAGTTTCAAACCTGGGGCGGGGGGTGGGGGTAAGGGGGGAGATGTGGGTGAAGGGTGAGTGAAAAAGGAGGGGGTCGGACATGGGGGAGGAAGGCCCAGGAGAGATGGGAAGAGAGCCTCGGGCCTGCTAGTGATGGGGAGGGGGGGGGGAGGGGAGGCGGAGGAAGAAGAGGGGGGGAGGGGGAGGAGAAGCTCCAAGAAAGACAGGCTTTTTTTTTTTTTTTTAAGATTTTATTTATTTATCTGACACAGAGAGAACACAAGCAGGGGAGCAGGAGAGGGAGAAGCAGGCTCCCTGCTGAGCAGGGAAACCGATGGACCGCATGATCATGACCCTGAGCCAAAGGGAGATGCTTAACCCACTGAACCACCCAGGCACCCCTACCTTTTTTTTTTTTTTTAAACTCTTCATGCTGCTGGTTGGAAGTGCGCGTTTGGGATCTGCTGAGACTCCTCTACCTAAGAACTGTTTTAGCGGCAGTGGGTTTATGCCAACACCATGGGGGGGCCCAGGAGCACATGTGATCTCTGGGTCTCCCAAGGAGACCAGCTGGGAGGAAGCGGGTGGGTGGGGGGCACAAAACAAACACCTGCTCTGGGGGGGGGGGGCGGAGACCAGGACGGCCGTGGTGGGGGAGTGTGGGCTGCCTTCCCCATCCTCATGGTGGCGCGCGGGTGTGCGGGCAGGGCGGTCAGGAAGGGTTGGGAGGCTGTGCTGGGAGCTGTGTCTGCTCAGGAGGGTGAGAACCTGAGTGGCCTGGTGCGAGGCTGGGTGTGTGTGCGCGATGGGTGCACAGTGGGCAGGAAGCTTGGATGTCGGATCAGGGATGCCTGACCACGCATAAGTACAAATTCGCGGAAGGGACCGACACTCTGGGTTGGGGAGAGTCTGCCCAATGCAGACCTCACAGTCATAGCCCTGAGTCCTGCTGCCCGCCTCCCCCAACTTTTATGCCAGATGATGCCTCCTCCAGCTGAGCCCACGATGCACCCTGATGGGATGGGGGTGCAGGGAAGCTGGCTCCAAGGGGCTCGCAAGGGCCTCGCCTGTCACCAGTGAGTGACTTTCTGGCTTGGTATCATCACACCTCTGTTGACGAGGTTTTGGTTTTGTTCTTTAGATCTTAGACATCCACCCATTCCTACTGGGAATCGAGTTCTAAGCTGGTTTCTTCACCCATTTTCCTCCCTTGCCCTCATCCCAGTGGCTTCCTATTGGATTCTGAGTCCAGGAGTTCAAAGGCAGTTTTCTCCTAGATATCTGACTCAATTTTTGATTATCACTCACACCCTCACCTTGGGTCAGATTTTCCTCAATGCGGGGCATTGAAAGTTTTCCCCAGGGGCACCTGGCTGGCCCAGTCATTAAGCTGTGATCCTGGGGTCCTGGGATCCAGCCCGCGTTGGGCTCCCTGCTCTTCAGGAAGCCTGCTTCTCCCTCTCCCACCCCCCTGCTTGTGTTCCCTCTCTTGCTGTGTCTCTCTCTGTCAAATAATAAATAAAGTCTTGAAAGAAAGAAAGAAAGGTTTCCCTACTTGTAACCGCCATCACCGTCAGCCTGGGGAGAGACAGAAATGGAAGGAGTCTATGTGACTGGAAGGTCTGGGGTTGGGTGTATCACGCACCAGCTGCAACATCTCCAAGCCTCGGCAGGATGTTTATAGAAGGGGGAGAAGAATGTATGCCCTCAGGATTGTTACATGGAGCAAACAAAGAATTCTATGTAAAAGACCTTGTACTGTGTTACCATATCCATGGGCAAGGAGTCATACTTCCCCTACAGTCGCAACAACAATCTGAAAGCTTATGATTGAGCTCAGAATGCAAGAAAGGACAGCTCTTTGGTATGTTCTTGGCTGAGGATTTCAACACATTGAAACTCGAAGTTCCTTCCTTCTTTTCCAGCTTTGGAGTCCAGGAGGGACTGCTGGGGACCTGGGTAGGCAGTATCTGGAGGCTGGTGGAAAGAGGAACAACCTGTTCAGGGAAGAGCCTAGGGTCCTTGGGGCAGAAGAGCCATCGTGTTTTCTCTTCTTAACAGATCTTATCCCCTCGTGGTAGCGTACTACAATTCAACTTACGGAGAGAAATATGGCAAGGATAGATAATTCCAAGCTTATTCCATTAAGTTTCTAGGATTACTAAAAACAGTTTATCCAGGTAAAGGACCTGTTAGGCAGTGGGTATAATTAACAGACCAAATGGAGACCTGCCTATCAACCTGCAGACTTTTCATCCACACTGAGCAGCTTTAAGAAGGTGTTTTCTCTCCTCTTGCCTCCCTGCCTCCTGACTGCCAAGTTCAATTCCCAAGGTTAGCAACCCTCTGGAAAAACACAGCCCCCTCTTTGTTCTTCTGGGTCTGGAAGTCCTACTTGAAGTCTGCACTTCCCAAGGCTTGGGATCTGGAATATTCTGATACTTATTTCTTTGCCTTATTCCCTCCCTAATGCTCTGGGCACAGATCAACCTTTCCACTTTCCTTCCTTTGTTGTCCAGACCTCAGAGATCTTGGGGAGTTATGCAGGGCACTTTCTCTTCCAGAGGCAGGGTGTGCCCACTTCCCTAGGAAAGAAAATGCATTTAGATTAGTGCTTTAAAATCATTGCAGGGGAAGAGTAGATGAAACCATGAAAACATTCTCAGGGCTTTGAGGAGAATGAGAAGCAGGGTTATGGAAGGTAAAGGTGTGTGGGTGCATATTTAGATAGGAGAGAGGTGAGAGAAAAGGGGAGCCCTTCCTTGCCACCCAGGCTCTCCCAAGGCTCAGAGTGACACTCCCCTCCTCCTCCTGCCCTAATCCCCGCATTAAGGCTGCTCTGAGTTTGTTATGACAGCGGCTGAAGGCAGCTGAATTGCTGTTTGCTGTGTCTGCTAATTGGACTGAAGGGCTGGAACCCGGACACTGATGCCTGGGCGGCTCAGACACTGAAAGGAACCATTGTTGCTGTTTACGTTGTACAACTGCCTCCCTGGGGACCTTCTGGGTGAAGGGGAGCAGCATGCCCTCAGGGTCACTGCACCCATGCCCAGTCTCCACACAAGGGCCTGTGGTGGGGAGACAGTTTCTCATTGCCTGATGTCGTTGGGATGGTTTGAACTTCCACAACACAGAAGACACAAGCCCAACACCTGAGCCGGTCTCCCGTTCCCGATCTGGCCTGGGGGTGGGGGTGGCACCAGGAGTTCCCAGGAGAGAGAAGTTTTATGCTTGTCCTTCTCTTCCATATTTATTCCCTGCTTCTTCGGCGGCCCTAGCTTTGCCTCTTCCTCCAGTGGGCCAGGGTTGACCCTTGTACTTTGTCCTAGGAGCTTTCTTCCAGGCCGGGGATTCTTGACTGGGTTACACACAGGGGATGAAATCAGAGTATCTGGGAATGAGGCCTAGGGATCTGCATCATTAGAAAGTTGTCTGGGTATTTCTAATGTGCAGGTAGGGTTAAGAACCACGGATACAGGCTTACTCCTCTGCGTGGGTCACACACACACATACAAACGCGCACGCGCACCCAGGCACACACCTGTGCTCATTCCTCCCTTCCCTGCCTTTCCTCTCCAGCTCTCCCTAACTATAATGCTGTTGGGCAGACTGTATCTGCACCTGTGTATCTACCTCATCTTTATTACTAAGTTCCTTGTGGGAACCATAGAACTTAGAGGTCTGAGCTCCAGCAACTACCTGGACTTGCCCTTCCCCAAGGGCAGGAACTGTGCCCTTCCTGCGGGTTTCCAAACAAGACCCAGATGAAGACTGAGCTAATCTAGGATTCTCATGGCCTTAGGGATGAAGGGACGCAAGGCTCACAACTGCGCTGGCTCTTGGGCTCTTCCTTCCCCTGAAGTTGCATTGGGGATTTGGGTATCTGCAGAGAGGAGAAACTTCCTCCAGGGTTATCTGCCCCTTTACTTACAAGTTTCCAAATGTTTCTGCTTCTTCTCTTCCCTTTAGCTTCCCACCTGGGGCGGGTGGGTGTCCCCACCCTCCCGCCCTGTCTCTCACGCGCGAGCCCCAGCTGCATCCAGCACCACGGACAGCTCCCGGGAGGTGAGTCAGCCGGCGGCGCGCGCCCCTGCGGAGGGTGAGCACGGGGCCTTCTACTGTCTCTAGACTGTGTAATCTGTGGGAACTGTCTGCAGGCAGCGGTGGAGTGTCAGGAAGAGGAAAGGGCTGAGGGCAGTTGTCCAGTCCATCTTCAGGAAACTGTGTCTGTCCTCCTCGGGGACTCTGAGTGGGGACCGGCTGCCCCAGCAGGAAGGATAAGAGTTAGACTTCAGGAAGGATTTAACTGAAGCCTTTGTGAGATCAGGTAGAGCCAGAATGAGCCTTGGCCCTGTGTCCCTCGTTGTACAGATTCCCTAGAGAGTAGAGGAGTTAGGACCCAGGTCACTCAGCTGGGGAGGGAAAATGCTGAGAGGCACCTCTTGAACTCCAGCCTGGCCCTGCCTACCCGGTCTGCTAGATCCCGTGGGGCCTCCCTGCTCCCTGAGTTAGGAGGAGGAGGCCTGAGAGGGTGCGCAGGCTGTCCGTGCACAAAAAAGGACAGAATGCGTGTGTGGACATGTGAGGCGTCCCCACGAGCCAGCACACAGTGGGGAGCCAGCACGCGGTGGGGCCGAGTGCTCTCCTGTCGGTCCGCAGAGGTTCCGGGGGAGGCCTCAGGCAGAGGCGCAGGGGGAGGCACAGCAAGCCGAGGCTGGCAAGGCAAGGGGGCTACCATCTGCCAGGGGACAGAGGCCAGCGAATGGCCACAAGGAGTCTCCAGAGGCCGGCAAGAGTCACGCAAACTGGAACAGGGCCTGGGAAAGGCCCTTCTGTGTGCCCAGGCCTGCTTCTCCGACACCGGGAGCCCAGGAACAAAGAGGCCATTCTCTCTAGGATGTGATGCCGCCATCTCCGGCTGGCAGTGCCAGGTGGTGGGGGCATCAGGGGTGTCAATCTATTATCCCCCCCCCCTCGACTCTTAGGTCCTCTGGGGCTGGATGTTGGGGAGGTGGGTGTTCCATGCTATGTTGCCACGGCAACCGCCCCCACCCCCACCTTCCTAAGCACAAAGAGAGAGCAGCTTTCACCCCCACCCCCGGGAAGAACCTGGGTCTGGTTGGGAATCTTCCCTTGGGAATCCTCCTTTCCGAGGCACAAGCCTTGGCATGCGTGAGCCTCACCCTCTCCTCGGCAGCAGAGCCCCGCCGAGCTGCGCAGGCAGGGCGGCTGGCGCACGCAGACACTCTGGGAAGGTTGTGCGAACAAGCGGGAGTCCCTTGTAGTTAACCCTCTCTCCCCGCAAGCTATCCTGTCCCTGCCCTCCACCCAGGCCATCCGGGGCCTTCTCTGCTCAAGTGACAGTTGCCTTGACCTTCTAGTCCTTCCCAGAAGTGAGGGACACCCGGCTACCCCCAGCAAGCCTCCAGGCTGTGGGAAACGGGGAAGAGGAGGGGGTCATCCCCATCCCTGCCACCCTCCATCTGCACCCTCCGCCATTACTCATTAGGCATTCTGCCCCCTCCTTCCGCTCGTTAAGCCTGATTTGCATACATTTGCATAATACAACTCATTTACATTCCAGGAGGCTCGTGGTAGGAGCCAGGAAAAAGGGGGAGGGGGACGGAGAAGAGAGAAAAGGGGAGAGATTTTGTTTTCATCGAAGTGTGTGTGTAGGGGAGGCGGCAGGAAGGGGACAGAAATAAGAACTCACACTACTTCCTTTCTTCCCCTCCGCCGTCCCTCCCTGAGCTGGACTCCGGGGCCAAGGAGAGGTGCCAAGGGGCGGCTTTTCTGTCCTTTTTGTCTTGCTTCCTCCGGCCTTGGCTCCCCAGCCTGGCCCCCCACCTTGTTGGGCTCAAGCTTCAGAAAGAGAGAGCTGGGGTGGGAGGCAATGCTGTGGGAACGGAAGCAGAGGGAGCGGGAGGCCGCCATTTCAGGCAGCTGCTGCCCCTAAGACGGCCGCCTCGGACAGGTGGACGGACATGGTGGGGGGTGGGGGAGAGGCCACAGGAAGCGCCTGGCTGGAACGTGGTTGAGTCTACCTGCTCACGGAATTGGGAAGAGAGGGTGGGAGAGAGGGAAGGCGGGAGGGAGGAGGCATGGGGGCCCCAAAGGAGCGCGAGCCTGGCCTGGGTGCAGGGCTGGTGGAGAGACCTGGGGTCCCCTTGCAGACCCCGGTGAGCGCCGGCGGTCAGAGGACCTGGCTGAGGATCTGATGGGCCGTGGGTTAGGTACGGATCCTGGAGGGGTCAGAATCGGGCATCCCCGCAGGAGGAAGGAGAGGGTAAGCGGGTAGGTGGGGCCACCTGAGAAGAGGGTTCTAGTGTTCTCTGCCCAGCCCAGGAGGCTGACCCGGATGGACCTCCACGGGCCCTGCTCAGGCTGGAGGATCCCTACAGAGCATCTCCTGCCTGCTCCCATGGCCTCCAGAGCTCCTGTTACCTCCTTGCTTGTGGCTCTGGCTTCTGCTCACTCCGTCCTCCATCTGGGTTCGCCAGGTCTGCATTCGCGCGGGTGCCCCGGGGTTCCGCGGCCCTGCCAGTGTGTCCGGTCAGCCATCATGGGGCTCTAGACGCTCACCCACTTCACCTGTCTGGCCTCTCTGGACTGCAGACCTGTCCCCCACCTGCCCTCTGCTCCCGAGGCAGAGGCTGGAGGGGTCCACCCGCATGGCGGACGCCCGGGCCTGGGCTGCAAGGACCCCGGGACAGTTCCTGTGCTTTCGGCTGCCATAGTGACCGGGTGGCCACTTCCCAGACGCTCCCTGGCTCAGCCCTGCTTCTGACCTGGCCCGGTTCCTGCCACGCTGCCTCCACCAAACTCCTAGGCCCTCAGGTCCCACTGGGAGCAGGCCCTCGCCCTCCACACCACCCACATCAGGACCCATCTCCCCGCCTCGCAGTGCCCCTCACACCCACACCTTCCTCCCCTTCGCCCTGTCTCCACGTCCACTCCTGTCAACAGGCACTGCCTGCCGGCCCTGGGGCCTTGAGGCTACGGGCTTCGCTGAGGAGCTCGCCGTCCCACGGGGAGGGCAGGCACGCAAGGAGTCAGCGACAGGGTGAAGGCCTGGGCTGGGTGCTGCAGGGGTGCAGGGCAGGCAGCTAGGGTGGGCCTCCTGGAGGGGCCGGAGGAGACATGGCGAGACCGGGGTGGGCATGGGGGTGGGGATGAAAGTGATACAAGGTACAGTGTCGTCCAGTCTGAGGTCTGGGGAAGAAGTGGGTGCTGGAGCGTGGACAGGCAGGGGACGGGGCTGTCCATTAGGGGTACTCTGGGGCAGGAAGAGATGGACATGGGCCCCGCCAGGGAGGCTGGACGTGACGGGGTGCTGGGGAGTTTGTTGACAGCTTCAGCGAGGCCGGGAGCAGGGTGCGGCCGGGGGGCAGCACATGACCGCTCCCAGGAGGGGCCGGGACCCCGTGGGAGGCCCGTGCCCCACTGGACGCTTCAGGGGCTCCTGGTTAGTTCTGCAAATGAAGGAAATGTTTAAGGCCTGGGAAAGCCCCCGAGGAAGGGTCTCTGCCCGGCCCGCCGGCCTCCCTCACCGCCCGCGCGCAGGCTTGTGGGAGCTCTCCGGGAAGAGAGGCGGCGAAGCCGGGGTGGGTGTCCAGCACCCGTGCCCTGGGGCCAGCGAGGAAGACGGGCAGCTGGGACTGGAGTGAAGGGCAGACAGGGCACTGGGTCGCGGAAGGTCCCTGGACGAGGGGGTGAGGGACAGGGAGGGTGGTGGGGCCTGGGCCTGGGCTGTGAGGGGATCCCTCCTGGAGAAAGGCTGTGGGGTAGTGGGGGTACGGGGGGGGGTAGTGGGGGTACGGCCCCTCCCCTCCCCCCGGCCCAGCCTCTGCACAAAGGCTTCTCTGTGAGGTGAAGGAACAAGGACGGGCTCTGTCAGGTGAGGGGGCTTAGCTCCCAGGGCCCCCGGGGGCAGGTGGACGGGTCTGGAGGTGTGGAGGGCTGAGGGGTAGCCTCAGGCGTTACCCAGACCTGGGAAGGACGTGGAGCAGCTGAGATCCGGCCAGGCTCTCGGGCCGCAGGCTTGCACCGAGGCCATAACTGCCCTTCCCTGGTGCTTCCCAGCTCCTGCTCCGGGACCTCCCTCCCCGCTCCCGGGGGGTGGAAGGGAGTCCCACGCCGGCCGAGCCTCTCCCCGGTCTTGTCCTCCCCCAGGGACATTTCTGTCCTTGCCGGGTCTGCAAGTCCTGCTGACCGCCAGCGGGGAGGGACCTTCCCCACCACCCTGCGCTTGGTGCCCACCGTTCCTTGTGATCAGAGTTTGGGTGTGGGGTGCCCACAGCAGGCAGGATGTCCTGCTCACACACTTGCTGGAAGGGCCCCATCCACGGGACGGACAGCAGGAGGAGGTTTCGGTTGCTGACCTGGAACCGACAGGCTTGTCAGGATGCAAACCCTGCTTCCCTGACTTACGGGCTGGGTGACCTTAGGCAGCTCACTGAATGTCTCTGATCCTGACTTCCTTCCACAGCTGTCCTGGGTCAGAAGGGTCCCTGTGACAGGGTGTTTTGTAAGGCTGTGTGCAGACGTCCAGGGCTAATTCTAAAAGGGACGCAGAGTTAGAAGGGCCATTGCAGGTAGGTGGGAACAGTCAGGGAGGGCTTCCTGGGCTCGGAGGTAAAGGCAGGACCCCTGGGGCGGGGAGGGCGGGGAACTGGACGCAGGCTGCCGTGCAGGCCTGTCCGGGAAGCGTGGGGGCGGCTCTGGCGGTCTCCATCCTCAAGCATCTTTAACACTTAGAGGGGAGACCCCCTGACCGCAGCTTCTTTGGTGCTTCCAGCTGGCTCTGTGAGCACACTGACCAGCAGTCCTGGGGGAGCCGGTCTGAAGTCCCCCTCCCTTTGCCCTCCCCTGGCGCCCCCCACATTAGGGTTCTTCAGAGGCGCCGCTTGCCAGACACCGGGACCCTCGGTGAGCATCTACGAACGGTGCCCTGGGCCTGCCGTGCCAGGCTCTCCCGTCCCCATGTTCCATGCCGTGGCCTTGTTAGGGGGCAGGGGGCTCAGTTAAGACGGCGCCAGAGCCCTCAGCCCCTGGGCTGGCAGGACTCTGAGCAGCAGGGTCTTTTGTCTCTGAGCGGTCACTCCTGGCTGTAGGGGCGGAGCTGGGAGGGGGACCGGTTCTCGGTTCTCCTCCCCCACCCCCTACAGATCTCGGGAGCCCGAGGCCTGCGGGGAAGGGCGGGGCCGAGGCTGGCATATGGAGGGACAGCCCTGGGCACAGGGGCACGAGCCTCACCCGGCCAGGGCTACCTTCTGCCGGCTCTGTCCGTCTGGCACCAGCCGGCTCTCCGGCGCTGCCCCCGCAGTCAACCGGACTCCTTCTGCTGCCGTTGCCATAGCAACGGGCTGCCATCTTGTACTCAGGGCACTGCCTCCTATCTGGCTCTTCCCATGGGCTTTCCCGGAGGATGGGAGATAGGTCTCCAGGGATGGACCCCTTCCTCCTGCGAGCCGTTCCTTAAAAATTTAGATTAATCCATGATTTTTTAAAAATAGCCAAGATGGAGGCCAATGGTCAGTCGGACTCTGTGCTGAATTCTCCCGCTGTGTTATGTAATATGGCCAAGGAGGCACTCACAGGATCCGGTTCCCACCCGGTTTCTTACTCCTGCGACAGGCTTTTCCTCTCTCCAACCAGGAGGTCCCATGATCCTGCACATTCCTGTCTTGGGAAGTCCTTGCCGGGGCCTAACCCCGGTCTGTAGCGAAGCACCCTTCGACCCTGGGCGCGACACGGCGACTTTGAGAGGTAAGGAACACAGGGCCACCGGGTGCGGTCGCGGCCCGGCCCGGGCCTCCCGGACTCCAGCTGCTGGCACTGGCCAGCCTGCTGAGGTCCCAGGAACCCTTCAAGACTTGGGGATCCACGTCCAAGAGCTGTTGTTCAGAGGGGCGCCCCGCCGGCTCAGTCAGCAGAACGTGTGACTCTCGAACTCAGGGTCCTGAGCTCAAGCCCCACGTCGGCAGGGAGCCTGTTTACAATAAGAATCATAATAATAAATGCAATCTTGTCTAGAGGAGGGGAGTCCGTGTCACAAAATGCTAAGAAATTCCCCTTCCTTGGCCCCATAACCACCCAAAGAAAGAAGAGCCAGAGGCCACTGGGAAGGGGGTGTCCCAGGCCCTCAGGGTGGGGGGCTGGGGTTCCCCTAGGAAGGCAGTCTCCCTGCTCCTGCCACGGGGGAGGCTGACGGGGACCCCATCCTCCCTCCCTCTGGAGCTCAGGCCAAAGGCAGGGAATGGTCACCTTGACCCAGAAGGACATCCCGTAGGGGCACTGAGCAGGGGCCGGCTCTGCTGGGGGAATCTTGAATGAGGGGCAGGCGGAGGGAGAAAGGCCATTCTCCACTGAGGCAGGGTGGGCTGGCAGGGAGGGGCTGGGGTGATTTACGACAGCACGGCTTCCCCGCCCCCCTTCCCGGCCCCCTGCTCCAGGACCGTTGCTAGGAGATGCCGGCCGGCTGCGTCTGGGCTGGGAGGGTGGGGCAGGCGGATTTGGCTCCAGCTGGACTCCTCCTCCCCCACGGGCTGGGGGTGCTGCTCTGAGCTTCCCCCACCGCCCCTGCCCAAGCCCTGACACGCACCTTCCCTTCTGTTGTCCCCCAAATCCAGCCAGCCTGGGGCTCATGGGGCTGAGGCAGGCTGAGGGTCTGGCAGGCCGGAAATGCCAACAGTGAGCTGGGGAGGGAGAGGCTGGCAGACGCACCTGGGGTGCCGAGGAGGGGGCCTGCTCCCCGGGGCCTGTAGGAACCAGGGCAGGCTGAGGGCCAAGGGAGGTCGGGGCCTCCCAGGTTTGAGGGAGACGGAGTCCTCTCACCCTTGGGGAGCTACCCGTGTGATGGGCAAGGCACACCACATTCGCAGCCCTCCAGAGTACCGCCGCGGTCGAGGTTAGCGGCTTGCAAAGGCTGGGTTTGGGGTCGTGGGGTGGAGAGTGGAGGGCAGGGGGAGGTAAGGCTGGACCACCTGATCCGAGGGGGAGCTGTATCGCGGGGGCAGGGCTCGGGTCCCCTTCCCTTCCGGAGATTCTCTCTTCACATTTCAAAGCCCTTGGGGAAGTCAGACGGGGTGAACTTGAGGGACCCCCAGAGCCACCTGCTCCCAGGTCCTGCTGTCAGGAGAGGGACACCGCGTCCCCGTGAGGGCTCCTGATACGAGAGTGCGCACAGCCCTGGCTGGGCTCCCTTCCTCCATTCTGCTCGCTTTACCCCGAGAAGGAGGGCACCCACCTGGATTCAGCACCCGCTTGCCCGGGCCCCAGTCCCCGCCCCCTTCTCCATCAATCTTCCAACAGGCCTGGAAAGGGGCTGTTACTGTCCCTCACTTTGCAAAGGGGCAGTCGGAGCCCGAGGAAGGACATGTGACTTGCCCAGAGTCGGGGCTAGTAAGCTGGGCTGGGCTTTGGATGGGCCCTGGTGGGTCCCCTGCACTGCTGCCTCCCTCCCCTGTGGCTTCTGCACAGCAGGTTCCTAACACACCCGGAGTCACGGATGGGCGGGGCCTCACAGCTCCTGTTGGGGGCAAAGCCCAAGGGATGCTGACACCGCCCTTGTGGGCGAAGACAGGACCGGGAAGAGGCTATGGTTGCTGTCGAAGCCACCAGCAGCGTCCCAGGTTGGTCCTCGTCCGAGGGAGGCCTGTTCCCCCGTCAGCCAAGTCCCCTGGCCACTGCCCCACCTCTCACCTGCTGGGAATCTGAGTTCCTCCTCCTGTCATGGCCCTGGGTAGAGCTCCTGGAAGAGATGCCTGGACTTAGCCCTTGGGCATGGGGCCCCGCTGGCCCTTGCCTTTTTGGTGGAGGGGAGCCTCAAGGGCCACTGGATGTTGTCCCTGGAATTCTGTCCTGTGCCTCCAAGGTCTCCATCCAAAGAGAATCTTCTTCACTGTTGATACTTCTTTTCAGACCAAAAAGAAGGATCTGTGTATCCAGTGGGTGTGGGCTTGCTCCGAGAAGCCTTCTGGGATTGACCCAAGCATGAGGCTCAACTTCATCAACCGACCGGCTGCTCCAGGAAGCCTCTGAGCAGGATGGAACTGGCTAGGCCCTGGCTCCAGCCTGGGTTGCCCGTTCCTCCTGGAGCCACTGGGGATGAGACTTCTTTCCACGCGTGCTCCCATGTCTGCAGCTGTCCACCTAGCCCAGCCTGGCCCCCCCCCGTGTCGTCTGAGCTGACAGTCCTGAGATGGGGGTCCCATCTCCTCTAATAAAGATCCCTAAACGTTGAGCCAGTCCTGGTGGTCGTGATGTACCTGGGTGGGATGTGAGGGGAGGGCTCCCCCCGAGAGACCCGTGCTGTGGGGGCCGCCGTTGCAGCAGAAGAGGGAAGCCTCATGGAGACACGCGCCAGGTGTGCGGACTGAAGTCCTTCTCGGCTGCTCCCCCTCTCCCAGCCGCCCCAGGGCTCCTGGGGATGCCTCCCAGGCCCTGGCCAGGCCCAACTCAGAGCGATGCGCAGATGCTCCCGGCTGAACTAGAACCACCACCAAGACCGAGGAAGCGGGAGAGGCTGGGCTTGCTGACCGGAGTGCCTGGGGGGGGGGCGTCCCTGGGTGGCCTTCTCTCTCCTCCACAAAGGGGCCCTTCTTCACAGACGTCCTCTGTCTGAACCGACCACAGAGAAAGAGCACCCACTCCTGCTTCCTCTGTAGACGTAGAAGGAGAGGGAAATACTTAGCAAAAGAGATGCGGGTTCGATGGTGGGTAGGACAACCCAAGAAGACCTTGGTGGGAACCTGGGGGCAGGGGGCCTGCAGTAAGAGGGGGCTGGGACTGTGCTCTTACCCCATGTCCCGGATGATGCGTCCGTATCCAACGCATTCCCCCCAAAGACAGGCCCCTCCCTGTCTGCAGAGCTCCTGCTGGGAAGTGTTGGGAGACGGACTGCCGGCACCTGGCACCTTCTAAGATCTCTGTCCCCCGCTGAGAAGTTCTTCCTCCCACCTAACCACAGCCCCTCTGTGGAGCCATAGTCTGAAACCTGGAATCTTCCTAAATAAAAATGCTGAAGCTAGGAACCATGGTACACGTCCAGCAGCACAAAAGGGAAATTATGTCTCCTTCCTGCCCCGTCCCCAGCCACCCCCTCCTCTCCACAAGGCAACGACCGTCCCTCGTCCTCCCCAAGACACTTGATATGCATGTACGCACGTGTCTACAACCCCCATAGAAACACTGACCACAGCACATTGAGTTCCCTAAACCGGGTCTCCTGGCCTGAGGGCAAGACAAACCCCGGGCACCCCGGCATCTGCTGAAGGTGCATCCGGAGCGCCGGTGGGCACCTGGGCACTGTGTCCAGGAAGGAGGGACACATGAGAGCCACCTGGTCTTGTCCCACTCTTCATTTCGCAGAGGAAACGCACGTGGGACAGGAGGAAGGCTACAGAAGCCCCCCACCCCCACCACGCCCCAGGCGCTCCCGCAAGGACAGGTCTCAGAGGGCGGCCAAGGCCCAGGACACAGCCAAGAAGAGGCCGGTCCATCGGTACCACGACGTGGCTTATTTAAGCACCTCCCCACGCCTGGGCAGCGCCTCCAAGGTTCCCAGCCCTCCTGTCAGGACCCTCCTGCTGTCTGGCCTTGCGAGGGGCCCCAGCAGCCCCCCAAGCCCAGGACAGTCGCTGGGGAGGAGGGGTGAATGGAGCCAGGGCCCGCTGGACTCCGGGGTCAGCAGGAAGGAAGTCACTGGTGATCTGCCCCCCACACCCGCCCTGAGCATCAGTCTTCACAGCCCCTTACCCTCTGGGTGCTGGGGCCCTGGGTGGGGGAGGCAGCCAAGGATGGGGTCCAGCCCTCTGCCTGCCCCGTGGCCTCCTGGCCTGGAAGGAAACTCCGGGCGCAGCGGGTTGGGGATGGGAAGGCGGCAGGAGGGCTCTGCACAGGAAGGAAGGGCGCGGGCCCAGCAGGTGTGCGAGGAGCCTGGGAGGGTGTGGGCCGTGGGGAGGCAGAAAGACCCAGACCCAGGCAGGGGTGGCGGGGTGGGGGCGCTCCCTCGCCGGGGATGCCAGCACTGGGCCGGGAGGGGCCTGGCGGGACACTTTGGAATGTGCTCTCCGAGCCCCTATGGAGCATATGCAGATGAGCCCGTCCGTATGCAGATGAGGAAAAAGGCCTCCTCCTCTCCGGGTTAGCACGCGGCCCACGCCCCTTCCTGCAGGGCCGCAGCTGCGGGGCAGCCTGGAAAGAGGCCAGGCTGGGGAGAGGCAACCTGCGGCGAGGGTTAGACTTCAGGAGGGACTTACCCAAGCAAGCGGGCAAGGAGCTGGAGAGGAAACGGGGAATGTAGAGGGGCGGCGGGGCGAGCCAGGCAAAGAAGATGGGGGGCGGACGAGGACAGAACACAGCGGGAGGGGAACAGGCCGACCCCGGCAGCTGAGAAAGAACTTAGACTGGGCGCTGGGCAGCCACTCTGTGCCAGGCCTGCTGGGTCCCCTTGGGTCCTGCCGATCGAGGCCCCCCGGGCCGACAGATGTGTCCAGGACCCCCTGTTTGCACATGGCAGGGCCGTGGCCTATCCAGCTCCGGGGCCTCGTCCTGCCCTCTGGGAGGGTGAAAGGTGTTCAAGGTCAGGGCCTGAGCTTGGCCGAGGTAGGGGCCCCGGCTGGGGGCAGCGGAGAGGGGAGACACCAGGAGGGGGACATCAGGTTGGGGAAGGATGCCGGGGGTAATGCCGTGGGGGAACCTGAGGCCAGGATCTTGGGAGCTTTGCTCTTCTCCCTCAGCAGATCCAAGTCCCAGCTGAGCCTGAACCCCAGGGTACTGGGACCCCAGCCCAGGGCCCCTTCCTTGGAGTGCAGTGGCCGGGAGTGGGGGTGTCTTTGAGAATAGCCTCTCCTCTCTGTCCGGTGGCCCCCAGCCCCCCACGTCCAGTGGTGCAGCCAAGGCCTTTGTGCGGAAGCCGCGGGGAAGAGAGGCCCCTTGTTGGCCTGTTCATCTCACCGGAGGCCCCGCCAATGCCAGTCGCCAGCACCGGCTGGGCTCTCCTTCCTGGGGGTGCCAGCCGGCCCCCCACCCGAGACCGCTGCTGCCCACTCCCCAGCTCTGTCGTTTCCTGGAGCCTCAGGGCTTTGGCCCCAGTCCCGGCTGGAGGATGGCGGGGAGCCCCAGCCCCAGAACCTCCCACACCCCTCCTTTCACACGCTGGCACCGGAGTCGTGGGAACGCCAGGCGGCAGCTGGGCACCAGTGCCGGGCTTTGCCCACCCCCAGCTCAGTCGACCTCGGCGAGGGGAGAGGGACAGGCTGCCCCCAAAAAGCCCCTTCAGGATGGGGCCCTAGAAATCCTTAGCACTAATTATGAATCTGGGGACAAACAAGGCATTTGCAAGTCAATTAGTGACAGAACTTTCCCAGGAAAGCGCTTCATCCAGGCTCTGCTGAAGCCTGGGCCCCATGCTGGGTCACCTTGTCCCTCCTCCTGTCCCTGCCCTGCTCAGAGCTTAGGCACAGTGTTCCGCCAGCCCCTCAGCAGAGGTGCCAGAACCCGGAGTGGGCTGGACGCGGGGGGGACAAGGCCGTGCTCTGCGGAGGTCAGCTGGGGTCCCTCTGGGGCTGTCTCCGGGGCCGGGCCGGACCCTCGGGTCCACTGCAGCTCAAGCCTGCGGCTGGCCGGGGCGGCGGGCAGGGCTAGGTGGACAAGAAAGTAGACGTCACTGTGAAGAGGCCAGGGGGCAGCTTCCCTGTGGGCAGGGAAAGCAGGGCAGGAGGCAGGCAGCCCAAGGGGGTTCAGCTACACCTATGGGAACTTCAGTGGGGCTGGCCCACCATCTGGGGCCACTTCTCACCGACAGGGAACCAGGGCAGGACGCTCCTCCTCCCAGGCCTGGGAAAGGCACTCTCTGCCTAGAGGACCCCTTAATTGGGGGACTTGGCGGTGGGGGGGAAGAGGCTGTTGGGGCAAAAGCCCTAGAGCCAGCCTCGCTAGCCATCTGAGGGAGATTAAGGGATTACAATTAAAAGGCGTTTTCAGGCCGAGCAGGTGGGCTGGGGCTAACGATCTAATTGCCGCCTTACACCAGCACTTTCGAGGGGCTCTAATGAGCGGGGTGGGTTTTTCAAGGGGGGGCAGGCGGGCAGAGGAAGAGGGGAGAGGGCACCGGGCCGGGAGGGGCCGGGAGGGGCGGGGCCTCAGCTTGAACACCCCTGCTCCTGGGGCCACACCGCAGAGGCCCCCCCACCGATGTCCTCCCAGAGGACCCAAGATGAAGCTGTGTCACAGAGCTCTGGGGGCAGGAGAAGTGCTTCCAGGCCAGGAATGAACAAAGGGGGCGCTTAGGTCCGGACAGAGCGGAGCCCTTAAGACGGCGGTCAGGGTGTACTCTGTGTCACGCATGTTACCACATACTTTATAGACGTACATAACCCTCACAACCACAGTAAAGTCGTGTCTCCCCCAGGACAAGACCCTGGAGCTGAGGGTCCCACCGACCAGGGGGTTCCCTTCAGATCCGGCCTTTCCAGAAAGGACAAAGGGACACACCCTCTCCAGACCCCAAGAAACCCCAGGCTGAGGGTCCAAGCGTGCAGGGTGCAGCCCCCGAGCCCCCGCTATGGGGCCCCAGGCCCCTCCTTGACTCTCATGCAGAAAGAGACCGGGGGGCATGCGGAAGGCGCCGCACAGCGGAGCCCTCGCACACTCTGTTCCAGTTCCGGGACAGCCAGCCCTTCTGCTCCTTTTAAAACATTTTTTAAAGTCTTTGTTTGTTTACTGGAGAGAGAGAGCGTGCGTGCACAAGCCGGGAGAGGGGCAGAGGGAGAGGGAGAAGCAGGCTCCCCACGGAGCAGGAAGCGCGACAGACAGACAGAGGTGGGACTTGATCCCAGGACCCTGAGATCTTGACCTGAACCAAAGGCAGACGGTCCACCGACGGAGCCCCTCAGACGCCCCCTCTGCCCCTTCTCTGCCCTTCTGAGAGGTCCTCCGATCCCCTCTGTCCTCAGACTCTCCTCCCTCGTTCTCTGGCTGAGAGGGTGTGACACAGGCTGGGGAAACACAGGCATGGGGCTTATTTCCAGAAACCGAAGGGCCTGACCCAAGTAGTCCTGGGAGGGTCCCGAGCAGCGGGGAACGGCGGGACCTGGGGGCAGAGACAGGTAGGTCCAAGGGAAACTCTGTGCCGTCTAGTTTACCCTTTGTGCCTCCAGAGTGTCGAGAAGGAATTACTCAGAAACAATTACATTCAAAATATTGGTTATTGCATCTTTTTTAAAGGCTGGGGAAGGATAGTGCTTCAACCCAAAGGCCAGAGTAGCAAAGCCCGAGATGCTTCGGTTAGGAGGCGAGAGTGGGATTTCGGTTCCTTCCATCTGCCTCTCCCCTCCTCCGGCCTCTGCCGGCCTCCCTCCTAGGCACCTGGGCCTGGTCAGTGTCCCCCATGCTCCACCCAGGTCCCAGGGGCCTTTTGGGACCCTCCCCCAGAGCAGCAGCACCCCTCCCTAGCCAGCTGGCGTTGAGGGCAAAGCCTGACTTCCCACTAGCTCCACGCGCAGGCTCCCTGAGCCCGCACCAGCCCTATGAGGGGACAGTGGTGGCCTGGTGGCTCCCGTCCCTGCTGCCAGGACCCCGTGGGCCCACTTGCCCTCTCCGCACGTCTGTGTGTCCTTCCTCTGGGGCCTGGGGCCTGGGCCCTGCCGGCCCTTCCTCCCCCCGGGGCTGGCTGCCTTGCTGAGGGGAAAGGGGGCCTGGTCGTGGGGCCTTCGGGAACCATCATCTGGAAAATGGGGCTGTAAATGTGGCTCTGCCGGAGCGGCGGGGGGCCCACTGTGATAATGGAAGTGGAGTGCCCAGCGCAGCAGGGCCCGAGCAGGCTCCGAGCGAGGCTGTCATTGCCGTTATTAAATGGGAGGGACCCTGCGCCGTGTGCAGGCCTGTGGAGGGGACCCCTCGTTACTGCTCTGGCTGGGGATAATGAGGCTCGTGGTAATAGCCCCTCACACTCCCCAGCCCGCTGACAAAAGGCCCAACAAAGTGGGAAGTGAATGTGCATAATGGGACATTCGGGGGGCTTCGCCCAGGCTGGGGGGGGGGACCAGGAGGGACCCCCAGGCTGTGGCTCCAGGTGCTCAAGGACCCCACAGGCCAGAAACCCCAGCCTGCAGGCTGCCCTTTCTCTACCTCACCAGGGCCAAGGGCCTTCAGAGGCAAACCCGGCTTAGGATGGGGGGCTGGCCGGCGCACCCAGACCCCAGGCCCTGGGGCCTCGTGAGGCCACTGCGGGAGAAGGACACGACCGGCTACTCCCATCATAAATGACCTGGAGAAAAACAGATCAGGAAAAGGGGAGCGTCAGGACAGCAGGGGCAGGAGGGGAACCACAGTTTCAAATAAAGCGCTTATGGAAGGCCAGGTTTTGTTCAACTTTGTCCTGTGAAAAATAGTCCGTAAACACAAACCGCGCAGGCCAGTGTGGGGGCCCCACGGCCCCCCGTCCGCCTCCTTCCTTCTGCGCCAGCACCCCCACCCCCTTGGCTAGGCTCAGAGCTGAGGTTTTGAAGCAAGTCCACACTCTCCCTTCCCAGCGGCCCAGGCTGTAGGGCTCCAGAAAGCCGCGTGGCCCCAGTTCCAGGCAGGGGGACAGAGAGCCGGGGGCCTGGAGCCCTGGGCCTGGGATGCAACACACGGGTCCCACCTCCCTTGGTGACCGGCTGTGTATCATTTCATGAGTCTCCTAACTGCTCAGAACCTCAGTTGCTCTGTCTGTGAAAGGGGCTGCGGCCTCCTCCTGCAGGGCGTCTGGAGGAGGAGGCGCAGCCCTCAGAGGGTTTCATGAAGGAATGACCCGGGAGGCAGGTCCAGGGTCAGCTCTCCGCACGTCCGGACCTAGGGAAACTCAGTGACAACTGGTGGTGCGGTGGTTGAGACCAGAGCCCCGAGGCACCCAAGCCAAGGTGGGGGTCAGGACGGGGCATGGGGGAGGTCTGCAGAAGGCCGCTGCCGGCTAGCCAGCCACGGTGATGGGGGGGAGGCTGAGCCCAGAGACTGGCCACGTTCATGGTCTGCCCCTCACCGCCACCTGCCGTGGATGGGCCACAGGGTCCCAGGCTGCTGGAGACAAGGGGAGCCTGGAGCCTGAAAGGCCCCTGTTCTCTCAAGAGGCTTGGTCCCCTGTAAAGACCCTTATCACCACCTCCACCTCCCTCCCAGGGTGATTATCACCCAGAGGGGCCTTTCCTAGGGGACATAAAGAGACCCTCAACTCCCATCCTTGGGGCAGGATAATGGGCCATTCACACTGAGGGACCCCAGCCCCACACCTGGCCCTCTCGGGCGCCGACTCCACCGCCCCCATGGTCCCAGGGGCAGGGGAGCCCAAGTCCCCAGCTGGAGGCTCCTGGCCCTTCCCCCACCTCTCCAGCCGCCTGGACTCCCGCTTAATTTGGGGGAGGTGGGTCCGCCATTCATCCACCCCCTCACTAAGAATTTCACTCCTCTCGAAAGCCCTTACAGAGCGATGGGAAAATGGGAGGGAATAATTAGGAAAATCATTAGCGTCTCAAGGCCCATCTGAGAGGGATTAAGGGATTAAAAGCCGTCCAGCCAATCTCTCCTACTTTAAGGTTGTTGCAGGGGTTTGGGGTTTTGTTTTCAGGACTCCCCCCCCCCTTTCTTCTGAGTTGGGGCAGACTGAAGTCTTGGTGGATCCTTCCCTCAAAAGCCATAGGAAAAAGTCAAGACATTGAAGTCGGAGCAGAGAAGAATGGGGGAAAGCAGGTGTGTGGGGGAGGGGCTCCTCCCAAGCTCTCCTGGGCCGCCTGGGGCCACTTCTCAGGGTGTGAGTGCACAGGGAGGGGGCACTGAGGCCCGGCTGGGCCAGAGGGGCACCTGGCGGGCCTGCCAGGCCACCTTCCACTGGCCCGAGCGCTCGCTGAGGGCTCAGCCTACTCTCTTGCCCCTAACTGGGTCCGTCCTGCTCCGTGGCCGGTGGCCAAGGCTGGAGGTCAGGGGGGAGAGGGAGAGGCAGAGCGCCCGGCTCACGCTGTCCTGGAGGAGCCCACAGTCCATTTGGGGCGAGCCGATAAACAGCGCATTACACCCTGCGAGGGCGCCGACCCCCGGCCTCTGGAAAGCTTAGCCACCCTCCCCCCGGAGCGAAGTCCGGCTTTTCTGCACAGGCATTCCGGGCGTTCTGAAGGCCTGGCACCCGGTCGGCTCCTACTCTAGCCCACTGCTCCCTTCCACAGGGTCGTGCTGTCTCAGGAGAGGGTGCTCTAGCCTCGAGGGAGAAATCCAAACACTGCGCCTCCAGGGTTAAGGCAAACGGGGCCCCCAGGGGCTGTGGGTTTTTGGGACCTCCACCCGAGCTACCCCCGAATGTTCCAGGGAAGAAGGGCACTGGCTTCACGTGGCCCTGCCCTTCTCCTCTCTCTCCCTGGTGCCGGTCCCGGGGCTCCCTCCATGCCCCAGCTAAGCCCCTCGGAGCCTCTGTGCCCGTGGACACCTGCGCGGTGGTTGAACCTGGAGTCCAGGACGGAGGCAGGCCGGAGCCCACCCGCAGTCCGGGAGACCACGCAGCCTGCTGGCTTGGGCATCAGTGGCCACGGTTATTAAGGGTCTGCATTAGCAACTGCCAGCAAGAAGCCCGGTGCAGATTCCACCGATAATCCGAGGCTCGCAGGGCACGGACGGACGGCCGGCAGCCACTGTGCACCGCGTGGGGTCCGGCCGGGAGCCGCCACAGAGCTGGGGAGAAGGGGACCCTGCCCCCACCGCCAGCTCCCACCCCGGGGTTCCTTGACCCCCCGGGGCGCAGCCTCCTCAGATGCTGTTGGGACAAAATGAAGCGTGAGGAATTGCATGGAGGAGGGGAGACTTCTGGAGAGAGCCAGAACCAGACAGCAGCCCGTGGGAGGAAGGCGAGGCTGTAAAAGCCTGAGTGAAATGAGCTAGAAGGGGATTGGGAACAAGCCCCACAGTGTCCCGGAGCCACATTCCTGCTCTGGGGAGACGGAGAGTGGATGATGTGAGCCAGGGCGGAGGGGACACTGGGGGGGCCGCCCCTCCAGCCCAGGGCTCTCCTGCCAAGAAGAGCAGGGTGGGAAAGCAAGTTTGAGAACCCAGGCGATGCCCAGGACAACAAAGCCACTTCCTCTCTCAGCCTCAAGTCAAGCTTGGCCTGTTTGGGGCCCCGGAGACCCGCCGAGCAGGCCCCAGGGAGCCCCAGAAGTCCAAGCCGGGGGGAGCTCAGGTCGCTGCTCCTCTGGCACGGGCCGACATGAGGGTGTCACCGGCAAATGTCCTCGTGGGAGGGCAGCCGCGCTCTGGGGTTCGGGCCGGTGGGGGCCTCAGCCGCATGTGCACGTGCGTGAGGAGGAGGGTTTGCCTTCTTCCCGAGGTAGCCCGGGTCAGAATGCTCCGGAGGAATTCTGGGTCAGCCCAGAGACGGGGACAAAAGAGCAGCTGGGTGAGGAGCTGTGGGGCGGCCCAGTCGCAGAGGTGGGGGCTGGGGGCCGGCAGAAGTCTGGCTGCTTCCCAGGCCCCATGGCGCCCCTCAACTCCCAGCCCCGGGGCCCCTGACCCCGACTCTCCTCTTAACTTAGAGTGTCCCAAATGCCAGCCCAGGAGGCTGCCCCCCCATCCCCCAGGGTGAGGTGGCTGGGCACATTGTTCCTGTGTCCCGGGGGAGGCCAGGGGTGGAAGGCTGGGCCGGCCCAGAGGACCCTCAGGCAGAGTCTCTCTTGTCTTCTCTACCCTCCCCTTCCGGGCCTCTCGCCTTCCCGGGACCAGAGGCCTGGGTTTCCCAGGACAGCTTTCCTTTTGGTGTGGCCCCACCGATTCTGCCCTGAGGGTCTGAGGAGTGCCAGATGTATCCCTGTGTCAAGGGTTCGGCACCAGCCCTAAAAGAGCTTCTCACCCGAGTGGCGGGCGCCATCCTTCACGAATCTGCATGGAGGTCCGGGAAAGGTGGGCTCGGGCCCTGCGCCTCGTCCAGCCTCAAGCCCGTGAGCCAGAGCTCAGCCTGCAGGCCCCCGGAGCAGGGCTCCTGCCCCTCCCCGGAAAGGACTCTGCTCCCAGCCCAGAGCTCCCTCACCCACTATCTGAGTATTTTTGTAAGTAAAACTCTACACCCCAGGTGGGGTTTGAACTCAGGCCCCCGGAGTCAAGACTCTGAGCCAGCCAGACGCCCCTGTCTGAGCGTTTCAACCCAGGGTTTAGCCAGTTCCATGCGTGAGCCAGACACAGGCCCCCCGGCTGGGGTGGAAGGCCGCACCTGTTTCATTTGCGGGAGGGGACCGCGCCTCAGTCAGTCCTGCCACCGTGCACCTTTCTCCCAGGCCAGACCTGGCCCCTAAGTGTGGTGGACAGGAGAAGGGGGGGCAGGAAGGGCAGCCTGCACTAGGTCTGGGTTTCAGGGGTCAGGGAGGACTCCTGGGGTGTCTCTGTCCAGGACCCTGCTTTGGGGAAACCACGAGCGTTCTCCTCCGGGCTCTGGACCGGAATCGGCTGTGCCAGTCCACTGGGGCCCGGTGATGTGAGAAAATGGATGGCGATGAGGCCAGAGGCTCTGCGGACAGGTAGGGAGAGCGGGAAGAGCCCCACCCACTGGGCCCGGTTGAAGCCCCAAGGGAAGGAACCGCAGTGGGCCAAGCTAGTGAGCAGGGGGAGGGAAGTGGGGGGCCCACCGCGGTCTGACCCCCAAGTCAAGCCTGTTTGGGGCAAGGAGTAGGTGCAGAGGGGACAGGTTGGGGTCACCTCTGCCTGGGGCCGCGGCTGGTGATCAGACTGTGCCGCGGAGACAATGGCGCTCTGTCCCCGGCGCGGGACGACAGCTCATCTCTATGCGGTGGCTGCCGGCCCCTTTCAGGCGGTGGAAGCCGGCGGCGCAGGGGAATTCTCACAGGCCGGGGCATTTGCATACCCGGGCTCGCCGGCCGAGACATTGGCCGGCATTGTTCCCGCCGGGGCGGTGGCGGCCTCTGTGGTGCACGGGCCGGGGTGTGCGGAGGCGGGCTGCAGGCCAGACAAAGGGGCTGGGGCGCAGAGCAGGGAGGCAGCGGGCAGGGGTCCTGATGGTGGGAGAGAAATATTGGGGTGAGGCGGGGCACCCGCCGAGCCACCGACCCACACTTCGGACACCCACGCCGTGTCTAATTCCTCCCCGAGCCAGGGAGCACGCCGTGATGTGAATCCCAATGGCACAGCTCAGGCCTTTCCCAGGCTGCCGTGTTCGGCCAGGTCCTTCAGAGGTCAGGCGAGCTGCGGTGGCCGGAGGGCTCCAGCCACACAGGCCCTGAGACACTGGGGAGCCTCCCTGGACGGACAGAGTTATGCAAAGCCAGAACAGTGGCCACTTCCAGAAACCCTTCCCTTAGTGTCCTGCGGGCTTCCACGCCGACCTCCGCATGGCCCGTCAACCGCATCAGTGCGTCCCTGGAGGGGCGCGAGGGCCCAGTGTCCTCGTCCATCGAGGTCCCAGAGCTGGGGTGCAGGCGGTCCACGGTGGACAAGCATCTGATTGTCTTGCATTGAGAGTGATAATGGTGGTGATCAGAGGGGGCTTCCCTGAGGGCAGAGGCCTATTGGTCCTGAAGGGGTGAGGAAAGAGCCCCCTTGGCCCCGTCCCTGCCATGTCCTTGACCTGCTTGTTGTCACCCTGTTGGCCCAGGCTGGATGGTTGGGTCACCTTGCCCATCAGGGGTGGTGCTGAGTGGGGCTGCAGGCAAGATGGGGGAGGGGCTCCTTAGACACCCACGTTTCCTGCCCTCTGAGCTCCCGGCCACACAGCAGTGATGGGACCATCACCCCTGTCCCCCGTCACTCACACACCCTCATCCCCAACCACAAGTGATGGCTGCCTTCCTCATGGTACAGTCCGTGGGGTGCCAGCGGCCTGCTGGCCCTCAGGACCGGGTATGGGAGGGACAGGAGGGAAAGTGAGGACAAACCAGGCATCTGGCTCGGGACAGCTCAGACCCAGACCGCGTCCCCTGAGCACTGAGCGCAGCACTGTCTCCAGGCCACGGGAGGCTTCGTGGGGGACATGGAGCAGGGGACCACCTGTCCCAGGGCACTTTCGAGGGGCGGTCCCCACCTGGGACAAGGTGGCCTTGTCCTCTGGGTGGGCCACCCCACAGTTCCTCCCTCAGAAGCTGCCTGGCTAGCCACCTCCCCCGGAGAGGGCTCAGTTGGTCCCTTCCTCCAGGAAGCCCTCCTCCACGCAGCAGGAAGCGGCAGCCAGACTGGGCTGGAGCAGGCCACGTTTTCAAGCCTGGAGATGCGGCCGTGGTCAAGCAAGGACCAGAAGGGGAGGGCCTGGTGGAAAATGCTGGCGGCCACGTGCAGAATGACGGTCCAGACTGAACCCGGGCACGCCAGGGCTCGTCCCTTTCCTGACAGGTTTTCAGGTCCCTTTGAGGACTGCTGGGGGGGGGGCTCCAGTTCAGCGACTGGACCTGGGCCAGCACAGGGCTGAGAGCTGAGGCCCCAGGGCGTGGAGGGAGGATGTGGCCTCAGCTCTCCCCCAAGCCCCCCATCCCCGCCGGGGCTGACAGGACAGGGGACCCTCCTGCCATCTGGGCCGTCATCCTTCTGCCCCAGCTCGGGGGCCTCCCCATGACCCGCCCACCCTGGCCAGCCGTGGGGGCCTCCACGGAGGAAGGACGAAGCTGACGGGCTCCTGGGGCAGGGACGGTCCCCTGGAGTGCTGGTCCCTCTGGGCGCTCTGTGCTCCTGCCCCCTCCTTGCTCCCCAGCCAAACTCCACACAGTGAGGAGGACGCCTGCTGGGGGCACCCGCTGCCCCCGCCGCCCGCAGTCCTTGGGTCTGAACGGCTGTTGGACGTCGGGAGGAAGGGCCGGCCCGGGTGGAGGTGTCCCCGCCCTCCCGCCCGCGGCTGGGGGGCCTCTCTGTCGCACGACCTCTGAAGCCCTGGAGCCTGCCTGACACACGGGGGGCTCAACACAGACACGGGGCAGGCATGCTGGGGAGCAGAGCAGGAGCCTCCGGGAAGGACACGGGTTTGGGAGTGAGGGGGCGGGAGGGTCACGGACACCGGCTCCCGCGCTGGGCCCGGAGCGCCCTCTGGTGGTCAGAGGAGGTCAGGCCGGGGGCTGCCTTCTCTCCGGAAGCCGCTCTGGGGGCGCTTCACACTCCCAGGGCCTCACACGGACAGGAGCAGAAGGGGCGCCTGGCTGCGGGCTACTTCCAGGGACTCCGTGGCAAACAACTCCCTCTTCCCCTTCTGGGCCCTGCAGGCACCTGCCCAAGTCAGGAGTGGGAGCAGCTGCCGTTCTGGGGCAGGAGGACCTGGCCAGCAGTGCCAACTGTCCTGGGACACACGGACTTTTGGGGAGAGAATGAGCTCCCCGTCCCTGGAGGCAAGCAAGCCTAGGCTGGGCACCTACCTGACGGAACTCGGCCTCCTAGAGGGAGAACCATGGGCCCAGGGAGGAGGGAGCTCACTGGCCCCGAGGTCCAACGTTCCAACATTGTGTGTCAGAGCCAGAGAGGAGCCCCCCACATGTCCAGTGCACAAAAAAGGAGTCGGAGTCCTTGGTGTGGGTGGTGTTTATCACCCCGACAGCCTGCCTGGCGCACACCGTGCTGAAACGGCTGCTTCAGCTGCCTCACTAGACAGGCCAGTGGGGGGGGGGTGAGGTCTCCCTCGACCTCGGCCAGGTGCGGCCCCCATCTGCCCACCTTCCACCGCCCTGTCCCCAGGGCCGCAGACGGCTCTCAGCCTTTCTTGCAGCAGGAGGGACAGGAGCTAGAAAAGAACTTCCCTACGGTCGCTGGTCGCCGGTCGCTGGTCGCCGGTCAGCATCTTCTAAACGCGGGGCGTCCTCTCTCAGGGCTGGAAGCAAGTCAGGCCCGGCTGTCTGGCTCCTCTGCCCTCAGAGGGCCCTGGGCTTCCTCCTCCTGCTCCCCAGGCACCTGGAGGGCAGGGGTGGGGAGCAGGTGAAGGGGTAGCCCCAGGGGCTGAGGACCACAGCTGGGGCGGGAGGAGTCCCCCAGAGAAGGAGCGGACAGGAAGGCAAGAGGCAGGTGAGGCCGGGAGGGAGGCTCGGGTCCGAGGGGCCGCAGGCACCTCACCTCCCAGTAAACTTGGTCCTCGTAGCACTGGGAGTCCGCAGGGGAGCCCAGGAAGGGCAGCTTCAGCAGGAGGCCTGGTTGGGGGGTAGGGGTGGGTGTGAGGGGCGGGGAGGCCCAAGGGCCCCCCAGGACACCTGCCACCGACGGGTCACAGCCGGATTGGGGCAGCCCTTTTGCGCATTGGACCCTGTGCCAAGGACTCAGCAAGGCCCTTCCCAGGTACCCGCCGCAGCCCTGTGAGCTGGACCTGACCCCCAGGGCATGGTGGGGAGTCCCGTGGCTCCCTCCTTCCCACAGAACGTCGGGGACCCTATCATGACCCGCTATGACACAGCTCCTGAGCTCTCTGGGGCCTCCCGCAGGAGGGGTGCAGAGAGTGTCTACTGAGTAAGACATTATGCGAGGGAACAAATCGAACCTTGTTGGGGCATGAGAATCTCGGGGGGAGAGAAGGGAGGGCTGGGGATACTGAGTCATGGGTTTTATTTTGAAGGCCACAAGCAGCGAGTCGAGACATTGGGAAGGACTGTCTGACCCGGCATCAGTGGGCAGTCCGCCTCCATGGATGGATCTGGGTTCTCGACCCGGCACCCTGCCTCTTGCCCAGTGGCCCCTTCAGGACCTCAGCCTGAGGTCGGGCTGCCCTCTGGTGGGTGGAGTGGGCAGTGCAGGGAAGCCCCAGACACCAACTCAACTCAGTGCCTGGCTGGCTCCCCACCTTCTCTGAGCACCGGGAGGGAACAGGTGCCCACTTCCAGATGAGGTTACCCCTGAATTCTACTACTCCACCCCACCCCTGGCACAAAGCAGGTGCTCCCTAATTATCTGAGCCAATGAACGTCAAGGGCGTGGGATCTGCTGGCCGGTCCCCCGGGGGACAGACCTCCTCTGTCTTCTGAGCCCCGCAGAGCTCCTGCCAGCCTCCCGCCAAAGCCAAGGTCACTCACCTCCAAGGCCCCCACCCACGGAAGCAAATGTCAGTGTGACCAACAGCCCGAAGAGTTGGTAGATGGCCTGGGACGTGGCGGTGCGCCGGCCCGCGGCTACGAGCGGAAACACGCTGTCCAGGCTGCAGGGAGAGGGGGTCGGGGGACACGGGGCTGGAGCCCAGGGTCAGGGCGCCAGCGCACTGCATGGCCTCATGCAGCCAAAGGACCTCGAGGGAGCCCAGAGCACCCTGTCACCCTCATGGGCCGGCACACCGCTACACGCTTTGAGAACTGTCTGAGGATCTCTTTTGGTCCCAAGGGTAATTCAAATGAATGAAAACAGTGCTTTCTGTGTTGGTCCACAAAAGGAGGAAGAGAGTGAGTGAGGTCACCCTGCGGGGATAATGACCTCGGGGAGGGTCAGGGGTGGGGAGGACTCACCCTTCTCCATAAGCTTCGTGGGTGGCCAGCCCAGCCACAAGGACCCCCAGGAGGGCTCCCAGGACTCCAGGCATCCCGTGGAGGTTGTGGACACCGCATGTGTCCTGGACTTTGAATTTTGCCTCGAGGATGGGCTGGAGGACAGGACACCATCGTGAGTCGTGAGTGCCCCGCCCCCGCCCTGGGCTGTTGGAGGTGGGGGAGGACAGGGGCTGAGTGCCCCGTGCTCTGCCCAGGGCCCCGGGAGATGTCCGTACCGTGAAGAACTTGTATCCCAACGTGGAGACCGTCCCAGCCAGGAAGCCAGCTGCCAGGGCCCCAAAGGGCGTCAGCATCATTTCACCTGCTGTCCCCACCACAACCCCTCCGGCCAGCGCAGCGTTCTGGATGTGGACCTGGGGCAGCACCAGGGAGGGGGGCATGGGAGGCCCTTCCGGATGGCACGCCCAGCCCGGCCCACCCCGTCCAGCACAGCCGCATCTCCTGCCTCTAGAGTCCCTCTGCCGACGGACCCCTAACCCTCCAGCTGGCCCGCGGTCTCCTCTGGCGAGGACCCTGCACATCTGGTTCCCAGGCCTGTGCTGAGTCCTGTTCTCTTGGAAAACAGGCCTTACGGTCTACAATGCTCCTCCCCCGACCCATCCCGAGGCCTCCCCGAGGCCTCCACCCCTACCATGTCCAGCCGGCCACGCTCCCCGACCAGGGCCGACAAGGCAAAGGTGCCGAGGGTGCTCGCCGTCAGGGAGTAGTACGTGTTGAGCGCTGTCCGGTGCTGCCCGTCCCCCAGCACGGTGGGCGCCGAGTTGAAGCTGGGCCAGAAGACCCACAGGAAGATGGTGCCTAAATGGGGCCCAGAGGAGAGCTGGGGGGCAAGCCTCCGGGGAAGCATGCCTTCCTGAGGGAGCCCCCGACTTCCAGCCAAAACACCCCTCCCATTTCACCACAGACCTGGAGGTGAGTGAGAAATGCAAAATCTGGGGCGCCTGGGAGGCTCAGTGGGCTAAGCATCCCCTTGGCTCCTTTGGGTCATGATCCCAGGGTCCTGGGATCGATCGAGCCCCACAATCCTCTCCCTGCTTGCGCTCTCTGTCGCTATCTCTGTCTTTCTTTCAAATAAAATCTTAAAAAAAAAATGCAAAGCCAGCCTTTTTGTGGGGGCCCAGGCCCTCTGGCCATTCTTCGGTACCACCTACGAGACAATAAAATCTCCATTTCCTTTCCTGCCTCGTCTGTGAAGGCAGAGACGGGAGCAGGGGCCAAGGCAGAGGCGTGTGCCTGGAAGGGGGAGGCGGTGGTGACGGTCAGCCCCAGCCGCTCCCAGGAGGGACCCATGACCCCTCCCTGCGCCCCGGGCGTGCAGGGGCCTCTGGGAAATCGCGGGGGGCGCAGCGTGAGGGGCAGAGTCCTGGAGGTGGTAGATGGGGAGAATGGTGGAGGCAGCTGTGCTGGGCGGAGCCTGGCCTCTGACTTGGGGTGGGGGCTGAAGAGTTGTAAGCAGGGATTGGTGCCGTCAGACTTGGTCTGGGGCTGGGGAACGGGTCTGGGGCGTGTGAACATCCCAGGACTGAGTTCCAAGAACATGTCGAAAACAGAACAAAAACAAACCCGCTGACACTGCTGAGCAGACCCCGGGCTCTTGGAAGGGAGAGCCCAGCAGGACCCCAAGGACTGTAGGCAGTACCCCGAGACCTCGCCTCGAGGTGGTCCTCTCTAGCCACCCCACCCCGCCGCCCACCCAGGCCAGCCTCACCAATCATGGCAAACAGGTCGGAATGGTAGATGGAGCCCTGGCGATGTTTGCTCTTCTCCAGCTGAGGCCGGTAGAGGACCCGAGAGAGGACCAGCCCGAAGTAGGCCCCGAAGGTGTGGATAGTCATGGAGCCTCCCGCGTCCTTCACCTGGGAGGAAGAGCAGACGTGTAGGGGCGGCCGTCTGCCCCCCCCCCCCGCCGGCCCCATGCTCTCCCCGCTTGGGCCTTGCCCTGACAGGCCCCCCCCGACTCACCCCCAGGAGGCTGAGGAGCACAAACTCATTGATCCCGAACAGTACGGTCTCCAGCAGGGCCATGAGCAGCAGCTGAGCAGGCCCAGTCCTGCCCAGGACGGCGCCGAAGGAGATGAGCACAGCCCCCGCACAGAAGTCCGCGTTGACCATGCTGGGGACACGGGACAGAAGCGCGGGAGGGGCCGGCAAAGGGGGCCCCGGAGGCCCAGGTCAGGGCCAGCAGGCCGGGAGCACCGGCATCTGGGCCCTTCCCTGGTGGGTGGGAAGGGCTCCCGTGGCCCCCGCTCGTGGCCGAGGAAGGCAGTCTCGGGGAGGTTCTGGGACGTGGCGTGCGAAGCCCACAAGGGGCAGGAGGACCAGACCCTGAACCAGGAGTGCTCCGAACCCCTCCTTTCCCAGGACGCCGTCCATGCATCCAACAGCCCTTGGGTAAGAAGGGGCTTAGAGAAAGGGCCAGGTGTGGCCGGGTGCACCGCGGCCGAGGGAGCCGGCAGGCCCCTGGGGCAGCCCCTGCAGGTCTGGGAGCCGACTGAAGGACAGGGCCGGGACTGGCTCTCCCTGTCAGGCAGGGGCCTCCCAGCTAGCCCAGGGCTGGGGAGGAGCCGGGAGCCCACCACTGCCCACCTCTGCACGCCCACACAGATGCGGCCCCCGTGCATGGAGTGCAGGAAGCCCTGGATGAGCGTGGACCACTGCAGGGCGAAGGCGGCCAGGAGGAAGGTGAAGCCCACGCTGCCGAAGCCGTAGCGCTGCAGGAAGGCCATGAGGAAGCCGAAGCCCACGAACACCATGGCGTGCACGTCCTGGAAACCTGCGGGGGCACTCGCAGCTGCTCGGTGCCGCCCACCCCCGCGGCCGCCCTGCCGCGGGGCAGGGGTCAGCCCTTGCCAGCTGGGGCGCCCAGAGGCTGGAGCCGACCGGCCCTCTGAGACCCCCCAGCTGCGGCAGGGACCCCCCCAGCCTGGGTCACCCCCCAGCCTGGGTCACCCCCGCCCCCCGCCCACCCTGCTGTCCCCATGTGGGAGCCCAGAGCCCAGCCTCCTGCTCTCTCCTCTGGCCCGTCTTCCCACCCCTGACGGGGCCCTCCTGCCCAAGCTCTGCCCTGTGGCAGCCCCTGACCCCCCACCCCGGGCTCCAAATTGGCTCCCGCTTCGCACTTCGTCCGATTTTTCCCTTTCTGCTGGGAAGTCCTCCTCCGTGTCAATCTCCATTCCTCAGACTTCGGAATCTGTGCCTCTCTCCGTTTTGAGGATTTTAAACTTTTTAAAAACAATTTATGAAACAACTTTATTTATTGGGGGGGGGATAGCTCCAATTGTGAACAGAGAATTCCTCAGGGATGGGGGCGGGGACGGGGACAGGAACGGGGGGGCAGGGCTGCTGGGACACTGCCAACCGGACCCTGGATCTGTGCCTTACAGAGGCTCGGGGCAGGAGGTTCTGCTCTTTTGCGTGTTTCTATCTATAAGTGTGTATGTTAACTTTATAGAAGACTTGGCTGGATTCATCCTACGCGGTGTCACACAGTGCCAGTGAGGTTCTGGGCAGGGAGATAGGACGCTTCCTGCTTGCGAAATAGGCGAATAGACGTGAGGCTGATACCCACGTCTACAGGGACGCTGGGGGCGCGTTACACGGCAGCGGTTTGCTTTGGTGTCCGTGTGTGCCCGCACCCCTCCCTCACTCCGTGTAAACAGGGTTTGAGACGTGACCTAGTGCAGCTCGCGGCCGGCCGGCCCTGCTCGGTCTTTTGGAGGAATTCCGTGCGGGGTCTTTGGCTTTAACTGAGAAATGCTAGGGGAGAGTCATGAGTGTGGTCAGAAATCCCACAGTGTCAACAAGCTATTGAGAAACGGGGTCAACTCTGACCCTAAACTCCCCTTTTAGAGCTCCACGTGAGAAATCTCCCTTGGAACTTAGTCCTAGCAAATGTCACCTCCCCCAGGGCCCCCGGCTGCTTCCGCCGCATTCCCCTGACAGAGATTTACTAAGAACTGGGGCACCAGGCTCTGCGGACACGGCTGTCACCGCAGCTGCCACTGCACCTGCCCTCAGGGAGCGTCCAACATAGACGTCGGAGAACCAGGGACCCACGCGCGGAAGCCCTCCTAGCCTCTGGGGAGAACACATAACTGGTTGCATTTCCCTTTTCTCTTCGCCCTCCTGGAAGCTCCGAGCCACACCGGGATTGCCGCTGGGACCACGGAGGCACTCATTCCTGATGACTCCTATTCATTATTTATGTTCTGCGTCTCGGCTTTTCTTTTCTCGTCCTCATTATGTGTTTGTTGTAAACGACCTCAGCTCTCTTGTAGAGAGAGGGAGATCATAAAGGAAAAAAAATCACGGTCCCCTTTTTCTTTCGTCTGAAGAAGCACCGGCAGAGGCCAAACGTGTATTGCTGGACCGTACACGCGATCCGCAGCTTCAGGAGAAGCAGATTTTTCTTGTGCTGGGTGTGGGCTGACAGGAAAGGAGGTTGCAAGCCCCTGCAGATGGCTGGGTGGGTCTGGGGCTCAGCTGCCCCCCACCCCCAGCTGCCCAAGGGGTAAGGACCTGGGGGTCCGCTGCCTTTGCGAAGTGTCCCCAGCACCGTGCCACTTCTCCAGCACTGTGCGCCGCTGAGTCACCAGCTCTGTCCTCCCTCTCAGATCTTAAAACCCAGCAAAAAAGGAGAAGAACCACCTGGAAGGCAGCCTGTGCCCTAAGTTCTTTGAGGCCTTGCCGCCTGGCTTCTTTTCTCCTTGTGGGAAACAGTAAAGGGGTTGCCATGTCTGTTCTTTTGTCCAAGGACAGCTGGATGGCAAAGGGGCCTGGGTTGCTGGGCTCCGTGACCCTGACGAGCAGAGACTGCCCCAGCACTTGTCTTAACTGGCAATAATATTTATATCTCCTGCTCTGGGCTTGTTTTCAATCACAACTCAGTCCCTTGACCTTTCAACTGGAGTCTAAACATTAAAAAATCCCCTTCACAGCGGGGCATTCCGCAGACTCTCCATTGGCTGTGGCCACCAAATCCATGCACCTTTGGTTGGAGAAAAGATAAAAGTCCCTAGAGATACCCATTACCCTGCCTCCTTCCCTGACTGCTCCTGCCCAATCCACTCGTTGGCTCCTGAGCAAAATAACAAGGAACAAGGGGGCACTTAGAGCTGGACTGGGTGACCATGGACAAGTCACTTAACCTCTGTGAGCCTTGGTTTCCTCACCTGTAAAGTGGGGCTATAAACATGCCCAGCAGAGGAAAAGGAGTGGTGGCCTGGGGGTCCACCTCCTCTCACACTCGACTCCCTCCTCCTCCCAGAGCACAGACCACTCTGGTCCAGTCATATCCCCTCCCCCACGTCTTCCAAGAAGACCCCCATTCCACCTGTCCTAACCCCTCTCCCCAGAGCTAAGCTCTCAGAGGCATGTGACACAGGACCTGCCCATACCGTTTTCTGAGACTCTTTCTCATGGCTGTGGCCGTGTCCCCCGTCAACTTGCCTTTTCTCCTCTATCTTATTTCCATGACTTGCCTCATGGGACAGGAGGAGTTGCCGCAGCTGGGCGGCCAGGGGACCTGGCTCAAGCCTGGCTGACTTGCTGTGTGATCTTGGGTAGCCCCCTGAGCTCTCTGGCTGTCTCTGCACACCTGAGGCGAGTGGACCAGATGGGCTCTGAGGGTCCCTCCTTCAGCGAGAGGTCAGACGGACTCTCAGAGCGGCCGTGCCCTTGGCACGTTAGCCCCACGGCTCAACACCAGCTGCAGAACTCCCTTTCATCTCCCGAACCAAAGGGCGGTGGCTACGCCTCCCTCTGGCCCTGACCCCTTCCCCTGGACTCAGGGGCAGGGGAAGACCCGGCTCATCAAAGCCCCAGGCTCCAGAGACCTCACACTTCCCTCCACCCCGACCTTCCCCCACACCAGGGTCCCAAGTCCACAGGGATAGAAACCTAGGACATCAAAGCGGTAGGATCTCCACTCCCATCCTTACTGCGGCCCAGGGAGAGTTGCGTGTTGCAGGAGAGCCCTGCCCCCGGCCGAAACAGAGGGGCAACTGGCTGGGGTGTTTCGGGGAGAACCCTGAGGCAAGCAAGGCACTGAGGCCTTGAAGCCCTCCGGGAGGAGCAAATACAGGGTCCTGGCAGGCAGCCAGGTCAGACCCTCGGACAAGAGCTCACTTCTCTCAGCTTGAGAGCTGTTTCCTCCCCACTCTCTACCTCTCTGGGCAAACGCGCGACCCGAGAGCCTGCCATCCAGCCGTCTGGGAAACACGGGAGATCTGCAGCCCCTGCAGAGGACGGCTGGGGGCCTGGGGGTCTGGGGATCTGGCACTTCGAGCTGGGGCCCGGTGCATCTCACCCTCGATGCCCTCAGCATCGGCAGCCTCACTGCATCGGGGTCGGGACTGGGAGAGGGTCAGGTGGGGACAGCCTGCCACCAGCTCAGCATAGGAAAAGCAGGGTAATGACAGAGCAGGGTTTATAGAAGAGACTCCCACACTCCGGGCCTTGTTTGCATGTGCATCCCGCAAACTGAAGCTTCCTTCTTCCCATTGCCCAGACGGGGAAAACTGAGGCCGAGAGGAGCCCTGCCCAGCAATGGTGATGAAGTCTGGAGAGCTGGTATTTTTGGTCCCAAGAGGTGGCCCCAACCTTGAGAGAGAGGTTCTGTCCCCAGCAGGGGATGTTGCTTGGGAAGCCCGAGTCCCAGTGCCTGCTCTGCCATTCACCTGATGGGTGATTACAGGCAAGTCACAGGCCCTCTGAGCCTCAGCTTCCTCCCCCAGGAAATGGGCTAATGACCCTGCCAGGCTTCCTTCTCAGAGCTGTGGTCGGTGGTGGTGTCCTCTCTCTCCGACACCAGAAGGGCCAGCTTTGAGTGGCTGGGGAGGAAACGCCTCAGTGCCACCGTCTCGGCTGCCTTCATAGCGAGTACCTGCCATTACCACCTTCCGCACACCACTCCCCACCGGGAGGACGCTCCGCCTGGGATCAGGGTGGAGGCCCTGCAGAGCCCGTCGGGGAACAGCCCTGCAAAGCCCAGTCACGCCAGCTGGGAGGGGAGACAGGGAGCACCTCCAGCTCGGATCTGGGTTTGAATCCCTGCTCCCTCAACTCTGGCAGCCCAAACCTTAAGCAGCCAACTAATCTCCTCGAGCCTGGGTTTCCCCATCCCTGTCCACGTCGTGGACTAAGGGAGATAATACATGTGCGGCCCCCGGCACAATGTCCGGACACCGCAGACACCAGTGAAAGGCTGTCATTATGAATCTGGGGCTGCCCTCCGGGGGTAGAGACGCCCCAGACACCGCGGACCTTGGGGTCTTTGCTCCCCGCGCCCTCACCCGCACTCACTTGGGTAGCGAAAGTAAAATTCGTTGTCCGCGTGACTGTGATTGCCCCAGTGCCAGAGCGCGGCATCGGTTTCGGGGTTGTAGCGGACAAAGGCGGCAAAGAGGATGGCGGTGGCGCCCTGGAGGAGGAGGCACAGCAGGGGCAGCTGCAGTCGCCGGCCCTCGGCGCGGCGGGGGGACCCGGCCATGGATAGGGGCTTCCAGTCCCCGGCTCCGGCTCCCGCTCGGGGCGCGCAGGGCGGACTATCCCGGCTCCGTGCGGCAGGTTCCACCGGGGCCAGGCCCCGCCCCCGGATCAGGCCCCGCCCACCGGAGCCAGACCCCGGTCCACGCCCGAGGCTCGGCCCCACCTACCGGAGCCAGGCCCCGCCCACCGGAATCAGACCCCGGTCCACGCCCGAGGCTCGGCCCCACCTACCGGAGCCAGGCCCCGCCCCCGGATCAGGCCCCGCCCACCCGAGTCAGACCCAGGCCCACGCCGAGGCTCGGCCACAGCTCGAAGCCCCAGCCCCGGCAGGTGCGGAACCAGGGTGGCAAAGGCCTGTGTCCGAGGCCTGAGGTGGGACAACGTCCGGGCGGGGAGGGGGTTATTAGGGACCCCCAGTTCCTGTCTCCCTTGGCCCAGCTGTCTCTCCCGCTCTTCGGGTTGGGACAGGTCCTTGGACATGGCCTGTGACCTGCCCTGGTGGGGCGCAGCTGAAGGAGCAGGTGGAGTCGGGGGAAGAGAGGACCCTGCCCTTTGAACGTGGCATTAGTTTAGAGAGTGTTTCCCAAGGAAGAGGCCCTTTAAGGCCCCGGCCTGGCCCCTCCAGGATTAACATCAGGGACAGTGAAGGGCTTACTCAGTCTTTTCCCAACTGAAAAAACCAGATGGAGAAGGGAGGCAAAGAGACTGGCCAGGCATTGATGATTAACCCGACTGGGGCTGTCTGGGCCTCAGCAGCACAGTCCCTCCCTTGGGCCCGAAGCCTTCTGGGTCTCCCACCCCGGTCTGCATCCCAGCCTGCCCAGCAGCTGGCCGCGGTGACAGCTGGGCTCCCTGGATGCCTGCACAGGGGTGAGGACACCTGGCCTCTGCCTCAGCAGCTGGAAAGAAGGAACGCTAGATGGAAAAGGGTCTTAGCCTGGAGTCAGGAGCCGCTTCTAACATGGGCGAGGTCTACGGTGGCTGGGGTCCTGGGAGACAGACAGTAAGAACACAGACTGACTGACGCCTACTGAGAGCCAGGCTTTGGAGACGAACCACATGAGCCCTGCCTCCCTCCAAGAGCACCTAGGAGGGAACTGAATTCCCACTGGGGTGAATGTGGGACCTTAGGAAGTACAGAGCCCAAGGGGGCCCAGGAAGAGAGGCAGCAGAACCCACGGGAGCAGGGATGAGGTTGGGCACAGACATGAGCTGCTTCCTGGGAGGTCGTGTCTGCAGGCGCTCTAGAAGGACAACCTAGAAATCGGGCATTCCAAGAAGGAGGAGGGGACATTTCAAGAAAGGGACCTGCAAAGACGGAAGCCTGCCCCGGGAGTGTCCAGGGTGTTCAGGGACTGAAGCTGGGGGGGGGGGTCTAGAAAGATCTTGAAGGCCCCGCAGAGGCACACGGCCTCAGCCCATGGGCGCGGGGCCACTGGAGGCTGTCACGGGGGGAAGACCCTGGCACTGTTGGTTCTGACACCTGAAGGCCACAAGGGGCTTCAAAGAAGAGAAGTCGACGGGCGTCTCAGTGGGGCCGGTGGGTTGGGAAGCCCTGTGTCCTCCCCGCTGCCCAGCCAGGTCTGAGGGGGCTGTTGTGTGGGCAGGGCTCGTCCCTGGCGGCAAAGGAAGAGCTGCCATCCCGGAGGCCGTGGCTGAGGGTCCCAGGGACCAGCCACTCCCCCCAGCAGGTGTCAGGTGGGGCTCCTGCCCGCAAGGGGGCTTGTCCCTTCTCAGGAATGCGCAGGGACAGGTGTGACGGTGCGGTCCCTGCCCCTCCTCCTTGCGTCCCGTCTGTGCGGCTCATCCCCTCTGCACTTCCCACCGTCTGCTTTAGCCTCCAGCCTCGCGTGGGCTCCGGGCAACTGCTGGATTCTAGGTGTCCGGTTTCCTGACCTAAGTAAGTGACCAGCCAAGGAGTCCTAGGAGGGCAGGGGTCAGCCTCTGGGACTGCTCCCGGCAGCCCAAGCAGGCTCTCTGGCCTTCTGCGGCTCCTGGCTCGTGGCCCGGAGCTCTCTGGCACTACTTGGTCAGCAGGAAGGCTGTTTTCTAGCTCCTGCTGCAGGGGTGGGGGTGGGGGGGATGTCTGGTCAGCAGCCTTTGGATAATGATTCTCGGACGATTCATCTGGGGTATTTTCCCGGAGCCAGCCTTCTGCCCCAGGGATGTGGCTTGCTTCCTGGGCACTGTCTGGGAGTGGGGGCTTCTTCAGGTTGCCCAGGCAGGGTCTGGACAGGCCCTCATAAGCTGCAGAACTGGTGAGAGCAGGAAGGAGTGGGTTGGGCCCTCCCAGCATCTTCTGGGAGCCTGTCCCATCTCTTCCTCACCTATTGTCTCTCTTAGTCTCTGAACGCCTCCGGATCGCAGATTCCCCCTCCTCCGTGGTTCGTTCATGCGTCCAACAACAATTCACTTAGTCCCAACCCTGGGCCAGGGCCTAGGGCCATGACCCAAGACTGTAGTCAACATGGGTAACACAGCTGGGTCCTGGAGGCCTAGAGAGACCTCTGTGGGATCTACTGGATATTGGGAGGTCTAGAGGGCCAGAAGAGCCGGGCCAGCCGTGGAACATAGACATCTGGGTTCCATCTGTTTGCCCCCCTGTATGGAAAGATCATTATATTTTAACAAATGGTGGTACCAGCCTGTGTCACCCCTGGCCGAGCAGAGGGCAAGATCCTGATAGTCCTCCCCTTCTGAGGGTCCCCCCGACAGGCGTCCACCTGCGAGGTCCTCCCTGGCCCACCACCCAAAAGGAAGAGGCTCCATCCAAGCACTCTCAGGGCCCCTGCCCTCCCCCTGCGTCCTCTGGGCCTGGAAGCTCTGGTGGAAGGGGACTTTGTTTCTCAGTCCTCCCTCCACGCCACCCCTCCCCCAAAGGGCCCCTGAGTCTGTTAGCTGCTCGCATCCTGCAGCCTGGGGGTCTGCCCCATCTTGGACCTCCCTTCTCCAGGTTCCACTCAGCAGCTGGACACGTGGAGGGTGGCCAAGGGGAACTGCTGGGGGCTGCTTGCCCTGGCCCAGGGAGGACCCTGCGGTCCTTGGCTTGGGCCCAGGGCTTGGGTTACTGAGTAACTGTGGGGTTGCCCTCGGCGGGGGGTGTAAATGAAGGGGCAGGATCAGGCTGCGGGGGGCCGAGGGTGTCCTGGCCCCGGTGCTAACCCGTGCTGCTAACCACGGTGGGGTGGTCAGGGAAGGTTTCCCGGAGGAAGTGATGCTTATGTTGAGATCTAGCCAATTTCACAGCTGGGGTGGAGGAGGGGGGTTCTTCTCATGCAGCGCTCTGGTATGAAGAGAAAAGAGGCGAGGCTGGAGTGCTCCTGGATGCCCATTTTCTGGGGCTGGATGAATCGCCGCTGTCAGACCCCGCTGGAGACCACAGCCACGGCAGCACCGTGTAAAACACTGCTGTTTTTACCTCCCCGGCATGGTGAAAATTAGATCCAGCTTTCTCTGCCCCGGGCCTCATCCACTTAGGGTGCTGTAAAAGACAGATTGCTTTCTTGATCTCAAGCCCCCCATTTTTTTTCATGCGTTTAACACTCTATCTGCATTCTGGCGATGGGCCAGGTGCTGTGCTGGATTCTGGCGGACGTCTCCCCCACGCTCCGTTGCCACCACACGGGACAGAACCACGCCCTGTTCTTGGGCCGCCAAGACAGAAGAGACAATGTCTCAGTCACTAAGGCTTGACGGTAGCCGTGTTTCCAAAGTACAGTCCTTGCCTATCCTGCTGGGGGTCTGAGTTCAATCCCCGATCAGTGAAAGTTTTGGGAGACCGCAAAGTGCAGAGGGAAGGGCGTAAGGATGGAAGGACATATGGAACGCAAGGACGTAAGTCAGTCTCAGCTTGGCCCCAGAGAGATTTTGCACAAGTTGTTTACCAAGCCTCCAACCTCCGTTTCCTCGCCTGCTACAGGGAGGGAACTCACCTCCCAGGGGCTATCGTGAGCATCAGTGTCCAGGGAGCACGTGTCAGTGTCCAGGGAGCATGTGACCGGCCATGTGTCCTCAAAAGCAAAGCTCACGGTGATTACCGCTGTTCATAAGGAAACCTGCAAGTAAGCCTTATGGACATTTCTTTGCCTTAGGGGAAATCTGTGCACTGCTAGGGACGTGGGGAAACTGGCCCTCAGTCCTTAGTTTGAACACAAAAGGAAGGGGGTGCCTGGGTGGCTCAGTGGGTTAAAGCCTCTGCCTTCAGCTCAGGTCATGATCCCAGGGTCCTGGGATCAAGCCCCGCATCAGGCTCTCTGCTCAGCGGGGAGCCTGCTTCCTCCTCTCTCTGCCTGCCTTTCTGCCTACTTGTGATCTCTGTCAAATAAATAAATAAAATCTTAAAAAGAAAAGAAAATGAACACAAAAGGAAGGGTGTTCATTTAACCCTCAAGTGCCTGAGTGGGCCCCTTTAAGAGGAAAGCCAGGAGGGAAAGGGTCATATGGGTGTGACTACTGTCAAAGGGGGCCAGGACAGAACACTCTGTGTCTTCCCCCCACCCCCCACCGCAGCTTCTTTTCCTCAGTGCTCCCAAGGACTCCACCACCACCATGGAACCAACCAGAACCACGGTCCATCCCGGACCCACTGGGAGAGCCAGCTCACGTCCTACTGTTTCCCTCTGTGGGGAGTCCAAGGACTCCCTCTCCTAGCCAGCCCCATGCTCCCTGCCGGTCTTCCCCAAAGGTGAGTTTTGATGAACACCTCTCTTCTCTGGAAAGGGAGCAACTGAGCAGAGATGTTCCCATATGACCCAGGATGGAATGACTGGATGAGATTTCTGTCCGGGGCCTGGTGGGGGTCGTCCACAGCTGGGCAGAAGCAGCTGGGACGGAGGTGGCGAGCTGAGTCCCTACCACCTGACAAGGGCTCCTGGCTCTAGGAAGCTCCTGGCTGCAGAAGAGGGACTGGGCTAAGCCGTCACACTGGAGAACTTCACCTTGTCTGGTGCACACGTAGGACGCAGGCTGCCTGCTCTGGGTCTCTGTCCTGCAGGCCTGCCTGAGTCCGAGACCCCTGAGACCCAGGCAGGATGTGAAATCTGGGGCTCGTGATGCTGGTAAGCAAAATCATAGCCACTCAGCCCTTCCCTCCCTAGCTGTTTATGGAACCACACTTCACAAGGTCAAGCAGGCCTGGCTTTACCCCTGGGGATACAGCAGTGAACAACAGACACTGACCTTGCCCTCAAGGAGATGCTTTTCTAGGGGCTCCTACAGACCCCTGGGCAGAGGGAACAGCATGGAGGGCAGGGCAGCTGTGTGGGGAGCGAGGGGGTGGCACAGGGAGACGTGGGCCGCACACGGAGCACTCAGGGCCCTGGTAAGGAGCACGACTTCTCTGTAGGGATAATGGGGGGCAACCAAGGAGTTAAGAGCAGGGGAGTCACATGATCTGATTTACTACTGTAAAGGAGCTTCTGGCTGCCTGGGGAGCACAAGTGTGCGTGTAAGTGGAAGCAGGCAGCCAGCTGAGCAGCCAGCACCATCCAGGCAAGAGCCGGTGGTCATGGTGATGGAAGAGGAGGAAGCAGTCAGGCTCCAGGTAGACTTGGAAGCTAGAACTGACAGGGTTTCCTGAAGGACTGCACATGGGGTGAGAGAGAATGGAGTCTAGATTCACGTGTGCATGTGGATGTCCAGCTATTCCAACACCACTGAAAGGACTCTCCGGGGCACCTGGGTGGCCCAGTCATTGAGCCTCTGCCTTCGGCTCAGGTCATGATCCCAGGGCCCTGGGATCGAGTCCCACTTTGGGCTCCCTGCTCCTCGGGAAGCCTGCTTCTCCCTCTCACACTCCCTCTGCTTGTGTTCCCTCTCTCGTTGTGTCTCTCTCTGTCAAATAAGTAAATAAAATCTTTTTAAAAAGAAGAAGAAAAGACTATTCTTTCTCCATTGGATTACCTTTATTTACTCCTTTGTCAAAGGGGAACTGGCTATGTTTCTGTGGGTCTATGTCTGGGCTCTCCATTGGGTTCTGTTGCTCTATTCATCTAGCCTTTCACCAATACCAACCACACTGTCTTGACAAGTGCAGCTTTACATTAAGTCTTGGAGTCAGGAGGCATCTCCAAGATGCTCCAATGTCGTTCTTCAATATTGCTATTCTGGGTCTTTTCCTCCCATACATACCTCACAATAAGTTTGTCGATATCAACTAAATAATTTGCTGGGATTTTGATTGAGATTACATTTAACCTATAGACCTAGTTGGGAATGGGGTGCCTGGGTGGCTCCGTAGGTTAAGTGAGTGACTCTTGATGTTGGCTCAGGTCTTGATCTCAGGGTTGTGAGTTCAAGCCCTGCATTGGACTCCACACCCAGTGTGGAGCCTACTTTAAAGAAAAAAAAAGATCAACTTGGGAAGAACTAACATCAACACTAAGTCTTCCTATCCATGAACATGGACTATCTTTCCATTGAGCATGACTTAAACTTTTTTTTTCTTTTCCTTTTTTTTTTTTAAACTGAGGGGCACCTGGGTGGCCTAGTTGGTTAGATGACCAGCTGTTGATTTCAGCTCAGGTCATGATCTCAGAGTCGTGAGATCAAACCCCATGTCAGGCTCCATGCTCAGTGCAGAGTCTGCTTGAGATTCTTTCCCTGTCTCTCCCTCCCCAAACTGGCTTGTTCTCTCTCTTTCTCTCAAAAATAAAAACAAAGGGGCCTTTGGATGGCTCAGTCAGTTAAGTATCTGAATTCAGCTCAGGTTGTGATCTCAGGGTCCTAGGATGGAGGCCCATGTCAGGCTCCTCCCTCAGCAAGGAGCTGGCATCTCCCTCTCCCTCTGCCCCTCCCCCTGCTCATGCTCCCTGTCTCTCACATAAATGAGCAAAATCTTTTTATTTTTTATTTTTTAAAAGATTTTAATTATTGGGTGCTTGGGTGGCTCAGTCAGTTAAGCGTCTGCCTTCAGCTCAGGTCATGATCCAAGGGTCCTGGGATCGAGCACCGCATTGGGCACCCTGCTTCGCAGGAAGCTTGCTTCTCCCTCTCCCATTCCCCCTGCTTGTGTTCCTGCTCTGTTTCTCTGTCAAATAAATAAATAAAATATTTTTAAAAGATTTTATTTATTTGTTTGAGAGAGAGACAGAGAGAGATCACAGAGGAAGAAGCAGACTCCCCACTGAGCAAGGAGCCCAATGTGGGGCTTGATCCCAGGACCCTGAGACCATAGCCTGAGCCAAAGACAGACGCTTAATGACTGAGCCACCCAGGTACCCCAGCAAAAATTTTTTTTAAGATTTTATTTATTTATTTGAGAGAGAGAAAGCTAGCATAAGCAGAGGTAGGGGCAGAGGGAGAGGGAGAAGCAGACGCCTCACTGAGCAAGAAACCCCATGTGGGGTTTGATCCCAGGACCCTAGGATCATGAACTGAGCTGAAACCAGATGCTTAATCAACTGAGATACCCAAGCACCTCAATTAAAAAAAAAAAAAAACTACAAAATAAAAAACACTTTATTGAACATATTAGGCAAATATCACTGCCTAAATTTAAGGTGTACAATGTAACTTTGATACATTTATATGCTGCAATATGATTGCCTTTGCAATATTGTTGCTATAGTCATTATACTGTGCATTAAATCACTACGGCTTATTTAAGACTCTTTACAATTCTGTACCCTTAAATATCATTTTTGGCCCCAATTCCCTATCCCCTGGTAACCACCAGTTTACTGTTCTTTTTAGTTTGGCTCTTCTAGGCTCCGTGAGTAGTATTACGGAGTGCTGGTCTTTCTCTGATGTCCCTCACTTGGCCTCATGTACTCCAAGATCACTCATATTGTTGCAGATGGTGGGGTGTCCTCCTTTCTGACGGCTGAGCCGCACGGGGTACCTGGACCAGAGCCCTTTTACCCACTTGTCATTTGATGGGCGCGTAGGTCGCTTCCGGATCTCAGCTACTGTATAAATGCTTCAGTAAACCTGGTAGTGCAGGGGCCCCGGGGGGGGGGTGCTCAGTTGTTAAGTGTCTGCCTTCTGCTCAGGTCATGATCCTGGGGTCTGGGGTCTGAGGATGGAGACCCGCATTAGGCTCCTTGCTCGGCGGGGAGCCTGCTTCACACTCTTCCACTCCCTCTGCTTGTGTTCCCTCTCTCACTGTATCTCTCTGTCAAATAAATAAATAAAATCTTTAAAAAGAAAGATTTTATTTATTTATTTGACAGACAGAGATCCCAAGTAGGCAGAGAGGCAGGCAGAGAGAGAAGAAGGGAAGCAGGCTCCCTGCAGACCAGAGAGCCTGATGTGGGGCTCGATCCCAGGACCCTGAGATCATGACCTGAGCCAAACGCAGAGGCTTTAACCCACTGAGCTACCCAGGCACCCTTGAAGCCCTCTTCTTAATCAACTGCTTTCCCTCCTCCCCACCTCTGCAAACCAACCCAGCTCTTCCCCTGCATTTCACAGGAAGAGAAGGCGTCTGGGGAAAAGGACCCAGTCTTGAGAGTAATTTGCCAACGCATCTGTGAAAGTGACGACGCAGCGTGGCTCACATGGCTGAGCTAAGCTCATGTGTCCTCTTCTCAAATACTGGAAACTTATGGCTGGACCTGACCCCTCATTAAAGCTACACTGACTTCCCCGCAGAGAAATTTCCATGTGACGTGTCTTGGTGTTTCAAGTTCAGAGCTGGTCGTCAGTCCTCTGCAGCACAGCTCAGATTCCCCCACTCCGTCTTAAGGAGGTGACCCGCCCATTTCTAACCCCACCATCCGGCCAACAGCAGTCTCACATCAGGTCATATCATCAACTGATTCAGGTCCCACGAGCGCCATCGCCCTTCCGCCCCAGAATGCCTGCCCGTGGTGTTCCCATGACCTTACAGGTGCCCTGCTGCTCTCCGAAGGCTTCCAACGGCTCGTCAGTGCCTCCAATACAATCAGAGCTTCTAGTGGCTGCGCTTAGTCCCATGGCCCGGGGAAAGCTGCCTTGTCAGATCTCTGCACTCTCCATTCTCCCTCACATCCTCTGTTGGGGAGGAAAGCTTCTCCTAATTTCTAGTGGCTTCTTCTCCCACCTCGAGGTCCTTGTCCAAGCCCCTCCACTGACATGAGCCCTCCCCTTACTTCATCTGCCTAAGCCCCACGCCCAGCCCTTCACAGAGTCCAAGATGGGTACAGCTGCCCTCCCTAAAGACCCCTCCCCTGCAGCCCCCCTGCAGCCTCCCTCCAGGCCCCCTCCAAGGACTGCTACATTTTGCAAGGAATTAGCTTAGCTGCCTTGTTAGATGGTAAATATCCCAAGACGGTCTCTACCGTGACACGTATCCCCGGTGACCCTCCCAGTGCTTTGCACCCTGCGCGCACTGACTGTGAACCAGCCATGTGCAGGATTCCTACACACTGGGTTCCACCGAGGGCTTGGCGGGGAGAAAGTAGAAGACGTACACAGTAACTTTGTTCCACGAGTCATTTAGTGGACTGGGGCAGGTGATTGAACAACAGGCTGCGGGGTAAGGCTGGGAGAGTAGAGTTCTTGCTTGCCCTCCCAGGAGCCAGCTGTGTCATGGACGCTTGTAAATTTTCCAAAATAGCCATCTGCTGTTGGGCGAGCTGGGTCTGGAGCTGGAGATTGGCGTACATACACTCCAGGAGGCCCAGGCATTCTGTGGGCTTGTGGTCAACTCCTGAGGGAGAGCAGAGGAGGTGCACCGGGGGCAGGAGGGAGACGCGGAGACCATACCGCGGTGGGGAGCGCTCCAGCCGTCCCAGCCCGCAGGCACCGGTGCTCGGCTGTCACCTACCCGGCCACACTACTTTAACTGGAAAACTGTCACTGGGATTTGTTCCTTTCTCCCTTGCCAAAATTCCCCCCATAGTACTTGTGATCACATAGCCTGGTCTGCAATCACTTGTTTAATGGTTGTCTAAGCCCCTCTCTAGCACGTAAGCTCCGGGAAGGCAGGAGGCTCTGATTCCTTCGCTGTTCTATCCGCAGCACCTAGAAGCGTGCTGGTGTCTAAGTATTCAGAACGTACTGAGGAGCGAGTGAGACGATCCTTCCACAGCCTGGTGCGGCGTGGGGTCAGCGGGGACCCGCAGTGCCTCCTGTTGTCTCACGTCACGTTGCTCCTGTTCTCAAGGACTACAGCCGGCTCCGGGGTAACTCTGGCAGTGATGTGCCTATGTCTTGTGTATTTACTGGCCTTGGCTCCTTTGCTAAACTCTGAGGTCAGCAAACACTGTTGTCATGACCTGTCGTATGGTCTAGTGCTGGTTAGGCCCTGCAGGTGTCTGTACCCACGCATTTCCCCACGGGAATGTGAGCGACTGCCTACTGTTTCCTCCCCTGGCCGCTTTTAACTAAAGTTACTAGCGAGCAATACAATTCTCCTTTCAGTCCCGCCTAGCCCAGTAAATATGCGATTAAGGAAACCAACACAAATTGGTCGAATCCAGAAGAAAACGCTATCAGTTGACCTGAACAATCAGCAAGCTGCCAGTGACCCGGGGTTGGTACCAGATCAACAGGGAGAGCTCAGGCCACTTCCTGCGCGCAGGCCCTCCCCATCCAGCGCTGGGTCCCTTGGGGAAACCTCCCCCCTCCCCAAATCCTTACCTGAGGGCGGCTTTGTTTTCTGGATGTTCAGGGAAGTGGCCGGTGGGGAACTTGCTGGAAGATTAATAAAGCTAGGGGAGGGTTTGGCTCGACAAAGAGGCACAGCATTACTTTCCTCTTTGGCTGGAACAAAATCAGAGGCAACTAATCAGAGTCATTTCTCACAAGGGATGGCCTTTCTAACTCGACCCCTGCCTTTGGTCTATGAACACAGGTACCAAGGCCCTGCACTCAATAGCTCCAAAGGAAGTGACGTAAGACAGACAAAAAAGAAGCCACAGTGGGAGTAAGGGAAGCCAAGCAGGGATGGGCTCAGCTAACATCTGACAAGTTCTCGTGGACGTGTGCCACGTGCTTACTCCTGTGCTAGACACTTGCGCAACACAGGGTCTCGAACTTGTGGCTTCCCAGGGACTCTCTCTTTGGGAGATGAATAGCACACTGATGACGAAATGTGAGATATAACCACTCAAGGACCAGGGCGCCTGGGTGGCTCAGTGGGGCAGGCCTCTGCCTTCGGCTCAGGTCACGGTCTTGGGGTCCTGGGATCGAGGCACATATCGGGCTCTCTGCTCAGCAGGGAGCCTGCTTCCCCCCCAACCCCTCTGCCTGCTTGTGATCGCTGTCTGTCAAATAAATACATAAACAAATAAATAAAATCTTAAAAAAAAATACCCACCCAAGGACCTAAACAATGTGCTTCTGACAATCTGGGTGAAAATGAGAACTTTGTTGCTATTATTGTTATTATAATCTCTAAGACTTATTTATTTGAGATAGACAATCTCAAGCAGACTCTGCCCGGAGAACGGAGCCAGGTGCAGGGCTCGATCTCACGAGCCGATCCCGCATCAAGTCAGACCCTCAGCCAACCGCGCCACTCAGGTGCCCCCAAAACAAGGCCTTTTATCCCGTAGTTATCCTACGTATGTGACTGGATGCAGAAATGGATGCTTTCGGAAAGGAACAAGAGCTCAAGACAACTCTGGGAGTCAGGGAAGACCCCGGGCAGGAGAGGGTATCTACCGGAAAAGATACTTCAAGTGGGGGGGAAAGAGGCTCAGGAGAGCAGGGGAGCCAGGGGGGCCCTTCACAACAGTGAGTCTGAGACTTCAGGCTTTCTCCTGAATCCGGTGGAAAGCCACTGAGCCTTTTAGGATCAGAAAATGTGATAAAAACTCTATTTTATTAATTTCCAGGAATTAAAAGAGACTGGATGTGGAAGTTCTTGAACGGGGAAATACATGACCTTGGGCACAAATAATTAAGTTAGAAGGAAAAGTGCATTTGTAGGGAGAAGGTCATGGGTCCCACAATAGACATGTGTCAATTTTGTTTAGTGAGCAACACTTCCTCTGGAAAAACTACTCTTCTCAGATTCCAGGCCATTCTGGTTGGGACACCAGGCCCGGCTTCCCAGGAGGAAAGGGCGTGGGACCCAACACAGGCCAACCACGGTATCTCATCCTCCGCGGCCATGTGGCTGATCCAAGCGTAAGCACGAGGGGCCGGGGGGGAGTGCACAGACGGATCCGGCTGTCCAAGCAGTCTTCTTTCTTCTGATCTGCTATGCTGGGAAAATGTGAAGTTGGGGCAGAGGAAAGCTACTGAATTTGGCCAGCGTGCTGCAAGGAGCAGACACAAGCAAGAGAGCCCAGACCAGAGTGCCGGGGAGATGGACGGACTAACGGCTGCCGGCACCACGTCCCTCAGTGCAGGCCCGGAGGCCCCCGCTCCTGCAGGGCCTTCTTCCTGTCCTGCGACCATCTCAGCTTCCCTCCCAACTGCACAAGCCTCTGAATTTCTTTGTTTACCCAAGGAAGTCTGAGTTGGGTTCCCATCCGATTAACGTAACTCACATTTTGGACATACTGAATGAGTGGAGACGAGACAGTCCAAGTAGAAATGCCTAAAAAAACAGCCAGAGGTAGCACTGAGCTCAGGGGAAAGGTCAAACTACCAGGCCAGCCCCAAAAAGGGGATAAAGAAGGTGCAAAAATAAATCAGCTCTCTAGAGTGAAAAAACAGGAGAGCAAAAACGGGACCTTGGGGAGCTCTTCCTCGGGAGTTTCAAGATGAGAAGTGGCCAAGCGTACAGAGGCGGCGGATGGAGAGGCAAAGCGGCTGAGTCTCCGAGGGAGACCGCGAGTCACTGCCAGGCCGAGATCAAGGGGGACAGAAAGACGGACTCCACCGGCTCACTTACACACCTAGGAGACAGCTCGATGCCCGTGAGCGTCCACCACTGACGATGCCACAGCAAGCAGACCCGCACGGTTGTGACTCTCAGGGAGCGGACAGCGCTGCCGTGTAGACAGCCACTAAGCGACTCTCAGGGAGCTGACAGCGCTGCCGTGTAGACAGCCACTAAGCGACTCAGGCAGTGGATAGCGCTGCGGTGTAGACAGCCACTAAGCGACTGAGCATGTGCGTCATTCCACCGGGAAGTGTGAGAGAGCACCTAACCTAGAGCCCATCTGCGCAGCCGGGGACCGTGTTCCCCAAAGCGATCCTGTCTCAGCCGGGATCTGGGGATGAAGATACAGGCCGGCTGTCTTCAGAGGAAACAAGCCTGGGGCAGAGGTGTGACAGGTAGGAAGAATGAAAGAAGATGTCATGTTCTTGTCCTTAACTCCAAGTGCAACAAAGCCCCCCCTCCCCCAGCAGGGGACAGAGAGTCCTCATAGCCGGGTGCCAGGCTGAGGTCCTCTCTACTTGGAGACTCACTGGGCCTATGAAAATGCAAATCTGTTGGGGCGCCTGGGTGGCTCAGTGGGTTAAAGCCTCTGCCTTCGGCTCAGGTCATGATCCCGGGGTCCTGGGATGAGCCCCCCATCAGGCTCTCTGTTTCCTTCCTCTGTCTGTCTGCCTGCTTCTCTGCCTACTTGTGTTCTCTGTCAAATAAAATAAAATCTTAAAAAAAAAAGGCATATGAAAATGCAAATCTGTTTTATTCCCTACTACTCCTGGTGAAGGTGAAGGAAATTCGTCTTTGGGGGTTTTTTTAGGCTGCGTTTGCGCATTTTCCAAGCCCGGCTGTAGGCCCCCCCATCTCCTTTTCCCCACGCCTCATCTGACATTTGAAGGCTCGTGCGGGATGGTAAGAAGACAGAAGCTGAAACGGGGGGTCTCGTGATTATTGTCACCATTGGAAAAAATCTAACTTTAACTTCCATACAAATGCACTTCTCCACAATTCAGTCCCTTCCTAGGTGTAGGAGGATATATTTTCCACCAGGCTGGAAGGTGTGAAGGTGTGAGGAATACTGACACACAGTGCACGGGAAGGAACCACACCTCCGGCATCACAGAGGGGAAGGAGGCTGGGAAGCAGCTTCGGGAGGCAGAACACGGGAAGTAAAGGAAACAGGTGCTTTATGGACATTACCTAGTGGGAACAGATGCTTTATGGACATTACCTATTTCTCACAATGACCGTAAGACATTTTACGGTCACATTTTATCTGAAAAAAACTTAAGGTAGGAAATTTGCTTAGGATTCCACAACTAGCCATGTGGCAGTGCTGGGGTTAAGTCCCGGCCTGGGGGCTCCATGGTCATGCTCTTTACCAGCCCCGACGGCTGTGAAGAGAGTTAGTCTGTTCCGTCTAAGCTGTGACAACAGCCGCCTCTCCGGTAGGAGTCATCTACTCCACCCACGGGGAAGTGGCTGGTTCTGCAGTCGGCCGCTCCAGGCACCCCCCAGTCGGCTGAGCGGGACTGCGGGGGACTGCCCCGCCCCCCCCCCCAAACGGAGTATCTGTTTTCTCTTCCCACCACTAGGTCTCCTGGAATCCCTGCGCATGAAGTCGTGTTCTAAGCAGTAAGACGGAAACAAAGGAAGAACAATGTATTCCGTCAACGTGTCCTCGAGCAACTATCCTGTAACAGATCCAGTTCTAGGCCCTGGGAATACAGCAATGTTCCCGTTTATTTATTTATTTTTAAAGGAAGGTCTAGGCCCAGAATGGAACTCAAACTCATGACCCTGCGCTCAGGAGTCACAAGCTCTGCTGACGGAGCCCGCAAGGCGCCCCAGCAACGTTTCCATCTGAAGGGAAACCGTAGAACAGCTACAAATACGTTCCACTTAACAGAGAGAACAGTGGGGGAAATCTATATATACAACTAGAATCCTTTTCCCGAATTCTGAGCAATTATGGAGGCCTGGCTTTGGTGTGTGTGGGGGGTGGGTGCAGGGCCTCGGACACACACACACCTTCTCCGCTGGGACGGCCAGCACGCTGCTCCATCGGACACCAGCAGGTGCGGCGCCTGGGGAAGAACCACAGCGTTACGGGCCCGACAGCCCGCGCTCACCACCAGCGACGGTGCCGGCTCTCTCCGGCGCATCTCGGGAGGCGCGCGCGGGAAGGGAGGTCCTGCTGCACGTCCCGGCCAAGGCTGCGCGGCCGGGGTCGCCGGCGCTCCCGCGGGGCTGCGCTAGCTCGCAAGCAGCTCTGCCGCCGCTGCTCCCGCTCTCCAGCACCGAGCCGTCGGGAACGACGCCCAGAGCTTCTCGAGGAGCCTCCCGCGAGCGGGGCCTCCCCCACGGCTCCGTCCCGCAGCAGCAGCCCCCTGCCTGCCCTGCGCGGCCCCGGCTCCCCTCCCCACGCCGCACCCCTGCTCGCGTGGTTTTCGGTGCGGGGCCAGGAGTGCGGCGCAGGAGGAGGGCGCGGGGGAGCCGGGACCGGAGCCCCGGGGGCGCGCTGCGGGCCGGACAGCGGGCTGGCGTCTGCGGGAGGCACCAGCGGAGCGAGCGCGGGGGCCGCGCGCGGGGTCTCGCCGCGCGCCCCGAGAAGGGCTCTGCCACCCAGCCGGCCCCAGCGACCCAGCTCCCGAGGCGGCCCGCGCCGCGGCTCCTCCCGCAGCTAAGGCTGGGCAGGGCCCCCCGCGGCCCCGGCGCACCCCGCACGCCGGCCGGCCCGGGCACCTCACCTGCGCTGTTACTCTAAAGCCTCCGGCCCGGCACCCACCCTCGCAGTTGACACACATGCGCCGTGGCGCGCCGGCCAACTGCCCCGGCCTCCGCGCTTGCGCAGACCCGCGCGCCGCACGCGGCCGGGAGCGGCCACCCTACTGCGCAAGCGCCCGCGCCCTCCCCGTGCCATCGCCGCGCGCTCTCCATCTAGCTTGCCCGGCCGTTCCGGCGTCGAGGGCGGGGCTAAGGAAGCCGATTGGCCGGTCTTCGTGCCGGTCAATGCGCTGGCTGCGGTGATTGGCAGCGACCCGGAGGGTAGCGGGTTGAGGTGTGAGCCTTGAGGAGGCAGCGTTTTCTGGGCTTCTCTCTGCTTCTCTCTCTCCAGAAGGTTCTGCCGGTCGCCCCAGCGCTGGGTACCGGGCTCTGCATCGCGCCGCCATGATGGGCCATCGTCCGGTGCTCGTGCTCAGTGAGTTGCGGGGAAGCCGGGGCAGGGACCCCCTTCCGCCCCTTCCCTCCGCACTTGGCCGTGGGCCCCAGCCGGGTCCCGCCCGGGTCGGGCCGCGCAGCCTTCCCGTCGCCTCGGAAGCCCCCGCCGCTCCCCCGTGTGCCCCGACCGGGTCCCTGGTCTCCCTGGCCCTGGCCGAGCCGCCGGGCTGCGGGCACTCGCGCTCTCCGCGCCGCCGCACCCCTGCTCGCGTGGTTTTCGGTGCGGGGCTGGGGAGTGGGATGGGGCCCGGCGCGGCCCGGCCTCGGCGCCGGGGCCGGTGGGGCCGGTGGGGCCGGTGGGGCCGTGGCCGCGGGGCCCCGGCGGCTCGCCTGGCTCGAGCGTGCGGCCCTTCCTGGCGGCGCAGGAGCCTGTCCCCGTGGGATGGGGGGATTAGGTGCCGGGGGCGGGCAGCGGCCGCAAAGGGGGTCCGCGCACAGCCGGTGGGACCCGCGGTCCGTCTCCGTGACAGCGCCCCGGGGTCCGCTCCAGCGACGCGCTGCGGGGTCCGGCCTGGCTGTGATTCGCCCCGCGGCGTCCTTTCCTGCGGAGTTTTCCTGGATTCCTCTCTGAGGGCCACCTCCATTGTCCTCGCTTGCGCCGTTCCCGTTTTTCGGGTAACTTCTGTGCCCCGCTACACGCTCTCGTCCCTCCCTTACGGGTTTCGGTGTGCAAAATACAATAACGCGATTTCCTCCGTTTTTCCTGTCCCTAGGAAATAACTGTTTTTAGGAAAAAAAAAAAAAAAAAGAGATTTCACCGAACTGGGGCAAAGCCGCCTTCGTTCTGATGAGTCTGCCGGACAGTCCAGGCGGGACTTTAGTTACGGCGACCTGAAACGGGAATCCAAATGCTGAGGGTCCTGAGCGTGTAGACGAGACGGGACTGGGTGAAACTTTTACCCATTTAACCTGTAGGGAGTGTGTGATTTGAGAGGAGGGAGATCAGCATTAGGTTGGTCTGGTTGGAGCCCCGGGCTTGTCTCCATGGGGAGGGCCCAGGGCCGAGTGGTGCATCGTGAAGTCTTTTCCAGGTCTACGTTTATCCCTGGCACTAGTGGCTAGAACCGAGTAGGCCTCCTGTCAGGATGCGTGCTTGGCTCTGGCTGATGGTGGGGGTCCCTGAGGCATTCCTGTTCTAGCCAAGTGTGGAGCGAGCGTGTCTGGTAAACCGAGCCCCTCTCAGAGCATGTTCTCACTGCACAGCACACCGTGGGGGCACGGCAGTGATTGCGCTGGGACTGTCCGTGTGATTCCCTCTGCCCAAGTAGGAAGATAGGAACCCCCCAAACTCCTTCCTTTTTAGCATAAAGCAGTGATTGATGCTTTTTTTAGGTCAGCGGTCCTTTGAGAATCTGATCGCTCTAGAGCCTCTTCCCAGACAAGAACACAGTATCTCCCCATTTTCTCCCAACCCCAGGAGTTCACCATTCCACTAGGGCCCACTCGTGGACCTCAGGTTATGAATCTGCTGTAAATACGTGAACGTTTGGTTCGTGGGAAGGCGATGACCAGGGCTCCAGGGTTGAAGTGTTAGGGATTGTTTGTGTGCCAGGGCTTGACATAAAGACGTAGCCACAAGTACGTATATTTACTTTTTTAACAGTTTTTTAAGGTATGTCGACACAATAACTTACACGTATTTGAAGGGTACAGTCCGGTGAGGGTTGACCCTTGTTACATCTGTAACACCTGTGTGTGTGTTTATTTTCAAAGGTCAGGGAATTAGAGTTTCTCTACGGTGGGTGAATCCTGATCTGTTGCATTTTATTATATCTGTTTTAGGCCAGAACACAAAGCGTGAATCTGGAAGAAAAGTTCAGTCTGGAAACATCAATGCCGCTAAGGTAGTGTGTCTTTCAAGTAGTTTAAAGTTTGGATTAGTTTGCCTCCAGCTGCCTTCCCTGGTACTTTTGTATTCATTTGCAGTTACGCAGAAGAAATGTCCTTTCAGGCCGTTTCTCATGGTGGTAGGTAGAAAGATACTCTCCCGCGGTGAGTTAGGCCTAATACCTGGGCATAATTCTGTTAGTGTATATTGTTTTGTAACCTGCTCGTGTCTGCCTGCCATTCCCCACGAGTTACTTGAGGGAAAGGACTGTCTTCCCGTTGGCGTTCCTAGTGCCCACTGTAGATCCTGGCGGGGTACTCAGCACGTGCTTCTGGACGAAAGAGTGAAACCTCCCCGGAGCTGATTTAGCGCAGTGTGGAGGCCCCTGTCGTGGGAAGAAATGCTAACACGTGGACCCGCGGTTACCTGAGTTACGGGAACCGGAAGCTCTGGAAGCCACGTCCCCCTTTCCTGTGAAAAATTCTTTCTGCGTCCACCCTGAAATCACTCCCAGGGGAGAAGTAGCAGCCCCTGGGGCTGTGGCGGCCTGTACCGAACGTGCCTTCTGACGCGCGCACTCACGGGCCTTCTGACCGGTGGTCCGCGTCTGTCATTTTCTTTTCGCTAGACCATCGCGGACATCATCCGCACGTGCTTGGGACCCAAGTCCATGATGAAGGTAGGCCTGGCCCTTCCTGCACTTTCTGACTTCAGATTTTTCCTGTCTGTTACCTGGAACAGGTGTAACTTGGGTATGACTTACTTTTGTCCTAGATGCTTTTGGACCCCATGGGAGGCATTGTGATGACCAACGACGGCAACGCCATCCTCCGAGAGGTGTGACTTTTGTTGAGCTTTCCAGTGTCCGCTTCGGCGGCACACTTACTAAAATCGGAACGTTTTGCTTTCTAGGAATTTTATAAAGGATCCGTAAAATTACGTATGCATGATGGTTAGTTTCTTAGGACTGCCGTGGCTTTAAACAGAAATTTATTTTCTCATAGAGTGGAGGCTAGAAGTGAAAAATCAAGGTGTCAGCAGGGCCCTCCTCCTTCTGAAAGCTCAAGAAAAGAATCTGTCTACCAGCATCTGGTGGTTGACCGCAGTCTGTGACATTCCTTGGCCTGTGGACTCAGTCTCCTTTTTTTTTTTTCTTTTAAGATTTTTATTTAACAGCAGGCACAAACGGGTGGAGGGGCAGAGGGAGAGGGAGAAGCCAGCTCCCCACTGAGCAGAGAGCCTGACGTGTGGGGCTCTATCCCAGGGCCTTGAGATCATGACCTGAGCGGAAGGCAGAGTCCTAACCCACTGAGCCACCCAGGCGCCCCCTGTCTCCTTCTCAGTTGTTATAGGCCATTCTCCTGTTGTGGCTCTGTTATAAGGACAACAGTGGTTGGATATAGGGTCTGTCGTAATATCACACATGATCTAATTGTAGATCTTGATTACAACTGCAAAGACTGTGTTTCAGTAACATTCCCATTCACAGTTTCCAGAGGGTAGGACTTCAGCTGTCCTTTTGGAAAACACAGTTCAGCCGCAACACTGGGGCTCCTGGGAAGTAAGCTATGAAAGTAAGAGGCTCTTCTGTCTTTGAGAAACTTGAGTAGTTGAGTTGGGACGCATTTTTCCCTAAAAAGAGGGGGACTTGGAGAGAGGATTCACTTAGATATTTTGGAGACCCCTTAAAATCATGTAAGCTGTGGTAAAACGGTACTGGATAAGGGAGAGAATATAACAGCTCAAGAGTCAGGACCCAGTAGAGTGGGTTCCGAGGTCTCTGAGTATTGCTGATTCCGTGGCAATCTGTGTTTTCCTTCTCAGATTCAAGTCCAGCATCCAGCAGCCAAATCCATGATTGAAATTAGCCGGACGCAGGATGAAGAGGTTGGAGACGGGACCACATCAGTAATTATTCTTGGTAAGAGGACGACAGCAGTGCTGAAGCTCGATTGAAACATGAGGTTTTCCACCCCCCCCCCTTTTTTTTTAAGATTTTATTTATTTGGAGCACATGCCTGGGTAGCTCAGTCATTAAACATCTGCCTTTGGCTCAGGTCATGATCTTAGGGTCCAGGGATCGAACCCGACAATGGGCTCCCTGCTCAGCAGGGGGCCTGCCTCTCCTTCACTCCTGCTCGTGCACGCGTGCTCTCTCTCTCTCTCTCTCTCTGTCAAGTAGACGAAATCTTTAAAGATGTATGTTTATCGGAGAGAGAGACAAAGAGATCGCAAGCAGCGCGGAGGGGTACAGGGAGAAGGGGGGGGCCCACGTAAGACTTGATCCCCATGACCTGAGCTGAAGGTAGACACTTGACCTGCTGAGCCACCCAGGTGATCAAAACATGAAGATTTTTATCGGAAATAACATATGTGTCCTATTTTAATAAGGAAATTATTACCAGTCCGCTAATTACAAATATTTAAATAATTTATTGGTAATTTTTTGTGTATTTTCTCTAAGTGAGCATAAAACATTCATTATAGTGTAGGATAAACTAAAAACCTGGTTGAACAAAATACAGTGTGTTCTTGTCATTCACGGTAAGTTGCATTCTAGAAAGTCACCACGGACGCTGAGTTCGCAAGTGCTAAACCGTCCGTCCTGGAGTAGATCCGTGTCCGGCTCCTTTGAGCCTCTACACACTCTTTAATACCTACACACCTTATTGCATTTGTTTGGTGGGGGCGGGGGGGGGTGGGCAGGGGAGAGGCTGAGGGCAGAGGGGGAGAAACCCAAGCAGAGTTCCCGTAGCGACGGGAGCTTGGAGCCTGATAGGGAGCTCGATCCCACGACCATGAGATCATGACAGCTGAAACCAAGAATCAGGTGCCCTCATACCTCACTTAATGTGAGGGGTTTTTTGGTTTATTTATTTCTATTTCAATTTTTTAGAAAGGTTTTATTTATTTGGGGGAGAGAGTGATCGAGAGCAAGAGCAGGAAGAAGAGAGAACAGGCTCCCCGCCGAGCAGGAAGCCTGATACCGGCCGCAGTCCCAGCACCTTGGGATTAGGACCCGAGCCGAGACCAGATGGTTAGCTGGCTGAGCCACCCAGCCTCCCCTACTTATTTTTAAAGTAATCTCCCAGTTCATCAGGGTGGCTCAGTTGGTTAAGGGTTTGCCTTTGTCTAGGATCATGATCAGGGTCTTGGGATCAGGTCCTGCATTAGGCTCCTTGCTTAAAGGGGAGCCTTGCTTCTCCCTCTGCCTGCCGCTCCCCCTGCCTGTGCTCCCACGTGAGCCAGTGCGTGCTCTCTGACAGATAAATAAAATTATAAATAGAATAAAAAACCAACCAAATAAATAATTTCTACTTCCAGCATGGGGTTTGAGCTCATAACCATATGGTCAAGAGTTGACGCCTTTCCAAGTGAGCTAGCCAGGCACCTCTCGGTTTGTTTTTTGTTTTGTTTTGTTTTGTTTTGTTTTTAAGATTTTATTTACTTATTTTGCAAAGAGAAAGCGATCGCAAGCAGGCAGAGAGGCAGGCAGGGCACGGGGGTGGGGGTGGGTGGTGCGTTGCAGGTTCCCTGCCAAGTGGAGAGCCCAATGTGGGGCTCGATCCCGGGACCTTGAGATCATGACCTGAGCCGAAGGCAGAGGCTTAACCCAGTGAGCCACCCAGGCGCCCCTCGGTTTTTTTTTTTTTAAGACACCCTATGGGGGCTCCTGTGTGGTTCAGTCGTTAAGCGTCAGACTTTTGGTTTCAGCTTAGGTCATGATCTCATGGGTCCTGAGGTCAGACCTAGCGTTCAGCTCTGTGCTGTCTGTGCTGAGCAGAGTCTGCTTGAGAGTTTCTCCCTCCTCTTCCCCCTTCCCCTCCGCCCCCTTGCACAGGGGAATGCACACGCTGTCTCTCTTTTTCTCAAATAAATAATTTATTTTTTAAAGGTTTTATTTATTTGAGAGAGCAAGGGATCATGAGTGGGGGGAAGGATAGAGGGAGAAGCAGAGTTCCCACTAAACGGAGCCCGGGGCGCCTGGTGGCTCAGTGGGTTAAGCCTCTGCCTGTGGCTCAGGTCATGATCTCAGGGTCCTGGGATCGAGTCCTGCATCGGGCTCTCTGCTCAGCGGAGAGCCTGCTTCCCCCTCTCTCTCTGCCTGCTTCTCTGCCTAACTTGTGATCCCTCTGTCAAATAAGTAAATAAAATCTTAAAAAACAAAACGCAAGACTCGATCCCGGGACCCAGGGATCATGACCCGAGCCAAAGGCAGAGCTCAAATGACTGAGCCACCTGGGCGCTCCACAATAAATAAATTTTTAAATAAAAATAAGGACACATTATGTAATACATGTTGCTGATTCATTGAACTCACAGCCAGTAGCACCGTAACTCACGCCTGAACGAGGCTTTTGTAATGTGTTTTCTCTGTAAGGCACGTCACTTTTCTTGCACTTAGGAAGGCTGGGCTGGACTAGTGCTATGCTTGGGCCAGTTTAAACAGTGAAGTCAACAAAATGCACAAAAATGTGAACCTGTATTGCATAAAGTGTGGGAGCTGAAGCAGGGCAGGGCATCGCATCGCGTGACTCGAGTGTTCATCTCAGCACGTGTGTGTGAGTGACAATGAAAATGCCCCTGATTTGGGGCTCAAAGATAACATTTTATTTATTTATTTGACAGAGACCATGAGAGGGAACACCAGCAGTGGGAGTGGGAGAGGGAGAAGCAGGCTGCCTGCTGAGCAGGGAGCCCGATGCAGGGCTCTATCCCCGGACCATGGGATCATGACCTGAGCCAAAGGCAGATGTTCAGCAACTGAGCCATCTAGACGCCCTTACAAATGACATTTTAGCCAGTTGTGCGGTTGACGAATGTTGACAATGAGTCTTGACCGTACATATTTTAATAACATCTTTCCATTTTCTGGAGGATCATAAAGGATCAGTTCTGAAAATTTGACGTTGCCTTTATTTCTCTGTGTGTTTTAAGTCAATGGAGAAATGTTTATAATCAAGGCATTTATTTTTTAAAATCTGATTTCGGTAATACATTGTTGAGGAAATCACCATCACCCTATCTCTCTTCCGCCCCCCTGCAACCCTCAGTTTGTTTTGTGAGATTAAGAGTCTCTTATGGTTTGTCTCCCTCCTAATCCCATCTTGTTTCATTTTAAGGAAATGAACTCTTTTAACAGATGTCAGTTAATGATGTTGGCCCACATGCCTGGAAGTAGAGCGCATATAACAGAATTATTGTATGAACTTTTAAAGTGATGTTTCCAGTTATTTTTAGGAAGTACAGAGTTGGGTGGAGATGTAGGGTGTCACCACCAACTAAGCACTTGGTTATTTTTTGACGGAGCGTGAGCTGGGGTTGGGGGGCGAGCAGAGGGAGAGAGGGGGGCTTCAGCGGACCCCCTGCTGATCGGAGCTGGACTCAGGGCTCCGTGCCTCTGGCCCTGAGATGACCTGAGTCGAAACCCAGGGTCGGATGCTTAACCTGGAGAGCCACCCAGGTGCCCACTAAGCATTTGTTCAGACCCAGTTCTCTTTGAGGAGTGAAAATTAGGTGTGGCTAGTTCTGTGCTTGGAGGGAAAATTCGGAGGATGCAAGAAGGAAGACAGACTTCATATGCTTTCCCACTGTTTCGTGGCTGCAGATGAGCAGTAGTCACCAGGCAGGCTTTCCTAGCTAATAACCTAGTTAAATCTCCCGGAGAGATTAGGGGGTTAAGTATCCACGAGTCTAGGTAGCTCTGATAAAGAAAACCCTGCTGTTCCTAGAGTCATTCTTCTTCGAAGTTGTCCTCACTGTTCTCTAACAGGCCATACCCTTTCCTAAGTGAACTTACTCCAGCGTATTTTAAAATGCGTATTTCTGGATGCACATGGGTGGCTCAGTCAGTTAAGTGTCTGACTTGGTTATGGCTCAGATGATGATCTCAGGGTCGTGGGATCGAGCCCCACATTAGGCTCCACACTCGGGGCAGAGTCTGCTTGTCCCCTCCTCCCTTTCCGCCCCTCCTGCCACGTGTGCACATGCGTGTGTGTGCGCTCGCTCTCAAACTGAATAAAGTCTGTAAAAAAATAATTGCTTGATTATTTTAACAGGTATTTTGGTCACTTAGGAATTGGTGTAAGGTATTGAATTCAAACATTCAAGCACGTGCCAAAGTACATTTGTTTTTGTTTTTAAGATTTTATTTATTGGACAGAGACACAGCGAGAGAAGGAACACAAGCAGAGGGAGTGGGAGAGGGAGAAGCAGGCTTCCCGCTGAGCAGGGAGCCTGATGCAGGGCTCGATCCCAGGACCCTGGGGTCATGACCTGAGCCGCAGGCAGACGCTTAAGGATTGAGCCACTCAGGTGCCTCTCAAAGAGTACACTTGTGAACCTTGACACATTTGTGTACATTTTTTTTTCATTTGTGTACATTTTAACAATCAGTGTTAGTGGACAGGTAGTACAAGCAAATTGTACAAAAGATCTTTTTTTTTAAATTGTTACAAAAAGTACATTTGTCTCTCCAAACTTTTTTGTTAAGAAACAGACTTGTGGGGCGCCTGGGTGGCTCAGTGGGTTAAAGCCTCTGCCTTCGGCTCAGGTCATGATCCCAGGGTTCTGGGATCGAGCTCTGCATCGGGCTCTGCTCAGCAGGGAGTCTGCTTCCTCCTCTCTCTCTGCCTGCCTCTCTGCTTACTTGTGATCTCTGTCTGTCAAATAAATAAATAAAATCTTTAAAAAAAAAAAAAGAAACAGACTTGTGTGTATATGTGCATCTGTATATCTATTTGTGTGTGTTAGAAAATAAAGACAAATTTAAGGGGATGTTTCACAAATAATCTCAGTAAATTTTGTAAAATTTTTGTGGTTATGCTTCCAGGTATAAGGTTTTTATGTGTATTTTTGTTTTTAGTACAAATGGTTTCTCTGCCTCCCAGGTTCCGAGAGAATCATAAACAAGTCCGTTTTCCTTTATATGTTTTTCCTTCTGGAGTCTTTGGGGGGGAAAAATGTCTCCTTTTGCTTGGAAAACTGGTGACAAACGCTGATCTTGAAAGATCAAGTGAATAAACTGTGTTCAATCTTCGATCACTTAAAGCATGTCTGGTGACATGCTTTTTTTCATGGATTGCCTTGTATAAAGTATAAAATTTGGATTACAAAAAAATTTTATTAACAGTCCATTGGCATAGGTTTTGGGACCATCTATTTTAGGGAAAATGATAAGGTATTTTTAGAAGTCTCATGAAGTTGCCTTAAAATCTTGGTACTTTATTTAAAAAACCACGATGGCTTGTGTGTCTCTTTTCAGCGGGGGAGATGCTGTCTGTGGCCGAGCACTTCCTGGAGCAGCAGATGCACCCAACGGTGGTGATCAGTGCGTACCGCAAGGCCCTGGACGACATGATCAGCACCCTTAAGAAGATCAGGTATTGAGATCAGAGCTACTGTCAGCCATGGGGGCCTGGAAGATGGAGGTGTTCTGCGGTGGTGAAGGAAGGCGCATCACCAGGGCTTGACACTGTTGTCCTGTATGCGAGGAGGAGAGAGGAGGACAGCAGAAGACAGAGGACAATGACACAGGGCACAGCGCGGACAAAGGGAGTTGGGTTCAGTTCTCCCACATGTCTTCGGGTTACATGCAGTTTGCTTGTTCCCCTGTTAGGGGCTGCCATGGAAAATGTGTAGCAAAATAGACCCACCTTCTCAAAGCTTAGATGCCAGTGGGGGGAGTTAGTTGAAGAGTTGGATAACTAATTATTCAGGATTTAATACTAAAGTGCCCTACCATCACGTAGGATTATGACTCATGCAGTTAATTCTCTAGTAAAATGCTGGGGAGGGCGGTAGCCGGCAGTTTTCCATTAAAGTCAGGAGGAGTGGGACTGAAAATCTGTTTGAGTCCCATCTAGGAATTAAAGAACTTGCTGTTCATCTGCTGTGTACTAATAGGGTAACGATAGGAGTGTGGAAAGGCAGGACTTCTAAAATCAGAGGATGTGAGGTCATGACATAACGCAGAATGTCCTGGGTTTAAAAATTCTGTGTAAAGCCTCTACTCTGATGTGGTTGGGTTTTTGGTGCGTAAGCCTCGAGTAACTTGGCGGGCTGTGTGTTGTAGTACCTGCTAAGAAACGGACTGTATGTTAAAGTCTGTCTAGCACTTTCAGGGAATGTGTTGTTTGCCTGAAATTATTTTTATGAAGTAAGCTGTAAGAATGTAGAGATAACCGAAGGATTTATTGAGTTTGTGGAGCTGAATTGATAGTTTCTCTTATCAAACAATAATTGTCTGAATGTCCTAGGTGGTACTTGTCGAGCTGTTGTTTCTTCTCTAAAATCCATAATTCTTGGGGCGCCTGGGTGGCTCAGTCGGTGAAGCATCTTCCTTCGGCTCAGGTTATGATCCCAGCGTCCTGGGATTAAGTCCTACCTCGGGCTTCTTCCTCACTAGAGTCTGCCTCTCCCCCAGCTCATGCTGTCTCAAATAAATATTTAAAAAAAAATAAAATCCAGGGGCACCTGGGTGGCTCAGTGGGTTAAGCCTCTGCCTTCAGCTCGGGTCATGATCTCTGGGTCCTGGGATTGAGCCCCGCCTCAGGCTCTCTGTCAGCGGGGAGCCTGCTTCCCCCTCTCTGCCTCCCTCTCTGCCTACTTGTGATCTCTGTCTCTGTCAAATAAATAAAATCTTTAAAAGAAAAATCCATTAATTCAAGAGCTATGTAATGATAGCATAGCATATGCCTTACACTGTTACATGAAAATTCGGTTTAGGTGGTGTCCAAGGTATTGTAGAACTTCGGTTTTATGGCTGCAGATAGTCTCACCACATACAGGTGTGTGTTGCTGTTAGGAGAGGCTGAACACAAACACGGCATGTGGCTCACCACGGAATCAGCTGCTTGAGGATAGTGCGGGCCGAGGGGGGTTACCAGGACGAGCTCTCGGCATTTACTAGTGGTGGGATAAGGTGTCAGAGGCAAAATGTGTTTTGACCCAAGTTACAAAGTGGAGTTTATTTGGTTGAAGCAGAAGATAAAGAACACACCATTTTTCTGTAAACTCTTAAGTCTGGAGGGTCGTCAGGCATGAGGAGACACTGGTCGGATTTGAGATCGCTTCCAGGGACGGCTTAGTTGCAGTCTTGTTGAAAGGCACGGGGAGGGACATTTCTGCCCGTTGCCCCCCCACCGGGGTCCCTAGGCTGTAGATGAGGGACTTCCTCGACCGTCCGAGCTGTCCGCTGAGCACACTGCCTGCCTCTTCCTCCAGTACCCCTGTGGACACCAGTAACCGAGACGTGATGCTGAACATCATCAACAGCTCTATCACCACCAAAGCCATCAGCCGGTGGGCCTCGCTGGCCTGCGGCATCGCCCTCGACGCCGTCCGGACGGTGCAGTTTGAGGAGAACGGGCGCAAGGAGATTGACATCAAGAAGTACGCCCGGGTGGAGAAGGTGAGCTCGTCGCGCTTGCGGGACGCGCTGTTTCCGAGCGGGAGTCGCCTCACTAGGGAGGACCAAGGGTTGTGTTTTTATAGTTAGAACATTTGCTGCCCAGAAAACTGCAGCTTGAAAAAGAAGGTACCCAGGAGGTGTTCCCAGAATAGTTCTGCTGCTTTCAGTGCTGTTCCTCCACAAGGCTTCCCAGGGGGCGGGGGGAGGGCTTCTCTGTGTCTCTGTGTCTGGGCCTCTTGGTGAGGCTGTGACCCAGGCCCCAGAAAGCGCTCCCCAGCTCTGCTCCTTGGAGGACCAAAAGTAGCATTAATAGCCGTGGGCCTGTAGGTGGAGCCCCACGCCTAAAACATCTGAGAGAATCTTTGCGAGTCCCTGAATTTCTCAGCGTCTCCGCTGACCTTCAGATCGGGGTCCTGGTCCGTGATTGGTGTGCCTCCTGGAGGGAGAAGTGTGGTTACAGCTGTTTTTGACGTTCAGGGAAAAAGCGACGTCAGAAACCTGCATGTGCTCATTCGGGAAAGCCGAGTGTCTGGGAAGGGAGTTGAGAACTGGCTGCTCTTGGTTGTGGATGAAAAGTGGGTCTTTTGCTCAGATACCGGGGGGCATCATTGAAGACTCGTGTGTCCTGCGGGGAGTCATGATTAACAAAGACGTGACCCATCCCCGAATGCGGCGCTACATCAAGAACCCACGCATCGTGCTGCTGGACTCCTCTCTGGAGTACAAGAAGGGAGAAAGCCAGGTGAGGCTCCCGGCCCGCCTCCTCGCCGCTGGGGGAGGACTCGGACTGCGAATAGGACACGGAAGTAAAGGCGTGTTTGTTACCCTGCCTGCTGCGTCCGCAACCTGCACGTCTAGTTTCTGCTTCCCACGGGAACCCTTTCCCGGTGTTGGTGCTGATTCTGATTTCCCTTCACAGCTGAGGGATTCAAAGCTTAGAGAGGTAGATTAATTGAGGAACACAGCCGTCCCGGCCAGGTCAGGGTTTGAACGCAGCTCTGTTGGCTTCGGTTCCATACTGCCATGCCGCCTCTCCTGACACGAGTAGAACATAGGGTCAGGGGTAATTCAGCTTGGGAACGCCAAGGAATTTTCAGAGGGAGGAGGTTCACCAGGCTTTTACTCTGTGTGGCTAGAATAAAGTAATAGGCTCGTTAACGCAGGCATTGGGAGGAAGGTGTATTTTGTTGGCGGGAAGAATTAAGACCCAGATACTATGCACACTGACGGGCCGGAGGGAACATTGCACTAGGGTCCGGGACCTCAGGCCACAAACTCCCCTGAATGCCTTTGCCTTTGACACTTCCACTTAACGTGTAATTAAACATTAACACGGAACCACACCCCTGAAACCAATAAGACATTATGTGTTAATTTTAAAAAAAGGAAAAAAAAGTGAAGGCATTCAGCTGCAGGGCTGGAGCTGAACGGGCGCCCGAGGGCTGGGCTCCCGGCCGGCAGGCCTCTCGGACCTGTAAGTCCGCAGCTTTCTCCACCTCGCAGACTGACATCGAGATCACGAGAGAGGAGGACTTCACGCGGATCCTGCAGATGGAGGAGGAGTACATCCAGCAGCTCTGTGAGGACATTATCCGTCTGAAGCCCGATGTGGTCATCACAGAGAAGGGCATCTCAGGTAGGACTCCATTCGCTTCCCCTCCCGGTGAGCAGAAGAGGGCGGCTGCCCCCCCGCCCCCCGTTGGCGTGGACCGAATGTAAACGCGACGGTGTGGGGTACGTTGGGGATGACACCGGTTCAGGACCCAGGATTCCGGCTTCCAGTTTGACGTCTCTGTTCTTGGGTTTACAGACTTAGCTCAGCACTACCTCATGCGGGCCAACATCACAGCCATCCGCAGAGTCCGGAAGACAGACAACAACCGCATCGCCAGGTGAGTTGGCCACGTGAAGATAAGATTCCTCCTTCCTGTGTGTTTTCCTTTTGGAGCTTTATAATGTGGTTCCTGTTACCTGAAAAGGTTTAACATAGGACACAGTCAGATTGGGTATTGATGGGCATAACCTGGGCTTAGCTGTGTGCTGTCTCCAGAAAGGCTCCGGACCCGCAGCTGCCTGCTGCTGGCCAGTAGTGACAGGCTCAGGCTTAGACGTCTGTGGTCCCTGCCTCAGGGTCTGTCACGGCCTGTCTGCGGTAGCTCGGCCTAGAGCACGGCTGTTGGATTCCCTGACTGGATCTTCAGCTGCTGGTCATGTAGCTTACGACTGACTCACTGTTTGCAGATTCTGTGTTCACATACCATTCGTTTCTGATACTAATTTTTATTTTAAAAAGCTGAGTCCACCCCAGTGTCAAATATCAGATCCAAGTCAAGTGTTATACTTCCGCCAGCTCTGAAAGGGCTCTGAGTGCGCACGGCTACAGAGGGCGGACCGTGGGCCCGGGAGTGGGGGGCCCGGGCAGGTGAGTTCTGTGCTCCGTGGAGTGGAGTCAGACGCACACTCACGGACTCCCTTTCCTCCCTTCTGGACTTCGCGCTGTCTTGAGTGCAGCTCCGTTACTGGCCTGGAGCTCTCATTGGGCCTTGCGGGACGCAGCGCGTCTGGAAAGGACTGTAACGTGGCGCACACGGTAGATGCGCCCGGGAGCACATTTGTCCGGTGCTGAAGGGCCACAGAACATCCTCGGGTCAAACTGCACCTGCTTGTCTCATTGTTCCGTGTATTGCAGTTTATCAGCCCTGTTCATGCAAGGACAGGTCACATACACGTGTTTGAGAATCTTACTGCCGGGCAGCCAGGAGCTCCCGCGTTACGGAGCCGTGTTTCCAGCAATCCACTTCGGGCCTTACCCCCAGCCACTGGCCTCCCGCTGGGAAGATGAGTAGAAGCCCCCAAAGTCACATGCCCCCCCCAATCTGGTCAACAGAGCTTGCGGGGCCCGGATAGTCAGCCGGCCAGAAGAGCTGAGAGAAGAAGATGTTGGGACAGGAGCAGGCGTGTTGGAAATCAAGAAAATCGGAGACGAGTACTTCACATTCATCACCGACTGCAAGGACCCCAAGGCCTGTACCGTTCTCTTGCGCGGGGCCAGCAAGGAGCTGCTCTCCGTGAGTCTGCCTTGGGGGCGTGCGCGCCGGAACTGGGTTTCTTTCTTTCTCTCTTTTCTCTCTCTCCTTTCTTTCTTTCTTTCTGATTTTATTTATTTATTTGACAGAGATCCCAAGCAGGCAGAGAGAGGGGGAGGCAGGCTTCTTGCTGAGCAGAGGGCCCGAGCGGGGCTCCATCCCAGGACCCTGGGATCATGACCTGAGCCGAAGGCAGAGGCTTTAACCCACTGAGCCACCCCAGGTGCCCTGGGTTGTTCTGTTTCTTGAGAGAGGCCCCTAAGACCTAAAATCCTTCTGTTGCCCATTCATAGCCATTTAATTTTTGATATGTGGCCACAAATATCTTCTTTTTTTAAGTGAATAATAATTTTTTTTAAAGATCTTATTTAGTTGGGGCACCTGGGTAGGCTTAGTCGTTGTATGTCTGCCTTCAGCTTGGGTCATGATCCAGGGTCCTGGGGTCAAACCCACATCAGGCTCCCTGCCCAGGGAGAAGCTGCTGCTCTCTCTGGCCCCCCCGCTTGTGTTCCCTCTCGCTGTGTCTCTCTCTGTCAAATAAAATCTTAAAAAAAAAAATAAAAGATTTTATTTGATATGAGCACAAGGAGGGGGAGCAGCAGGCAGAGGGGGGGGAAGCCGGCTCCCCACTGAGCAGGGGGCCTGATGTAGGACTCGATCCTGGGACCCCAGGATCACAACCTCAGCCGAAGGCAGACATTCAACCAACTGAGCCACCCAGGCGCCCTGAAAAACAATTTTTTAGGGGCATCGGGTTGGCTCACTGGAGAAACACGCAGCTCGAGCTGGAGGTCATGAGTTCAAGCTCCGCCTTAGGTACAGAGATTACATGTGTATGTAATTTTTAAAAAATTATTAATTACAAAAAAAAACACATAAAATTTACCATCTGAACCATTTTTTACATTCTCGGGCCACAGATCTTCAGAACCTTGTCATCTTGCCAGACATACCCCTTTGGCAGTGACTCACCATTTCCCCGGGAACCACTGCTTCCTTATTTCTTAAGCTGACGTTACAAATACCACTTTTGTCCCAGGTTAGGTAACTTACCCAAAGGTGCACAAGCAGGGCCTGTGGCGCCGTGGGAGGGGACGGAGGGGGACTGCTCTGTGTCACCTGACTTCACCCCCCGCCCTCTCGCACACCTGTAGGTCCCTGTGCTTCTGCGACGCGCAGGGCGTCTGCTCTGCCCCACAGTGTTCTAGGGACCTTTCCAGCTGCCCTCCTTGATGGTTTACCAGACGTGGCAGTTAGGGAGCCCTCGAGTGCCTCTGATGTGTCCCTGAGTCCCCAGCCTTGGGCTTCATGTCATCCGTTTGCTTTCCCAAGGAAGTGGAACGCAACCTCCAGGATGCCATGCAGGTCTGCCGCAACGTCCTCCTGGACCCCCAGCTGGTTCCGGGGGGTGGGGCCTCGGAAATGGCCGTGGCCCACGCCTTGACAGAGAAGTCCAAGGCCATGACCGGTGTGGAACAGTGGCCATACAGGGCTGTTGCCCAGGCCTTAGAAGTCATCCCTCGCACCCTTATCCAGAACTGTGGGGCCAGCACCATTCGTCTGCTTACCTCCCTTCGGGTGAGTTCCTTCCCACGCTTTGCTCCTGACAGGGTGGGCAGAGCTGCTTGGCCCAGGGGGATGGTTCACATCTGTGCGTCTGGCTCTCCTGACAGCTTGTACCTTCAGGTGTCCCCTCTCTCCGAACACTCGACGTGTTTGCAGTCATTGTCATTACCTTGTCTCATGTCACTGTTTCTGCCTTATTACCTCATGTTCCTGCCCACTTGTTTCTGGTGTTTTCCCTTGAGCTGTTGATACTTCTTCCGACTCCAGGCCAAGCACACCCAGGAGAACTGTGAGACGTGGGGTGTAAATGGTGAGACAGGCACCTTGGTGGACATGAAGGAACTGGGTATCTGGGAGCCATTGGCCGTGAAGCTGCAGACGTACAAGACGGCAGTGGAGGTGAGGCGCCTGAGTGCGCTGGGCCGCGGGCAGGCTCGTCCCTGGAAACCAGCGTGTTGGGCTCGATCTTGAAGGGGGGGGCTTAGAAGACAGAGGGTTCTCGGAAGGTCCCGCAGTGTGTCCTTTGCCGTACTCCCCTCTAGCTCGTGCAGAAAGCAAGGTGGCCCCACAAGATGTGGCCCTTGCTGAGGGAGAGCTGTGTTTGCCGTGCCAGGCTCGGTCAGGGTAGACGGCAGATAAAATGCTAACTACGTGGAGGAGCTCAGTGTTGGGTTTTAAAGAAAACAAGCGCTCTTGCGGTCTCCGCTGACCTCTTTGGGGCTGTGGTTTTCCCCCAGACGGCAGTTCTCCTGCTGCGGATTGATGACATCGTCTCAGGCCACAAAAAGAAGGGGGATGACCAGAGCCGGCAAGGCGGGGCTCCCGATGCGGGCCAGGAGTGAGTGGCCGGCACCCAGACCTCGACGCGGAGCCGGCGGAGGCTCCCTCTTCCCTGAGCCAGACCGCCAGGGACACTGTGGATGTCTTTGCTTGGAAGGGTTCGGGTTGAGGGGCAGCCCAGCCCCTTTTCTGCTCCAGCTCAGTTTGCAAAAGGCGCTGACATGTAATTCTTCTCTGTTGTAAGCTTTCCATTTAATTTAGTTTGCTTCCGACGATTAAATCTAAGTCATTTGAGACGGTGGTTCTGTGTTTTTCAGTCTTGAGTCTTATCTCCGCCTCCTGGTGAAGAGGGAGGAGGAGGAGACCTTACTGGGGAGGAAGGGAGACGGGAAGGAGGCAGGCACCCGCCTCCCTGAAGGCGTTTTTCAGACTTCCCAGCAGATGCTGGTCGGGAAGACTCTTGGAATTCAAAGGGTCGGACTTCCCACTGGAAGCAGCACCGCCTTGTATAAAGGGCCCCGAGAACAGGAGGAATCTGTCCAGCCCCTGGGTGTTCCCGCGGGGGTTGTGTAGACAGCAACACCCAGTGCGCGCCACGGCTCAGGCGTTTGCCCTAAAGAGCGTGAACCTGGGGTTTTTCTGTTGTTCCCTTTAACTTTCAGAATCCCTCGCGTCTTACCTGGAATGCTTTTCTTCCTGACCGCGTCTGTCCCCCGGCCTGCTGGCGTGCCCTGGCGCGCTCCGGTCGCCGGAGGGCCTCTGCCTCCTTGCTGGCCGTCGTGGAAGGTTTAATTGTGTTTCATGCTTTGTTCTTATCCGGACAGGAAAATAACGGCCAGGGATGCTGGAGGCCGGGTGGGGCCAGCCTGTGATTTCTTCAGGGTCCGTGTTGGCTCCTGGGCCCTCCACATCCCCTTTGTCCTTAGGAGTCATAACGGTCAGCCCTTCCCTCCTCCCTGGCCACAGTTCTTAGTCGTGCTGGGCGGCGTGCTCGGTAGAAGGAGAACAGCACACAGTGCCTCCTGCCCAGCGCGTTCCAGTCCGCGTGTGTACTCCGGTCTCCACGGGGACCCCGGTCAGTCCCATCCCCTTTCGCACTGGGGCGTCCGACTGGCACAGATAAAGTCGAGTCAAGGGCCACAAAGCTGGAGAAGGCAGGCGAGCTAGCTGTGGGCGGTCTGGCTCTCGGCAGGCCGTGCCCAGTGCCCACCGCAGGAGGCATAAGGTGGTCCCTGGTCTGTTTGCCTCCGGGGCCCAGCGTTGGCTCAGCCCCCTCTGAAGCCCTTGCTCCTCCTCCTGCCCTGCGGCTCTGGAACAGGCCCTCCTGTCCTGTGCCGAGGGCCCTGCCTCTGTTTAATTCATCATTCCTTCCGCGCTCTAGGACCTTAGGGGCGAGGTAGACGACCCTTGAAGTGGTGCTCATGAAGACCCTGTGGGTCTTTGCTCCCTGTTGCAATTTTCCCCAACGTCCATTCTGGCTGCAGTTGTCCCTGCGGGGCATCAGGGTGAACGCTGGGGGAGCGTGTGGTGGCCGGCCTGCTGTGCTCAGACCCTTGTCCCTGTGAGCGCCTCTGAGCCGGACTCCCGGCCAGCTCCTCCTGTCCAGGCCGGCTCCGGCGTTCCCTGCCTCTCCCTGCCGCGCAGGCTGCCTCCTCCGTCACCACCCTGTGGGCCCGTGACCGCAGCTTCGCCACCTCCTTGACTGGGCGTGCCACCCCCCTGCGTCAGGCTCCTAGAACCAGCCACATCCCGTTTTCCTCCTGTAAAGCAGCATTTTTGTGAGTGGTGGGGAGGCTGAGTTCCTGACCACTCAGGCAAGACACCAGTCTCTACTTCACCGTGTCTTGGTAGCTCAGACGATACAAGCACTTGTCTCAAAAATGAGTGGTTTTGGGGGGGGTTTTTGTTTGTTTTTAGATTTTTATCCATTTGAGAGCAAGCATGAGAGGCGAGAAGGTCAGAGGGAGAAGCAGACCCCCACGGAGCCGGGAGCCCGATGCGGGACTCCATCCCGGGACTCTGGGATCGTGATCCGAGCCAAAGGCAGTTGCTTAACCAACGGAGCCACCCAGGCGCCCTCAAAAATGAGTTTTTTGAGAAAACTTGAGTTCATCCCAGAGGAGCCATTTGGGGGGGAAATAAAATTAGATCCCTACTTCATTCCCGGTTTCCAAAATTACTTCCAGGCAGCTGAAAGTTTTCAATATAAAAAAATGAAACCAGAGGAAAACCTGACATTTTAGAATCTATCGGCGTCGGGGAGAATAATGAACATTGTGAAAAAGATGGTGGAGGCGTTGGGGGCGGTGATGCTGGTTCCAGTACAGACATGGACTTGAAAGAACGAGCACTTGGCGGTCAGGAAGGTGGGGCCTGCAAAGAATCAGGCCAAGGTGTAACCACAGAGGAGTGGCCAGCCTCCCTCACCGGGACAAGCAGGAGGGTGGAGGCGGGAGTGTCAGACCCTCCCACACAGGGCCTGGCCGTGAGAAAGCTCACACACCGTCCCTGGGATCAGCCGCGTAGCTTCCCTATCTGGACTCCGATGCGTACGAAATGCTGTCGAAATGCTGTCGGTACAGGGGTGGTCACGCCGCAGTCTGCCGCTGCGGATTGCTGGAAACCACCTCGGCTCTGGGAAGATGTATCCGGGGGACAGAATGCGCTGGGAGGAGAGGGCAGCCGACAAGGCGCACGCGGGAGAGCACACGGCAGGTCGCGGTTTGCCGCCGTTTCACGGCATCACACGTATGTGTACATGTGTGGCACGCGGCACGCACAGAACAGCTCGGGTCTTGTTCTGCTTTCTTCAGTAGGCTCTGCGCCCGGCGTGGGGCTCGAACTTGCAACCCCGAGACCAAGAGTCGCCCGCACCCAGCAGCCTGCTGGGTGCCCCTGCGTGGTGCTCCTTGGGAAGGACAGGTCCCAAACACCACAGTGGTGGTGGTCTCAGGAGGGAAGAAGGGTGACACCCTCCCTTACCTTAAGAAGTCTGAGTCATGTGCATTTATTATTAACATAATTTTAAGGAAAAACACGAAAACAATAAAGAGGTTTATTCAGCCAGACATAACTCCTTTTGACAAATACACTGTTCCCATCTCTTAGTTTGGAAGTGTCTTACAAGGCGGAGCTCCCGTAGGTCAGGAAGGGCATGCAGGGGCTCCACGGTCATGGACGGACCCATGGGGGCACCCCGTCTGCGCCCGAGTTCTGCAATTCCTCTCTGCCTTCCCCACAGCACAGCGTTATCGGGATCCTCTGGGATCCTCTGGGATCTCGAATCCCGGCATCGTGGCCCCTTAACAGGCAGCCAGCGTGGTGGTCGGGTAGGCGAGGTCGGGGTGTCTCACTCGGGGTCCCGCTGGGGATGACGAGCGGCCCACCTTCCCCTTCCCGACCTTCTCTCCCGAGCCTGGGCCGGGGTTAAAGGAGGCGGCCCCTTTAAGGACTGCGCGAGGCCCCGCCCTGCGCGGAGGTCAGCTGAGTGTGCGTGTCACATGACTCTGGGGTCTCTTCCGCCCTCTGAAGTTGGGGCCCCATGTGCCGCCGCGAGGGGCCCCGCTGGCGCTGGGGGCGCGGTGCCCCCGGCCCCACACTCCTCCTGAGCCTGCTGGCGTCTGCAGCCCCGCTCGGCCTGCTGGGGGACGAGACCCGCCAGGTGAGGGACGGGACCCACCGGGTGAGGGGCTAGAGCCCGGGGCGCTTCGGCAGACGCTGGCCTGGAAGGGCACTCGGGCAGCAGGGGGGCGCAGGGGGCTGCTAGTGCCCACGGGAGCGGGTTGCAGAGGGCGGGGGCTCCCTGTCTTGCCCTGATGTCCCGGAGGGACCCAGGCGGGCCTTTCCTCACCCCCCAGCCCTGCGCCCTCATCTGCCCGCCAGGGTCAGGGCGTCCGGGGCTCTGTCCACCTCTGCGCCCCTTACCTCTCCCCATCCCCCCAAACGGCTTCCACCTGTGTCCTTTTCCCTACCCCATGATCCAGGTATCTCTGGAGGTCATCCCCGCCTGGCAGGGGCCCCCCCAGAACCTGCTGCACATCCGGGCGGTGGGCGCCAACTCCACGCTGCACTACGTGTGGAGCAGCACGGGGCCCCCGGCAGCCCTGCTGGTGGCCACTGACACCCCCCTCAGTACCCTGGCCGTCAACTGGAGCCGCCTGCTCTCCCCGGAGCCGGACGGGGGCCTCACCGTGCTCCCCACGGACAGCGTCCGGTTCTCTTCTGCCATTGTCTTCACCAGGGTAAGGAGGCTGGGGAGAGCCAGGGGGAGGAGCAGAGAATTCATCGGGGTGCCGGGGGAGGTACTGAAGACTGTCCAAAATGGGACCCTGGGGGTTGGGGTCTGCAGGGGGGTGGGGGTGGGAGGTGGTTCGGGTGCAGCGGGACACAGCAAGCCCCTCCCACGTCACCCCGCCCACCAGCTGTTTGAATTTGATGACACCAACACATCCGAGGCGTCTGCCAAGCCTCTGGGAACACCGTATCCCCCGTATTCCCTGGCCGAGTTCTCCTGGGACAACATCACGGACTCTCTGGACCCTGCCACCCTGAGTGCCACGTTTCGAGGCCACCCCATTCGTGACCCCACCGGGGCTTTTGCCAACGGCAGCCTGGCCTTGAGGGTAAGGTGTGGGGACTCCGAGGAACCCGGAAAGCTGGTTTGTGAGGGTGGGGAGGAACTGCAGATACAGGCCCCGCTTCCCATGCCCCCCCTCCAGGTGCAGGCTTTTCCTGGCTCCGGCCGGCCGGCCCAGGCCCCACGCCTGCTGCATTCAGCGGACACCTGCCAGCTCGAGGTGTCCCTGGTTGGGGCCGCTCCCCGGGGAAACCGTTCCCTGTTTGGGCTGGAGCTCGTCACCCTGGGCCGGGGCCCCGACTGCCCGTCCATGCGAGAGCAGAGCTCCATCGATGACGAGTACACGCCTGCTGTCTTCCAGGTCAGGCTTCCGGCAGGGTGGGGGCCGCAGGAGGAGCCCGCGGGGCCAGAGGTGCCGGTCGGTCACCACGCACCAACGGGCAACTAGTTTAGCAGCTTTAGGTGCTTTAGTCACTGTGGCCTGAGGAGGGCTGAGGAGGGAGCTGCGCACAGGCCTGCAGAGGGCAGGGCTAGGAGGCGCCCGGTGCTTCCCATCCAGCTCCCCCTTCTACAGAGGACAGACTGAGGCTCTGTGCACGTGGCCTTCGGTCCTGGAGGTGGCCCCGGCCCCAGGCCAGACAGTGACAGCAGGAGGCCCAGAAGGGTCCACACAGGGTGTTGTTCTCATCCTGTTGTTTTTCTTTCTCCCCAGTTGGACCAGCTGCTGTGGGGGTCCCCCCCATCAGGCTTCATGCAGTGGCGGCCAGTGGCTTTCTCCCAGAGGCAGAGGGGCCGGGATTCAGCCCTGTCCTGCCAAGCTTCCCCACTGCGCCCCACCTCGGAGTACCCTCTCCCCCAGTCCCCCATTGTCCGAGCCTTCTTTGGGTCCCAGACCAACTTCTGTGCCTTCAATCTGACCTTTGGGACTTCCACAGGCCCCGGCTACTGGGACGAACGCTACCTCAGCTGGTGAGGGCCAGGGCGGGGCCGGGGCCTTGGGACTGGACGTGGGGGAGCCGGGCCTCCCGGTCTTCCCACCTAACCTGCTGGCCTGCCTTTCCCACTCTGCTTGCCTAGGTCCATGCTTCTGGGCGTAGGCGCTCCTCCGATGGACAGCTTGTCCCCGCTCATCTTGGGCATCATGGCGGTGGCCCTGGGGGCCCCGGGGCTCATGTTGCTGGCAGGAGGCCTGTTTCTGCTGCTGGGCCACAAGCAGTGCTCCGAATACCAGCCTATCAACTGAGGCCCGCTCGCCGGGGCGGGGGATATGCCCTTCGGGCCTGCCTCGCCAGTCTGCCGAATGGAGGGTCAGCGGCTCCCTTCTCCATCCGGCTTCCGTGCAGGACCTCAGAGACCACCCCCAGGGGTGGCTTCCTTCATCCTCCGGGGAGGGAAAAGCAACAGGGTGATGGCTAGAGGTGGGGAGGGTCCCTTGGCATCCCTTCCCGCCCCTCGAGCCCTGTTTCCCAGGATGGGACTCGGGCCTAACGAGAGGCCTCTGACTGGTTGGCCACCCTGGAAGGGATGAAATAGACTCTTTTTCCCCCACAAGGGCTCGTCTGTCAGTGTGCGGGCTTCATGGGTGGGGGGGCGGTGCTGGTTCCAGGAACCGAAGGCTGAGGTGTGGGCATGGGAGGTGTGTGCAGCCCCCTCTCTTCCCTCCAGCACGCCCCTCTCTGTCCTGTGGGGCAGGGGGTTCTGGACCAGTTGGCTCAGACCAGGAAGGGACACCTGAGAGTGGGGTTCAAACATGAATAGTGAGGGGGGACCGTGGCGGTCATTTATTGTCACACGTTCACACAGGGTTCCCATCGGCCACCGCACCCTGCAGGCACCCCAGCCACCGTGTGTGGGGGCGCACGCACACATACCCCTGCCCCTCTCTGGACGGAGGCTTCCCCTCCCCTCTGCAGGTTGGAGGTGGGGGGTTGGGGGCCTGACTGGGTCGAAAGGGAGCAGGCGGCAGCTCTGGGCTGGGGCAGCTTCGATCATCTTGACCGAAGCTAAAAGTCCTACAGGGGCCCGTGGTGGAGGATCCTGAACCCAGGCCCGTAGAAAGGTTTCCGCCAAACGTATAAGTCCCCTGTGATCAGATGCCCAGGCTTTACCTTGGGCACGGGCACTACTGCCAGTCTTCCTGCGGCCCATGGCACAGAGATAGTCAGTCGGCGGAGGCTCTGCCTGCGCGGCCTCATGGGGGCTGGAGCGTGGGGCTGAGGCCAGCACGGGGGTCCTGGAGGCAGCGCCAGGGGTGGGGGGTGTTGCTCAGGAGGGAACCATGCCCCTGCTCCCTGTGCCACCCCCTGCCCTCAGCCCGCAGAGGGGCATGGCCGTCCACCTCTTTCCCTGCAAGAAACCAGCTGAATTCCCTCCCGACAGCCGAGGGCTCCCGAGGTGACGGGGGAGAGCAGGGGGCAGACGGGCAATCCTGGGGCTTGTCCCCCGAGGCACCGAGGCCGGGGGAGCCGAGGGGGGGCCTCAGCCCCAGGGACGAGGCCTGAGGTCCAAGGCCGAGCGGGCGTGGTCGGGGTAGTCCAGGCGGCTCTCGGCAGCGGCGAGCATGCGCTCGGGCTCCACCACGAACATGTAGTACAGGTTCCACACCAGCATGGACAGCAGCGGCAGGAACGTGAGGCCGTAGCCAAAGCCTCGAAAGGAGCGGCCCACGGCGAAGGTCAGCCAGTATATCAGCCTGGGGCAGCAGGAAGAGGAAGTGCGTCAGCCGGCTGGCTTGCGGGCTGATGGGGGCGGCGGGCACGACACGACGCGGGCCCTAGTGTGGACATCCCGCATCCCCAGGAGGCCCTCCTCATTCCCTCCCTCTCTGCTGACTTTCCATATTTAAGTCTGAAACTTCAGCGTAGGTGGGATACCTTTCTGTGGTTCGGAAGGCAAAGGCACCAGCAGGACGGTGAAGCGCCCCCGTCCCGACCCCTGCCCTCAGCCACCCGCCTCCCCTCCTCCCGCCCTCGGACGTCCAGTAACCCCGCGGCCTGTGAGTCAAGGCTTTATGTGCAGATGAGCAAGCACAAGGCGGATGTTCTCCTTTTCCCGTTTGGAGGGTCGGTAGCACACCGTACAGACCGTTCGCGCCACTGCCTGTCCAGGTTAGGGTTGTAGCCATACATAACGCACTTCCTCGCCTCTCACAGCCGGACCGTACCCCACTGTACTGGTTTCTCGTTTTGCAGATGAAGAAACAAAGACTCCAAAGGGATTAAGTAGAACTGGCCCAAGGTTGCACATCAGGGAAATACTACAACTGTGATCTGAACCCAAGCCTGAGCATCACCCTCTCTCCTGCCATGTTAGAGGACAGAGGGAAAAGGAGTAAGGAAGCCGACTTCAAGAGGCCTGGAGCCAAAGGGAAGGCCTTTCCGCTCTTGGAAGATCCATCCCAAATACACACCCCTAGTGCCAGGAGGGCAGCAGCCGCCTCGTCCCATGAAGGACCGCTCGCCACTAAACGCCTGTGCCTCCACTCGAACTCGTGGGGCGGGGAACCTCGGCCCGGGCTGGCAGGTGCAGCGGGACACTGGGTTCCAGCGGCTGAGCCCTCCCCGAGCACCAGACTCCTGCAAGCTCTGCATGAAGTCCCTGTTGAAGTCCCACGCTCCGCAGGGGTGAAGCCCCACGCTCCGCAGGGGTGAAGCCAGGCAAGAGCGTTGAGCACCTTGCAGGCGGTAGGGAAGGAAGGGCCCTGTGGGGGACACACGGAGGGGCTGTGCTCCAGGCCCCATGGCTGCCGGCAGGCCTCCCCTGACCTGCTGGGCTTCCCTCGCTGTGAACTGGGTGAGAAAGGCCAGACAAACGTCATGGCTGCTTAAGCCAGCTTCTGTCTGAGGCCGGCGCTCCCCAGGACGGACATGGGCACACGGGAGGGTGAGTGACATAAGTAGGAACACGTTCATCTGAGGGAACATCTGGGAGAAAACAGGCTTCAAGATGGCCAGGAGGCTGGTGGGACAGACGGCCACTGGACTCCAATCAGAAGAAGGGCACACGGATGCTAGCTCAAGAGCAAGAATGTTCTAGCACTTAAAGGGACCAGGAATCCTGCATGAAAAGTAACAAAAGGAGGGATGCCTGGGGGGTTCAGTCGTTAACTGCCTTCGGCTTGAGTCATGATCCCAGTGTCCTGGGATCGAGTCCCACGTTGGGCTCCCTGTTCAGCAGGGAATCTGCCTCCCCCCCCCCGTCACGCCCCCTGCTTGTGCGCGCTCTCTCTCTCTCTGACAAATACAAGCTTAAAAAAAAAAGTAACAAAAGGAAATACATTAGGGAAAAAACAAAAAGATCTGCGTGTGCCTTCAGAAATTCAAAAGTGCTTTCTGGGTTCGCAGCAGTTCATGTGGAAACGCCCCACAGGGTTTCGGGTGACTTCCAGACAAAAGCAGAGGAACGAGAGCCAACGTGGCTCCATGTGTACCAGCAGGAGGCCAGTGTCAGTGACCACGGCTCTCTGGCCAGAGGGAAGGTCACAGGACACTGAGGCACAGGAAACTGTGGGCGGGGGGGGGGGGCAGGGTGCTGGAGTGGGGACTTGGAGCACTGGTGTCAAATACCTGAACGGCCCTGGGCAATTCCAGAGTCGAAGTCAGGACAGCGGTTTATAACACAAAGACAAGACTCTCTAGTAACTGGGGCCTTTACACAGACGCGGAACTGAGCATCGGTCACAAGGGGTGTCTAACTAGAGGCTAGCAGGGGGGGGAGGTTGATGGAGGTGACACCTGGCAGCCTTTCCAGTTTTGGGTTGGTCCTTGTCTCTCTAAAACAATTTCCTTTGGGAACACAGAGCGGGTCACCTGCTGCCAGGTGAGGTCAGGCGCAAGGAAGAAAGCGGACTCACCGATGCAGGGGGCACATCCGGGCTAATGCGGAATCCCGAGGGCTCCCTGCCCCCCGTCTCCCCAGACCAAATGCCGGGGTCCCTCCAGCACCACCGCCTCCCCCAGCCCCACCCGCCGGCCAGCTCACCGGGAGACGGCAAAGAGACCGGTGAGCAGGGGGAGCAGTTTGAGGGTCTCCTGGGGCAGGTAGGTGGAGAGCACGGCCAGGTTGAAGAAGTACAAGATGAAGAGCTGCACCGACTGGGCCACGAAGCGCCGGTGGATCTCCACCTCCCGCCGCCGCTCCCCGAACGGCCGCAGGGCCGAGAAGCACAGCAGGCTCAGCCCGTACACCAGCAGCCCTGGCGGGTGGGAGAGCGCGCATGGTCAGCCCGGGAGCCCGCAGGCGGGAAGCCTGGGAGGGCTCGCAGTGTGGGGGGGTGAGGGTGGGGCCGCGGACCCCGGGGAAGGGGAGCTCCCGCCCCCGGCCCCGCTCCCTGCTCCCCGCCGGCTCACCCAGGATGATGGGGAAGGTGGCAAAGACCCCGCAGCGCAGCGTGTAGATGAGGCGGGAGCTCATGGTGGGCAGCCGCGGGGCGTCGAAGGGCAGGAAGGCGTAGGCCCCGTACAGCAGGCAGGGGAAGAGAACGAGCGCGGCTCCCACCGAGGCCACGGCCCTCAGCCCGTCCCGGCCTCCGCAGCCCCCGCAGCCCCCACAAGTGTGGCCCGGCGGCCTCACCACGGCCTCAGCCCACTTGCGCTCACAGGGCTCAGGCTGGGTGGGCCGGGCGGGCAGGCAGGCCCGGCGGCCCTCGCCGGCCTCACAGAGCACAGCCGGGTCCTCCTGGGGCCGCCGCTCGATGCACTGGAGGTCAATGGGCACGAAGGCCCGGGCCGCCTTCTCGGGCAGCAGGATGGCGTCATCTTCGGACAAGTCCTCTAGCTTGGTGGGTGGCTCTGACCGGAGCGGCTCGGGCTCCATGTCCCGCCACCCGGGGGGGTCTGGGAACAGGGCACTGGGCGGGGGGCCGGTCCCCCAGGGCAAGGTGGCCGCCTCGCTCACTGTGCTGTCAAGGCCATCCTCACGTCCCTCTCCGGCCGTGGTAGACCCAGCTGAGGACCCCACCTTGGAGGATGCGGCTCCATGGGTCTCGGCCTCACCTTCCCCTTCTGGCTGACGGCCATTGGGGACCAAGGCCTGGGGTGGGCTCTTTTCCAGGGCCTCAGACCCCTTCACTTCCAGCAGGGCCAGGGTCTCGGGTTCTGTCATCCTGGGGCCTCACTCCTGGGGTCTACCATGAGGGCCTATCACCCTGGAGGGAGCAGAAGAAAGCTCTGTCAGAAGTTCCTGGTTTCTGGCCCTCGGGACAGGTTGATAGAATCGGAACTGTCTGGGGCAGCTGGTCTCATGGGCTCTGGCCTCTTCTGGGACCTTCGGGAGAACATGGGGCCAGAAAAGGTGTTGAAAAGAAGGAGGTGGGAGGGAGGTGAGCAGCTGAAATGGAGACCCCCGTTCCGCGTCAAATGCTCCCCAGCAGGAGTGGGTGAGTCAGGGGGCACAGGCGCTGGCAACCGCGGCCTCGGCCAGCTCCCACCCACACCGTCTACTCCCTCCACCAAAACCCCTGGGGTCACAGCCCCCGTCTTGCAAAAACAGGAGGAAGAAGGGTTTTCTAGAGCTTTGCCAGGACCTCCCTTCCCACCAGCGGCCTCCCTGCCCCTCCATCTCCAATCCTTCCCGTCTTCTTGGGGATCCCTGCTTGGAACTCTCCTGGTAACCGATCCCACTGATCTGCCTACAACTCTGTCCCAAGGATCCGGTAGCGGCCGTGCGCCCTGCTCTTTCGTCTCCAAGGTGGGCACCGGGGCAGTCTCCACTCTCTTCACCAGCCCCTGTCCGCTGTCCTCCATCTCCAGAGGGCCTGGGGCTGTCCCTTCTGAGTTCTGGGCCTAATCACGGCTGTTTCCCATGCCTCCTCTCCTTTCTTTCCTCCCTGTTTTCTCCATCTCACTCCTGCTTGATGGGGCTGGGCCCCTTTCCCCCACCTCCTCAAGGGCCTTCTGCCTCTAGCCATGTAGACCCATGATACCCTCTTACTTTCCATCTGGAGAGACGGAGGGTCCCCAACGTCTGGGAAGGAGCTGCCCGGCTCCCTGCTGGCTCTGCAAGTGTTCCTCTCAGTCTCTCTCCCTTTACCTGTGTCTCCAAACCTGTCTGACCAGAGCAGGTGGGGCCCAGATTAAAGGGGCAGGACCCGCCCTGCTGAATCTGCCGACAGAAAAAGCATTGTCAGAGGACGTCGTCATCCTCTCTGAAAGTGGGGGTGCAGCTGGGCGTACAGGGGAGCGTGCGGTCCAGGCACATGGGATGTGTGGGGGCCCGAAGCTCGGCAAAGCAGAGGGTAAAGAGTGGGTCTGTACGTGAAAGGGTGCTTGGAGTAGGTTGGGAGACCCAGAAAAGAAGTGGAATTTCTACCGTTATCCAAGAATATTTGTGGAGCACCTGTTTCTAGCCAGGCACTATTCTGGGCACAGACACAGGAGACAAGATGACAGGCAAGGTCCCTGCCCTCCAGAAGTTTATTGTATTGGGGTCCCAGGTAATGAAGAGCTTAACCTGTCAGACGATTAGAGTAGAGAAAAACCTCTTAGCCAAGATGACATTTAAGCTGTGACCTCATGGGAAATAAGGAGTGTCCTAAGGAGGGGACAGCAGGAGAAAGCCCAGCCTAGGTGGTTTCAGGAACAAAAAAAGGTCGGTGCAGGAGATGGAGGGGGAAGGGAGGTTATGTTCCCATCATAACTCACAAAGACCCCAAAACACCTTGCTTTGTAGCCTGGGTGCAAGGTTAGGAAAGCAATCAGAATCCAAGGTGACCTTCCAAGGCAAAGGGCGCGTGGCCGCTCACTGCCGTGGGGGCTGCTCGCTCCCGTGGGGCCTCACCCCCGCGCGGTCGGAGCTCCGGGAGGGCGGGACAGGGTCTGGGCCGCTCGCCCCGCATCGCGTGGCCGGGTGGGACTGTTCGCGGGGCTGCTGAGACGCGCGGCTGTGGGTCTGTGCGACGGGAGCCCGGGAGCCGCGGGCGCGGTCAAGGCTGGCGTCCCGGAGGGCCGTCCGCTCGCGGGCCGCCTTTTGAAGGGAACTTTCAGGGACACTTTGGTTTGTTCGCGGGACCGCGGGGGGTGGGGGTGGGGAGGGGAGGGGAGGGGCAGGGAGGGGAGGGGAGGGGAGGGGTCGGCAGCGATCCGAAAGCGGCTCCAGCGGGGGCTGGGGTGAAGGGTCGGAAGGACGGACCGAGGGGCCACCGCAGGACGGAGCAGAGCCTCGCTCCTTGCTGCGGCCATCTGCCGCCCCGCAGCCCAGCTCCAGCCCCTGGCCGGGTCCGCCGTCTGCTCGCGGCCGGCGTTGTCAATAAAGTTTCCCGCGGCGGCTCGCAGAAGCCGGAAGGAGGCCGCGCTGCCCAGACTTAGTTCGGGCAACTTCCCGGGAGGGAAGACGAGCTTCGCGAGATTTGGCGGCGTTCAGGCCGCGGGCCCGCCGCCGGGCGGCTGCTATCGCGAGATTTGGCGGGCGGAGGCGGAGCTGTCGCGGGCAGCCGCCTCACAGCGATGGCGGCCGAGCAGGGCCGGCGGCGGCGGCGGCGGCAGCGGCTCCGGCCGGACACGGCAGTGGTGGCGGCAGCGGCGGGCGGCGGGGGCCTGTGACCGGGAGCCGCCCCGGACCCGGGCACCATGAGCCAAGGCCCCCCCCCAGGGGAGAGCAGCGAGCCCGAGGCCAAGGTCCTCCACACGAAGCGGCTTTACCGGTGAGGGGCCGGGGCGTGCGTGCGGCCGCCGGGGGAAGTGGGCGCCGCGGGGGCGGGGCCGCGGCGGGCGGGGCCGGGGCGCGGGGGGCGCGGGAGGGCGCGGCCGGGCGGCGAGCGGGGTGGGCGCGGGGCCCGGCGGGGGCCGGGGCCGGGGGGCGCACGTGGAGGAGGCCCCTGGCCCGGAGCCTGGGGCGGGCGCCGAGCTCTGCGGGCGGCGGAGGCGAGGGTGGGGTCGCGGGCGGGGCGCACCCGGAAGCGAGCGGCGCTCCGGACCCCGCAGGACGCGACGGAGGCGAGCGCCCCGGCCTGCGGTCCGGAGAGCCCGCGGCTCCGTGTGACCTTGGGCCTCGCCGTCCGCATCCTGGAGAGGACGGGCTTGGGTCGCGTACGCCCTGACGTCCCTCCGGCTCCCGTCTTGCGGAGTTTGAATGGAATGAGAGGCCGAGGACGAGCTGCGTCGGCCTGGAGGGGCCCCGAAGGGCCGAGTCCCGAGTGTTCCTAGGTCGCGGAGCCCATTTCGGGGCACCTGGGCCCCCCCGGTCGCGAGCCCTGCTCCCTCCCAGCCCCCTGACTACAGCCCCTGGCCAGGCAGCGTCCATCCCCAGTTTCGGGGTCCCGCGGCGCCACTCGCCCTCCGCAGGTCCTGGCGGCCGCCCCCGTCCCCCTGCGGAGGCCGCTGTGCGCTCTTCCCACACGGGGTCGAGGATTTTTTCTTTCGGGGCTGGGGGTGCAGCTGGAACGTGGTTTCTAGAACTGGGGCAGAATGGGGTGAAGCGCGAGGCGAGGTTGAGGTTGCTGCTGTCTAGTAGAGGGTGAGGTTCGCAGAACAGGGGCCCTCGGAGCGGCGGCCCTTCTCGCCGGCGCCACTCGGCAGTGCGGGGCTCGGGAGGTGTTCTTTCCCTCCCGGCCCTGGGCGGCCTGCCTTTCTGGCCTTTGTAAGTCAGAGGCACAGGGGAGCATAGGCTGCTCCAAAAATAGCAAAGTGATCCAATGCGGCAGCCCCCAGCCGCCTGGGGGGGGGGTGAGGAGCCGGCTGAGGGTGACACGGGGGCCGCGTCACGCTCCCGAATGTCAGCGCTGTCCCTCGAGCGTGGGCCCTGCCTGCGAGATCCCGCACCGGTCTGCAGCTCTCAGCGTCGGCCTGGTCATCCTGATCCTTCGCGGCCTCGCTCTCCCTCAGCCCGCCCCGGTACCTCACGGGACCCGCAGGGTGATGTGGGCGCACGTGTGGCTTACGTGCGCGGGAGCGTGCCTGTGCCTGTGTTCCTGGCTTTGAGCAGGGTGGAGACAGAGGCAGCAGAGGGTCGCAGTGGTGACTGTTGGAAGGAACCGGGGAAGGGAGGTCTGCTTCCTCTGCCGCACGTAAATGTGTTGTGAGATACGAAACTGTCACTCTGAGCGGCAGTACATTTGGGAAATTCCCACCGTCTGTTTATAGTCGGAGATTCTGAAATGTTTTAGAAAAAGAGAAGGCAGCCCTCGAGGGGATGCTGGAAGGGCCACAAACACGTTAATTAATTAGTCTGATTAACTATTTTTAAAAAGTCGTTTTTTGGGGTGCCCGCTAGCTCAGGAGCGCGTGCAGCTCTTGATCTTAGGGTCACACCTTCAAGTCCTATGTCGGGTATAGAGATTACTTGAGAAAGAAAGAAGGAAAGAAAGAAGAGAATCTGCAATTAGAACTTCCCAGAGTCACGGTTGTTAAGCTTTCCTGGATTGGGAACTAGGGAGAGCTGTGGAGCCGGTCCATAAAGACGTGTGCAGATGCTCCTGAGGTCTGTCCGTGGCCCGGAAGTTGGAAGGCCCTGCCCTGGGGAGCTAAGGGGGCCTAGAATAAAGTCAGTGGTGGCCATCTGACAGCCCTGGCATGGAGGGCCAGGCTGGCTAAAAGGGCTGCCTCCCATCTGTAGGCAGCCCAGAAGGCATTTGCAGGAACGCTGAGCTCTGAAGATTGCCTGTGAGGAGGCCTGGAGTCCTCTCCCGCCGCTCCTCTGGGTGCTGGCGGCCACTTTGCCCTGGGCGCTGGTGGCCACTTTGCCCTGGGCAGGGCAGCCTCTGTTGGCGTCCCACCTGCGCCACCGCAGGGAGCCAGCCTGCCGTGGCCCACTTGACCCGGCCCAGAGGCCCACGTCTCAGTGTTCTGAAACAGTCACCAGACCCTCCCTTTCTTGTGCGCAGAGCTGTTCTGAGGGTCCCTGTTTCCCCAGCTCTACCTGCCTTCCTCTGGGTTTTCCCCTTCTGGAGATGACACGTCCCTCTGGCACTTCTCAGCCATCCATGGTGGCGTTTCAGTGGCCTTTTCTCGTGGTGTCTGGCGTCTCCTCCTGGCCTACGACAAGAAAGATAGAAGCTAATACTTGCTGAGTCTGCACGTATGAGGCACCGTCATGAGCGCTTCACGTATTCGCTAATTTAATCCTCGCGCAGTGGGGCGTGATGGTGCTTCCATCGTGTAGATGGGAGAACCGGGACACGAGGAGGCTATTCCCCCGCCCGGCACCCAGAGCCCGGCACAGCAAGCGAGGAATGGAGGAGACCTTGCGGCGACGCAGTGCAGCGCCCCGTTCTTCCATACCCCACTAATTCAGAAATAAAAATTTATGCTAGGAAGGCCTTTCCTTTGTGTCAGGGACAGTAAGTCCTTGGACAGTGATTAACTCGAGTCCCGTTACTTGTGAGCGGCTGTCGTGAGCCAGGGCCTCAAGCGAGTTCTTTCAGTTCGTCCTCACAGTCCCCTGTGGTGGCTGCCGTGCCTGTCCCCGTTTTTATGGACAGGGAAACTGAAGCTTGGAGAGCTTAGTTTGCCCAACGTTACAGATGTGGACACAGCCAGGGTCAGAGCCTGCATTTCCTGTTGGCGTCCCAGCACAGGCTCTTTCCATTAAGAGAATCCAGCTTTTCCTGTCACAGGGCTTGTCTGCTTTGACCCCTTGGACACTTGGGGCAAGATATGTATTGTGGTGGGCTGTCCCGTGTATCATGCTTACTAGCTGTAAGCCAGTAGCAGCTCCCCTGCCCACCAAGCTCCGCCGCAAGTAGTGACAGAACTGTCCCCCAGGGCAGAGGGCTATTCTTGGGGTGCGTGGTGGCTGTTCGTCTGGTTTTGTACAGCGCAGCCTGCAGCCTTCCCATTTCCCTGCCCCTGATTCTGTAGCTTCTCCTCTGGGATCAGTGCCCCCCGCCCCAGCCTGCCTGGACCTATGCAGGGCTCAGGGCTCTCTGCCTGTGCTTCCCCCAGGGCCGTGGTGGAGGCTGTGCATCGACTTGACCTCATCCTTTGCAACAAAACCGCTTATCAGGAGGTGTTCAAACCAGAGAACATTAGCCTGAGGAACAAGTAAGCCGGAGACTCTCAACGACAAAGCCTTAAGCTTTCTCTGCCTTTCTCCCCCGAAACCCTGTTGCACACAGACGCGTGTTCTGTCTTACCTCCTGAGCTCATGGTAGGGTAACGGGCTGAGAACTCTGGCCTTCCTGAGAGAGGACGTGGGGACTCCTCACTGTCTCCGCAGCTTCTTCCTCTAGCGGCCTGGTGCCGCTGGACGGCACTGAGTTGGGGGAACCGGCCATGCTACCAAGTGGCGGGAAAGAAAGATGGGGTTAAAAGGCAGGAAAAAGGGAGAGAAGTGTGCGGGGCGCAGAGAGGATTATTAAAGTTCTTACTGCTCCCGCCTCTATCCTTGGGGGTTTCCACTGCTTTCCAGGACTGCTGTTTTTCCTGGGTCCTGCAGACTGACCCTGGACGTCCCTTGGGAGGCATGGGGATTGGTGGGTCGGGGCGTGGCACATGCCTCCCTGCCCGAGGATGGTCAGCCTCCCGTGCCGCCCTGTGCCCTCAGGCTGCGCGAGCTGTGCGTCAAGCTTATGTTCCTGCACCCAGTGGACTATGGGAGGAAGGCCGAGGAGCTGCTTTGGAGGAAGGTGTACTATGAAGTTATTCAGCTCATCAAGACTCACAAGACGGTAAGGGGAGGGCCCAGGTTTCGAGAAGAAAGGTGTCTAAAGAGGGACGCTGAGAACGGAAGAGACAGCTGGGAAGGGGGACCAGGACACGGTTGGAGGTAGAGGAACCACGGGAAAGAGGCAGGAAGGAGGGAGGGGTCCGATGAAACGAGGCTTGGCCGGGGGGCCTCCTCCCAGACGGGAAGAGGAGAGGTGGATCTGAGGGTGTGGGGTGACCCGTGAGTGAAGGGCATGTGGGCGAAGTTCCAGAGCCAAGAATCCAAGTTCGGTTCCTGGTGAGAGGACTGGGGTCAGGGAGGGGAACAGCCCTGTGAGCTCGTGGCTTAGCAGTCCCTGCGCTTTCCCGCCGCCCAGCACATCCACAGCCGGAGCGCCTTGGAGTGTGCCTACCGGACGCACTTGGTCGCTGGGATCGGCTTCTACCAGCATCTGCTTCTCTATATCCAGTCCCACTACCAGCTGGAACTTCAGTGCTGCATCGACTGGACCCACGTCACCGACCCCCTCATAGGTCAGTGACATCCGCCAGGTGGGCTGGGGAGCGAGTTTAGGGGCCGCCGCATCTGGCCTTCTTACTCTTCTGGGTTCTGTAGCTGGTGACCTGGCCAGGCACAGAGGATTCTAGCCAGACCTGCAGACGGTCCGTGGATTTCGGGTTTCTCTAAACAAGTGTGCGAGCTTGGGTGAAGACCTGGAGGAAAGAGAGAGGTGTCCGTTGGCCGGGGGTGCAGACGAGGCGGTGTCCGAAGTACAGCCCCGGTGACTGCGGGCAGGCCTGTCCCGGAGGGTGGGAGTTACAGCACCCGTTTTCTTCTTGCCCTTGAGTTTGCTCAGCACTGTGTGTGTGTGTTCTTTTTTAATTTAATTAATTGATTATTTATTTTCATAATCTGTACACCCAACGTGGGGCTTCAACTCACGACCCCAAGATTAGGAGCCTCCCACTCCCCTGACTGAGCTGGCCGGGCGCCCCCAGCACTGTTTCTTTTAACTTCAGAAATTGTTTCCTAGCTTTTTTGTGCGTATTGCAAGTGTTAGAAATGTTTATGGGTGGTCCTTCAAGATTGCGCTGCGCGGTTAGGTGTCACGGATAGGTAAGCGTGGCTGCCCGAGGGGCCGCGACTGTGCTCCACCTCATTCCCTCCTCGTCCAACTCTGGCCGCTCACCCTCCTTCCCTCCCCCTGCCTGTGCCCCTGCCCTGGCCAGACGCTGTCTGTGTCAGCTGGGGGCATTCTCCTTCAGAAGCCCAGCGCTGCATCTGGTGCATTTACAAAACATTTAAAAACAACGAGGTAACCTAAGACCGCCCTCCTAGACACCATAGCAGATGGCCGGAGGGGTCCAGAGCCCCTGCAGTGAAGAGCCTTCATTTCAGAGGCTACGTTTCCTGAACTCAGTTTTTCTCCTCATTGATGTGCTCGCGACCGACTGACTGAGGACGTCTGCAGAACGTACTAGGAAGGGCTTCTCAGGGCGGGTCTCGTAGCCAGCAGCGTGGCAACCTGGTGATGTGGACAGAAGGGACCAGCTCAAGCCAGTCTGCCTTTCAAGTCCTGGCTCTGCCACTCACCAGTGTATGACGCCCTTCTTGACTGCCCGGTGGGAGCAGTGGAAGTCACCCTCTCCAGAGGTTGCCGTGGGACCCGTTGACACCAAACAGGACTGAGACCAACCAGTGCCTGATACGTGGGGAAGCTGCCCCCCAGAGAGCCCGAGCTCTCTGAACTGAGAAGGGGGAGCTGAGAGCCCAGCACATTGGCTCCGGGCACGGCAGGCTCACCTGTCTCCTGCACGGGCAGACTCCCCAGTAGGTGGCCTTCTCCATAGGCCTCCTCCCCCCGGAAGCCTGGGGCACCTGCCTTGGCCTCTTGTACATTTCATTCTTCCCAGCAGGTTTCCCGTCTGTACCCAGACCTTTGCTCCTTACGTGGGAAGCTTCTACCCAAGGCACCCAGGACTGACTTGACACTTGGCCCTCCCCTCTTCTTCCTTTCTAGAAGCCTTCCTATGATGACCTTTCACGTTGCCCTTCCCCAGCAAACTGTCCTGACCTGCGGACCCTTGCCCATCTCCTCCAGTTCCTTGCCGTCCTGTGAATGATCCCTACCTGCAAGCCTCTGTCTCCCCACCTGGTCCTGGATGCATGTCTTCCCTGCCCCTAACACAGGGTTTCAGGACGAGCTTCGGATTCTTGATCTCCTTCCCCACCTAGGAAAGATGTTCCCCATTAGGTAGAGGGCCGGGGAAGGGGCTTCTGAGTGTCCTTTTCTGTCTTTCTCAGGATGCAAGAAGCCAGTGTCTGCGTCGGGGAAGGAGATGGACTGGGCACAGATGGCGTGCCACCGGTGTCTCGTGTACCTGGGGGATTTGTGTAAGAACTGGCACTCGTTGGGGCAACGGTTTGGGCTGCAGGACAGGCAGGAAGCTGCTTCCGTTGGTACCAGCTTGTGTGTGGCGGGAGAGCAGGAGGAGTCGTCTGCGGTCTGTAACTAACATGTCCCCTTGTCCCTGCTCCTCCGTGAGCCAGAGGGACCAGTGACTATGGGAGAAGGAAATAAACTTTGAAAAAGTCTGGGTGGTAACTCAGGTTCAGTAGTGGGTCAGGAAGATTTTTTTAGTTGGATGTTTTTCTCCTTTGGGGTCTGTTTTTTTCGTTTTTGCTCTACTCCTAGAGGAATTGAAGTTCAGCCTCCTGGAGGGTTTCCCTGCCTGGCAAACGTTCCTAGAATGGAGGAGTACTCTCTTGCCTGCTGGGCCCTGGGCCTCTAGTCCTGGTAGCTAAAGGTTCCTCATTAGGCTATGAGATGCATTACTTTTTGTCCCCTGAGGCTTTCCTCCCTGCCCCGCACACTCCTGGCCCCCTCATGGGCCCTTTGTGCAGAGAGAGCAGCGGCTTTGCGTTAGACTGGCCAAATGTCCTCAGTAACGTCTTCCTGCAGGATCAAACAGCTGTATTCCATGACCCACTGCTGGAGGTCGTCCCGAGCAGTTACGGCTGCGGTGGGTGCCCGGGTCCCCTTCCGGGTCCCCTTCCGTTGGAAGGAGATAAACAAGAGCCTGTTTACAAACACTAAACAGGACCCACACCCTGAAGCTCCCAGCAGGGAAGAGAGAGTTGAACGACTGGCAGAGTTAAGATTATGCCCGAGGCCCAAGCAGTCAGCCTCATAGCTCAGGTGTCTTCCTCCCAGGGTCGTCCTGCAGGTCCACAGAGTGACTCCAGGACGAGGGGAGGGTTTCTGGAACACCGCAGCGTCATGTTTCCTTCCTTCTGTCTCCTGCAGCGCGTTATCAGAATGAATTAGCTGGCGTAGACACCGAGCTGCTAGCTGAGAGATTTTACTACCAAGCCTTGTCAGTCGCTCCCCAGATTGGTAAGTGGCGTCCAACTCAGGCCTCCCTAACCGGCAGCAGTTTTCAGCAGGAAGACGACATTGAGAGGGCAGGCAGGCCGCACTGGCTTCGCTGGGTCCTCTTGTGCTCGGTCCCGTCACACTTTGCCTTGGTTGTGCATTCTCCCTCTCGAACACAGGCTCGAGAGAAATGCAGATTCTTTTTTTTTTTTTTTTTTTTTTTAAGGTTTTTTTGTTTTTTTTTTTTAGATATTTTAAATTTATTTGACAGAGATCACAAGCAGGCAGAGAGACAAGTAGAGAGAGAGGGGGGAAGCAGGCTCCCTCCTGAGCAGAGAGCCGGACGTTGGGCTCGATCCCAGGACCCTGAGATCATGACCTGAGCTGAAGGCAGAGGCTTTAACCCACTGAGCCCCCCAGGCGCCCCGAGAGAAATGCAGATTCTTCATCTAAGAAGGAGGGAGGCAGAGGGGAAGGAAGAGAAGGCTCCTTTGTCTCTGAGCCCTCTGCAGAGAGAGGACACTTGAGGGACAGTGGGAGCAGGGGGAATGCTCCATTGCACGGAGAGGTGGGGATTTGCTTGCAGTAGGAGAGCTCAGGGTGAGAAACAGCTGGGGAGGAGCAGAAGGCTCCGTGGGTTTCCAGCGACCCTAGAGTTGCCACAGCCGCGGCTGACGGATGGCACCCGGTGGTGCTGATCCCTGGCAGGCGAGGCCGGAAATGAGTGTCCAGTCAGTCCCCCGGGGAAATAGGATTGGCCACTCCTCCCCGGGGGTGCTGGTGTCCTCTGCAGACCCAGGCCTCCTCCTCCTCACGAGCCCATGAGTTTCCCGGTGCTCAGCAGTGCTGGGTCATGGCGGCAGGGGAATGTCCTGGCACAGACCACATGACTTCTGTCTCCCTCCAGGGATGCCCTTCAACCAGCTGGGCACGCTCGCAGGTGGCAAGTACTACAATGTGGAGGCCATGTACTGCTACCTGCGCTGGTGAGTACTGCCCGCGGGCCTCGTGTCCCAACCGCTGCTGCTTCGCTCCCCCGCCTTTTCCTAGCTCCTGCTTGTCACGGATCCGCCTGGATTGGAAGGCGCTCAGGCAGCCGGCAGAGCTGCCCACCGTCTGCTGGGAAGTGCAGGATGGCTGTCTTGGGGGAGGAAGTCAGCGGGGTGTGGTAGGCAGAACGGGGTCAGGGTAGCGGCTATGCAGAACAGCACAGCCGTCGGCCTTTGGTGTCTGAGTGACCATGGCGACAGTGTGGGAGGGCCCGCTGAACCGCAGGGTGGCCACTGCTTCCCCAGTGCTGACGCGCCCTCAGAGTAAGGAGCCTCGGCTTCAGGATGGCTGAGCTGAGTGGGCTTAGGTCACCCGAGTCGCCAGAGCCGAGTGGACGTGTGTCTGATAGGTTGCTGGGTGCCCCAGTGAGGTAACAGTCAGGAATAAACCGCCTGGGCCCCAGCGGCAGCTGCCTTGTTGGGGCCGATGGCTCCATGAGAAGCCAGACGTTCCAGAAGATGCTGCTGTGAACTAGGCTTCCAAGCAAGGGGAGTGGAGGGAGCTGGTTCTTCGTAAGTGTGTGGGCCGCGTGCGGAAGTGTGAAGTGAGCGTCTCCCTTCTCATTCCCTGTGCCGTGATCGTGGTTCATTTGGTCCAGGAAACCTTTCTCCTTGAATCAGCACAGTGTCTGCTCTTGGGGCGCCTGCCCCCTGTCCGGGGCCGGCATAGACCGGCCCCGTGGCTGCTGTTCTTAAATACAGGTGATCAAGTTCGTGGGCTTCCGTTGCCTCCTCCCCAGTCCTCTCGTACCTTTCCGGGAATGCCCCCCTTACTGGTCCTTGGTCCCTCATCACCCTCGTGACCGTGATTGCGAGTGATCACTTCCAGAGAGAGCCTGGCATGTCCAGGTTTGGGAGGTGCCCGCGGGGGCCCTGCCTTGCTGTGTTAAAGCACTCACGTCTCCCGTTTGTGGGTGAGGCATCTGGGTGGGGCCTGGTCAGGCCTTTCTTTGCCCCCAGTCACTGGTATTCAGCAGCCCTGGGGGCTGCTCTGTCTGGAGCAAGGCTCTTCCGGACCCTTCCCACTCAGTGGGTTTCTCTTCTTGGGAGAAGCTGCTCTGCATCGTCCTCTCCCCCATCGCCGATTTAAGGCGAGGACGCACAGAACCCACGTCTGGACGGAAGGAGTGTCCGTGACTTTGTGACTACCTCTTACTCACCAGTAACACATATTTCTTCTTTTCTGTCCCTTGCTCCTTATGACAAAATACATTAAAAACAGCCCAGTGCCCTGTTGGTGTTGTGGGTGCTGACGTGAGGCAGGCTGGGCTGGGAGCCTCCGCGCTGGCTTGGGTCCGTGGGGCCGGTGCAGTGTCCCTGCTCGTCCCAGCTCTGCGTGCATGTGCATACATGTGGGCGGCACGTGCTGGGCCTGGCCTGTGGCGGGCTTCTCTGCACACTCTCGCCTCCGAACCAGTGTCTGAGCATGGGAGCTGTGTGTGCACACGTGTGTGCGCCGGCTTGTTAGCTGCCGCTTGTTGTTACGTGCTCGGGGCTGCCGTATTTCAGGGACGGTCCCTGACAGAGCGGGAGCAATTATTGTGCTTACGGAGGGAGCGAAGGTCTTCCATTCACTGTGTTGTCCGAAGTTGTGTCTATGTAATTTATCTGGAACGGTGGTCTTGCCCTGAGTCTGTACACAGAAAGGGAGCCTGGGGGCAGCGTGCGTTTGCTCCCAGTACTGTTCCTCCAAGCGCCAGCAGAGCGCCGCGCCTGCCGGGGCTGCACAGCGCACTCTGTGTCTCCTTCAGCATCCAGTCGGAGGTGTCCTTCGAGGGGGCCTACGGGAATCTCAAGCGGCTATACGACAAGGCAGCCAAAATGTACCACCAGCTGAAGAAGTGCGAGACTCGGAAACTCTCTCCCAGCAAGAAGCGGTGAGTAGGGCCCGTGGGGCTGGGGCGGTGGGACTGGAGGGCCTCTGGGGCATTTGCCATTTCCCTGGGGCGCCTCTTCTTCCAGGTGTAAAGACATCAAGAGGTTGCTGGTGAACTTCATGTACCTGCAGAGCCTCTTGCAGCCCAGGAGCGGGTGAGCGCCAGCGGATGGGCCCTTGACCTGCATCCCGTGAGCCCCCTCCCGCCCGGGCCAGCTCTCTGCAGTTCCCACCGGGCCCCGCAGCTCGTCTTGCCTGCCCTGGGCCCCATCACTGACCTCCTTGTCGCCCCTGTCCTTCTGCAGCCCGGTGGACTCGGAGCTGACGTCGCTCTGCCAGTCAGTCCTGGAGGACTTCAACCTCTGCCTCTTCTACCTGCCCTCGTCCCCTGGCCTCAGCCTGGCCAGCGAGGGCGAGGAGGACTACGAGGGCGGCTATGCTTTCGTCCCGGACCTCCTCGTCTTTCAGATGGTCATCATCTGTCTCATGGGCGTGCACAGCTTGAAGAGAGCAGGTGACTCCTGCGCCCTGCCTGCCCCCACCCCGCCCCTACCCGGCTTCCTCCCCGGGCTGCCCGCCGCGCCTGCCTCACTGATGGGCTGGGGACCCCTCCTCTGAAGGAGCTTCTGGTGAAGGAATGAAGGCAGCAGCCCGCCCATACTGTGCCCCAACCTCGGGCCCCTCCCGCAAACACACTGTTGGTCACAACCCGGACCAACAGGAGGGACAGGGTACTTAGCCGATGACCCAGACAGAATTCCAATTTTGTTGTCGGGAGCGGTTGGGCAGTTGCGCAGACCTTCCTGGGAGCGGCACACATGGAGCAAAGTCAGGAGGAAAAGGGAGGCAGGCCTGGGTGTGTGGGGGCTCGGGCTGTGGGGAGCCCGCCTGAAGGCGTCCGAGCCAGGGCAGATGGCACGGGCCCACAGGATATGCTTGCCCGAGGACGCGCACGGTGAGCCGGCACGTCCTGGGCGGCAGCATAATCACGCAGAGACCTCAGAAATCCTTTTTTCTTAGAAGAAGCTTTGAGAAGTAGTTTGGTCCTTGGAAGGAGGAGAGCAGGTGAGATGGGGCTGGAGCTCATGGCGCCTGCCCCTCCTCAGAGCCCTGGGCCGCTCATGCCCAGCTTTCCCGGCTTTAGGGTCCAAGCAGTACAGCGCAGCCATTGCCTTCACGCTGGCGCTCTTCTCACACCTCGTCAACCATGTCAACATACGGCTGCAGGCGGAGCTGGAGGAGGGCGAGAACGCCGGGCCTGCGTTCCAGAGCGACGGCACAGGTGCAGGTGGGGGGTTGGTCCAGAGCGACGGCACAGGTGCAGGCGTGGGGGTGGGGCTGGTCCAGAGCGACGGCACAGGTGCAGGTGGGGGAGGGAGCGTGCACATGGGCAGGTCAGGCTGGTGCGCGGTGATGGGAAGGGGAGCACATGGGGGGCTCGGGAGGTGGTGAATTGCTCCAGTTTGCCCCCAGGCCCCACCTGACTGTCTTCTTGGCACAGATGAGCCCTTGGAGAAGGAAGAGGTGCCAGGCCCCGAGCCCCCTCCCGCAGCACCTCCAGCAGGTGAGGTCAGAAAGAGCAGGAAATTTTCCCGTCTCTCCTGCCTCCGCCGCCGCCGCCACCCACCCAAAGCAGGAGATGACAGTGACCTGAGCGAAGGCTTTGAATCGGACTCCAGCCACGACTCTGCCAGGGCCAGCGAGGGCTCGGACAGTGGCTCTGACAAGAGTCTCGAAGGTGGGGGAACGGCCTTTGATGCCGAGACAGACTCAGAAATGAACAGCCAGGAGTCCCGGTCAGACCTGGAAGACATGGAGGATGAGGAGGGAACACGGTCCCCAGTCCCAGAGCCTGCTCGGCCCAGGTCAGAGGCTCCCGAGTCTCTCAATGGCCCCCTGGGCCCCAGTGAGGCTAGCATTGCCAGCAACCTGCAAGCCATGTCCACCCAGATGTTCCAGACCAAGCGCTGTTTCCGACTGGCCCCCACCTTCAGCAACCTGCTCCTCCAGCCCCCTGCCGAAGCTCACGCCACAGCCAGCTGCAGGCCCTGCGTCAACGGAGATGCGGACAAGCCCTCAGAGCCAGGTATCTGGGCTTCTGTTCCCGCCACTCTGGTCCTCACTTCCCACCACCCCCCGAGGGAGGCGGCTTGCCTGTCTGTGCAGGTGCCCTCCCCGCCCCCCTCGCTGCATCCGTGTGCTCTCTCCGGTCCGGTCTGGTCTAGTCCAGCAGTGTCGTCCTCAGAGTCCCCACTGCTGCTTGCAGTCTGCCCCTTCTCTCACACCGCCCCTGCCCCTGGCCCTTGTCCCACCAGGGACCTCTCTCTAGGGGGTCTTCCCTGTACGGGGCGCCCAGTGCCTGCTCTCTGCTGGGCGCCGGGCTGGCCTGTCTTCGGGTGCTTTGTTGAACTTGCACAGCAGCCTCGTGCAGGACGAGTTCTCCTCCCTCTTCTGAGTGCTGCCCCTCACCTGGTGCTTGACTCCTTCTTACTTGCCGTCTGGTTTTCCCTCAGAAATCACGGGGTCTGGCATTCTTCTGAGGCTAGGGGAGAGTTCCTCCCTGCGGTTCCTGTCACCTCTGCCCCGCCACAGCTTCCAGGCCTTTCCCACTCAGGCGTCCTTGTCTGTTGGCTTGTCTGGGTCCCCAACGAGACCGTGAGCCTCCTGGGGGCAGGGCAGCGTGGGTCTGGTCTGTCCTTGGATCGTCTGTTCCTAACACCGAGCCTGTACGAGGTGGGACGCAGGAACCGCTGCAGGGATGAAATGCTCGGAAGCCCGGGTGCGGGGGTGGGGCCCGGGAAAGTGCTGGGGGGCAGGGTTGTCCTTTTTTTTTTTTTTTTTTTTAAATTTAGCCCAAGCAGACTGTGTGCTGAGTGTGGGGCCTCGCACAGAGCTCGGCTTCACAGACCCTGAGATTGGGACCTGAGCCGAGCCCAGGAGTCAGACGCATAGCAGAAGGAGCCCCCCGGCGCCTCGGGCTGTCGTTGAATTCTGTCTGCCTTTTCTCCCTCCCCAGCGGCTGCCTTCTGGTTGCCCGCTGTGCGTCGTAGCGGGGAGTAGGCTGTTTATAAACACCGGTTGAGGAAATAGCTTAGACCCCTCACAAGTTAGCTTGAGACCGAAAGAACCATATTTTGTTTTATTTGTTTATTTTTCAGTGGGCTCCACGCCCAGTGTGGAGCCCAGCACAGGGCCTGAACTCCTGACCCTGAGATTAAGACCTGAGCTGACACCCAAGAGTCAGACACTGAACCGACTGAGCCAGCCGGGGCCCCAGAAAGAAACCGTTCTTGTTTTTCTTTCTTTCTTTCTTTTTTTAAAGATATTTATTTATTTATTTATTTATTTGACAGACAGAGATCACAAGCAGGCAGAGAGGCAGGCAGAGAGAGGAGGAAGCAGGCTCCCCACTGAGCAGAGAGCCCGATGTGGGACTCGATCCCAGGACCTGATATCATGACCTGAGCTGAAGGCAGCGGCTTAACCCACTGAGCCACCCAGGCGCCCTTTGTTTTTCTTTTTAAGATTTTATTTGTCTGTCAGAGAGAGAGAGAGTAAGCACAGGCAGGGGGAGTGGCAGGCAGAGGGAAAGGGAGACGCAGACTCCCCACTGAGCAGGGAGCCTGACTCGGGGCTCAACTCTGGGGCCCAGGGATCATGCCTGAGCTGGAGGCAGACCCTCCGCTGACTGAGCCCCGGAGGTGGCTCAGCAAGGGTGGAGGCACTAGTTTCTCAGCTTAAGAGCATCCGGCTGGTGGGCGTGGAAAGATGTGGGGGTGCGTGGTGAGTTCCCCATCATCAGCACTCCGCCCCGGGGTGCGGGCAGGGCGGGCCGTGGCCTGGAGCTGAAGCCTGAGGCTGTGTTCTGGCCGCTCATCCTGGCTCCCCGTCCCCCGCCCCAGCCTCCGAGGAGGGCTCCGAGTCGGAAGGCAGCGAGTCCAGCGGGCGCTCCTGTCGGAACGAGCGCAGCGTCCAGGAGAAGCTGCAAGTCCTGGCGGCTGAAGGCCTGCTTCCCGCCGTGAAGGTCTTCCTGGACTGGCTGCGGGCCAACCCTGACCTCATCGTCGTGTGTGCGCAGGTGCGGCTCTCCGGGGCGGTGGGCGAGCTCCGCCGTGGGGGGTGCTGGGGGGCCCCTCCACGTGTTCCATCACGACAGACGTTAGGCACCTGCTTCGGGTGGGCCGTTACGCTTTCTATAGGGACAGGGTTAGACGTGACCTCTGCCCTCCAGGAGCCTGTGGCCCCGGGCCGGGACCCGGAGTCTGTGCACGGGGAAAGCGAAAGCTGCTTGTTGCACTTTGTGCCCTCGTGCCACGGGTCACGCCCGGCCTTAGGGCTGGGGTCAGTGAGGGCCGGCCTCAAGCCCTGTCCCGGAGTCCAGAGGGAGGAGTGGTGCCTGGGAGACGGGCCCCGGGGGCGGCAGGACCGCCAGACAGGGTGGAGGCGCTGGGGCAGGGGAGCCGTGGAGGTAGTGGCGTCAGGCCCGGGCTGTGGAGGCGGGCGCTGGGGGGTGGGGGTGTGGTGGGGGCAGGGGGTGCCTTCTTAGGGTCTGTCTGTCTCGAGCCTGGAGGGCCGCACAGTTTTTGTCCAGTGTTGCTTTATCCCAGGGGCACATCTGCCCTGCTGTGGAGGACCCCTCCCCTGCGGGTCGCCCTGTTCTCAGAGGAGAGCTGGGGTTAGGGCCAGGCACACCCTTGGGCGTGTGCTCATGTGTGCTGGCGGCGAGTTACTCACTCCCCTTGAGTCATCGGGAGGTGTGCTAAGGATGGGGGTGTGGGGTCCCGTCCCCACACAGGTATTCCAGGATGGGCGCATGGAGAGCAGAATGGTGGGGAGAAGCCGCCTCCGGCGCTCGGGTTTCTCCCCACTCCCAGAGCCCAGTGTGCTTCCTATGGCCTCAAACCTTCTCCCCACGGTCTTGCTGCTGGTGATGAAGTTCAGCCAGGCCCGTGGGCCCCCTTCATTTCTCGTGAGATTGGCTCCCTGTTTCCCAGGTCTCCCAGGATTCCCCCGCCCCATCCCCCTCGGCCTCTTTTGTTGATTTTTCTATCAGCTCGCTCTAGGTCTGTGCCCATAGCCAGCCCCCGCCCCGCCCCTGCCCCACCGAAGGCTTCTCTTCTTCGCAGAGCTCTCAGAGTCTGTGGAATCGCCTGTCTGTGTTGCTGAACCTGTTGCCAGCTGCTGGCGAGCTCCGGGAGTCTGGTGAGTGAGTGCCCAGCACTGCCCCTGCTCTCCCTCTCCCTCGTGGCCCCACAAAGCCCAGCCCCCTCCCTGGTAACCCAGCCTGGGGGGAAGGAGGCTGATGGGGCTCTGTGTCCAGCCATCCTGGCACACAGCGGCCATTGTGGTCTCTGCGTCTCTGGTTTCCTCAACACTGCCCCACTGTGGGCAGGTGGCCTGGTTGGCGAGGCAGGGTGCTCCCCGGGGAAGGCTGTGGGGTGGACAGGAGCAGAGAGAGGCAGGCCTGGGAGCCAGCTCCGGTCACCGAGAGTCCTCCTGGGCCTCCAGAGCTCATCCCCTCTTGCCACGTTCGAGCTGCGTGTGTGCTCCGGTTCCCAGCTCGGGCCTCAGCTGAGAGGGTGCATGTCCTCCTCGACAGCCCTCCTCGGGTCCACGCCGGGCTCGGGGAGCCTTTCGGGTCAGAGCACCCTGCTCCTGGGCCTGCCCTGCTCCTCCAGCCCCGCCAGTCCTGTGGGGCGGCCCTGCACGTCCGTCTCCCTGCTGTCCAGGGGGAAGGGCCATGTCCCTCAGGGGGCTCCCACAGGGCAGCTGGTCTCACGCGGCTTCTCCCCAGGCCTGGCCCTATGTCCTGAGGTCCAAGACCTTCTTGAAGGTTGTGAACTGCCTGACCTGCCCTCCAGCCCGCTGCTCCCAGAGGACACGGCCCTTCGTAACCTGCCGCCTCTCCGGGCGGCCCATCGACGCTTTAACTTTGACGCGGATCGGCCCCTGCTTAGCGCCTTGGAGGAGGTGGGACGGCGTTTCTGACACCGGTAGCTCTGTTCAGCCAGTAAAGCCGGTGGCCCTCCTGTCCCGACGGACAGGGTCCTCAGGGCTGGGCTTGGCGTGAGCCGCCGGGCTTGCCTCCTTCCCGGGGGATGCTTGTGGGTGTCCTTCCGTGGCCTGCCTCCACCGTGTCCGGCTTTTGCAGAGTGTGGAATGGGGGGCTGTTAGGGCTTAGGAGCTGTTCTCAGGCTCTTTTCCGCTCTGGGGCCGGCATCCTGTGAGCTGGACAGGAAGCCATCCGAGAGAGCTGGACGGGGCAGTGCTGCCTGACCGGCCACCCGTGTGTCTGCGTCCCTATGCGGGTTGCCTGGGGACTGCCCGGTAAGCCGAGCAGACAGGCACCCGGCACCCTTGCCGGCACACGGGGGCCTTTTGGTCCCTCCTCTCCAGCCAGAGGGCCTGGGCTTTCGTCTGTTTCATGTTTTAGGGTTTTAGAGAGGATTCTTGTTTGAGGGGAGGAACAGTTTTCCTAACCAAAAGAAGAGGCTGGAACGGTTGGTCTAGCTGTGTCCCCTCGTTTTTGCACTCGAGGAGGGAGGTGGCGGGAGTGCCCAGGTGCCCCAACGCCCAGCCCGCTGTGCTGCCTTTTCTGTCTCCGCCTGGGTCCCGGTTAGCCAGTCCTGCCTGGAGTCCCCTTTCCCGGCAGCCCAGAGCTCTGGGTCTCGGGGCTCCCCTCTCCACCGGCCTTTCCAGGGAGCCCCTGCCCCTGCTGCGGGGGGGCCGGGGGGCGGTGCCTGGGGGCCCTGCTGCGCCTGACCAGCTCCCTCGTCCCCGCAGTCGGTGGTGCGCACCTGCTGCATCCGCAGCTTCGGGCACTTCGTGGCCCGCCTGCAAGGCAGCGTTCTGCAGTTCAGCGCGGAGGCCGGCATCTTCGTCAGCATCGCGCAGTCGGAGCGGGAGGGCGTGCTGCAGCAGGCGCAGGCGCAGTTCCGCATGGTGAGCCTCGGTCCTGGGGGGCAGGGCCTGCACGGAAGAGCGAGGGGACGGGGGTGCGGGGCTGCAGACGGGGGCAGCATAGGAAAGGAGCGGTGCTCTCAGGAGAGGCAGCCTGGCCCCCGTCTGTGTCTAGACTGCCTGGGCTGGAGGCCTGTCTCTGTCCACTCCTGTCTGAGCTCCCTGCTAGGTTCCCCCATGGGTTCCCTGGCCCCAGGGGTGCTGGCCTCTCGGGGTTGTTGTGACGTCAGAACGAGCTTGCGTCTCGGGCATGTGCTCGCGGGCGCCCCTGGCGCTTCCTCTCTTGGCGATGAGGACTGGGGGTGGGGGGAATGGCCGGATCCTTCCCTACAGGACCCCCAGAAAGTAGGAGGTGGCCGGGGTTAACCTCTTCTCCATTCAGAACCTGGTCCCCAGACGTTGACTGAGAGTCAGCTCCTAGCCAGGCCAATCTGTTCTGTAGACCCTGGGTTCGTGGCAGTGAGCGAGCAAGGAAGGTCGTTTGCTCTCGGTGGCCTGATGCTGGGGAGCAGGGTCTGGGCTCTGCGCTGGGGCCTGCATGGCTGAGCACACTGTCCCCCCCCGGGCTGGATGGCAGCCCGTTTTGGGGGGCAGCGGGGGATGTCTGGCACTGAAGCATGGCCCATGAGTCTCTGCAAACCTTGAGGTTCTTCCTCCGAGGCCTGTCCCCTCCTCCCAAGCTGCAGGCCTCCCCACCTCTGAGCATCCGCTTCGCGCGGACAGCGTGCGTGGTTGGGAAGGGGCACAGGCGCACCAGCAACTCCCTTCTTCGTGGTCTTAAAAGCAAGCTCCTTTTGTTGAAAAGCAAACCTGTCGTGTTCTGTAGAGGAAAACACGTAATTACAAAGACATTCACGGGGAAACCACACAGCTTTAAAAATACTAGTTTTTGCAGGCATTTCCTTTAGCTTGAAGCTCCAAGACTCCCATCGCAGGGACGGAGCCGCTGAGAGCCCCTCGCGGTTGGTGCTGGACCCCAAGGTTCTGTCGCCTGCCGGGGCTGCCCCCAGCACTGCAGGGTGGCCCATGTCCTCCGCAAGGGTGCATCCCTCAGCAGCAGCGTGCCCTCCCTGTACTGACATCTGCCAGCGCAAACTGAGAGCTTTCCATGTGCCGAGCCAACGTAGCCCGGGACAGCGCGATCAGCCCTGGGCGCAGCTCAGTGAGGGGCGCTTACCCTCTCCTGCGCCCCATGACAGGACGCAGAGCCACAGAAGAGGGATTGTCTGTGGTAAAGCCAGGGCTCTGCCATCGGGCAGACCAGCTCTTCTTAGCTGCTGTGGCTGCAGCATTTGCCTGGGTGAGGCAGGCCGAGGTCCCCTGAGGACGGCCGAGGCCCACATCTTGGAGCCGGAGGCTGAGGTCGGCGCAGCTCTCCTCTTCCTGGACCCTGAGGGAGGTCCCTTCTCTCCCCTCGGCGGCGCGGGCCTCGCAATTCCACTCCAGCCTGAAAGGCTGTTCCCCGGGCTGGATTCTGCAGCGCCAGCACGGCCCCTCCCTCTCTCTGTCCTGTGCCCAGGTGTCCCCAAGGGGCCATTTTGTCATGTGGTCCTCTGGAGGGGGGTAGGCGCATCTCGCACAACCATCGTGTAACTGTCACAGCTGAGGTGCTGGGATGGGCGCAGTACTCTTAGCCCCAGACTTTCCTCCGATGTCACTGATTTCTCCACTGAAGTCTGTTTTCTTTGTTGTTTTTCTAATGATTTTATTTATCTGAGAGCAAGCAAGCAAGCAAGAGACAGCACAGGCAGGGGGAGCGGTGCGCAGAGGGAGAAGCAGGCTTCCTGCCGAGCAGGGAGCCTGATGCGGGTTCAATCCCGGGACCCTGAGATCATGACCTGAGCCGAAGGCAGCCACCGCCGGTGCCCCAGATGTGCTCCCACATTATGTTGGGTTGTGTGTGTCCTTGGTCGGCTCTGGGCTGTGGCGGTTTCTCAGTCTTTCCGTTCTTGACCTTGACACTTCTGAGGAGTGTCTGTCAGTTGGTCTGTAGCGCGCCCTCAGTCTGGCTCTGTTCAGACAAATCGTGGCCACGCGTTCTCGCGGTGGACGCGGTTGTACAGGTTACTGCTGTAGAGCATTGTTCTGAGGACTCCCTTCACCCATCGAAGGGCCTTCGGTGCCATGCCCCCTGCCGCCCATCCTTTGTCTCATCTTTAGACCACGTTAGGGAGATTGGGCTTCATCCCCGGAAGACAAAGGGGACCGTCAGAGGCCTTGGGGCCCAGCAGCTGGTGTCTGGGTGCCGGCGGGGAAGGTAGCTGGGGCAGAGGCGGGGCCGGGGAGGAAGAGGTGGGAGGAACCAGCTTAGACGGGGGTCCCACAGCGGAGGTGAAGGGGAACAGAGGCGTGAGTGGTTTTTCGGACGTGTGGTCAGCAGGACAGGAAGGCGATGACTTGGGGAGCAGAGCGAGGGACCAGTCACGGCCCAGCTCAGCCTCCTGGCGTACACAGCGGCTGCTTTCCCAAGTCGGGGACCGCCAGAAGGGGCGCAGCAGGTTGGGAAGAAGTTGGCAAGTGGTTGGCGATCGTGGTGTGCGGGCGCCGTGCTGCTGGGCACTGTGTGTGTGGCCCCCGCGCGCAGCTGTTGCTCCCTGGCCCGGGTGCCTGGCCTGGCGAGAGCTGCGGCGCGGGTCCCAGAAGCCCTTCTCTGCCAGGGCAGTGGTCTGTCTCCTGAGCCTCCCTCTCTCTCACTTAGTGGGGGCGAGAGAGCCGACCTCACATGATGCCTTCCTGTCTCCGACGCGGGAGCTCCTCTCGGATAATCTGTGAGAGCTCTTGATCACTGGGGAAAGGACTGTGGCCCCAGCTCCCGGTCCCAAGCTTAGCGTGCGTTTCGCCTTGTAGGCGCAGGAGGAAGCCCGTCGGAACAGGCTGATGAGAGACATGGCCCAGCTGCGGCTTCAGGTAGGCGGTTGGGACCCAGCGGCGGCCGCTCTGCATCTGCTCATTGGCTGGACCCCACGGGCAGATGGTGCCCAGCCGCTGCCCCCCTGCTCTGCCCCCAGCGCCTGTTCTGCCCCCGCACCCCCGCTGTTCCAGTGTGGCGCCCGCCCCTAGAGCTCTGCTCTGTCCGCCCCCGACCTTGCGCACCGGCTTCCACCCGAAGCAGGTTGCCTCCCAGACTGCCTTCTCCGGCTCTCTCCTCGCTGGGCCTCCGTGGGCCCTTTCTGCCTTCTCTGTTCGCTTTTCCTTCTCTTTCCCTTTGCCTTTCCTTCTTCTGCCTCCTTTTCTTCCAAGGCCTTGGTACAAGGAGCCCCCCCGTCCGCCTTGGCAGCAGGGGACACCCCACGAGAGCCCCCTTGGGTTCCATCCTCCACGCCCAGGCTGCAGGGCCCGTGCAGCCGCACCTACTCTGCCCTCTCTCCCCAGCTCGAGGTCTCTCAGCTGGAAGGGAGCCTGCAGCAGCCCAAGGCCCAGTCAGCAATGTCTCCCTACCTCGTCCCTGACACCCAGGCCCTCTGCCACCACCTCCCGGTCATCCGCCAGCTGGCCGCCAGCGGCCGCTTCATTGTCATCATCCCGAGGACAGGTAGGTGTACTGGGGATGGGGGCAGGGTGTGGTTAAGAGAGACTTGGGGCTTGCAGTCGAGAAGGCCCAGTTTGTACACGGTGGCCTCGGTCAGGTCCTGCCGTCTTTCTAAAGCTCGGGCACTTCGTCTGTGGAACGTATGTGCCAATCTGTTAAATGCTGACTCACGAGACAGTTGGGAGAAACGAGAAAGACCTAAGCACACGCACTTGGTAGACCGTGAGCTCTGCTGATCGGAGAAGGTCCTATTTTGGAAGAGCGCTGGGAGCCACCGAGGAGCCCTGGTCCCTGCTTCTACTGCCGCGGGTTCTGGGCTTCCCTGCGAGCTCACCTGTTCCCCCCCCCAACCCGCCAGTGATCGATGGCCTGGACTTGCTGAAGAAGGAGCACCCAGGGGCCCGGGATGGTATCCGGTACCTGGAGGCGGAGTTTAAGAAAGGAAACAGGTGAGTGTGGGCCTCACCAGGCGTCCCCTGAGCCCTGGGTCCCCGTGGGGGAGAGACACACTTGCAGTCACTGCCGCGGGGAGGGGGGGGCGGGGGGCGGGGACAGAGAACGACAAGTCAGGGTCTCAGCTGTGGATGCGGGGTGGGGGGCTGTTGTCAGACCACCCAGGCTGTCGTCTCTGTCTCTGGGCAGACGGGAGGTGAGTGTCGTCAGGGGGCTGGGGCAGCACCCCTCCCCACACCCCCCCCCACCCCTCCGGCTCCCGGCTGCCGCTGTGGGGTCCGTCCTGTGGGGTCGGTCCGCGATCAGGGCTCCTGGGGTGGGAGTGCCTTCACCCGCACAGCCAGGCGGGGACTGCTGAGCCCCGCTCGGGCCCTCCCTTCGGGGCTCCAGGCTGGGAGAGCCACGGGCGGTGGGTGCAGCAGAGGGACAAGCTGGCTCCGGCGCCCCGGCGTCCCGGCGGCATCTGCCCCTGCCCGGCCAGGAAGCCACACAAAGCCTGCTTGTTTGGACCCTGTCTCCAGAAGCCCTGACTTGAAAAGCATCTGCTGCTCCTCCCTTCCCAGCTCCTCCCCCGGGAGGAACCAAGGGATCGATGTTATCATCGGGAGGAAAAGCGAGCCCAGCTGGGGGCGGGGCAGGAAGCTCCTTAGAAATGGCTCCAAACAGAGCCCTGATGGGAGCGAGGTGCCCCTCCGCTCCCCTGGGACACAGGGAGGTGCTTTAGGGGAGGTGCCCTGCCTCCTCTGACCCCCTCCCCCTGCTGCAGGTACATTCGCTGCCAGAAAGAGGTGGGGAAGAGCTTCGAGCGGCACAAGTTGAAGCGGCAGGACGCGGACGCCTGGTAAACGCCGGCCCCGCCTCGCTGCTCTCCCCACCTCTCGGGCTGGACGGTGCTGCAGCGGCTGGTGGGACCAGCCTGGGGCCATGCTTAACCGGCCAGGGCCTCCTGTGCGTGTCCCGCGGGAGGGAGAAGTAGCCCCAGCCCCACAGCCCCATGGTGTCCCTGCTTAGTGTCCCTTTACCCAGTCCCCATGGGACACTCTCTAGAACCACTGTCCCTCTCTGCCTGGTTTCTCCTGCGTGTGCCCCTGCTGCCCTCCCCAGTCCCCAGCTTCTGGGGTTGCTGGTACGCGGGCTGCCCTCACACTATGGTTTGGCTTGCCTCCTCTTCCTCCCTACCAGGACCCTGTATAAGATCCTGGACAGCTGCAAACAACTGACTCTGGCCCAGGGGGCGGGTGAGGAGGACCCCAGCGGCATGGTGACCATCATCACAGGCCTTCCGCTGGACAACCCCAGTGTGCTCTCAGGCCCTATGCAGGTCAGTCCGCCAGGCAGCAGGATGGGGGTGAGCGGGGGGGAGGTGCCCGGGCCGACGTCCTCCTCAGAGCACTCCATGCGCTTGCTTGTCGCTTCCCCCATCCCTCAGGCAGCCCTGCAGGCCGCTGCACACGCCAGTGTGGACATCAAGAATGTTCTGGACTTGTACAAGCAGTGGAAGGAGATTGGTTGAGACGGACCCCACGCCCTACAGTGGGGCTGCGTCCAGATCTCTCCTGCCCTCCCTGGCAGCCAGGACCACCACCTGTAGTCACCCCAGCACACGCAGACGCACACACGCACGCGGGAAGGAAGCCCAGCCGCGCAGGCCACAGGGAGGGCCCGGGAGCGGCAGGGAGGGCCCGGAGCCGGCCGAGAGGGCGGTCTTCCTGTCGCCAAGATGACGTCAGGAACGTGAGGGAAGTGCTGGGAGCAGGAGAGGCCTGGGGGCCCCCAGCCGGCCCTTCCGCCTCAGCCCACCGCTGTCCCCGGGGGCAGGGGCAGGCGTGGGCGTCTGCGCTCCATCGGAGAGCTTTGTGGACCTCTGAGGGGAAGGGCCAGCAGGAGGGCCCGTCTTCTCACTCAGGATGCCCGGTGATTGGCGCCGGGAGTCCGCACCCTCTGGCGCGGGGCGGAGGAGAATTGGGTAACACCAGACACGTGGGTAGTTCTCTGCGGACCCTTCCTCTCCTGGAGGACCGCCCGTCCTCTCCCTTTGTGCGGGCGAGGCAGCTCTGGAGCCTTGGGGACTCTTCGAGAAGAGGGGCCCGGAGCTGCCAGCACCAAGAGGAGGGCCAGGGCTCGCCCCCTCCTGCTGCGGGGGCCGCGCACCCAGCCGCCCCACTTCTGCTTCCGCTCTGCGTTTGCCTGGCTTCCAGGGCCCCGAGCAGGTCACTCTGTCTGTCGCAGTCTGGCCCGCAGGCCAGGGAGGGTCTCTGGGGCCCCCAGCCCCACAGTGGCGGCGCCTGCGTGGGGCAGAGTGTGACGCCAGGAAGAGGAGAGGGGAGCAGTGGGAGGCCGGGAGAGGCCTGCGTGGAGACGGGCGGCAGGACGGAGAGGCCCTTAGAGCTGCCCGGCCAGGGGCTGCTGGCCCGCTGGGGCGGAGCATGGGGTTCACTTGCGCGCAGCGAGGGGCGAGGTGAACGTGGGAGCCGGGATCGGGAATCGCTCAGGGCAGCGGGCTTTGCAGCGGGCACAGGCTGTCCGGAAGGCTCTGGCCAGGAATGCTTTGGCCCCTTGCCCTGGGGCTGGCCAGGAGCTCGGCCAGGGGTGGGGGGTGCCGGGGGTCTTGGCTCTGCGCCCCCCACCCCAGCGCTAGCCTAGCTTCCCGGGCTGTTCTCAGAGGAAAGCAGGCTTCTTGCCTCCTTCCTCTAAGACAGCACATCTGGGACAACCTGGGGCAGCGGGGTCACCCCCCTCCCAGTCCTTGGCAAAGACTGAGACTAAAGCGTCACTTAATAAAGACCCCTCGAAGCCCAACCCCGTCTCCTGGTGCCATTGTGTCCGGTTGTATTGGGATGTTGGCACTTTCTTCCTGGCGTTTGCAGAAAGTTTCTTCGAGGTGAACCCCTCAAAGCAAGAACCCAGGGATGGTTTTGTGGAAGACTCCGTCAAGTTCCGTGGCCCTGTGAGCGGCTCGTGGCTTTGCAGGGGTGCTGGCGGGAGCTCCAGCAAGGACAGCAGCTCCGGTGGGGCGGGCGATGCGTGGCCTCCAGCTGGGTCCCATGAGCAGGGCTGAAGCTCTTCCACGGGGGCGGGGGGGCGTGCGTGGGGGCCCGGACACCAGCCTCTGGGGCCTCCGCCCTTGGCCCCCAGCAAGGACTGGAGCGTCTGGTGTGTCTCGGGATACAGGAATGGCCATTCCCTTGTGGTTCAGCCCCATTTCCTGGAGGCGTTCGCTCTGGACTCTGCCCAGCACCCAGGCTCAGCGAGAGGTGCTTTCTGAGGTCACAAGTCAGGATTTGGGTTCCCGAGCCCAGGCGTTCCCCTGCCCCCACCGCCCTGCTCATGGCAGAACCTGGACCCCTGGCGCGCCCCCTGGTCTGAGGAGGGTGCCATGTCGCCCTGGCCAAGTCCGGGCTGGCTCTAGCCTGGTGTGGCCAGTCTGATGTCCATGGGCTTGGGTCAAGCCGGAGGGGCTGGCTGTGTGCAGGAGGCCGAGTGAGCGGCCTGCTAATGGGGTTGGGCCACCCCGCGCTGCTCCCTGGGGGCTGGACAAGGCTGGGATTGTTCCCTGGTTCCCCTTTGTCTCACTCCCCGCCCAGGCCTGGCCCGCCTGCCCGCTGCTCTCTCCCTCCTGTCAGCTTGGCTGGCAGGACCCTGGGACTCTGCCCGAGGAGCCCCGGGCCTGCTGACCCACCGGGTGGGGAGCGCCGGCCACGCTCTGGGTAAGCCTGGGGTGTGACACCTGCTCTGGGGGACCAGAGGAGAAGCGCCTGCTCCAGACCCCTCTTCTGTTTAAATGGCTACTGCACACAGCCCTCCAGAGACCCCAAACCCTGCCATTAAGGGAAGGGACCCCAAAGGGAGCTAGGCCCCAGCATCTCCACCCCCACCGGTCCCCAGGGAGGTGGACAGCGCACAGGATGGGTCAGATCACCCCCATCCCACTCCTGGGAGGGGTACGGGACCCGGGAGGCCTCAGCTAAAAGCCAGGCCACAGGGACTAGAGACCGGGTCTGCCTCCGCCCAGCAGGGTCCCCAGCACCAGGTCAGCCGCAGAGCCCGGCAGGAGCAGAGGCCCGGGACCGGCCCGGAGTGAGCCGCGCACAGGCACACACCCAGACCGCCGCGCGGGAGGCAGGAAGAGGGGCGGGGCAGGGCTGTATTGTTGCCGCGCTGTTTTGGCTGGGGGAGGGGGAGGGTCCTCCTCTCCCTCCCCCGGGGCAGCTCCACCCGCCGGCTGGCCCAGCCCCTCCAGTGGTGCCAAGGAATGTGCCTGGGCGAGGCAGGAGGGGCCGCGGAGCCGCAGCCACCCGGAGGCAGAGCCCAGGTCTGGAGCTGAGGGGTACGGGGCGCAGGAGGGTCGGGGACCCCCGGGGCACATGTGTAGTCTTTAGAGAAGAGCCAGGCTCGCCCTGATTCGTGGCGACTCCCGCGGCCATCCGGCCTCTCCCGAGCTCTGGGCGAGCGCGGTCAGTTTCTGTGCTCGGCCCGGCTCCGCGGGCCAGGGGGCGTTCTGGGGCGGGGCGGGGGGTGCGCGGATGCTCTCGGCACTGACCTCCCTGACTCAGGCTTCCGCAGAGACGGAAACGGGGGGCTGGGGACCCGGGTCCGGGGTGTGGGACTACTAACCCAGGCTGCCTTCGCGCGGGGGAGCGCCCTGCACTGTCTGTCCCGGGCTGAAACTGAGCAGCCCCTCTCACTCGCGAACCGAACGCCCCAGGCGGGGACGGGGGCACGTGGTTTGACAGAGGACGCCAGCTCCCGCGCGCACCTGCGGGCACAGCGCGCTCCAGCTCCCGGTGGCCAGGCCCGGCCTGCCTGGGGTGAGAAGGGGCCCAGGATGGGGGCAGACACCTGATGCCCTCACCCCGCGCTTTGTCTCTAGGTCACGGGTGGAGGTGCCGGGCCACCATGCTCAGTCTCAAGCTGCCCCAACTCCTCCGAGTCCACCAGGTCCCTCGGGTGAGGGGCTTGACCCACCAGCTCCCCGTCCCCAGGCTTCCCCTTCTGAGCGGCTGGGCGTGGGTGTGGGGGGCTCCTTCCTGCAGGCATCCCTCTGCTGTCTAAGGAACCTGCTGGCGACCCCTCCCCAGAGCCCAGGATGCTCGTCCACCCAGAGTCCCTTCTCCCCGCCCCTCCCCCGCCCCACCTCACCCCTCCCCTCTGGTCCCCTTCCCACTGCCTCCCCGCTTTCTCCTCCGCTCTCTGGGTATTTGGGACGCGGTAAGGCGCGGCTCTGACTTGGCTTGGCTTTGGGGCGGGAGTGACCTCCAGCCCAGTCTCTTCGACGCCGCTTGCGGAGGTGTCTCGCGGAGAGAAGGGCGGGCCCAGTGGCGCCCCCCGACCTTGTGCCCCACCCGGCCCCGCACAGGTGTTCTGGGAGGACGGCATCTTGTCTGGCTATCGCCGCCCCAGCAGCTCGGCCCGGGACTGCGTCCTCAGCTCCTTCCAGATGACCAACGAGACGGCCAACATCTGGACACACTTCCTGCCCACCTGGTGAGCGGCGCCCCGACGGGGTCCCCGGGGGGGGGCAGGGGCCGCGGGGCCCGCGGGCGCGGCGGGTGGGCGGCGGGCCTGAGCACCTGCCGGCCGCAGGTACTTCGTGTGGCGCCTGCTGGCGCTGGCGGGGGCTCCGGGCTTCCGGGCGGAGCCGTACCACCGGCCGCTGCTCGTCTTCCTGCTGCCCGCCTGCCTCTACCCCTTCGCGTCGTGCTGCGCGCACACCTTCAGCTCCATGTCGCCCCGCGCGCGCCACATCTGCTACTTCCTGGACTACGGCGCGCTCAGCCTCTACAGCCTGGGTGAGCCCCGCGGGGCGGGGGCGGGGCCGGCAGGCTGTGGGGGCGGGACCGGAGCGCTCCGGGGGGCGGGGCCGGCAGGCTGTGGGGGCGGGCCCTCGGCGCTCTGGGGGCGGGGCCGAGCGGGCGCGCCCTGGATACGTCAGCTCCAGCCCCGCCCCCTTGCTCCCCAGGCTGTGCTTTCCCCTACGCCGCCTACTCCATGCCGGCCTCCTGGCTGCACAGCCGCCTGCACCGGCTCTTCGTGCCTGCTGCCGCGCTCAATTCCTTCCTGTGCACCGGCCTCTCCTGCTACTCCCGGTGGGTTTCCCGCCAGTGCGGAGGGGGAAGGCGGGGGGACAGGACACAGCTGGAGGCCTGAGACACACCGGAGGCCAGCGATGGCGTACCTGCGCCTCGGGCTCTTGATGGACATGAGTAACAATGGCCCGGCTTACTGAGGACTCCCCCGTGTCGCTCCCCCAGCACCGAACCTGCCCCGTCTCCGTGGATTCTCACGGCCACCCTGGAGCGGCGGGCGGGCGGGTGTCCACCGCCTTCACGGGTGTGGTCACTTACAGAGGCTCCCAGGCCCTAAGGGCTTTCATGGCCACTAAGCTAGTGACAGTCCATCTTGGCCAAAGGACCCCTGACCTTCAGTGACCACCGCCAGCAAGGGTGGTGACTAGCCTTTCCCTCCCTCAGGTTCCCCGAGCTGGAGAGCCCTGGGCTCAGTAAGGTCCTCCGCACGGCCGCCTTCGCCTACCCCTTCCTGTTTGACAACCTCCCTCTCTTCTACCGGGTAAGGGAGCCCAGGGCTCCTGCCCTCCCTGCTCCCCAGACCCTCACTCCCGAAGGCCCTCCCGGCAGCTCCGCTTGTCTTCTGCCAGCTCGGACTGTGCTGGGACAGGGGCCCCGGCTGCGGGCAGGACGCGCTGAGCGCCAGCCACGGCTACCACCTGCTGTGCGCCCTGCTCACTGGCTTCCTCTTCGCCTCCCACCTGCCCGAGCGGCTGGCCCCGGGACGCTTCGACTACATCGGTGAGAGCTCAAGACTGGTGCCCATCCAGGAAGGGGTGAGGGGAGACAGCGTCCCAGAGCACAGAGCGAACCGAGGAACGGGGTACCGCAGCCAGGGAGAGCACCCAGGGTCCAGGCGCACCCCCCCCCCACATAACAGTGGAACCAGCAGCACGGGTACCGGGGGCCTTCTAGGTTTTCATAGTCCCCGTTTAGGGGAGCAGCCCGCCCAGAGCAGGAGGTAGTCAGGGTGGCCCTGGGAACGGAGTCTGTGCCCTGAGCTGCCCGCCCCCCACAGGCCACAGCCACCAGCTCTTCCACATCTGTGCCGTGCTGGGCACACACTTCCAGCTGGAGGCCGTGCTGGCTGACATGGGATCTCGCCGAGCCTGGCTGGCCACGCAGGAGCCCCCCGTGGGCCTGGCGGGCACGGTGGCCGTGCTGGGCCTGGCAGTGGCCGGGAACCTGCTCATCATTGCTGCCTTCACAAGCTCCCTGTTTCGGGCCCCCAGCACCTGCCCCCTGGTGCAGGGCGGCCCCCTGGAGGGGGGTATGAAGGCCAGACAGCAGTGAGGCCCCATCTCTGAGCCTGCCCTGGGGGAAGGCGGAGGCCAGGACTTGGTGCTGGGGAGGAGCCCGGACTCGGGCCTGACGGGCAGGGCACATGGAAGCCTGGAGCGAGAGCGGCTGCGGAGAGAGAGCAGAGGAGAGGAAAGGGCCAGGGCGCTGCTGGCGGCAAGCAAGAGGGGCAGCGACAGTGTGCTCAGCGGGGCCGGGGAAGTGCTGAGGGTCGGAGAGGGGCAGCGCGAGTGCCAGGCCGCAGCTGAAGGCTGGCGACGGGGAGGTGCTGAGGCCCTGACACCTGGTCCCGTTTCTGGCTGCGAGTCTCTGCCAAGCCCGGGGAAGCACTAACAGGACTAACCTAGACCCCCGACCCCGCGCGCTCGGCCTGCAGACCCACGGCCGCCCTGCCTCCCCCACCAGGGGCTCTCTGCCCTCGGGGAAGAGGCTGTCCCCCGCACAGCCACGCGCTCCAGCTGTCCGGGCCTTCGGGTCTTCCACAGAAGTGGGCGTCCTGGGTGGGGGGAGGGGTGCTGGGCTAGAGGGGGGACCCTAATAATTAGACCTTTAGAAACCTCCCTTCGATGCTTCCAAATAAACCAGTCAACGGCAGATCTGGGGGAGCACTGAGACTGAAAAGGCCCGCCTCCCCACCCCCTCCACACCGCCCCCCAAAACCCCACAAAGAATCACGGCCCCAGTTCCTCTTCCGGAGTTTATTCTGGAGCAGCGGGATGATGGGGACCCCACCCTTGCGGGACGGGAGGCGGGGGGAGAGGCGGGGTGCGGGGGGGAGGCGGGGAGGGCTGCCAGCTGGCCAGGGCCATCAGGGCGCCCGCTCTAGGCCGTGCCGTAGAAGCGCCGGTAAGCGTCCTGGAAGCCGATGTGGTCAGCCAGCTCGTCGCAGTCGGGGTTGAGCTCGCAGACTTCCCTCTTGGGCTCCAGGGGGTCCGGGTAGGGGGCGGGGGCTCTGGCGCACCGAGAGAGAGGCATCAGCCTCCAGGCGCAGCGCCCACGGCCCGGGGGCTCCCCACGCGTCCCCAGGCCCGGTCTGGAGCCACGGGGCCCCGGACAGCACTCACCCCAGCCCGGGGTCCAGGTAGCGCCGGAGCCTCCTCACCACCTCGCTGCCCTCCTGCTTGGCCACGAAGGCTGTGGGGCACAGAGGCGGGCGTCAGGGGGCTCGGGGCCTGCAGGGTGACACGCGCACCCCCCCACGGGCCCTGCCTCATACCTGCTCCTCTGCGGGACTCTGCACCGCTGGGCTTCGCATCTGCAGGGGAGAGGGTCTGGTTCAGCCCTGCTCGTCCCGGCCCCCACCCCCAGGACAGAGCCCATAGGAGGGGGGGCGGCTGCGTGAGCAGCAGGTAGGGGAGGGGAGGCTGGGGCCGGCGGGCCACTCACCGGCCAGGCCCGCCAGGCAGAGCGCAGCCAGGGCCAGCAGGGTGAGGGCCGTCACGGGCCTCATGGCCGGTCTGTCCTGTCTGTGTCCGTGAGCGGCTGCGGGGCTGCTGGGCCTCAGTTGGTCTGTCTCTCGCCGCGGCCAGCACCCGCGCCACTTATACTCCTAGTTGAGCCCCGCAGGCGAGGGGGGCGCCCCCCATGTTGTGGGCGGGTCCCGGGGGACTGTGCCAGGGCCGTGTGGGAGTCATCTGCCCCAGCTCTAAAGGCCAAACCCCGAAGGATGTTGTGGTTGGAACTGGAGCTGCCTGGGCAGGCCCGGCCCCTCCCCAGGGGGCGCACCCCAAGTCCCCCGGCTCCAGCCTCAGTTTGAGCACCAGTGGGCCAGGCCGGGGCGGGGGAGCCGGGGGAGAGAGGGGGGCTCCAGGTCTAAAATAGGCTCCGGGAGAGCCGGGCTGCCTCTGGAAGCCTGTGATTTGCACCGCCGGCCAAGGGCAGGAGCCAAACCCCAGGGAGGGGGAGCCCGAGGCAGCGATGCCCTCACTCACCCCAAGGCAGGGCGGAGGCGCCCATCCCCACAGGGACGTCCATGGCAGGCCTGATGTAGGGGTGCTGGGGACCCTCGCCCGGAGCCCCTCGCAGGGGCACAGACAGGGCCTGTGAGGAGACGGAGGCTCCCTGGTCCTCTCCTCGGGGTTCACAATGGGGACCGGTCTTCCGAGACAGACGCCGGCCTGCAAAACCCCACCCCAGCACCCCTGAGGGCCACGACCCCCCAGTCCAGCCTGGAGAGGACGGGGGAAGGGTGCCCTCATGCCGCCTCGCTGCCCACCCTGCGGCCTGCGGCGGGGCGGGACGGGGTCTCCCGTGTGAGTGCCGCAGCCCTGCTGGGCTCCGGGCAGCCTGCAGGGGTCCCTCGATGTCCGCCCGTGGGTCTCCAGTGCCCCCAGCCAAGCATCCCGGGGGGCTTTTTCTGTGCCCCACGTGTACGCATCCACTTCACCCGCCGGTCAGAAGACCTGCCCGTCGGCGCGTGTGTGCGCGTGCACAGGCGCTCACCACGTGCGAGATGGAGGGAGGCCTGCCTGGGGCCCCCGTCACAGTGAACCCGGGTGGCAGACAAGGGCTGGCCCTGGGGTCCCGGTCTCTCGGTCGAGGGGCTTTGCTGCCTCCCTGCACGGGACATGCGGTGGTCAGCGGCGCCCCCACCAGCCCGCCCCGGCCTGGAGGCTCTCAGAGCAGCTCGGGGGTCCTCGCGGCGGGGCCTGGGCCCTGGAGAGACTGGGAGGGGCCCGCGGAGGAAGCGTCCTCACAGATTACAGTGTAGGAAGCGGAGGAGGTTTATTTACGGATGTGGGGAGAACATGGCAAGGGCCCTGGGGCTGGCCGGCAAGGGGGCAATCAGGGCGGCCCGAACACAGACGCCCCGGGCCAGGTCCGGAACGGGCGGGGCGGGCGGCTGGCTCCGACCTGCAGGACAGAGAGCCTGGGGCCTGATTCCCGGCGTGGGTGCTGGCCGACAGCCCTCGCGTCCGAAGAGAACAGGGAAGGGTCTGAAGGTGTGTGTGTGTGTGACCTCAAGGGAGCCCCCAACGCAGAAGGGCTGGTCAGGCGTCATCCTCCGGCTCATTCCATCCGCACTCAGGGACTGGCCACCACTTCACTGGTTCTCAGGGGCAGCCGGCCCTGGCCCTGGCCCTCGACTGCCCTCTGTTCCTGGTCGTGGCCGCCTCCGCACTCGGGCTCCCCCAGCACGCCCAGCAGCTCCTTCTGTTCTCTGTGCAGGGCCTGGCAGCAGCAGAGGGGACACACAGCCCAGGAGAAACCGTAAACCTTCCCCTCCACGCGGCCTGACCCAGGCCTCTTTCCCCCAGCGACACGGAAGGGGTCTCGGCTCAGGTCACAGGCCCAGCAAGGGAGGGGCAGGCAAAGGCCTCTGTGGAAGGTGTCCCCTACTCAGCTAGTGTTTGAGGCAGGCTGGCGGTCGTGGCCACCGAGGCTGGGCCTCCCCAGAGCAGCGCCCAGCATGACTAAGGGCCCCCGAGTGTCCCCTGACACTAGCAGGGTCGCAGCTGGGCCATGGGCTGTGACACGGACAGCCCTGCGGGTGCCACACAGAGTCACGCACCAGCTCACCAGGGCACCCACCGCCCACACAGTGGGGCTCTCTGGCTGCGTTGGGGCTGCTGTGGCTCTGAGCAGGGGCTGTGCACCCCGCTCTGAACACAGCAGCTCTGAACGTCAGGGCTGGCCGGCTTGGAAGTCGGGCTCCAGACAGGAGAGTGAGCCATGGCCTCGGGACAGAGTGGCAGTGGCGGGGAGCACACTGCCTGACGACTCAGCAGGGTGCCCCCAAGGAGGCCTGGGTCAGGACCCTGTGGGTACCTGCTGCCCAGTGCCCCAGAGCCAGGGAGGGGGTGAGGGCAGGAGGGAAGCGAGCAAGCCACTGGCCGCTCCTGCTGCAGCCTCCGAGGCCCGGGGACCCGGGAGCCTGGGATGTGGGGACCCACTGTGGCGAGGAATGGAACAGGAAGGCCCGCCCCGGGAACCCACAAGTGGTTACGAGTAAAGACGGGCTGCGCGTCTGGGTGACGGAGCGAGCCCAGCAGTGGTGCCCACAGCCCTGGACTGGAGCCGCTCGGAGGGGGAGGGAGGGAGGGGGAGAGGGAATCCCAAGCAGACTCTGCTGCTGACGGGCCCGAGGGCATGGCCTGAGCTGAGCTGAACCGGGGTCGGACGCTTGACAGACGGCGCCCCCGGGCGCCCCCAAAAGCTCCTGGGGGTCTCGTGGAGAACCCCACCTGCCATCAGGCCCCACGGCGGGGGACACGACCGGGGACACCCACCTGCCAGGCCTGCTGCCGGGCCCGGGCCTGCTGCTCCAGCTGCTCCAGCTGCCGCCGCCCGGCCAGCACGGCCTGCGCCAGCCGCCGGTTCTCCGCCTCCTGCCTGCGCACCCGGCGCTGCAGCGCGTCCCGCCGCTGCAGGAAGTAGGGCACAGCCATGCTGCACACGTCTGCCTCGGGGGTCCCGCTGGGGCGCCTGGTGGCGGGGGTGGGGGGAGCACGGGTGTGGGTGAGTCTCGAGCGGGCCGGGCCGGGCCCCCACTGCTGGGCTCACCGGCCGGCTCTCGGCTCAGGCGCCCGGGGACCCCTCTCCCGGTTCTCCCCACCTGCCAGCCGCAGGCGGCCCCCCATGTCTAACGCTCCAGGGCAGGAGGCCACCTTCCAGCCACGGCCTCTGCCCATGGGACCCTGTGTCCCCGCTCCTCAGCGAGTGGGGCCACCCCGAGAGGCCCAGCTGGTGCCGGCCGTCTGGGAAGCTACGGCAGGCGGGTCTGGAGGTTAAAGCGCGAGTCCCCAAGGCCCGCAGTGAGGACGGGCTGGTTCGGAGGGGCAGGAGGGTGGAAGCCACCAGAGGTTATTTAAAAAATTCGTTTTTCTGGGTGCCTGGGTGGCTCAGTGGGTTAAGCCTCTGCCTTCAGCTCAGGTCACGATCTCAGGGTCCTGGGATGGAGCCCCGCATCGGGCTCTCTGCTCAGCAGGGAGCCTGCTTCCTCCTCTCTCTGCCTGCCTCTCTGCCTGCTTGTGATCTCTGTCTGTCAAATAAATAAAACCTTTAAAAAAAAGTTCGTTTTTAGCTCTAAAACCCAATTCTCTTATGTGGTAAGGTCACAAAGCATAAACAATTGGAAGGCATGAGAAAGGTGTTTCCTGGCTCTGGCCTAAATTCAGGCAGGGGGTGTTGGGGAAGGCAGGAGCCTGGGACCCCCCCATCCTGTGTGGGGTGCCCCGAGCCACAGGAAGGTCAGCTTTGGGGGCGCACCATAGGGGTCCCCTAAATACTGTGAAACGGACAAGTGAGTCAAACCCGGCCGGACGGGCACTGCAAATCCGCCAGGTGGATCCCGAGATGAGCGCCCCCCAAGGACAGTCCCCCGTGGGCGGCGAGCCCCCGACAGCACGCGCCGGCTCTAGGGCTCGCCTTCCCCGGGGCCACGCTTCTCACCAGGCCGGCTCCGTGCGGTCTTTGCCTTCCTCCACGATCCTGTCCAAGGCGTCCAAGACCGCCTCCAGGTTCCCCTCCGCTTTGATCTCCGAGATCTCCTCCTGAAGGGCAGGCGGGCCACAGCACTGAGACGCCGGACAAGCCCGCCGGGCCCACACGCGCAGGACCGGTAAGATTTTGGCTAACTCCTGTCTTCATACCAACATTCCAACTTCTCTCCGTGTGGCTTTAATAATTAAGGACAGAAAGTACCAAACGGACAGCAGAGCCCGCCCAGCCCCTCGGGGTGCCACCGCCAGGGCCCAGCGCGGTGCCGCGGACGCACACGGACGTGGAGCCCTCTGGAGACCACGGTTACTTCAACACGCGAACACAGCCCTGGCCTCTTTCGCATTCCCCGCAGCAGGCCGGTCCACGGTTGCCCACGGTTACGTGTCGCCTCTGCGCCCTGGGCACTGGGGACGCGGGGAGGACAGGAGCCCCCCGGGGCAGCAGGCACACACCCCAGCCCGGGCCACCGGCAGGAGAGCAAGGCCAGCGGCCACGGCAGCCCGCAGCCACAGAGGGCAGCGCTGAGCCCTGGGGACCCCGAGGGCCAGCGCCCCCTGCTGGGCTCCTTGGCACTCACCCGGATGGACGCCTGCAGCTGGGCGACAAACTTGTCGTGGATCCGCTGGGTCACGTCTGGCTGCAGCTGGCAGAGACGCTTGTAACAGTCGCTGAATCTCTGGTAGCTGGCGGGGAGGCCAAACAGCCGGCAGAGGGTCAAGCGCACGGCCAGCCTGCGCCCGGCCTGGCCACCTCTGCCTCCCGGCCGCAGGGGCCGGCCATCAAGTCCACGGCCCCGGGGGAAGGCTGTGGTTGCCACCCGCAGCCCCACTCAGCCGCACCTGATCCCCGGCCCCCCCCCCCCCCGCCCCACAGCAGAGGCCAACTAAGCTCTGGAGCCTCCCCTTACGAGTGGGTCACCCCCGTCCAGCCACAGTGCCTCAAATCACCGGGAGCTAAGACTCTGTGCCGGCCGCCCCCACAGTGTCCAACCCACTCCCGGGGGCGGGGAGGTCCTGCTGCGGGGGTGGGCTGCGGTCCTTGAGCAGCTCTGGTCACTCCAGCAGGACAGGACAGGACAGGACAGGTGGCCTCTGGCAGAGGTTTCCTTCCTCTGTAAAGGAGCCACACAGGAAGGAAGCAGTGCCCCTTCTGTGGGAGGGGACGACCCGTGCAGGCGGCAGTGGCTCCAGCTTCAGGCCTCCGTGGGGACCTTGGCCTGAGGGCAGAGCTCATGCCCTGAGGAGGCTGAACGGAAGAGGGGAACTGGGGTGTCCGAGGACATCATCATGCGCTGGAAACACCAAACCAGAGCCACCCACCTTGGGGCTGCTAGTTAGTGGAGTAATGAATTCCTCTTACTGTCATGCCTTTATTTAACAAAAATTTTTTAAAGATTTTATTTATCTGAGGGAGAGGGAGAGAGAGAGAGCGTGAGCCCAGGGTTGGGGGAGCGGCAGGCGGAGGGGGCCGGAGACGCGCCCCTAGCAGGGAGCCCGACGCGGGGCTCGATCCCAGGGCGAGATCATGATCTGAACCCAAGGCAGACGCTTAACCGACGGAGCCCCTGGGCACCCTGTTTGCGCCCTGTAAAAGGAGGTCTCTGTCCCGGTTGTTGGAAGCTGGTCCCCGGATCCACCCTCACAGCTGGAAGGATCAGAGGGTGCCCGGGACACTCCCCGGGGCTTGCTCTCTTGCACAAAGAAATTCAAATAAGGCAACGGAGGCTCTTGCCTCGTCCCTCCCCACTCCCTGCTTTCTCGTCTCTCTCTCTCCCTTCTCCCTCCTGCCTGTCCACCGTCTGCCGGCGTGCTGGCCGCCAACCAGGTGCTGGGTGATCCCGGGACGGAGCCGCACGGCCTTCCTGGGGCGTCCGCGGGAGCACACGTGGACATGGGGACGGCTGCTCGTGGGGGGCACTTTGAAGGCAAAGGCTCTCAGGATGGTCTTTAAGCTGCGGTGGGGGGAGCTCAGTGACCCACAGGAGCGTCTGAGCCCGGAGTCCCCAAGCACACAACAGCCCACACTGTGCTCGGCGGGGGATCGGACGCTCCCCAGCTGTGTGGCCAGACTGGGGGGCCACGGCACACACATGGTGGTGTGTCCCTGGACACCGGCGCCTCGCCCCCCGCCGCTCGGGGTTCACTGCTGGTCCCCCCTTCTCATGGCTCCCGGCCTCCCCGACCAGCTCCTGCCCTACACGACGTCTGCGGAGCGGGTGACACCTGTGCGTGCACGGGGCCCTGCGAGGGACATCTGCTAGTCCGCAGGAAACCTGTGAACCTGCTGTTCAACCGCCCCAGACACTCCTGCCGTCTGCCCGCAGGTGATATTAGAAGCAAGGCTACCGCCGCCTCCCGGCCCAGCACCTTCCTGGGGCCCCGGGGCGGCTGCCGTCCTCTGTCTGGAAACGCTCCGCCTACGGGGCGCTGCTGCTGTCCTGCGATTGCGGCTTGAGCACTGACACCTTGGGGACTGGCACGTGCAGAGGCCAGGCCTTTATTTCCAGAAGGCCGCCTGCAAGCCTCTGCTGGCAGCTCCACGTGAGGGATGGTCTCTCCCTGTCGTGACGGTGCCCGCTGGACACCAGCACCTGTGGGGCCTAACCTTGGCCCCGTGAGCAGGAGCAGGGACAGAGGTTGGTTGGCACCCTTCAGCCTCGGCGGGGCCCCAGGCGTCCTGTGTCCTGACAGCCCCACTTGCCACGCAGTCTGTGGCTCCAAGAGGAATGTGGCGACGCAGGACATCCGGCCAAGCGGGCTGGAACGAAACTGGGTAATTGTGGCTTCAGAAAGACTTGGCTCGGACACCGGGGATCCTGTTCCTCCTCCGGGCCTGCTGGCCGGCGGAGGGTCTGAGTGGGCCCCTGTCCTGCGCTCCGGCATCCGGTGGTGGTGGTGGCGAGGATGCGGGGCCCGGGGATCAGGGACAGGCCATCGCCCACCAGTGCTGCTGTGGAGGTCACTGCGTGGCCCGCTGAGCTCCAAGGACTCAGTGACGGCAAAGCCCACAGGCGCAGATCCCCGAGCAGTGACCGCGGGCCGCACGGGAGCGGAGGGCGGGCGGCTGCACTGCAGGACGGCGTGGGGGAGACGGGGGCACAGGGATCCCGGCTTTGTTTGTTGGACACTGCAAGGTCCCTGCCACGCCTGCTCGTGTAAGGCTCACGGCACGACGCTGTGGCTCTCCCACGGTGTGAGGACGACCCCGAGAAGTGCAGCCGACACCCCCAGCTGGGGGAGACGCGGGAAACCGGGGAGGAACAGCTTCTCCTCGGGGCAGGCGCTCCCGCAGCGGACGCCCCTTGCAGAGCGCCGCACGCCACGGTCCGGCCCGTGGACACCGCGCGCCCCGGGCGTCCTCACCCTCTAGCCCATGCGCGTCCCTCTGTGAGCCTCCTCCCGCCCCCTCCCCACCCCACGAGTTCCTTTCTCGAGAGCAGGGTCAGGATCGGGAACAGTTTAAATGCCCTTGTGACTTCTAAAAACATACTTTCAGAGAAAAGCAGGTCAAGTGATGCATTTTGGAAAGCATTCAGGGCCGTCACGCTCCTACACTGTCCCCTCCCTGCATGTCCGGGGTGCCCGGAACTGGGCTGGAGGCAGCTGCAGCCCAGCGCCCCCACTGCGCCCCCAGGGCCAGCGGGTGTGCACTGATCTGGCAGAGGAGTCCTCCCTCAGGAGCAGCCCGGCGGGGGGGGGGGCTCTCTGCAAGCCCCCTTCACCCCTGCTGGGACGGTGCCCCAGCCTTGGCCTTCCAAGGGCACGCAAGGGGCCCATCAGCTGCGTGTGGCTACGTGCACTGGTTCTGCAGCTCACGGCCTGTCCGTCTGTCTGGGTTCAAACCCTACCTCTACCGCTCGTCGCATGAGTGACGTGTGACAGGGTCCGCACCTTTCCGAGCCTCGGGTTCTGCTCCGCCCGGCGGGCGAGTAACTGCGCTCACAGAGCTCCCGCGAGTCATGCGTGTGACGCACCTAGCACAGGGACCCCGCGCAGACGAGCACTGTCAGTAGCACTGATTCCACCGCAGGCCTCACGGCGCCCACAGAAGTGCCCAACGGTGAGCTGGCTTCCAGGCGTCGAGAAGCCTCCCGGCAGACAAGAGCTCCCTAACAGCGTCCTGGTGGCAGAGGCCGGCTCGAGGCCTGCCCAGCCGCAGGAAGACCCCACTGGCCGCACGACAGAGAAAAGGCTAAGCTGTGCCCCCCCCAAAAGAGGGCTATATTTATCACCAAAGTCATGTTTAAAATGTACTAATTATCAAAACACAAATGACTATATTAACTGATTTTAATCTAGTTCTTCTCTTATACTCTTTTAAGTTATATTTTTTTAAAGATTTACATTATTTATTTGACAGAGAGAGACAGTGACAGAGGGAACAGACAGAAGCAGGCCTCCCGCGGAGCAGGGAGGCCGATGCGGGGCTGGGTGCCAGGACTCCAGGACCCTGACCCGAGCTGAAGGCAGACGCTTAATGACTGAGCCCCCCAGGCGTTCCTTTAGTTCGTTTTTAAAATAACCTCTGTGCCGCATGTAGGGCTGGAACTCAGCACCCCGAGATCTAGAGCGCCCTGCTCTCCAGCCCGCGCACCGCGGGAACGGAGATCCCCGTGGTCTGAACTCATAGAAGGAGCATCTCATTAACTGCACTAAAAACTCTGACTTTACCACACGAGTTTATTTATTTTTTAAAAGATTTTGTTTGAGACAGAGAGCGCGCAGGAGCAGGGGAACGGCAGGTCGAGGGGGAAGCAGGCCTCCCGCGGAGCTGAGAGCCCGATGTGGGGCTCGATCCCAGGATGCGAGATCATGACCTGAGCCAAAGGCAGACCTGGACAGACTGAGCCACCCCAGCGCCCCGTATCACGAAATTTAACTTAAGAAAATTACCCTCTACATACGGAAGCCCAGAATCATGCCCCCGGGTCGGTCAGTGCAGGGCTTTGCAGAAGGCTCGCCACTGCCCCCCTCCCGCTGGCCTGCAGCTCTAAGCACCGCCCCACCCCCACCCCGAGCTTGTGGCCCCGCTGAGCGCCCTCCACCGACCGCCCACCAGAGGGCGCCTCGGCCCCAGCCCAGGGAGGGGGCGCTCCGAGCCCGCGACAGAGGCCGGGGGTCTGACACCGCCCCGCCGCCGACTCACAGCAGGTGCCTGTGGGTGGCTCCTCCCCGCTGCCCCTTCTGGGTGCCGGGCTCAGCGGGCAGCCGCGGGCTCCTTGAGGACCGCAGGGGTCTGTGATGCATGATGACGACTGTGGCAACAAGTTAGCTTTTAGAAACTCCTCATTAGGGGCGCCTGGATGGTGAGGGTCGGCCTTCCCTCTGGGTCGCGATCTCCGGGTCCCCCGCGTCTTCCTCCCGCCCCTCTGTGCCTCTCTCTCCCTGCTCGAGCTCTGGCTCTCTCTCAAGTGGGGACACAGGCCCCTTGTAACCTCAACTTACTGCTTGGAAACTTCGGGAACTACCAGAAACTTAATAGTGAGAATCTGAAATTGCGGTACTTTTTCTGAAAAACACTTCTTCCGATTTCATAAATATTAACAAAAAGATTTTAAAAAATCCCTCAAAGTAACTGTACAGCGGCCCCCTTACCCACGGTGCACACACGCCAAGACTCTGCCTGCGACTGGACGGTGGCGACCCCTGCAGTGCTGCTTCTCCTGTGTGGACACAGCACCATAAGCTTAAGTTATGACCCAGGTACTGTAAGAGGTGAACGACACTGTAACAACAACCGTTCTGAAAAACATCCCCATAACAGCAGTACTGCAGTAGAGTCGCGTGAGCGTGGTCTCTGCACAGCCCCGTGTCTCCAGTAGCTGCTGCGGAGAAGGGGAGAGGCCTGGGGGCACAGAGGCACGGCTTCCCACCGGGAGGGGCTCCGCTGTGCTGCTCTGCGGGCTGGGAACCAACCGCGCAGTGGGGTGCAGGCAGAATACCGACCTGTGCTGGGCCAGGCGCGACGAGGGGGACCGAAGGCGCAGAGAACCCCGAACCTGTCCAAACAGCTTTCTGACCCCAGACCTGTTTCCCTCCCCAGCTCCCAATGCCGGCACCGCCCTGCGCCCAACCACTGCAAGCTGGGAGTCCTGGTATCCCTATCCCTCCTCTCTGCTGTGTCCTACAACCCCTCCCACCCCGTCGCCTCTGTCTGCACCGCCTCAGGCTGCTGTGGCCCCTACCAGGCAGTTAGGCACCGGACTCTGGGCGGAGGAGCTTTTCAAGGTCAGACAGATCGTCTCAGACTTCCCAAAAAAAATGGAACAGCTTAAAAAAACAAAGCCCAGGGGCGCCTGGGTGGCTCGTGGGTTAAAGCCGCTACCTTCGGCTCAGGTCATGATCCCAGGGTCCCAGGATCGAGCCCCACGTCGGGCTCTCTGCTCAGCGGGGAACCTTCTTTCCCTACATCTCTCTGCCTACCCCTCTGCCTACTTGTGATCTCTCTCTCTCTCTGTCAAATAAATAAAATATTAAAAAAAAAAACAAAAAAAAAAACAAAGCCCAAACTGAACTAGTAATGGTCATTTGTAAAAGACTGTAAAATGTAATGTGTCAACTAGTCAACTGCAATTTTAAGATTTCATTTTTTTAAGGAATGTCTATACTCAACGGACAGGCCTGAACCTACTACCCCAAAACCAGCAGCGCCAGCCACTGAGCTGCCGGGCACCCCCGCGCCTGCAACTGTAATACCAGAGAAAGATCATACTCGTGGGGTCTGCGTGCTTCCCTCCATAACCTGGCTTTAAAATTTAACATCATAATGTGATCATTTCCCATGAGTAGAGATTATTCAAAATGGAATTTTATTTTTTTTAAAGATTTTACTTATTCATTTGAGAGGGAGAGAAAAAGCACAAGGAAGGGGAGGGGCAGAGGGAGAGGGGGAAGCAGGCTCCCCCTGAGCAGAGAACCCGACACAGGGCTCGATCCCAGGGCCCTGAGATCATGACCTGGGCTGAAGGCAGGTCACTGAGCCACCCAGGTGCCCCCCAAATAGAATCTTATTATTTTTTTAAAGATTTTATTTATTTATTGGACAGACAGAGATCACAAGCAGGCAGAGAGGCAGGCAGAGAGAGAGGAGGAAGCAGGCTCCCCGCTGAGCAGAGAGCCCGATGCGGGACTTGATCCCAGGACCCTGAGATCATGACCTGAACTGAAGGCAGTGGCTTAACCCCCTGAGCCACCCAGGCACCCCTAAATGAAAAACATTTCTATATGTAAACAAATACATAAATAACGGGCGAAACATCTGAGTCAGCCGTTCTCCAAAGAAGACACGGAAGCGGTGAAGAAGCGCGTGGACGGGCTCAGCCCGGGAGTCCGGAGGAAAGCGCGGACCTGCGGCACGGGAGACGCCACTGGGCGCGCAGCCGCCGGCCTCCGGCAGACAGACCGCCGGTGAGGAGCGCGGCGAGGGTGTGGGCAAACCGAGCCGGTGGAAACGCAGAGCAGCACAGCTGCGCCGGAGGACAGCCTGGCACCTCCCCGGACGGTGACACCGGGAGTGACGTCGGGAGCCAGCAGAGCTTCCCAGCACCGTTCCTGACGCCCGTCCCCGGAGAACAGCCCTGCAGCGTGCCCGTCGGGGCAGAAGCAACGAAACGGGGTGGGAGGGCCACACGACAGAATGCAACCCGGGCATAAAAGGACGGAAATCCTGACACGGCGACAGGGACGAACCCCGAAATCCTTCCTCATGCGAAGTGCGAGAGGCCGGCCGCGTCAGGCCAGCGCGGTGCGCTCTGTGTGGACGGAGAGTCCAGACCAGGCAGGTGCACGAGACAGAGGGCAGACGGGGACCGCGGGGAGCTGGGGAGAGGATGGGGAGTGACTGCCAACGAACACGAGGTTTCTTTCTGGGGTGGTGAGAATGTTCTGGAACTAGAGAGTGGCGATGGGTGTACAAGTCTGCGAATGTGCTGTGCACCACGAGGGTAAACTTCCCGGTGTACGGATTAAACAACCTCTTCCGCGGCTGCTTGAAGCCTGGCCGCCGTCACGAATGACGCGGTAACTACCCGCACCAGGAAGTTCACGACCAACCCGCTACTTCAGCGGAAACAGACGGTCCCTGACGTTCCCCCCGGAAAGGCACTGGTACCGGAGACAGAGATTTGCAAAAAACTCGCCACAATGTACCAGACCACACCAGACATCCCGTCTGCATTGGGATTCAGAACTCCAGATCCAGACCGGTTGTGGCAGCGCAGCCGGCTCGGGCGTGATCTATGATTCGTGGATAATGCAAAGAAAAATGAACCCAAACACAGACTCACAAGACACGGTCTACATGAGAAGAAAAGGCAAGAAGCGGTGAAGGAGCGCCAGGGACAGAGGCCGGCAGGGCGGTGGCGCGGGCGCAGGCCAGAGAGGCGAGCTGGAGGCTGCGCGAGCAGCAGCGGAGCCGCCGCGGCGCCTGCCCTGGAGACGGCTGTGCGGCGTGAGAGGAGTCAACTGAGACCGTTAGAGAAAAACAAGAATTAAACAACTATGAAAATATGAAAGGTGGTAGAATTCGTAGAAACCAGCAGTAGTCGTATGACGATTAACAGGATTTATTTTTAAGATTTTATTTATTTGCCAGAGAGAGAGCACAAGCAAGGGGAACGGCAGGCAGAGGGGGAAGCAGGCTCCCCGCCGAGCAGGGAGCCCGATGAGGGGGATCGTGACCTGAGCTGAAGGCAGCCGCTTAACAACTGAGACCTCCAGGCATCCCTGACTTTTTAAAAACCTCTCAGAAAACTAGAAACACATAGAGACTTTCATAATTTTTCAAAAATACATAGCCAAAACTGTTTTTATTTTAAAGATTTTATTTATTTATTTGACAGGCAGAGATCACAAGTAGGCAGAGAGGCAGGCAGAGAGAGAGAGAGGAAGAAGCAGGCTCCCCGCTGAGCAGAGAGCCCGACGCGAGGCTCGATCCCAGGACCCCGGGATCACGACCTGAGCCGAAAGCAGAGGCTTAACCCACTGAGCCCCCCAGGCGCCCCTAAACAGAGCCAAAACTTAAACACTGTGGAGAAGGAGGAAGAAGGCGAAGACGATGACATCACTGTTTACTACCGCGAGTCCTTGGTGATGATGTGGGTGAATCTCACAAGGGCAGCGTCGAGGAAAAGAGTCCAACATAAAAGATCACAAACCACAGGATTCCTTCTATTTGATAAAGTGTTGTTGGTGGGGGTGGGAACCCAGGCAAGATTCATGCCTGGGTAACAAAAGGCAGGAAAGTGGTTACCCTTCCAGCTGCAGGTGAGGACGGGACGGGGCGCCTGGCACTTCATGGGGGTGTTCCGGATCCGGGTGCAGGTCACAGGGCGCGCTCATTTGCGGAAATGGATCCGGCTGAACACCGGGGACCCACGCACTCGGAGGAGGTTACGCTTCGAGAAGAGTGCAGCAAGACTGCTGGATACAACTATCTCACAAAAAGCAATAGTTTCTCTAAGTCATCAGTAACTAATTTTTAAAAGAAAACAGAAAACAAGAGAACATTCCCGACAGTAACAGAAACTATCAAGTACGAGGTAGTGACCTAGTAAGAATGCGTGAGTTCTTTAAAGAACGTTAAAACTCCGCAGAACGGGCGCCCGGTCGCTCAGCGGTTAAGCATCTACCTTAAGCTCCCCATGATCCTGGGGTCCTGGGATCGAGCCCCACATCAGGCTCCCTGCTGAGCGGAGAGCCCGCCCCTCCCTCTGCTGCTGCCCCTGCTGGGCCCCCTCCTTCTCTGTCTCCCTCTCTGACTAATCAATAGAATCTTGGGAAAATGAGTCTGAAAAAGAAAACCTGGTGGCGGCGGCCGGGGGCAGACAAGGAAAGCCACGTGACTGACAAGTGCGGCGAGGGGCCCGCGGAACTGCTGTGGAACAGCCCTGTCCACGCCTTCAGAGCGGCAGGGGTTAGGTGGTGGACGCCGGTGCCGGTGAGGATGGAGGAGACAGGAACAGCTTTCCTGGGAAGCAACCTGACCAGGCAGAGGCGGGTGCGAACCCCAGAAGCCAGGGCCCCTCTCAGCGCTGGTGCAAAAGCAAGGACAAGGGCAGTGGCCCAGGCAGGAGCTGTGGAGGACGGGCCCGAGCCGGCCAGGGGTCTGCCCCCGGCTGGGTGAGCGCCGGATGCCGACCAGGGAATGAAAGGCGGCCCGGGCCCTGCACCACAGGCACCCAGGATCCGTGGTGACCCCATAATGCAAGCCTGTTCAGTGAGAACGGCCTCCGCGGGCCCATTATCACTCACGTCCACTCACAAACAGGCACGAAACCTGTTTCACAGGGAGGCGAACACACCAGTGTCCCCTCCTTGCACTGGCCAACCCAGATGCCCCCGACCCGCCGCTCTACTCCTCTGACTCCCTTCTCCCGGTGGCACTGGACTCCGGAGAGCAGGCGCCCTGCGCCCCGACCGCCGGTCCACCTCCAGCTCCGGCAGCGCGGCCGCGACACTGCGGGCAAGGACTCCCACCCCAACCCCCGCGGGACACCGAGCCCACAGAAAGCGAGGCGTATGGAGAGGGGGCGGGCGGGGGGCGAAGACGCAAATACCTAAAACAGGAGGGACCTGGCCTGGGCAGGTCTCGGCGGTGGCTTACGACGGGTCCACGAGAGCAACTGCGGACGCTTTACCAGGCTCCTTCCTGCGACAACTGCAGGAGAACCGCTCCTGCACGGAGGCCACCAGCGGCCACCAGTGTCCGTCACCGACCGGCACCGGGCGCCCCTCCCCGGCGGCCCCGACGACCTCCGGGCCTTGGCACAAGCCTGGTCCGTAGCCTTCGCCCCGTCGCTCCCCCGTCCCGGCTCCGCTCGGCGTCACGTGTTCTGCGGCTCCCTCCCCGCGCGGCCCTCCGGCCCGGCGCCCGCCCTCGGTCTCCGCAAGCCCGGCGCCCGCCCCCCGCACGTCTGCCCCGGGGACGCGCGGCGCCCGGGCCTGTGCGCACTGCAGCCGCGGGCGCAGGGCGGCCGGCGCTCCGTGCGGGGCCGAGGCGCGGGGAGCCCCGCCGCAGCCCACCCGCGGGGCGCGCCCCGGGACCCGCACACCGGACGCCCACCCGCGGGGCCCGCACACCGGACGCCCGCCCCGGAGGCCGAGCGCCCAGCTCCCCGCCCCGCCCCCGACGGCGCGCGCGACCACGTGACCGCGGGCGGGGCCCGGCCAGTCGCGACCCGGGCGCGAGGCCCCGTGACCGGGCCGCCGCCGCGCCCCTCCCCGGCCTCTCGCTTCCTGCCCCTTACCTCCCGGCAGCGACCAGCTTCTGGAGGAAAGTTTCCACCAGGGTGTCGAGGAGCTTCACCCTCGGGATGGTGGCGCTGGGGGGCACGGCTGGACACGACCCTTCAGGCCCCCTTTCCTCGCAGCCGCCGTCTGCGTGGACGCGGCGCGCTGCGGCCATGTTGAACTCCGACCGCCAAATCTAACGGGCTGGCTCGCCCCGCCCCCCGGGCGTCCCGATTGGCCGGCCCGGCACCGGGCGCCTCCGGTTGGAAGGGGCGAGTGTCCGTCACCGAGCCGCGGGGGCGGGGCGGCGCGCTCGGGCGGGCAGAGGGAGCACGCGCAAGCCGACGCCCAGGGGCTCGGTAAAAAGGTTTAATCACACGGCAGAGGCTTCGTACAGTGCAACAGTGGGTGTCCGCCGCTCGCGTTCACTGCAGTCCCGTGTGCCACGCGCCAGCTGCACCTGCGTGCCCGCCGCCCCGCTGTCCCACGTTCCTTCCGGGGCGGGCCACAGACCAGCCCCCCGCGAGTCCAGCGGCCGCCGCCTTCGGCCCGCTGCCCACCCGAGCGCTCCGTAACCCGAGGCCACCCGCCCCCGCAGGGGTCGGGGCCCCCTGTCCGAGCAGGGGCCGGGGCGAGGGAGGGAGGTGGGCAGAGGGAGAGGTGGAGGAAGGAGGGAGCGGTAGACACACGGAGAAAGAGGTGGACAGAGGGACAGCCAGACAGAGGTAGAGGTAGAGGGGGGGTTGCGGCACCCCGCATGGGGAGCTCGGGGCGGGGCGGGGGGGAGCAGTCTGAGCGCACGCACGCCCCCTCCTGCCACGGCCCGCCGAGTGGCCAGCGAGTGGCCAGCGTGGGGCCGACAGCAGACGGGCCTCTAGGGAGGAGGCGTGGGGCGAAGCGCGGAGACTTCAGGGACAGGAGCCCTGGCCTCCACCCTCCTGGTGGCTCTTGGGCAGGTGGGTGACTGAGGGGCAGTGGGTCAGAGTCACCTGTGCACCCTGGTGTGGGGGGGAGCCACTAGGGGACGGACACTGGGGGACACCTGACAGAGGAGGAGAGGGGACACAAAACCAAAGGGAGGTGAAGGGGGTTCGCCCTCAAAGATCTGACAGACCCCGGTGGACAGAGGTGGAGAAGCGGGGTCTGGCTCTGACCTGGCCAGGGAGACAGAAGGGGGCAGCCGTTGAAGTGTCAAGGCCTCGGGTAGCTAGCACCTTTCACGGCACCGCGGCCATTCCCAGGGTGGGACTGATGAGAGGCGGGAAGGCTCCTCCAGCCACACGTGTGACCTCTGTGGGTGCTGTGACCTCTGTGGGTGCGGCAGCCTGGGTGGCAGCGGCGTGTGGGGAAGGAGGAGTGCCGGGCAGCCGCGCAGGGCAGTGTTGGGCTGGTAAGTGCAGCGGTCGTGGGCAGGTGATTTCGTGCCCTACTCCTGACTCTCCCAGCACCCCTCCGGAGGCCTGTGACTGGGAAGGCTCTTCGCTGGGATGAGGAGAGAAACACCAGTGGTTCCACGACTCGGAGGCTCCCACTGTGAGGCCAGTGTGTCCGTGAGTCCCGCTGACCCGGGTACAGACACGGGTGGCCCCACTGCGTAGGGCCCAGAGCTCCACTGGGCTTCCCCGGACCGGCTGCTCTCTCTGCCTGGCAGGCCCTCTAGTCACCCCGGGCCTGCACGTCCGGGGGCTGCTGGCTCGGAGGGAACGTGGACGGGACAGATAATCGGTATTGAGGGAAAAGCCGCGTTTTCCACCTGTCTTGAGGAAGGGGTGGGCTCTGACGGCAGGACTGGCGCTTCAGCAGGACTGACAGTACCTAGTTCACAGGTGTTAAAAAAACACACACAAGATAAAGGATCAACATTTGTCCCCGACCTAATACCTCTCCAAAGAGAGGACAAGTGCTCTGGAACACCAGAGGTTCTCGCTGCTCCTACTCCCCGCGCGGAAGTGCCGGCCCGTGCCTCCAGCACCCCGTGGGCAGGGAGAAGCAGCGCAGTCCGGCGGGCAGCTCAGTCCCGAAGTAAACACGAGCGGGCCCGCGGAAGGCAGCGGGAGAGGGCTCGTGGCAGCCGATGGGAGCGGGGCTGAGGGCCCAGGAGAAGACCAGTGACGGGAAGCAAGCTCTATGTACAGCTCTTGTCTGGGTGTCAGGAACACAGACGGTGGGGGAAGCCAGAAGAGGTTCCGCAGGGCGTGGGGCGGTGGCACTGGACGGTGGGTTTCCTTAAGACGGGGCTGAGGACCGGGACTGAGCCAGGGAGCCCAGCAGGGCAAGAAAATGAAAAGTAACGGGCGAGGGGGTCCCAGTGTGGAGCTTCTTCAGCAAGAGCCGTTCCGTCTCTGCCCTGTCCCAGACAGGCCCCCTGGGGTAGGGCTGCAGATGTGGGGTGGCGGGGAGCCCGTCGGGAGGCGGCGCCACCCCCCCACGCGGCCCCTGCCCCAGAGCAGCGCGGCCACCAGTGGGCTTGGCTCCCGCCGCGGGTTACCAGTGTCGGGAGTCGACCAGCTCCGGCCGGAGGCTCAGCTTCTTGAGGCTCTCGTAGCCCACCACGATGACGATGGTGGAGGGCGTGGCTGAGATGATTCTGGCCGAGAGGCCCTTCATGAGGCCCCAGGGCCCCTCTTCCGCCATCAGCTGTCTGAAGGTCAGGATGATGGAGCTCTTGCCTTCCACCTGGAGAAGCACACAGCGGAGGGCCGCGGGCTGCGGTCAGAGCCGCTCAGCACAGCCTTGTGCCTTGGGGTCCGGGGTGGGACCGTGCTTGGGCGCGGCAGGGTGGCCCGGGGCTGCGTGTGGGCCCCAGTGCCGGCCCGCCTGCCAGGGTCGGATCCTGCTCCCCGTGGGGAGTGTACTCGGTGCTCGGGGCCCTCGCGCGTGCAACAGCAACGGAGCACCCCCAGCCCCGCCGCGGTCGTCTGAGCGGTCCCGCCGGCAGGCCCCGGTGCCCTGTTAGTGCGAGCTATTACGGACGTCACGGCCCCCCGCCGCGGCCCTGCCCTGGCTGCGCCCCTCTGGCCCCGGGGAGACTCGCGGTCCCGCCGCTCTGTCCTTTCCATTCCGACCACTTCAGTCCCTCAGTCCCCGAGGCTGGACTCCTCCCCTCACGCTGGCACCCACACACCCCCCAAGGCCCCTGTTCCCTGCCACACCGGAGTCCAGCTGAGACTGGCACCTCCTCTGTTCTTCTCAACAGTCCTGCCCCCTTCCTGTGCCCCCAGACCCTGCCACCGAAGCACACTTGGTCCCACTCAGACCCTCACACGGCGCAGGACACCAGCTCTCCGTGTCACGCCTCCCCAGACTGGGCGATGTTCACAAGGCCATGGGCTCCGAGCATCAGCCCCTCCCCCCACCTCCCGCAGCTGCCGCACACCACACCCCGCTCTTCCTCCACACACCCTCCGCACACCCTGCTCTTCCTCGGCAGCACTCTCCTCTGCCCGCCTCTGCCCCCTGCCCCCCCTGCCCTCCCTGCCCTCCCGCAGAGCCACAGCCGGGTGAGCCTCCAGGCCTCCAGCACGCTTTGTCCCCTCCCGCCCCGCAGTGCCTCGGCAGCAGACACCTGTCCTTTCCCTTGGTCTCCTCACGGAACACTCGAAATAAGCCTCAGAAGAGGAGGGAACCTGTGCACTTTGTTATCTGCAAACCAATCAGATGCCAACTGATTCGTTCAAAAGTGTGGGGGGGGTGCCTGGGGGGCTTAGTCGTTGGGCGTCTACCTTCAGCTCAGGCCATGGGATCGAGCCCTGCATCGAGCTCTCTGCTCGGCGGGAAGCCTGCTTCTCCCTCTCCCACTCCCCCTGCTTGTGTTCCCTCTCTTGCTGTGTCTCTCTCCATCAAATAAATAAATAAAATCTTTTTAAAAAGTGTGTGGGGGCGGCATTCTTTCCTAGGGATGCGTACACCTACATTTAACGGCCACCTCCGTCCCAGCATCCTGGTATCAGGGGGTGGACTTCACCTCCAAGCTGTTGAGTTTCTCCCCCCCCCCAGCCTCACCAGCGACCCCACTCTCCTGCACAGCTGCCCTCCTGCCCTACCCACCTCAGACGTCACAGTTCCCCAGTATTCTCACCTAAAGCTTCACACCGCAGCCCCTGCCACCCGTCTGTGACACACCCAGATTCAGATTCTGCTTCCTCGGACGAGGTGCCGGGGAGCTCTCTTTGAGCTGAGGGAGGACAGGGACGCTCATCCCTGGACAGCACCACCAAGGGCTCTGTCAGCGTCCCTGCCGCGTCTACATGGCACAGTCGGTGAGGCCTGCCCAAGAACAGTCTGCAGAGAACCCAGACCTACCCGCCGAAATGGACAGACGTCTAATCGCCCCAAACCTGCGACGTAAGGAAAAGCTGTCCTATCGGCTACGCTAGCAGGCGGCCGGGCAGGGAGGAGCCCGGCGGGCATGGCCACGACAGGAGCAGGGCATGCTGGGACAGGAACAAGTGTGCGAGGCCAGGAGCAGGACGTGCGAGGCCACAGACACTACGAGGGGAACACTAGGGGCTTCGACGTGCTCCGCTGGTTTCTGCAGAAGCGAGCCGGCTGCGGGAAGGGGCCTGGCTGACAGGACAAGGCCAGCTAGACTAGAAGGCCATGGCTCAGAGGTCAGGAGGGCACGGGGGAGCCCGCAGGTCACCCACCCTCCTTCTCACCCGGGGGGAGGCCGGACTTACCTGCACTCGGGTGCGGATGACGTCCATGGGGTTGGTGAGGACGGAGGCCGTGGCCGCGGCCAGGGGCCCCGAGACAGCCTGCAAGACGATGTGCGGGCACTCCTTAGGACAGAGGTATGAGAGCTGTTCTGGAACCGGGGGAAAAACAAGGCCTCAAGACCCGCGGCATCACGCGGTCAGCCCTCAGGCTGCTTCTGCGCCCAACAAGGACGAACCCTCTCCAGCCCCAGCCCCCTTGGACCCCGGAACACCCGTCTTCTCTTCCTGGCTTCCATCGGAGCCAACAACACTGATGGCTCTGAGGGCCCTTCCGGAAGCCATGCTGGGTCCATCTCCAACCTGAACAGAACAGTCCTCTGGGGAAGGGGTTTCAGAACCTCTCCGCACACCAGTTCCTTTCATCTGATGGACAGAAATCCTCCCTGGTGCGAAAACCCGATGCCTGTGCTCCGCTCCTCTCGACTCACGGCCAGGAGCGCACACGGGGCCCGTCTCCCCACGCATGCACGAGGAAGGGGCAGGGTGACTGGCACGGGCTCTCTTCCCCGCATCCCTGTCCTGACCTTGTGCGTTCTGGACCACGTGAATATTTGTACTGTACTTTTTCATTCCAGCTTCCTAGCAGGTGGCATTACGTTAGTTTCCTACGTGGGACACAGTGACTAGAAAATCCCGCATCCTGCTCAGTGCTCGCGACATTAACCCCTTCAGCCCCATCACCTGTTTCCCAGCCGCCCCCCTCCCCCCTGGTGACCAGCAGTGTGTTCTCTGGAGCAAACAGCCTGTTTTTTGGTTTGTCTCTTTTTTTCTTTGTCTTGTTTCTTAAATTCTATGTCTGTGTGAGATCCTATGATACCTGCTTTTCCCTGACTGGCTTATCTCACTTAGCATTATACCATCTAACTCTGTCCATGTCATGGCAAACAGTTAAGTTTTCATTTTTTTTAATGGCTAATACTCCATTATGTATATACCTATGTGAATTTATTTTAAAGATTTTATTTATGTATTTGACAGACAGAGATCACAAGTAGGCAGAGAGACAGGCAGAGAGAGAGGGGGAAGGAGGCTCCCTGCTGAGCAGAAAGCCCGATGTGGGACTCGATCCCAGGACCCTGAGATCATGACCTGAGCCAAAGGCAGAAGCTTTAGCCATTGAACCACTCAGGCGCCCCTATGTGAATTTTTTTAAAGATTTTTAATTTATTCATTAGAGAGAATGAGCAAGCACAAATAGGCAGAGTAGCAGAGGAAGAGGGAGAAGCAGGCTCCCCACTGAGGAGGGAGCCCGATGCGGGACTTGATCCTAGGAGTCTGGGATCATGACCTGAGCCAAAGGCAGAGGCTTAACTGACTGAGCCACCCGGGGGTCCCCCACCATATGAATGTTTTTAAAAACAAAAACAATACTGAGAGAAAGTCATATCTCAGAGGTTTTCTCCAGGCTGTACCAAGAAAGCAAAGCTCATTTCTCAAACTGCTGATGGAGACGGCCAGACTCACCCACTCCCTGGTCACTGGGAAGCTCAGTGCGGCTGAACTGTTAGCTTTACCCTCTCTAGCCATGAAAGACAAGAGCTCGCTTGTTGAACAAAGGCTCCCTGAGTGGCCACGGGGCCAGCCGCCCCAGACCCCGAGGATGGAGATGTGAATAAACAAGGTCAAATCCCATCCTCAGGAAGGTTCCTGTTCTACGGCGGTGGCGGGGGGGGGGGGGGGGATACAGGCAATCCCAAAAACCAAAACCAAAAGACAGAGCTAGGTCAGAAGTCACGTGTGTCCCCTGTCGATAAGGATAAAGCAGGAGAGGGGACAGGGAATGCGGAGTGCTAGCAATGCAGGGGCTGCCGTTTTAAACACGGTGGGCATGCAAGCCCTCTCCAAGAAGGCTTGAATCTGAGCAAAGACCTGAAGGTGAGTGCAAGCCCTATGGATCTGTGCAAAGAACTTTCCAAGCAGGGGAACATCCTGTGCAAAGGCCCTGAGGCAAGAGCATGCCTTAAGTCTTCACGGGCAGCAAGGCCAGTGTGAGGTCGAAGCTCTGGCTTCCGCTCCGCAGGAGGCTGGATGCGCGGCAGGCTCGCCACTGCAGGTTCCGTCTCCGTGTTCTCTCTACAGCTCAGTTACCACGGAACCTTAAAGAGTTTTCTTCTCATGCCCTTACTTTTGGTCATTTGTGGCCACCTAAAGGTCAGGGGGTAGGCATGTGGGCCTCTAAATCTGGTAGCACGGGAGGACTCCGTACGGCCTGCCAGAGCTGCCTGCCTCTGCCACCCGAGGTTGCTAGCCACCGGTCAGCATAAACCGAGAGAGTGACCAGCATAAACCGAGACACCTGCGTCCTGTTTCTCCAGAGAAGGAAGCATTTCACGGCCACTGCGTGGTGGCATCCAGCTGGGCGCTGCCAGCTTCCATGGGCCTGTCTGCACTGGCCCCTGGGCCTACAAGCCACAGCAGGCTGCAGGTTCCCGCTGTAGTCATGCACACAGACCATTTTCCTGGGGCTTCGGGAGAGGATGAGAAAACAAAGCAAGAGGGTGGGGGCAAGAGCTCCAGGTCTCTGCTCTCCACCACTCGTTCAACCAGCGCTCATGGGCTCGAGTATCTGCAGAGCAGATGGTAAACCCAAGCTCACTTGGTTTAAGGCCCTCGTGGCCACATGATTTTGGACGGTAATATAAACACCTGTTTATTTCACGCTACCGGATGCCAGGCACTGCGCGGAGCACAGGACACACAGCAGCGAGATGGACCTGGAAGGGCCTTCAAGGGACTCCCATTCTGCTGTGGGAGCTGTGAGTCAAGGACCAAGTGACCGCAAATCACGACAAACGCTGTGAAGGAAACGAGCTGAAAAAAAAGACGAGCCCTTTTCCCAACTGGATGAAGCCGTCTTCTGTGCAAAGGTGGCGTGTAGGCTGAGGCCTGGAGCGTCAGAAGCACGACGCGGGACAGGGCGCTCCAGGCCGAGAGGACGTTATGTGGAAAGGTGAGGACAGAGCTTGGTGTGTTTCAGGAACAGAGAGCAGGACAGTGAGGATGGAGCGGACCACGGGGACGGAGGCCACCGCGGGCCGCGCAGCACAGCGGCCGGATCACGGAGACCTGCACTGGCCACGGGCACACTCGTGTTCACTTTGTAAACTTGTGTTTACATTTATTCTAAATGCTCAGAAGGCACCATTGGCAGATTTTAAGCCTTTGGGAACGACAAGAACCATTCTGCTCATTCAACAAGTATTTACGAAGCACACGTGTCACGTGTCCAGGAGCCCGTCTGTGCAGTCAATAAATGTCAGTTTCCTCCCCCTTCCAAGAAACTTTCCAATCAACTGTATCTTAATTGTATCTCAACTGAAAAATGCATTAGGAAAAAGGGAGCCTTTCCACACCGTGAAGAGAGAAGGTGCGACAGTGGTAAATGTGTACGTACTTCATGCTCGACACTCACCACCTCTGAATACATCATCCTGCTTGACTTTAACAAAATAAATGGTGTCTTGGAGTGAAAAAAAAAAAAAAAAAGGAGAGAGAAGGTGCACACAAACGGCATCAAGGCAAGCTATGCACCTGCAGAAGGAAGCTTCAAGGAACGCCCCCGGGGCTCAAGGACAGACAGGTGGTTTCAGCGTTAAGAAGGGCTCCAAGGACAGATGGAGGTGGCAGTGAGCAGCACTCACGTAGGTCATGGCCTCACAGGGCTGGTGCACCTGGACGGCGGAGAGGAACAAAGCTGGGGTGGGAAGATTTGTCCGTGATCTGGCCTGGCTACCACGCACACCACACCAGGGGACACTCCACTGTAAAGGGCGGCAGAAGCCAGGCGAAAAGATGGGCCCGTCCTCGGCCAGCAGGGGGAGCCGCTGAGCACCACGCCCAGGGTTGACAGAGCAACTCTGATGCCATGTGCGGTAGGTGGGATGGGAGACCAGCTAGAGGGCTGGCGCAGCAGCAGGCAGGGTAGCCCTGGAGGCCTGGTTTCTAGGGAAGGCAGGAGAAATGGAGAGAGAATAGGAAAAGACATTCTGGGGTCACCAGGACCCGATGTGGGCACGAGGGAGTGACTGTGTCAGTGACATGGAGAATAACCTGGCCACTGAGAGAAGGAAGTAAGTCAACCAGCTTGGGATGAAAGACAGTTTGCGGCGTAGTGTTTCGGATGTAAATGCATGCGTCCAAGTCGGGAGGCCCAACACTCAATGTCTGTCCAGAGCTCTGGGAAGTTAGTCTAGGGACAGACACAGATTTTCTGACATGGCAGAAAAGGACAAGTCAATTGTACATGAAATCACATGAGGAGAGAAGGGCAGAGACAGATGCCGGAGAAAGCGCTCACGTTTCCTAGACTGCTACTTTCTTTCTTCTTCTTCTTCTTCTTCTTCTTCTTCTTCTTCTTCTTCTTCTTCTTTTTTTTGGCGAGAAAGAGCGCACGTGCACAAGCAGGCCGGGGGCAGAGGGAGAGGGAGAAGCAGGCTCCCCACTGAGCAGGGAGCTGGATGTGGGGCTGGATCCCAGGACCCCGGGACCATGACCTGAGCCGAAGGCAGACACTTAACCGACTGAGCCACCCAGGCGCCCCTCTTAGAGTTTTTCTTAACATTAAGATTACCAAGATCAGTTCCCAAAGGATCTGAGGCAAAAGGTCATGTGAAGTCTGGGTGAATTTTACCAAATATGCAAGAAGAAAGACTGTGCTGAACAGGAGAGAGAAACAGAGCTGGCAATAAAGAAGAAGGCACAGTCAGAAGAATAGGAGAATCACAAACGTGTAGTCCCGGAGGGAGAGTGTGATGACAGGTGAGGAAGGCATCATGAAGTCTGGTTAGAAAGGTCCCGGAGAGCCTGGGCAGAATGCCCACGGCCAAGGCTCGGAGCCCACAGCAGGGACTGTGGAGGCTGCAAGCAGACACCGTCCTCACAGGAGTCTGCTGGTGGCCCAAAGCCATGGGTGTCAACGGTCACAGGCACGCTCAGGTCCTGTTCTTGGCAATGCACTCTGCCTTCCCGAAGGAAGTCTGGCAACAGGCTTATTGAGGCCCTCAAAAATGTTATCTTTGGACCCAGTAATCCATTTCTGGGAAACACCTAAAAAGAAGTAAAATGTCTTACAAACAAAAATACATTCTAGGAGCGGAGGGGTTCCAGGCTCTTCGACACCCTGAATTTAACAACGCTGAGGAAAGGCATCTAACGCAAACACTTGTCTGAAATTTGAAATTTCCTCTTCAGATCCCAAATATCCCATGAATTTTGTCCTTCCTCGCCTTCCAATTAAAGTCCACGAACCCCCACTGATTAAGGCAATCAACATAATTGATGTTCGAGAGTCGTCTATTTTACTCGTCTGAGTCCCCCCACAATGAAAGAAGCTCCCCGAAGGCAAGAACTCGTGTCTCATTCATCCGTGAGCCCTCTTGGGATCAAATGTTTGTTGGACAAACACCCCGTTCTTCCCTGAAATCCTCCGCTCTGGCTTGCACAACGCCCCGCCCGCCCCGCCCCACTTACCCCACCTGCCCAAGCCCTGCTCTCCCGCCCCCCCCTTACCTGCATAGAAGTGATAGAAGGGCCACCAGACAGCACTGTTTGGGATGTAGGTAAGCAGTGACGCCACGTACCCCCGGTAGAAGCCTCGGAGCCCGTCAGCCCGCAGGATCTGCTTGATGATGTCCTTGGTTTGGCCAAAGGCTACCACCCCTCGTCCCTGGGGGCTTGCTTGCACTTGGAAGCGGCCCATTCTCTCGCCCTTGCGCTGCATCATCAGGTGCTGGGACACCACATCGATGGGCACCGTGATGCTCTGCGCCACAAGGGAGGCCGAGCCGCCGGCCACCAGTGACTTGACCGTGTTGCTCTGGCTGTAGTCAGCGACAAACTTCCGGGTGAGCTCGTACGTGGTGACGTAGCACTGGCCGGAGATGAGCGTGAAGGTGTTGACCAGGAAGCCCCGGTAGAGGCCAGTCACGCCGTCGGCTCGCAGGATCTTGACGAAGGCATCGAAGGTCCCGTGGTAGAGGCTCTTGCCTTTCTGGACCTGCAGCCGGGTGCGGATGAGGGTGAACGGGTAGACGCTGACGCGGATCATCATGGTCATGGCCACCCCAAACACGTAGAACTTCTTCTTGTCCAGGTGCTCCCACTCGATGATCTGGATGTTGCGTTTGTCCTCCATGGCGCCTACAGCCCTAGGGGTGTGAGCGGGCAGGAGGACGTGGGCAAGGAGGCCAGGGCTTTGCGCTCTGCCCTGCGGCTAGGCTCCGAACCCCGTGCGCAGGCTTCATCTCCGGGGTACCCGCCTCCCCAGAATTTAGATCCCACCCAGTCCAGCGTGGCCGGCTCTCTTGCCCGAGTCGTCCTTCGTGCCCCTGCTCTCTCCTTGGTCAGCCCTTCCCCAATTCCAGAAGCCGCCCCTCACCTCAGTGACTCCCGCAGCTCCGCTCCCGGCTCGGCTCCCTGCCCCGGCTGAGCAGACCACAGAGCCCAGTCCCTGCCTCTGCCCGGGCCCTGGAGTCAGAGCCCATGCGCCTCCTGCTCTGCTCACCCAGGCAGAGCTTAGGATGCTGCCCAGAGAAACCACCTGGCCAGGGGCAAGGCCTCCACGGGGATGAAGGGATGTCACTGAGCGACACTTAGCAAGTTCCTAATGCTGAAGGGAAGCCGGTGCTCCATTTTGGCTGCTCCAGGGCCTCCCAAGGAGGCACCGCCTTGACCAGTAACCGGTGCTCCATTTTGGCTGCTCCAGGGCCTCCCAAGGAGGCACCGCCTTGACCAGTAACCGTCAGCAGGGTGCTGCTTTTGTCACCATTTACGGGCAGCGGACTGGGCCCTCCGAGCAGCCCACTTACCCTCACTACACTTATCTTCCCTGCAGCCTGCATTAGAAGAAAGTCTGCCCCCCTCCCCGCCCTCCAGCAAAGGATAGAAAGTTAGCAACAAGCCAAAGGTCAGAGTCCCCTTTGGTTATTAGATAACTCGCTCTAGAGAAAAGAAGCAGCAGCAGAGAGCAAAGAGGTTTCCCTGAAGTCTGGAGAACCATAAGGCACAGGACAGGCCCAGCCCTTCTCACCCCTGCACACAGAAATCGTCATCTCTGTGCTGTACAATGAGGGCAGACCCAAGCGATAGGAAGATACCGCCTCTGCCTTCCAGACGCGGGCACAGTCTGTTTTCAAAGACAACAGCAATCCCTCCGGGGAATGGATCTAAGACTCAGACAGAAACCAGGTCAAAGTACGCTGCCGTGGCTCTAATGTCAGGCCTGGCCACCACCGAAGTTCTCCATCAAAACCAGCACTAATGCAATAACCATATGAAACCGGGACCTTCCAACTTAAGAGCCATCCAGCAATGGGTCATGATCTACTGGACATGCCCTGAGCGACAACGGAACGTGTTCCTGCACAGGACACCGGACATTTTTGGCCAGAGTGGAAACGGGGAGGTGGAACCGGCAGCGAGAAGTCAGGGGCTCCCCAGGCTTTGGGAGAAATCCCGACAGGCTTGGTAAGGAGGTGGCCACATTAAAGGGACAACTCTAGAAGCCGAAATGTTCCTGAAGCCAGTGCCTTAGCCAACCTCATGTGTCTACATGGAATCCATCCTTGACCACCTATCCCAACCAAAGGTCCCAAGGAGCCTGAGGAGCTTCTCGCTTTGCCATGGAAGTCAGCAGAGAAGCACAGTGAGCTTTCCGGGGAGCCCCCACCCCCACCCCCAGCGGGACTGTGTCACTGTCACAGAAGGCCAGGCTGCCTGCAGGGCGAGCCAAACACCTGTGCCCGGAAGGAAAACCTCAGCTTCAGGGGGGGCCAGCGGAGGAACCCTGCAGGGCAGAGCGTGGGGACAGAGCAGGAATGCATGCAGACCCCGAGAGCGGCAACCAGTGGCTTAGAACAGCCAGCTCGGCCCAGGAGGAGCATCCAGGATGTGGGAAATAACCGAAAGGAAGGCTGCCGTGTCACTTGCTGCAGGCAAAAGTGGCCCTTCCTCCCCAGCCTCAGATGGGGACACCCACCAAGCCCCACAGTCCTCTCCTCTGAGGCCTTCAAGAGAAGGTGGTCACTGTCACCTGCCCAGAGTGTCTGGTATCCAGGGTCCCAAGGTCATGTTTCCAACACCACTGGGTGATGAGCAGAGAGAGACTCAAGGATTTTCCGAATACCTGCCACCTCATGTGACCTTAGAACCTCACCTGTGCAGAGTTAGACACTTCGGCATCAGATAAAGTAAAAGGAACAGGTCCAAGGTCATGGTGGAGGCAGGATATGAGCCAAGATTTCTCCTCTACTGACCATGCCTTCTACCCCACGGAAGTGAGGAGTTCCGACACAAGTCACACTGCTCAGTCTAAAGCCGGGTCCCTCCCACCTGTGGCAGGCAGCATTAATGCTTTCATGGCTGCTGGTCACTCAAGGGTTAAAGGGTTAAACATAAGCTCCTGGGCCTGCAGATGACCAGAGATTTCTCTCAGCTTTGCTCCAGAGAAACCGAGAGCTGCCTCTGCTTTCCCAGGGTGCTGGTGGAGGGACTGACCAGGCTGAGCGGCGGGCCAGCACTTGGCTGTCAGCGGACAAACACGGCAGGGCTCAAGCAAGACGTCCTCCTGCTGGGCTCGCGCCAACTGTGCTAAGCAGGACAGAAAGGAAGAGCAGTGGACTCGTTCTCAACTTGTCCAGCTGAGTCATAAAGAACCACTAACTCCTGACAAGAAGTCCGACGGCGGGACCCAGCACCCCATGTCTCCATCCTTACCTGGGCCTATGGACTGTAAAGTCCCACAAAGAAGTGGGGGGACTCTCCGAAGCCAAGGCAGGTGTCTTCTACAGCTGCCATGGTGACCGAAGCCACTAAGGGTCATGCCTCAGAGGGAGAAGCTTGTGCAGCTGAAGGCGAGAAGGCCCCGCACGCACTCCCTCTAACCCTTCAAAAGCTGCAGCTGCCCTCGAAAGTGGGATCCCAGCCTGCTCTTTGTTACATAACCTCCAAACTCCCTGCTGAAATACCAAAACTAGTCCCTCCCGCTCTACCCGATGGAAAATGCTCTTGGCAGGCACCCGGACGCGCATTGCCTCTGGGCTTCCCTTCTCCCCACTCAGCAGCCCGTTCTTTCGGGCTCTTCCCCCGACCCTTACTTGCGTGCACAACTCCGAATCTGAATTTCCTCCCGTCTTTCAACAACTGCCCAGGCACAAAGTTTGAAGTGCTTCCTATGGAACCCAACAGATGACCCAGGACACGCCGAAGTCATCAAACGCAATGTCAGAGGCAGCGCCTCCGCTACCAAGCCCAGCAGGGGAAAGGGACAGATCGGTGGTCTCTGCACCTCCCCCTTCCACCTGCACTCTTCCTGATCCAGAAGCATCCCTCCAGATCATTCTCTAGGTACTGAGGTAAGACTCTGGTTCAGGACACGGCGGGCCACCTGGAAGGCCGGGGTCATGCAGTGGGAAGAACACCCGAACTCAGGAGGTCCGAGGTCCACTTCCATTACTGGTACGATCGGAACCATGTCGCTTCATTGAAACTCAGTTTCCTCATCCGGGAAGCGGGGCGGCCAGGCCTGCCACACGTGTACCAGCCAGGCGGTTCGTGGGGAAGCATCCGGTAACAGCGAAGCATCTCTACCACTGCGAAGCTCTCCTGGACAGCGCTGCCCTAAGCCCTGGCTGGTCAGAGCCGCGCACGCACCGGCAGCCAGCGGGCTGGGAGCTTGCAGACAGACGAACTGAGGCTGCAGGCTAGCCCGTCCAGTAAGAGCCACTGTCAAGGAGCTGTCTGGGTGACTACTGTGCCCCAGCGTTTGGAAAACTCTGCTTTAAGTGACGACGGTCACTCTCGGTATAACGATGACAGAGCTGCTCAAGAAGTCCAGGACCATAACGACTCTATCCTGACCTGTCGCCAGAACTGGGCCCAGCACTGGTCACCCGACGCAGGCAGAGCTGTTCCCGCGGCCACCCGCACCAAAGCAAACCGCGTCCCGCAGCTCTGGACCCACACGCTGGGCTCGGCCCCCGATTCTCAGCGGAAGCAAGGCCTCTGCCCCACTCTGTCCCTCACTCTCCCCGCACCGGCGCGGACACATCTCCACGCTCGGCCACCGCGACGCCTCCGACCCCTCCGACCCCGCCCTCGAGGCCGACGCCCCCCGTCACGGAGCGGCCCCACCCAGCTCTCCCGGGTCGTGCACAGGCACCCACGCGATCCTCGTCGCAGACACCGCACGACAGCCGTCCCGGCAGCGCCTGCCCGGGCCCCCCGCGCGGCCGCCCTCGGCCCGGGGCTCGCTGCCGGCCGAGCCACGCCCCCGCCCCGCTCCCTCGGCCGCGCGCTCCTCCGACCGGAGCAGACGCCTGGCCGCAGCCGCCCCTCGGCCCTGGGGCTGCGAGGCCGGCTCCCGCGGAGCCGCAGGCGCTCGCCGCCGCCGTGACAGGTCCGGGTCCTCGGAGACCTCCGCCGCCGGGCGCTCCGCGCCGCCGGCTTCTCACCTCCGCCGATCAGGGCGGTTCTGCCGCGACTGAGGCGAGCTCCGAACCCGGCCCTTTAGGCCACAGCGCCCACTCGAGCCTCCGTGCCCGGCGGCCGCCGGCCCCCGCTCGCATCTTCCTCCATCTCGACCCGGCTCCCGGTACTGCCGGAACCGGAAATTGGGACACTGTCGCTCCCGCCCCTCGCGAGGGGGCGGGGATACGCCGGGGGCAACTCCACCAATGGCGTGCTGAGCTTTGAGCCTCTCCCCCGCCGCCCCCGAGGAGGTGAGGGGCGGAGCGCGCGGCCATCCTGAATTCGGGCAGAAGCCACGCCTTCGTTGGCCTCGTCATGCCCTCAGTTCTACGGCGCGTGCGTGTCCTTTCTCGTTCGCGGAGCCAAGTCACCCGGCCCTGCTTGAGGATCCCCTTGTAAATGGGTCACCTTGTGTTTCGGGTCTATTGGAAATCTTAACTCCAAATCTAATCTGTGATTTTTGCGTGACTTTTCTCATCTGTGGAGCCAAAACAGTAGAGGCCGGTGTGCAGCAGGAAGGAATGAGGTTACACAACCGATTCTGAGGCTTGAGAACCCAAAACATTGCAGGAATAGGGGCCATTCTGGAGGTGGAGTAAATGACATTAGGGTGTCTTCCGGCTCTGAAACGACCTGTATTTGGATTTTAAGGGAGAGGAAGAGCTCTTTAAATGAGGGTCTGAGGGCGCCTGGGTGGCTCAGAGGGTTAAGCCTCTGCCTTCAGCTCAGGTCATGATCTCAGGGTCCTGGGATCGAGTCCCACATCGGGTTCTCTGCTCAGCGGGGAGCCTGCTTCCCCCTCTCTCTCTGCCTGCCTCTCTGCCTCCTTGTGATCTCTGTCTGTCAAATAAATAAATAAAATCTTTTAAAAAATAAATAAATAAATGAGGGTCTGGAAGACCCCGGGTGGAGAGAGAGTTCACTTCAAAATGGGATTTTCCACATCTCAACAGCAAAAGACCAACGACTCGGTGGACAAAAGACTTGAATAGACGTTCTTTCTCCCGCCTCAGTTCATTAGCAAGTCCAGTCGCAAGTCCAGTCTTGCATTGGTAGAGACCACAGTGCAAGCTCTCCTTCTCTCCCCTGTCACCTGCAGCCCGTCCTCAGATGCCATGGGCTTCATTTCTTTTTGTTTTTATTTATGTATGTATTTATTTATTTGACAAACAGAGATCACAAGTAGGCAGAGAGGCAGGTGGGGGGGGGCGGGGAGCAGGCTCCCTGCTGAGCAGGGAGCCGGATGCGGGGCTGGATCCTCCATCCCAGGACCCTGAGATCATGACCTGAGCCATGAGCCGAAGGCAGAGGCTTTAACCCACAGAGTTAACCCACCCAGGCGCCCCTATGGGCTTCATTTCAAAAGCCTGTCCAGAGCTTGGCCACTCCCCCCCCCAGCCACATGCTCCCTGCCTGGCCCCTGCCACCACTCTCACTTGGATGACTCCAGCAGCTACCTCACCGGTTTCTTTGCTTCTCCCCCTTGCTCCTGCTATGTTCTAGTCCTGGGATCGAGCCCCACATCGGGCTCTTTGCTCAGCGGGGAGCCTGCTTCCCCCTCTCTCTCTGCCTGCCTCTCTGCCTACTTGTGATCTCTCTCTGTCAAATAAATAAATAAAATCTTAAAATGTTTAAAAATAAAAAATAAAATCTTTAAAAAAAAAGGAATTGTGTCTACTTTGTTCATCGGTGTGTCCTCAGCACCTCACAGTGCCTGTCACGTAGTAAGTGCTCAGTAAATGTTTGAATGAATGAAAGGATTTCAGCATTGAGACTATATGCCAGGTACACAGAAGCCCGGTGAAGCAGCAGCCATGTATGAAAGGGATTAGAGCAAGGTGTGCCCAGGGCACTAACTCTGCAGGGCAGGTTTGAGAACAATCCAGAGGGGCTGATGTCCCAGGGGGAAGAAACGGCATGCCTCAAGGAACGTCACTGTTAGTTCTGTCAGGCAGAAGGCTACTGATCTCTGTGTCACCAAGGTCTGGACTGACACTGGACACTCAGTATAGGTTCTTGGAGAACGGTCCCAGGTGCTTAGTCGCTGGACGTAGTAGAAGGCGTATACAGAGCAGCTGGAGGGAAGGCACGCTGTCCCCGGAGGTCTTGCTGGAGTTCTTTAGTCTGGATTGAGTGAAAAGCCATTTCAAGTTTTTTTCTTCAGATTTATTTATTTATGTATTGGAGAGTGTGAGCTCGCAAGAGCTCAAGCAAGGGGAGGCGTTGCAGAGGGAGAGGAAGAGAAAGAACCTCAGGCAGGCTCCCCGCTGAGCGTGATGTCATCTGCAGGGCTCGATCTCACGACCCTGAGATCACGACCTGCCTGAAGTCAAGAGTCAGACACTCAGCCAGCGGAGCCCCCAGGTGCCCCAGCCATTTCAAATTTGTGGCAGAATCGTTTCTAGCAAGCTCTTCTTGACCCTGGCCGAGAATGACCCTCCAGAGAAGGGAGTCTGGATGGGAGTGGCAGAGAGGTGGAGGGGCAGGTGAGGGGTCGGCTCTGGCGGCCTTGGCGAGGCGGTCAGGACCTGGTGGGAATGCAGGGGCAAGCGAGGGCCGGGAGCAGATGGGGTGGGGACCCAGTCCCCAGGGAGGGCTGGGAGAGAGGAAGTGTAGGACGAGCCCCAGGCCTCCACACTACGGGGAACATGGGAGAGGGTCTGGAGGGAATGACAAATTGAATTTGGGACATGTTGCGTTAGAGATGTCTGTGGTGTGTCCAGGTGGAGGGAAGCAGTAGCTGGAAGGCAGGTCAAGCACTGTCCCCCTCCATACCTCTTCCCTAGCTCGTGGCCAGCTGTCCCTGCTGCGGTGTTGTAAGCCCCATGCAGACAGGAAGCAGGCCTGGCCACGTCACATTCTGGACCACAGCCGGGGCGGAGTGCATGTTTGCTGAGCGGACGGGTTGGCGGGGACGGACGGGCGTCCTTCATTAAGAGGTGGGAGAGGGAGCAGTAGGTATGGACACACTGTCCAAGGGATCTTTATTTTAAGATTTTATTTATTTGACAGAGAGAGACAGCGAGAGAGGGAATATAAGCAGGGGGAGTGAGAGACGGAGAAGCAGGCTTCCTGCCAAGCAGGGAGCCGATACGGGGCTCTCGACCATGACCTGAGCCGAAGGCAGACACTCAACGACTGAGCCCCCCCGGCGCCCCTGCAAGGGAGCTTTTAGCGGGAGAGAAGCGAGTGATGCTGCGGGAACCTCAGACGCTGGGACAGGCAGGCAGGTGAGCGAGTGCGCAGCTGGACGCAGCAGCACAGGTGTTGCTGGACGGAAAGGTCACCAAAGTCAAAGGCTGCACAGAGGTCACGCAGGGCGAGCCCGAACGGAGGCTGTGCTGTCACAAATGGTGAGAATCTCCGGAAGCCTCCGGTCGCCACTGTGTAGTGCCTCACGCCTCACGCTGCCGGCTGTGGGGGTGGCCTGAGATGCACGTGCCCCCCCCCACCCCAGGTCGCTCACATTCTTAGATTTGGCACCTCCCGAGTGAGGCAGACAGTGAGCACCAGGGAAATCCCGGGGAGGAATGACCACCGGGACTGGGGCCAGCTGGGAAGATCGCGTGGAGGCATCTAAATTGTACCTCAGAGGGGAATGAGGAGAGAGACGTTTCCAGAGTAATGTTGAGGGGAGGCAGTGAAGGGCAGACAAAGGATGCGCTTCCGGACGCCTCTGGGTGGCCTGTCCTCGGGCTGGCTGGAGCCGGGAGAGAGCTCGCCGAGGAGACGCCTGCCTGGCAGCGAGGGTTCCATAATGCTTGAAGCAGGAGGGGCTGCCGGGACCTTCCTTCCTTCCGAGCGGTGAGGGATTGCCGCGGACAGGGATGCAGGCCGAGTGCAAGTTCCCAGCAGCCCCGTGGTGGCCCAGCGCCCCCCGCAGCCCCACTGCTCTTGGTCGACAGGTCCCCCGGGGTGGGAGGGGGCGGCTGGAGCCCCAAGGCGCGTCTGGCAGGTGCTTCAACAGCAGAAGCCGGGCTCGGGCTAACAGTGTGTTCGGTGACCAAGGAAGACGGAGCCATTGCACGGGGCGGGGGCAGAAGACATTCCTAGAGAAGAAGACCTCCTCCAGAAAAGGCACAGAAATCAGGGTCTGGAGGAGAGACTTGCCTCTGGGACGTGCTCACTGTAGCGGTGTCTGCCGTAGCCTAGAAACGGCTCAGTGGAGGGTCCTCCGGCGCGAGGGGAGGGGAGAAGCGGCGGGACAGGTGCCCAGGGGAACAGTGCTCCGCCCTGGCGAGGAAGGAGGTCCTCCAACATGCGTGAGCCTTGAGGACGTCACAGGGACTGAAAGAAGCCCGTCACAGAAGGCCAAATACTGTGCGACTCCCCTCACAGGACACACCTCCCGTAGCCAAATTCACAGAGAGGGGACTGGTAGTTGCAGAGCCTGCAGGGGCCCAGCAAGGGGGAGATGCTCGTTGAGGGGCAGAGACCCGGGGCCACAGGAAGTCAGGCTCTGGCGGCATCACATAGCAAGGGGAGCACAGGCAACACTCCACGGTGGTCCGTGAAGGGGGTAGACCGCCTGTTGTTTGCTTTGAGCCGCATTACAAATAAAAACGTTAAGGAAAAAGGAGAAGCCCCAGAGAAAGAGTCATGGGAGTGCAGTGGCCAAGTGTGAAGGTGGCAGAGAGGTCAAGGCCCTTTGGGGCTTATGAGTAACTTCAGAGTCATCGGTGCAGACAGGTGGCCAGAAAGCCAGAGCACAGGGCACCCGAGAGGGCAAGGTTGTCCCCGGGGGAGCCGTGGGTGGGCGGCAAGGAGCCCTGTCTGGGTTTGGGTGCGAACAGGAAAGAGAGCCCGTGGGCGTGGGGGGCGGGGCGCAGAGCCCTCCTTCGTGGGGACCCTGCAGGGAACACCCAGCGCAGGGGAGGGGAGGAGCCGTAGAGTGCGGGCAGTGCTGGGGTCTTGGTGAGAGGAGCCCCCGAGGGGAGCCCCACACAGGGCTGTTGTGGGACTGGGGAAGGGGATGCCCCGGCTGGGGGTGGCCATAGGGTCTCTCCCTAAATTCAGTCCGCCAAGAGTGGACACCGACCGCGGACATGGGCAACGGGATTGGGGACAGCGGGGACAGCAGCTGCCCAGACAGGTGTTTTGTGCGTGGGCGGTGGATGAGGAAAGGGCTGCAGCGTTGGTTCTGGGTGGGCAGCCGGCGCGGCAGAAGAGGCGGTTTGCCCGTGGACAGCGCTGGCCCCACAGACCCGGCGCTGCTCCCGCTGAGGCCCTCCGCGGCCGCCCCCTCCATCCCGCCGTCCTCTGCGGCCGCCTTCTGCTCCCAGAAAACAGCGCGAGTCGTGAGTTTGTCTTTTTAATAAAAAATAAACTGTCTGTGACAAGCGGTCGTCTGGATCCCCAAATAAAGGAAAGGGGAGAGGAGAAGGCTCGGGAGGTCAGCCAGAGTGGAGGAGGGAACGAGGCTCAGACCACCCCGTCCTTCCAGCCACGGCAGGGGCCACAATCTGCCCCGGCTGAAACAAGAAGGAAGCTGGTCAGACCTCCAGAAGGACGTCCCAGGAGCCAGCAGCGCGGCCGGTAAGGGAGCGGGAGGGGCAGCTCCGGGCAGGGACCCGGAACAGCAGAGACTTGGTGTCCATGGTGGCGGCGGCAGCAGCCCCCCGTGGGGTCTCTGGGCAGCGGGCAGCAGCCTGCTGTGTCGTTCGTACCTCCGTGTTTGTTACCAAAGCGGAGCCTGAACAGTCCCAGGTCACAGGGGCTCCTAGAGCAGCATGTTTCTGGAAGGTCTTGGAATGGCCGGAGATGAAGGATGGGCTCCAGGTCTTGTCTGGTCCGGGCCTGGGACGACCCGGTGGAGAGCCCAGTGTGTGGCGGAGGGACAGCCCACGGGGTTCAGGCCGCTGTGTCCGGCCCGCTGAGGACCACCGGCGGCACAGCAGGAAGGCGGTGTTTTGTGCTCCTGCCTGTCCTGGGGCTACACTGCCCCAGGTCCCCCAGGCAGCCCAGCTGGGCATCCCGCCCTACCCTACCCTACATGGCTGCAGCCCTGCCCAGAGCCTACGCCACCTCTGTGCCCGGGGGGTGGTTGTCAGCGTCCACATCGCTGGCAGAGGTCCTGCATTCCTTGGGAGGCTGGAGGTGCTGCTCCCGACTCAGGGGGGCCTTCTCCCCTGGAGGCAGGGTCCCACAGCCCTGCACCTTGCCCCGGGCTCGGAGAGCCCCCAGCGGGGAGGCAAGGAGGAGGAGGAGGGCCCCTGAAAGCACTAAGGCCAGGAGCACAGTGACTGTGAGGAAGTGGGGCCAGTAGGACCGCTGGGCAGCCAGGGCGGCACCAGCCCCAACCCTGGTCAGTGGGGCATCCACACGCTCCCGGGGGATGCCTGCCAGCTCGGGGTCCAGGGCCAGGGGCTGGTCCTGGCTGTGCACCCAGTAGGAGACCACGGGGTGAGAGAAGCTGTTCTCTGTGGCCCAGCACTGGTACAGGCCTCCTACCCCGCCCTGCAGCAGCAGCACCAGGGAGCCGTTGTAGACTGCGGAAGACGCTTCTGGGATCTCAGCCGCACCGTGAGTCCAGCGGTACGAGGCCAAGGCCGAGAGGTGGGGGCAGGGGAGCTCCAGGATGGAGTTGGGCGCAGCCTGGACTTCTTTAACTGGAGATGAAGGAAGCGGATACGGCTAAGCGCAGGGGAGCAGGAGGGCAGGAAAGCTCTACCGACATCTGGACCCTGACCCCCCTCTCCACCTTCCAGTCCGGCCCCCACACTCAAAGCTGAGCCCTCGTCTGTCTCCAGTCTGGACCCCAGACTAACCTTGGTTCATCTGACTCCCACTCTGACACCACAACCGACTTCAGCCCCAGTCCGGAATCCCCGCTTGGAATTCCCATCCGCCCGCCCAAAGCCAGGCCTGAAATCCCTGCCCGGTCGGGTGTTGGGCTCGCAAGCTGGCGGGTCCTGGGGGAACAGCCACCTGAGCCTCCCCTCACCCTCCCCCCGTTCCACACTCACTGATTTGGGGGCGACTCTGGGGCTGGCGGCTCCTGCCCATGGGGCCAGTGGCGCAAGCCCACCCTGGGTTCCCTTGCTCCGTGTCCTGTCTCCAGGACCTCCTGCGAAGGCAGAGAGCAGACCTCAGGCCTTGAAACAGACGGACGTGGGAAGACGACGGAGGGCGAGAGGGTGGTGGGGGTCAGCACAGAGAAGACGCAGGCAAACCCAAGGGGGGGGGCAGCGGCGGGGGCAGCTCCAAGACCCCTCGCTTCAGCCCACCCCAGGAGGAGCCTCGGCCCCAGGAGGGAGACCCCGGGTGGGACCGTGCCCCACACGCTGGGAAAGAAGGTCCCGGTGGGCCAGCCTCCACTGCCGTCCGGGACCGGCACTCACGGGATGGGGCTGGGCACCAGGCGGCAGGTTCTGGACTCGGGGTCCCAGGCACAGTGGGGGTCCCGGGCCAGGACACAGTCCACGCAGCTCTCATAGATGCTGCAGTTGGCTCGGGGAATCCTCCAGATGCCCCCTGAGAAGCCTGCAAACACTGCGCCCTGGAAAAGAGAGGGACAGTGACCTCTGCACCCCCAGTAAGGACCCAGCCCCCCCCCCCAGCCCCGCCTCATCAGAAGGGCCCTTGCCACCTGCTCAGGGGCCAGCAGCAGGTTGCGGACAGGTTCCGGATCGAGGAACAGCTGGATCTCCTCCACCAGATGAGCACCGCTGTCCCCACTCACCACAGCCTTGTGGAGGGCCCCTGTGGCTGTGGAGAGACAGACGGTGGAGACTGTCACCTCCTCCACGGGCCCTCGTGCATGGCCTCTGACTCCAGACTCCTCCAAAGAGAACCCAGCACAGCCCATCAGGCTGCTCCCTCCCATGCCGTGGGGCTGACGGGAACTCTGTTAGCAATGGCTTGGAACCCCTTGCCCCTCTGTCTTTCCCTTGCAAGAACCCAACCCACACCCCCATGGACTTGGGGCCAAAGACAGCCACATGCTTCTGCAGAAAGCCCAGCAGCCTCCACCCTCAGCTCCCCTGAGTGTCCCTCCTCCACGGGCCTCAGGGAGGTCACGCTGACCGCGTCGTTAGAAATCGCACCCCCCGGCTGTGGCTGGGGGTCCTCCCTCCCTCCAAATCAATTTCTAATCTCAAAACACACGAGGTCCGTGGCTCATGTGCTACACACGTCGTCTGTCTCCCTGCGTCCCACAGGCACCGAGCTTTCGTCGGTCCTGCTCTCTGCTGGAAGCCAACAGGCGCTGAGCGGGGACAGTGGCTGTGATCAGCGCACCGGTAGCTTTCTTCCACGGAAGCTCAAGGTCATCTACCCCCACCAGGCCTTCAACACACAGGCCTGGCAATCTCGCAGGTCCCCCCGCTGACTCTCTCTCCTTCCTTCACACTGACTTGTGAATGTAACCCTTTCTCCTCACACCTCCCTGCTTCTCCACCCCTGGTCCCCAGCCCCAGACCCCATGTCCTCCTCCTGTACGGAACACCAAACCCTGCCTGCGACAGCCACCTCTGCTCCCTGCCGGACACCCGCCCCCAGCCTGACCTTCTTCTACTTCCCCACCCCGTCCCAGCATGGGGGCTGCCCCCCACCTGCGTCCTGGACTCCAGCTTCCTCCTGGCTCTGCATCACCTGCCAGTCACCCCTGACCTGCCTGCTCACTTCCTCACTGGTTGCCTCTCTCCTGCAGCCTGAGGACCTTTCCATCTTAAAAAAAAGAAGCCTGCTGGCAGGAGCCCCCTCCTTCCTCCAGTCTCCTCTCCCCGCTTCTCTTCACGGCCAACTTCCTGAAGGACTGTCCCCACCCCCCACTGGCTGCTCCCAGCCACCCGCCACCGGCTCGCTTCTTCACGGCTCTAATGGGGCTTCGGGAGACAAACAGCTCCTGGTCCAGCCATCAGAGCCCTCTGTGCTCTGTGTCCATTACCCCCTCCAGACTCAAAGCTCAGACAGGGTGGACACTGGGCTGTCGGGTGGCCCCACCGTATCCTAGAGCCCCGAGGGACGCCAGACACATAGCAGGTGTCTGCATTTGCAGAATGAGAGCGGGAGTGCACGGAGTCCGCAGCCTGAGTCACAGTCCCCACCTGGTGGCCGCGGGACATCGGGAGACTTTACTCACTGGTGCCCAGGTACAGGACCAGATGGCTGTGCCCGTCGGCACCCTGGGCTGTCTCCACCGCAAGCCTCGTGTACTCCACACCAGACTTCACCAGCAGGGGTGTCCCCACCACCTGCTCGTCCATCAGGAAATGGTCCTTCATGAAGGTCAAGGCTTTGTCAGAGGAGGGGCCCACGGAGCACTAAAAGGGGAAGGAGGAGCCTCAGGTCAGTGCTCTCTGCCCTGCAAGCTCACTGTCGCCTTCCCGCACCCCCACTGGTCCCTCTCTCAAGGCAGTCCTCATCTCAGGACCCTGGGGCTGCTGAATTCCAGGCCCCGCACACAGCACAGCGTGTCACCGGCTCACGGTGCCCCACTCCATCAGCTGCTGCTGTGCAGATGTCTCTTCCCCTCCACACGCTTCCATTTCCTCATCTGTGATGTGAGGTAAGAACATCTGTGTTTCACTCTGATGCCAGAAGGAGCACGTGCACCTACTCTCACTTCCTCCCCCTACCCCGGAAATGGGGGGACGGGGCAGGGCGAGAGCAAAGGCAGACGCAGGGTGAAAGCTGAAGTCAAACGATCAAAGATGGTAAAAGACTGAGCAGGAAAAAAAGGAAAGAATTTTCTTAAGCCAGCCCCGGGGTAGCCAAAAGGGTCTGACTTACAAGGCAGACTCTCTAAAGGTCACGAATGGCAGCAGCCACCTTTGGAAGTGGGGGGTGAGGGTGGGGGTTGCCGCGTCAGGAGGGCAAGCTGAGGTCCCACACATGGGGGGTGGGGGGGCTGGCCCTGCAGGCCTTGGGCCCAAGACTGGAAGCTCCTTCTCTGGAGACCAGAAAGCAGAGAGTCTCTGGACACGGGCAGCAGGTACACGTAGAAAGCAGGGGGAGAAGGCGGGGAGACCAGTGCATGTGGGGGCATGGTCCCCCGGCCCCCCAGGGCCGGCAGCCAGGCCGTCTCCCTCCAAGCACAAGGCTGGAAGAGGGCCCCAGAAAACTGGCTGCAGGTCAGAGGTAAGACCTGTTGATACTGACTCAGAGGACCCCTGAGAATACTGCCCGGCCAGGCCACCTTCCATGGGGCATCAGGGAGCCCCCGCTGGGGGTCATGTCCACGGAAGAGGCTTCCGGAGAGCTTCACGGGCCCTTCTCACGAGAACAGAGAACCCGGGGCCATCAGACCCGTGAGTTAAATCATGAACACAAAAGGGACCAAAACGAACTGATGGAAAAAAAAAAAGAAAACGAAAAGCTAAATGACCTAGAGGAAACAGACCCTCTCCCAGCAAAGAACTACTGAAGCGGTCTTATGCCCCCGTGGAGCTCTGATTGGACGGAGTCTCTAGGCCCAGCCTCCAACAAGACACAGGAGCAACGGCAACTCTGCCACAGAGACCCGAAAGCTCCAAGATCTAGACGGAGAAAAATTCCACAGGACAAGCAAATGGCAAGAGAAAAGAAGACGGTGGAACGTACAGATTAAAAGAGCCTTAAAAGAACAACAAATCCAAGGGGCACCCAGCGGGCTCCATCGGAATGCATGCTGCTCTCCATCCCACGGGGTGAGTTCTAGCCTCACGTGGGTGTACAGATTACTTCAATAAGTAAATTTAAAAAAAAAAAAAAAAAAGAGGGGCACCTGGGTGGCTCAGTGGGTTAAGCCTCTGCCTTCAGCTCAGGTCATGATCTCAGGGTCCTGGGATCAAGCCCCGCATTGGACTTTCTGCTCAGCGGGAGCCTGCTTCCCTTCCTCTCTCTCTGCCTGCCTCTCTGCCTACTTGTGATCTCTCTCTGTCAAATAAATAAATAAAGTCTTAAAAAAAAAGAAAGAAAGAAAAAACCCCCAGCTAATCCAAGGTTACATATCTTACTTAGATTTTGATTCAAATAAACTATTTTGGGGCACGTGGGAGACTCAAATGGGTAAGCGTCTGCCTTCAGCTCAGATCAGGATCCCAGCGTCCTGGGATCAAGTCCCCAGTCGGGCTCCCTGCTCAACAAGGTGTGAGCCCCTGTTCATGTGTTTTCTCTCTCTCACTCACTCCATCAAATCAATCAATCAATCAAATCCTTAAAAACAAAAGAAAAAAATTAAAAAAAAAAAAAAAGAGGAAGCCATGGGATGTCAACCACGAGGACTTCACGGAGAAATACAAAGGAAATGCCCAGAAGACAAGAAGGGAAATTCTAGGATGGTGGCAGTGTGTGTGTGTGTGGGGGGGGGGGCAGGTCTGGGCTGCAGCTCATGGGAACCACCTCCAGGAAGGCAAACCCGTTAGAATGCCTAAAGCATCTGTCTTCAGAAGAGATGCAGATCACTGAGGAAGGGTCTGGGGTAGAATGAATGATAAGAGCTTAGAAAACAAAGCAGCGAAAAGACAAAAAGAAAAAGAAAAGAAAAGAAAAAGCAAATTAAGAAAGTAAAAGAAGAAAAAAGAAAGAAAAAGAAGAGAGATAGTTACACACCCCCAGGAAATTTTGAAATTATGCAAAAAGGAAACGTAATCAGGGTCTGCTTCCTGACTCAGCTGTGCATGAGTCCTGATCTAAATACTGATCTAACCAAAATTACTATAAAACTCTGTTGGGAGATGACGGCTGGGTGCAGTGGTGTGCTGGTAAAACAGTTCGGGGGTGCGGGGACGCGCTGCCCTAATTCCCGCGGGTCTCAGGCCACCGGCGTCATGTCAGCACACATGAGCTTGGAAACAGATGCCCCCAAACGATTCTTGCTGGCTGCTGCAGGCCAGCTCCAGTGCCTATGTGCCTGGGTAGGGGTGAGGGGCATAGGGATATCGTCACCACCCAGAATGGGGATTCGATACATCCTACTGAAACTCAAACATCAAGAAGGAGCAATAACAGTATGTTAGAGATTTGGAGATAAATACAAAAGGTATCAGCTCAGCTAAAAGAGGTTGTCCCTCTACAGGGGGAAAAGTGTAGGACGCTGCATAGGGCTGTTTTTGGTAACGGACCACGTAGATCTGTAAGATTCTGTAAATGCTGTCAGTATTTACAGAACTCAACTCTGATCAAAACACAGAAGTTAAATAAGAAAGGCAGAATCAGATGCCCAGGCAGTTCTTGGCACAGCCAGGGTTCCCTTGATTCCTCCATGATACACCCGGGTACTTGGGGTGCACTTAGCGGCGGGGGGACTTCTCTGTGTGTAGGATGCACGGACACCTGTGGAATGTGGGCCACGGGAGCAGGTGTGTACCTGAGCAGACAGGACTGGGTAACATTTATCAGACACTGATCGTGCCACAATGGGTACTTCCATATGCAGGACATGTGTGTATCAGTGGAGCGGAGGACTGCTGGGTGTGGGGGGGTGGTACTCACGCTGCCTGGCCGGGGACTGATCTCGGGGACCCCATAAGTAGTCCAGCGTGATGTCTCTTTGTTCAACTCCTTGTACTTCCCCTCAAAGACACGCTTGATGTCCTTGAGAGCGAAGGCACAGACAGCAGAGCTCCTGGTCCCACCGATCTGCCTGGGGACAGCCAGAGCAGACACAGTCATCTCCTCTGCTCTACCAGCTCCAGGCCTGGCCCACCCCTGTGAGAAAGCCCTGAAGGGCAGGAGTGTAGAGGGCCCAGCTGGCCTACTGCTGTTTACTGCCCCTCCCCCACCACCCCCATGATAGGGGCCAGGAGAGCCCCTCACTCTGGCTCATTTTAGGATTATCCTTAAGGATAATTAGCTGGGGCTCAGGTCTTGGGGCGGCTCCTTCCTGTCTTGCCCAGGCTGGGCTGTACCCATTGGAGGGCCCATGGAACCTGCCCCTGATGATGAAGCCCTGATCCTTTGGGCCTCCTGGATTCCTGGTCCTGGGACAACCAACCAGAGCCTGACTATGAGACTATTTTTATTCCTTCAGCCCTGGTCTGTGAAGACAGGTTTCTCTTGTTCCCTTTAGCCAGATTGTGGCACACCCCACATTCTCAGTTCTGGATGCCACTGATACCAGGCCCTGCTGACAGCAGATACCTTTGGTACCTGACATACGGTCATCAGACACCTGGGGCCAGATCACAGCAAATCAATGAACTTTTCCCAGCCTCCAAGCAATGACTATTCTTATCTTAGTGACACTGATGGTGTTTCCCTCTTTGCTCTGGACATTGGGAAGCTCAGAGCTAAATTTGTAACCAGCATCCTAACACTGCACCAGCGACAGCCATCTGTGATGTGCTGACCCTGTCCCTGCCTTCTCGTTCTCCTTTTACTCCCATTTCATCGGTTTGACCTTATCTGGTGTCAACGTTCCCCTTCCATAAGCCTCCTATCCTTCTTGGAAGGGGGCAGGTTATAAACCAGAAAGAACCTCTCTGGGCCTAATTTTCCCACCTCCACGAAGGTCATGAGTCAGATTCCTGGGACGTGGGGACGAGTCCATGCCTTCCTAGGTGAAGTGCATGCAGGGGCCGCTCTGGGCCCCACGACACGCGTGCCGCCCCTGCGTCCCCACCGCTCTGCTCACCACTGAGAGCTGAAGGTCGCGTAGACGAGAGGCTCGGCGGAGGCGGCGGCGGGCAGCAGGACAGCGTGGCGGATGACGTTGAAGGGCAGCTGCCCCGGCTGGGAGCACAGCAGCTGGGCCTTCAGGAAGGTGGTCCACTTCTTCTGCAGCAGCTTGTCCCCGCCCACGTCGTTCTAGGGCCGCGGGGGCGGAGTCAGGGCCGCCTCGCCCCCCGTCGCCCCGCCCCCGTCCCGCTCCCATTGGGCCGTGAGAGATAGGCCCCGCCTCCGCCGCGTCCCCAGTGGCTCCCCCGACGGCCGGCCCCGCCCCCCGCCCGGGCCGCAGACCTTGCAGACTCTGGCCACCCGCGACGTGTGGAGCTTCTCGAAGAACTCGAACTCGCTGGCCGTCTCCTCGAAGAAGAAGTACACGAAGTGCGTGGAAGGGATGGCGGCCACGAAGGAGGCGTCCGCTGCGGGGCGGGGCGGGGCGGGGAGGCTTAGGATTGGGAGCCCCCCAACCCCCCACCCCGGGCCGGTTGTGCCGCCCAATGGGACGCCCCACGGCCCCTGCATGCACTTCACCTAGGAAGGCATGGACCCGTCACCACGTCCGGGAGGTGGCGCTGGGGCGGGAACTGTACCCCCTCCCCTAACACAGAGGACCACGGGGTTCGGGAACCGCGGCTTTGGGGCCTGGTCTCCGCGCTCAGGGCAAGGCCAGACCTGGGCTGGGGGCTCGGGTCCTTACGCTGCAACCAACGAAGAAAATTGTCGGTCTTGAGGACGGGCTGGGGTCCCAGCGTGCGGAGCAGGATGGGCTCGCTGCCCAGGAAGTTGTTCATGGTGCCAGAATAGAGCATCCCATCTAGGGGAGAGGGCAGGAGGCATCCTCCAAGGAGGGTGCGGCTTCCTGGGGCGCCCACCGCCCAGCCCAGCTGGTAGACCCCACTGAGCACCCTTGTTAGGGACTCCTGCGGCAGGAAGAGCCTCCCTCCTCGTCCTTCGGCTCGCTGGCCTTGTCCGGCCCTTCCCTGGCTGCTCCCTCGCTCGCCCAGCTGAACCCCCTGCCAGAAAGGATCCCTCTTTCCTCCCCAGAGGTGGCGGTGCTTTCTGCTTCCACGCCTTGGTCCCACTCTTCTCCTCTTGGAACATCTTCCCTGTGCGTCTACCCCAATTTCCAAGGTCCCACTCAAAAGCCAAAGGCCACCTCCTCCAGGAAGCCAGGGTGGGGAGTCCGTTGTGGTTTGTGGATGGGAGGGTGCAGACAGTGATGTCGCTATAATCTATGGACAAGTGCCTGAGCCTCAGGCCTCTTCTCTGCCAAGATCCCTCCCAGGTGCCCCTGCCTGTGTGAACGAACCTCTCTCTACCTCTCCCCCCACCTCCTTTGTGGTTGGGGAGCTGGTGGTTGGGGTGCTGAGTGCCCCTCCAATCTAGTGCTCTGAGGCTCCCGGCTTCCCCTCCCTCTGTCCCCGGCCTTTCAGGAAACTGTCAGCTTCCATATTCCACAGAACGACCCGGGAAAGTCCCTGCCGGGAACCTGATGCTCACCTGTCAAGACAGCCGTGTGCTTATGGGCAGGGTCAAAGGGGCTCTGGCCTTTCCCCTCCACAACCTTGTCCTCGGAGATGGGCAACAGGTAGGAATCTCGGAGTTCCTAAAGGGGGGGAGAGGCTGGGGGCCAGAACGCCAGAGTCTCATGTCTGGGAAATGGGGGGCGTGAGGAAGGGAGAGGGATGTGGAGGGGAACTGGGGCCAAGAAGCTCACGAGGGTCCCGCATCCAGAAGAGCAGGGTTTTCCAGAGCTAGAGAGGGTGGGGAGGGGCGGGGGCAGGGTGTAGGTGTGAGAAGGGATGTTCGGGTCTGGGCGCTGGTGCCCCGTAACTCACAATGAAGGTACAAGCAGGGCTGAAGGCAAAGGTGCCGCAGGTGTACAGGTGGGTGGCGTTGAAAGAGACCAGGACGCGGATAAAGTTGAAGCACTGTGTCTGGGGAGATAGAGAATCCGGGTGTCTGGCCACTTGCCCCACACGCTTGGGCCACGGGCTGCCCCCCCACTTCCTGGTGGGGAGAGGGCCCAGAATTGCTGGGGGGGGGGGTCCCTGGACATCTTCACAGAACGTGATGCAGGCGATCGCCTAGGAAAGAAGCCTCCTCCACTGCCGGCCCAACCAGATGCCATCCAGTGATGGTCTGGGGACTGGGGGTTCCCCACCCAGTGTCCCTACACCCCTACCTCCACTCACCTCATTGCTCTTCTTCTTAAAGGCGCATTCACTCTTTTTCCGGTCACTGGCCGGCCAGGGGATCTGCAGCGGTAGGGGTCGGGAGGGAGAGGGCAGTGAGGTCTTCTGCTCGAGCTTTGACCCGCTGTCCTCTCCTCGGGTCTGCTTTAAAGCCACCAGCATGCACAGTGGTCAGTGCACACTGATGAGCTGTAATAACACCAGCCCTTGACCCTGGCCATTGCCCGAAGGATACCGGTGTTCAGGAGGGTGCGGCTCTACGGGAGAACCCAGCCTGTGGAATGAGACCCGAGTTTGAATCCAGGCTCAGCCACCCCCTGGGTGAGGGGTCCTAGGCCATTGCACAGGCTTCCGGAGGGCACAACCAGTGTCATATGGAAAGTACCCAGTACCCAGCGGGCTAGGCAGAGCGGCAGTCGACAAACCACACGTTTCCTGGGGAACTTGTTTAAAATGTCAGTTCCTGGCTCACACCTCAGAGAATCTGCATTTTCAGCCCGTATCCCGTATGCACAGGTGGCCCAGAGACCACACCCTGAGAGACACAGCGAGGGAGATGAGGGACCCTCGGCCCTATCCCTCCCCCCCCCACCCCGTCCTCCTCACAGTGTCCCCAGCAGGAGGGTGACTGTGATTTGACACGGAAGCTTCGGGGATTTCTGCCAGCAGGTGGACATCGTACTGTTGATCTAACTCCAGTCCACGCTTCCTTCAGTGTCAGTGATTTCCGTATCATCCATTTTAGCAATTAATGTTATTCTTCCAGGATGCATGGTACCAGCAAGCAGTGAGGCCACCATGGTGTTTCTTATCTGCTCTGCAGACCAGATACTGCGCCGGGAATGACTGATCGCCGCGGGTTAGAGTGGACAGCGCTTGCGCAGTGAGTCGTGCGTGGGCAGTCCAGGCCCCCGGCAGCTGCCCGCCCCCCCACGCACCCGGCCGCACCCTTCATCCCCGGCCTCCTCACCATGTTCTTCAGCTTGGGCATCCCTGGGTCCTGGATATCCAAGGCCAGAATGGCCTCTCGAGCCCCCACGTAGAGAGTGCCTCCGTCATCGCTCAGGAGCAGGGTGTCGAAATCCTGGAGGCCCTTCTGGTGGAAGAGGCTGAGCGCCCTGTGTCCCTCCCCTGTTGGGAAGTGATGAGAAGGGGTGAGTGATGAGGGAGGGCTGGGCAGGCAGATGATTCCTGAGGTCACGGTGGGGGGTGCTGAGGAGAAGGGTTGGCAGAGTGTGCTCCCCTGGCCTTGGAAGCTCGACCGGCTCTCCATCAGCGGCTCCCTTCCCCCGCCTGCCCGTAGCATAGGAGGTCTGTGTGGAGCCCATAGGAGAGACAAGAGGCTGCCAGAGACAGGCTAATGACAATCTGGGACTGGGGGAAGGTGGCCTGCACCCAAGAGATAGACAAAGGGACGGGAAATCGAGCAAGGCACGTGGACATTCTTCCAGGCCTGGGGGGCGCTGGGGGCAGGGGAAGGATGCCCTGATCCTCCCCAGGGAGGAGCAGGGGAGCAGCAGGCAGAGGGACAGACAAGAAGATACTGTGAGCCACATGGGACGGTGTGTCGCGGTAGCTGTGGGCTGTAGGGTCACACTTGCTGACCCCCCTTCCTCTCCTCTAGCAGGAAGCTTCAGCCACTAGAATCACAGCCAGAGGCTGAGCGGAGGGGACCATCGGTCTTCAGAGGCCCCTGTTGGCATGGCTGGATGTCTCCGGGGTGGGGGAGGCGAGCTGGTTCCAGGAGGGACACGCCAGCAACAGGGACAAGCTCCTCCGTCCCCTCACGGGCGCATTGGCACCTTGGCCCTCGGTGGAGGACCGTCTCGCTAAGACTTACTTCTGGAAGCTCTGACAATCTAGGACCAAAAGGAGAGGCTAGCAAGGTGCTGGAGGCCTCCCCCAGAGCTCACAGAACCGAACCCCCTTCGCACAGCTCCTTGCTGACATGCCTCCCCACTCGAGCCTGCGAGCCCCCTGAGCACGGCCGAGTGTTGCCTCCTTTGGTAACCCCAGCACCCACACCTCCTGCAGGACCATGTCCTTCCCGGACCTCTCCCTGGAAGTAGGAGAAACATGGGCCCCTACAGCCTCAGCAAGAAACCAGCCGACAGGCGCGCCTGGCGGGGCTCAGTAGATTAAGCACCTGCCTTCAGCTCAGGTCATGGTCTCAGGGGTGTGGGCTCTCTGCTCAGCGGGGCGCCTGCTTCCTCCTCCCCCTCTGTCTGCCTCTCTGCCTGCTTGTGATCTCTCTCTCTGTGTAAAATAAATAAAATCTAAAGAAGGAAAGAAAGAAACCAGCCGGTAGCGTCCCAGGGTTTGGACCCCAGCAGGCCGCCCTGATTCTCTTATTCCTGGGGCCCATGGCACCGGACACGACACGGTCCGGCACGGTCCGTGTGGTTGTCATGTGCCTGCCATGTCCTGGGCCGCCGGGTCCACGGATAACCTCCTAGCACGGGCCTTGGTTTGGGGTGTGTGTGAGAGCAGTTACGGTCTGCAGTGCCCAGCTTGAGGAAGCCACCACCTCTGAGAAGCGCCCCGGTCCCTCCTGTCCCTCAGTCTTTCGCCACACGGTTTCTTCACTCCTTCCTCAGTCTCTGGCACTGCGAGACCACAATCTCCAACCCCCGGCCCCAGCCCTTGCCTCCCCCTCTCCCTCCGTCTCGGTCCTCCTCTCGCCCTCCCGTTTAGCCCCACCGGCCCTCAGACCCTTACCTGCGCGGTAGGTGATCCTGGGCATGGGCTCCTGCCCTCCGCCCCCTGCAGTCAGCGGGAGCGGCACCGCCAGGAGCAGCTGGGAGAGGAGAAGGCCCCGGAGGCTCCAGGGGTCCCGGCCGGGGGCTGGGAGGGCCATGCTCAGCGGGAGGCTGTCACCAGATGGCTCTGGGGAAACAGGCGTCGGGCACTCTCAGAGTGAGCCCTCCTCACCACATCCCCCCCGGGGACCAATGGGAGAGCCCCAGGCAGCAGAAGTGGGGGTGGGGGTGGGGGTGCCGGGGAGGGGACAGCTTCCTTTTCAGGGTGCCCGCAGAGTCTCACTTCCATCACCCGCAGGCGCCCGCCCGCTGCCTCGCGCTGCCCTCGGGTCCGAGTCCCGCCGTCAGGCCGTCGCCCTGACCTCCGGCCACCCCGGGCCCTGGCCCCGCTCTGTCTTTGCTCTCCTCACTCTCAGGAAGTCCCTCTTGCTGTCTCCTCCTTTCCTTCCCTTCCCCAGAGTCCCGACCCCAAAGCCCTTCCTGGCCCCCGGAAGGGGAGGTTCTGGAGAGCACATTCCCCCACTTAAAGCAGAGGGGAGCCGGCCGGCCGCCCCCCCGCACTTTCAGACCAGCGCGCACCCTGGGGCTGCGTCTTGTCCGCTGGCCTCGGACGACCCGGGCGGGCCTGCTCCGACCGCTCCCCTCGGCTCAGCCAGGCGCCGGCCTGCAGTTGTTTGATGCCCAGACCTACCTGGCCCCCTCCCTGCAGGGCGGCGATGAGGAGCCAGCAGCCTCCTGGCACTGCCCGAGCGTCCGCAGCTGACCCTCTCCCTGGAGTCTGTCTCCCCGGGGCGCTGCATCTGTGTCCCCAGGATGGTCTACCCCCAGCCACCTGCCCCTTCCTGCATACCCTTGAGCTAGCCACAGCGCAGAAACCCGGGTGGCCGGACTCTGGGGTGGAGGGGGTCCCCAGGCCCCGGAGGCAGGGGACAGAGGCCTTAGCCCGGCTGGGCCGGGAGCGCGGCCCTCCGGGTGCCCATAGTGCCAGAGCCAGCCCTGGGAGTTCTGGAAAACCAGAATTTCCACCTCTCGAGTCCTGACAGATCCCTGGCTTGGGCTTGGGCGGAAGTGGGGGGGTGTGGCAGTCAAAGAAAGGAGACTCGCCTCTGTCTCCCCTCCTCTCTCCCTGTCCGTCCAGAAAGCTGAAAAGGCCAGAAGGTTTCTGGGTCACGTCAGCCACCCCTCTACCCTCTGTCATGCCACATCCCGTCTGACCAGACCAGGAATGACTACTCTTGCTCGAGCCCTCGCAGCTGGGAGCCATGACCCGGGCTTCGCTGTTCCTCTTTCGGCTTGCCCACAAGATGAGATCTCCTCCTGGCTGGGGGCCTGGACGGGCCTGCAGCTGGCTGACCCCAGACCCCCACTTCCAGCTGAGCCTCCGGCTCTTACCCGCAGCTGTGCCGACCCAGTCCCTCTGCAGCCTGGTCTCCGTCCCCTTCGGGGCAGCACAGGCTGGGTGGCCCAGAGCATGTCCCGTCTGCGGTCACACCTCTGGGACACACTGCTGGGGCGCCCAACCCCCCCCATAGCTCACCTGCCCCTGGAGGCCCCCGGGGGAGCCTCATAACGCAGAGTTAATGACACATCTCGCACTGAGGGCTCACAGCCTATGAAGTGGGGAGTTTCCGGCCTGCTCAGCCGAGGCTGGCTGGCTGCTGGGTTAAGAGCATGGCCATCCCTGGGCTGACCTGACTCCGACCGCGACCCAACTCCTTCTCAGATGCCCATTCCTCGGGCGGGGAGTCCTTCCTGTCCTGCCAGCCCTCTGGCCACGACGCAGCCCAGGTCACTCCCTAGAATTTCCTCTTGGGCACCCCAGCACTCTTTCCTCATCTCTCTGCTCCCATTTCTCTTCCGTTCTCCTCGGGGCTGGTCTCAGCAAGACCCCTCCAGACAACTGTCACAGAGGTTGGTGGCCAGGTCCTTGGGAGAAGCCGGGGAAGGGGCGGCAAGCCGCTAGAGAAAGTCTTTCGACTCCCAGAACCCTGGAAAAGTCCCACCTGGACCCCACCTTCTGCGCCTCCCCACCTCCCAGCCCAGATTGGGACCTGCCCTGGCCCTGGGCCTCTCTGCTCCAGCAGATTTGGCTTATCTGGGTCACAGGGAGGAGTTCTGGTGGGGGGAGGTGGGTGGGGGAGGCGGGGGAAGGAGCTCCAGCCCACGCTCTCAGCCCGACGCCCTGCTCCTGCCTCTGGAAGTGTTTGATTCAACAGCTGGGTTTAGCTCCCCCTTCCCCAGGGACCCAGGAATTTTCCTTCTGGCCCGGGGCATCTTCCCCAGCGCCTCCAGCCAACACGAATAGTTGGAGATGGAGCTCTGGTCTGCCAAGAACTTCTGCAGCTGGCTACCATGGCAGTCCCATTTCCCAGGTGAGGCGAGTGAGGCTCAGGGAGGCTCCCCAGGGAGAAGCCAAGTTAGAGTCAGATCTGAAATCCTAGGCCACCCGGTGGCTGGGGAGCACTTACTCCCGCTGTCCTCCCTTAGCTCAGAGCCACTTGGGCAGGGAAGACAGCTGGGAGGGTGCGTGCTGCTGGCTCGGGCTCTCCTGGCTGAGAGCGCGTCTCTCAGGGGACTCCCAGTGCAAGAGGGAAGGGAAACCTTGGCAGGCAGAAGCCCCACACCCAGGAGGGCTATGGAGGTCGCAGGAAGACCCAGACCGGAGGAAGGGCACTGCACCCCGCCCCACCCCTGCCTCTCTTGCATGGGAGGCCCTGGAGTCAGACTCCGCAGTCCACACCGCCGCCCGCTGTAGCTGGGGAGCCCGCCGCCGGCTGGGGTCAGGGGCACGTGACCTGGGCAGCCGCAGGAGCCCGCATTCAGAAGGGCCCCCGTGCGTCGGGTCTGTGGCTCTCCAGCGGCCTCCTGAAGGCGGCTGATGGTTTCTGATGGGGACCCCCTCACATCTCCCTCTGCACCAGGCGGGCAGACAACGTAGCAAGTCCTGCCCACAGCCTCCAGCCCCCTGCTGGCAGGGCCCCACCTCCCTCCTGCCTGTCCCAATGAAGAAACCAGGGCCCAGCAGGGGAGGTCTTGGGAGGGTTGTGCAGGTGGGGGGTGGCAAGAAGGGGTCAGGGGTTCAGGGACAAGGTCTGAGGGGCCGTGATGTTGCATAGCCCCAATGTGGCGGTCCTCCGGCTCCTCTCTCCCCAGCCTGGGCACCCCCCAGTAGCAGCAATGCCGAGTTGAGCCATGTCCCCCACCCCAGGGTCCACCTCCTCTGGGGGCTCCTCCCCCATGGCCCCTCGGTCACATCAAACAGCAGACCCTTTCTGCCAAGCTTTCTGGCCCAGGGTGGAGATCTAGCTGTGGGGGTTAGAGGTGGGAGGGGAGATGGAGGTGTCATTCTGCACCCCACCCTGTGCTCACCCCCTGCACCCCTACCTTGTGCTCACCTCTGCACCCCTACTCCATGCTCCCTCCCCCTACACCCCTACCCTGTGTTCATCCCCTTGGACCCCTATTCTGTACTCACCTTCCCTGGACCCCTACCCCATGTTCACCTCCCCGGCATCCTTACCCCATGGTCATCCCTCGTACCCCTACCTTCTGTTCACCCCCTGCACCTCTACCCCATACTCACCCCTGTATACGCCTACCCTGTGCTCACCCCCCTGCACCCCTACCCTGTGCTCACCTGCTCCTACCCTGTGTTCACCCCCCTGCACCCCTACCCTGTGCTCACGCTTTGCACTCCTACCCCATGTTCACCCTCCTCCCCTCCCCATCCTGTGCTCACCAGAGAACTCTGGGGCACTTTGTCTCCTCAGTGCCCCAGGGCACATGGATACCTCACTGAGAGGGGCTCCAGGAGTGGGGAGAAAGACTTTGCCAATGGCCCAGCAGATCCCACGCCCCCTAGCCCCTCTCCCTTCCAGCCTCAGGGGCAGCCCCAGAAGAGCCCAGTCGTGGGGAACACCAGCCTCCTGGCTCCCCTTCCTGCATCCCACCTGCCCTGCCCCTTGTTGCTCTCTTTTTATGACCACAGCCAAGTCAAGTCAACTTATGCAGAGCAGCCTACTGTGTGTCAGGCACTAGGGGTGCTCCCAGCTTCCACTCCCCCAGCCTCCCCGCCTCTTCCCGCCCACACTGTCTCTCAGCCTTCCTGCCACCCGCCCAGCGCGACCTCCCTAAGCCTTTCGCCGGGGCCTCCTAGGCTTCCTCCTCCAATCTGACTGTGCTGGAAGGCTGAGCAGAGTAGCACACACAATGGCCCGACCCCTCCGTCTGCCCCCTCCTCAGGGCAGAGGCAGCATCAGACAATGGCCCGCCCCTCCCTTCAGTTCTCCCGCTTCCTTACCTGGAGCTCCGGGATGCACCGTGCTTCCCTCCCCCCCGAATGCCGGGCAGTTCCTGTCTCCCAGGGCCTCCGTCCCTGCCACGCCCCCGCCCCCCATCCTCAACCCCATCCCGCCTCACTGGTCCTCAGTCACCATGGCGACCGCATCTCTAAGTGGGAGGGACTAGAATCTCCCCATATTCTTCCTCCTCCTACTCGTGTCCCCCTGCGCCCCACCTTCTGCGGCTCACGGATCCACATGTGTGGGGGAGGCGGGGATCCAGCTGTGGGGGGTAGGCAGGAGGGAACACTAGCCCCTGGGGGGCCTTGCTCAGCTCTTTCTCCCCCATCCAGCAGGCATCACCTCACAGATGTCCCCCAGCTGGGTTCAGGGGTCAGATGGTGCTAAATTCTTTCCTGGGGTCCGTTTCTCTGGGTTTCGCTCTTCCCTGGGAACTGCGTCTATGTAGGAGGGGTCCCAGCCAGCTGCCAGCCAGCCTGACCCCATGCAGACTGAGATTGCCAAGGAGGAGGCAAGTGAACCCACAGATGTCCGGGCAGATTAACTGAGAGGCTGGGTCTCAGAAGCCCTCTTCTGTCCTTAGTATCCCCAGTCCCCCGGGAAGGGGTCCACCACCACGCTCAGGCTGGTGCCACGGCCTTCTTTGGCTAGCCCCCTGAGACCTGTCAGGGGGGGAAGGGCACTGCTATAAGAGGGCGGAGAGCAGACTCCTGCAGAAGGGGCTTTCTAAGGTCTAGACCAGACGCACATAAAACAGAGACAAGCCTGCGCTGGAGTCTTTCACACCTCTGAAGGGGCGAGCAGGGTTCCGGCTGGGAGCTTTGAACCTGGGCCTGTGTCCTCTCCCGGCCCCGGAACTGAGCACCCCGGACCCCTCCCTGCTCTCCCGTCCCCCCCCCCCCCGGACCTCAGCTTCCTCACTGGTAACAGGAGCAGTTGACAACGCTCCTTCCAGGCTGGCCTCTCTGGGCCTGGGGGAGGACTGTAAAGCAGGGACCAGGGGCCCAGGGAGCCGGAGCCCTGGGTCCCAGGCTGGGCTGCCTCAGACTGGCTGTGCGACCCTGGGCAGCCTGCTTGCTCTCTCTGATTCACAGAGGTAAGATAATGGCTTTCCAGCCTACCTGGGAGCAGTTTGGCCCATTTCTAGACTTCATAGTGTTTCTAAGAAGAAGGAAGTGAGTGTGCTGGTGCCAGCCCCAAACTGGGCTTTCAGAGACCGAGTCTGATTCCCACTCGGGTCTGGGCTCGGGTGGCCAGTGAGCATTTCCGTCTGGGGAGGGGCCGCTTGGGCAGGGCTTGTGCTGAAAGCAGCAGTGGACTCCGAGCCAAGCTCCGTCACTGACCCCCACGGTGGTGCCTTCCCCCCTGCTGGCGGCCTCTTGGCCTTGGGGCCTCAGAGAGTGCCCGCTTGCCCAGGCTCTTCTGCCCCTGGATGGGGGCGCATGGGAGCGGGGGGAGGCGTGACTGGAAATCAAGGTGGCAGGGTCGGAGGCAGCTGAGCTGGTGGCGCAAGAGGAAGGAAGAGGTCAGGACTTCCCGCCTGGGAGTGTCCCTGGGTCTTCCCCCCACCTCCTTCCCCTCTAGGGGAACTGGGTGCCATTCCTGGAACAGAAGCGTAAGGACCACATTTCTGAACTACTCCAAGGAAGCACAGTGGAGGGAGGCTGCCAGCTCCCCCTGCCTTACTTCACCCCTACACAGGTGGGCTTCGGGGAGCCTCTCCTGGCCTTCAGTCAGAACTCCAGGAAGGAGCCAGGCTGTCCGGGTGACGCGGTGGGGATGTCGTCTCGGGCTGTGGTTGGAACTGTGCTGGACACCCAGTGCCCTGTGTCCTCTCTTCCAGGCCGAGAAGGAGGGAGAAGCTCTCTGCAGCCTAATCCCCATCTTTCCTGCTAATGTATGCACCATTCCATTTCCTCTGGCTTGCCTAGCCTCAGTTTCCCCACCTGTGGGAAGATGGGGGTGCCAGGGTCCCACATCTTTAGTTGCAGGAGGGACAAGTGGCTGATGGAGTTTATCCCAGGAGGGTCCCAGGGAAGTGAGATGAGGGAGGGGAGGGTGAGGAGACACAGGGCTGCTTCCCCCCCAGGCTCTGCCCCTCAAGACCCCCAGAGCTGCCCTACCCCCAGCCTGAGGCCGAGGACCCCCTGGAAGGACCCCCTATGTTATTCACTGAAGTTGGCACGGATACTTGGTGCCCAGAGTCCTAGGAAACTGGCATCCCACCTTCCCATGCCCTCCCCCGGGGACCACGGTCCCCCTGCCCCACCACTTTCAGCCTTACCCCCAGCCCAGCAGTGGAGACCCTAACCCCGGCGTCCAAGACTTCCAGCAGAGTCTGTATGGGGCAGGGGCGGAGCAGAGGCGGGCATGGCAGGGGGAGGGGGTGGGGGCCCTGCCAGCCCCCTCCGGTGCCCCAGTTCCCAGGCAGCTCTTAAAGGGACCAAGACAAATTAGCTAGGGACAGCGTCAGGGGCGGCAGTGGAGGAAAGTGGGTGGTGAGGAGAAGATTAGATTTGCAGGGGGGAGGGCAGGAGGGCCAGACTGGGGGCCTGGGGGCCTGACGTCCCCTCTCTTGCTCCTGAAGCCCTCAGACTCATCAGTTGAACCTTTCCCTCGTGCGGTGGGACCCCCATGTTGGCCACCGGCTTCGGATCCTGGCTCCCATTCCCCTTGGCCCCTGCCCACTTCCCCCCTCCCCCATAGTCGCGCCGCCTCTGTCTCCGGCCAGAGCCGCCAGCTGGCACTGACTGGTACCAAGCACGGAGAACCAGCTCAAGGATGGTGAGGGCCTGCAGCCTGGCCCCAGAGGGGGAGGGGAGGACAGTCCCCCCCCCAGGGTCACTGCAGGGGCCAGGGCCAGGGAGCACCTTCCCCTCCGATCCCTCTCCAGCCGTGCTCCTGGGCGGCAGGATAAGGGCCTAGTGGCGCTGGGGCTGCAGGGAGGCAGGGTCCGGCTCAGCCCCTCCCAGTGCCGGCCTGCAAGCTGGTGAGGGCGGGGGGCACGGAAAAGGCAGAGAGGCCCCGAGCGGGTTACTTGTGGCCACAGAGGGGCCCGGGCAGCTGAGGGCAACAGGCAGATGAGGGGAGGACAAAGATATGAAGGCGGAAAGACCTCAGCCAGGGAGCCCGCAGGAAGCGTGGGCTCTCCTCTCTCGGGCTCAAACCCGCGGGCTCCCCAGTGCCCACAGTGCCAACGTGAAGTCCCCGTGGAGTCCCTGCGGGTTCCTGAAGGCTGGACTCCAGACCTCCCGGACCCGGCGTTTCCTCGAGTTTCAGTTTCCACCTGCAGTGGGCCTTCCTCTCATTTCCACCAGATAGAGTGTCTCTCTCGGTTTTTTAATATTTTATTTATTTATTTGAGAGCGAGCACAAGGCGTGGGAGAGAAGCAGAGGGAGAGGGAGAAGCAGGCTCCCCGCTGAGCAGGGAACCCGATGCGGGGCTCGATCCCAGAACCCCGAGGTCACGACCCGAGTTGAAGGCAGAGGCTTACTGACTGAGCCCCCAGGTGCCCCCAGAACAACTTCTTAAGTAATCTCTATGCCCAACGCGGCGCCTGAACTCACAACCCGAGATCCACACGCTCCACGGGCTGAGTCGGCCGGGCGCCCCCGACAGAATTCTTGTCCTCCCCTGCCTGCCCCCAACGAACCTCTTCCTTCAGAAAGTCCCGGGTCCTCCGACAGTGCTGAGTCGCCACAGCATCTTCTGGGAGCCAGGAGCCCCGGACCCCACCAGCAGCTGGATGACTTCGGCCCAGCCTCTCTCCGCACTGGCTCCCGGGTGCTTTGCTTCAAGTGGGAAGGTGACCTCTGCCCCGCAGCCAGGAGCGGCAGGTCTCTGCGAATGTGCTCGCCCCGAGGGATTCCCCTCCCGCGCCTGCCCACGCTGGCAGAGTGCCCGCTGTGTGATTGGGCACCGCGCTGGGTGCTGGAGTCATCGCCTGAATGAGACAGACCCCAACACCTGTCCTTGGCGCATGCGTCCCGGGATGGAGGACAGAAGATGAACAAACACGCGAATGCAGTATGACCGCCGCCGTCGTGGGGACGAATAAAGGGGGGAGGCTGGGAAGTGTTAGGGCTCAGGAAGGAAACTTCTTCGGGGAAAGCTGTCCTTGACGGTGACGTTTGGACAGGGACTGGAGAGAGTGAAGGAACGAGCCCCAGAATATTCGATGGGAAAAGTGTTCCAGGTGAGAGGGGGGCCCCTGAAGTCGGGGAAGAACTTGGCAGCCACGGCTGCCGTGGAGGGGCCGGGAGTGAGGGGCCACGTGCCTGGGTGGTCAGGCTGCTGCGCGCGCCATTTGTGCAGGCCACTTCGCTCTTACACGGACGGCTTTAGGGAGGTTCTGGAGAGTTTTGAGCAGAGTGTGACCAAGCTGTTAAAGGCTCCCGGTGCTGGGGGCTCCTGGGTGGCTCAGTCGCTAGGCGTCTGCTTTGGGCTCGGGCCCTGATCTCGGGGTCCTGGGATCCAGCCCTGCATCGGGCTCTCTGCCTAGCTCTCACTGTCTGTCAAATAAATAAATAAATATCTTCAAAAAAGAATAAAAAGGCTCACTGTGCTGCTGTGTGGGGAACCAACCTCGGGAGCAAGGGCAGGAGGCCAACTAGGAAACTGACGTGTCATCGTGTAATCGTGTAATCGTCTAATCCGCACAGGAGGTGGCTGGGGGGGGACAGGCTGGCTTCCTCGCTTCCTCGTCTGTACTGAAGAGCTGCCACGATCTTCTGGGAGACTGAATGTGGGGTTTGAGAGGACAAGAGGAGTTAAGGGTAGACTCAAGGCTTCCGCCCGAGCCGCCGGACAGAAGGATGGTCACCCGCTAACGTGAGGAGGACGACGGGCAGAGCAGAACGGGGCGCATCGGTGCAGACATGCTAAACTCCAGAAGCATCGGGTCTGGGGTTCAGGGAAAGGAACGAGCTGAAGGTGCACACCTGGGAGTCAACAACGTGTGGCTGGTGCTTAAGGCCATGAGCCTGGAGGAAGCCTGTCCTGGCCGCGGTGTAGACAGAGAGGAGTGGGGACGTCAGAGGAGGGAGAGAAGAGGAAGACCCAGCAGTGGGGACTGACAGGGAGCAGAGCATTGTCGTCTGTGACAAGCAAGGCCAAGGGCAGCGAGGACTGAGTACAGACCACTGGGTCGGCCATGAGCAGGGCACACGGACCTCAGCAAGAGCCGTCTCTTCGGAATGGAGAAGGACACAGGTCAGCAGCTGAGCAGGAAGAGAGGAATTTGAAGAGACAGGAGAAGGTGTGACATAGTCCTCTGGAAAAGAGTGGTCGGGGCTAGGGACAGCAGCGGGGGGTGGTGATGGGGCGGTGGTCCCAGGGGTGTGTGCTCATGAATTTATTTATTTATTTTTAAAGATTTTGTTTATTTATTTGACAGACAGAAATCACAAGCAGGCAGAGAGGCAGGCAGAGAGAGAAGGGGAAACAGGTTCCCCGAGGAGAGCAGAGAGCCCGATGCGGGGCTCGATCCCAGGACCCCGAGATCATGACCTGAACCGAAGGCAGAGGCTTAACACACTGAGCCACCCAGCACCCTCTGCTCATTAATTTAAAGTCAGGCTAGTGGGGCACCTGGGTGAATCACTCAGTTAAGCATCTGACTTCCTTTTTTAAAAAACTTTATTAATGTATAATGTATCCTTAGCCCCAGGGGTACAGGTCTTTGAATCGCCAGGTTTACACACTTCACAGCACTCACCATAGCACGTACCCTCCCCAATGTCCATAACCCAACCATGCTCCTCTCCATACTCCCCCTCCCCCAGCAATTCTGTTTGTTTTGCAGCATTAAGAGTGTCTTACGGTTTGTCTCCCTCCCGATCCCATCTTATTTCATTTTTTCCTTCCTGACCCCTCAAACCCCCCACTCTGCCTCTCAATTTCCTCATATCAGGGAGATCATATGATAATTGTATTTCTCTGATTGACTTATTTCGCTCAGCATAAAACCCTCTAGTTCCATCCACATCACTGCAAATGGCAAGATTTCGTTTCTTTTGGTGGCTGCATAGTATTTCATTGTATACACACACCACATCTTCTTGATCCGTTCATCTGTTGATGGACATCTAGGTTCATTCCATAGTTTGGCTATTATGGACATTGCTGCTGTTAACATTCGGGTACACGTGCCCCTTCGGATCACTATGTTTGTATCTTTAAGGCACCTGACTTTTGCTCAGATCCTGATCTCAGGGTTTGGGATCCAGCCCCTGGGATCGCCACACTCAGCGGGGAGTCAGCTTGTCCCTATGCCCCCCCCCACCCCGCTCCTGTGCGCACGCTCTCTCTCTCTCTCTCTTTCAAATAAATAAATAAATCTTTGGGGTGCCTGGGTGGCTCAGTGGGTTAAGCCTCTGCCTTTGGCTCAGGTCATGATCTCAGGGTTCTGATATTGAGCCCCACATCGGGCTCTCTGCTTAGTGGGGAGCATGCTTCCTCCTCTCTCTCTGCCTGCCTCTCTGCCTGCTTGTGATCTCTGTCAAATAAATAAATAAAATGTAATAAATAAGTCTTTAAAAAATAAATGAGGGGTGCCTCAGTGGCTCAGTGGATTCAGCGACTGCCTTCCGCTCAGATCATGATCCCAGAGTTCCAAGATCAAGTCCCACATCAGACTCCCAGCTCCACAGGGAGTCTGCTTCTCCCTCTGACCTTCTCCCCTCTCATGCTCTTACTCTCTCTCTCTCAAATAAATAAAATCTTTAAAAAAAAAAAAAAAGTCAGACTAATCAGCAGGGGACTCACCGAAACTCCATCATAAGAAATTACCTGAAACACTCCAAGAAAAGGCATTCTCTGCCGCATTATTTATAACCACAGACATGAGAACAAGCCTAAATATCCAGAGACGATCGGTGAAATGAGGTGTTATATATACACTTAGCCATTTTTAAAGTACTTTTATATAATAAATATCCTTTATCAAATATTTGCAAAGCATATAGCTTCATAGCTAAAGAGAGAGCACTTTTTCCCCTAATCTTAAGAACCAATATGAAAATGATAATTTTCCCAATAAAAACAGCAAAATATGGAAACATGACTCATTCCAGAAGAATTGCAAAAAGCCATTATACGTGAATGAGAAAACACTCAACTTCTTTTCAAGGAGATGCAATTCCGAAGAACAATGAAGTGTAATTGTTTTCCTATCAAGTTGGTAAAGATTAAAACTGGTAGGAATTTCGGCGTGGGGAGGAGCTTGGGGAACAGTGAGCTCGGGGCAGGTGGGAACGGGAAGGGTCGGGCTTCTCTGGAGGATGCCGGGCCACGACACCAACAGCCCTGACCGCGCCCCCTGCCCCCGGGCCTCTGCTAGTCCCGACCGGACATTTATCCCGTGGAAGCGCCCAGCGACGTCAGCAAGGAGGTCGGCCCCGCGCGGGGCGAACAAGCGAACGTGCTGGAACCCCCGAGCCCTGGGGACGTGCGGCGGCGGGAGTGCGGTCGGGCCGGGCCGGGTCGGGCCGGGTCGGCGGTGCCGCCTGGGCGACCCGCGGAGGGATCCGTGTTGTCCCGGGTCGTGCTGACGACTGAGCCCGGCACGGGAAGGCGCTCGCGCGTGTTCACCGAGAATCGGGATGGAGACCCTCGGGAGAGCCTGACCGCGGCCGCGCGTGTCCGGGGACATCTAGAAGGAAACCCACCGGTGCCTGCCCTGGGGGGTGGAAAAGGGGTGACTTTTCCCTCTTTGTATTTACCCGCGTTCTCAGTGTTAACGGAGCGTTACAACGGGACACAAAACATTTTCTTAAAATGAACAGTCTCGGGCCGGCCAGCGGGGCGCGCGGGCAGGGGGCGCGGCGGACGCACCTGCTGCCCCAGCCCCGCGCAGCCGCCTTGGCCCGCGGAGGTCCCGGCCCGGGCGGCGCTCTGGCGCCCTCGGGTGCCCGGCCCGGGAAGTGCAAGGACGGGCTCCGGCGCCTCGGGCCAAGGGCGGGAAGGGGGTCCCGACTCAGGCAGGGGCCGCTTCCTCCAGCGCACAGCCCTGGCCGTGAGCATCCCTCTCCCGGGGGCCCCGGGCCGCAGCCCGCGGGGCAGCAGGGTTCCCTGCAGGACTTGCGAGGGCTCGTCCCCTCACCCACGCTGCTTTTCCCGGTCGGGGTCGCCATCATCCCAGACTGCTCCCTGCCGCGGGACTCCCCTACCCCAGGGAGCAGACACTGGAGCAGGCTCCTCCTTGCTCCTCCTTGCTCGGAGGGGACCGTGCAGTCACAGGAGCGGGGGTGGAGGTGGGGGCTGACGCCCGCGCTCTGGGATCCTGGCCACCTACTCGCGGTGCGGCCGTGGGCAGCTCAGAGACCCTGTTCCCAGCGGCAGAGGCCACAGTCCCGCTCAGACCAGGAGAGGCCACTGAAATAGGGCAGGGATGCTTTGGAATCTTTGATGGGCCGGAGAGAGGATGCTCACCAGAGTTCACGCCCCATGGGCCCCCCACTCCCTCCTGGGGCTCCCACTCTGCCTGAGACACCCCTTTGTCCCCGGGTATGGCTTCCACTGGAGTGGAGTCTCCCTGACGACTGTACTGTCCCCAGCTGAGCACAAAGTGGGGAGGAAGGCCAGGCCCTCCAGTGGGCTCTGCCTCTCTGGGGGACTTCCACAGGGGCACAGCCCTGCAAGGGGAGGGCACAGCTTACCCGGAAGCCCCACGCACCAGCCACCAGACGACCCAGGTGTGTGTCTGATGAGCTCCAGGGCCTCCGCTGGTCTCCCCCAGAGCAGGGGTGCGGCTGGGCAGCAGTGATCACGAGGATGTGGGAGACCATGTGAGGTGTGTGTGTGTGTGTGTGTGTCCGGACACTCGGTGACGCCCATCGACAAAGACAGCACAACAGCGGGGGATAGAAACAACTAGTGTATTGACTGGCGGAGGAGAGAAGGGGTGCAGATGGGAAACGGGGGGCAAGGGGCTCTTTAGTGTTTGCCAAAACCACTGACGCACACCCTCCACCCCTCTCACCTTCCTCCTCTGGGATGGGGCCACAGCTGGCTCCCACCCTCTCTACTACCCTCCCTCTCCCTCCTCCCCTGCACCCACGTGACCTTGACCTCCGGAGCCCCTGCTTCCAGCTTCCAGATGAGGCAGGCTCAAAGAACCTTTCTTCCCCCTTCTCCCACCTCATTCCCATCTCTTGTCTAAATAAAATACAGCAAAAGCAAGTGTAGCTGGTACTGGGCAGCCAAGTCACCCCGGGGCTGGGGCAGGGGTGGGGCAGGGGCGGGGCAGACTGCGGAGCCTCAGCCAGGTAGAGTGGAAGGGTGGAGTGGCCCGGGGCCTGGCTCAGCCCTCCTCCCTCAGAGGCCGGCAGAGAAGACTCCACACCTGCTCTCAGGCACCATGTTCACGGGGTCCCCGGGGTGCACGCAGCAGGCAGAGCGGAGCAGCAGAAAGTGGGCTCCGTACAAGCATCCCTTTCCCTTGGCTTCTGGAAGAAGCCCTCTTTGGTTTTAAGGCAGATAAAGAGTTTCCGGGAGGCAGGGAAAAGCAAGGGGAGATTGACATAGATGATTCTTTTTTTTTTTTTGCTTGTTTTCCTTCAGTATAAAACCACTGTAGAAAATAACTTCTCTTAGAAAAAAAAAAAAAAATAGAAGAAGAAAACCAAAGGGGTACTTTTCTTTGGCTTCAAGCCCCGTCCCACGAGGTGCAGGGCGGGGGTGGGCGAGAGGTGGGGCGGAAGCGGGAGGCCTCCACCACCACCCGGCCTGGCAGGTCCCAGATTACATGATGCTGCAGTTCTGGGGGCCCTGAGAGAGAGAGGGGGGAGGGGAGCCGTGTGAGCGCCAGCCTGTGCCCCCCCCCCGCTCCCCGCCCCCGGCCCCGCCCCCGGCCCCGCCCCCGCCCTCCAGTCTGGGGCTCAGACGGGAGGGGCAGGGTGCAGGAGCCCACCGGCTGGGACCTTGGGTTGGGGGAGGAGGCTCCCACTCCCCCGGGCTGCGGAAGAGAAGGCCTCTCCCCCGCCCACAGGGCCCCCTTGACCTAACCCTCAAGGACCCACGGCCCCTGCTGGCAGGTGTGCAGGCGAAGCGGGGACTCACCTGGGTGCGGCGGCTGGAGTTGCCCAGGAGGTAGGAGCGGGTGACCAGATTGTCCCCGAAGCTGCCACCCCCACTGCCCCCCACACTGCGATAGCTGCGGGTGACCGTGACACTGGAGGCCGAGGAGCCGGAGGAGATGGATCCGCCCACCGCGGCGCCCGCGCTGCCGGCAGAGGCCTTGTCGGCAGGCTGCCCGCATGTCCCGCACAGCACGGTGCGCGAGCGCAGGTTGTACTCAGCCGGGTCCCCCGAGCTGCTGCAGTGCGAGCCCTGAGGAGGAAGACAAGGCTCAGGCGGGACGCGGCGAGCCCCGGACTGTGCGCTCGGGCCCAGCCCCCGCTCTGCGCTCCGGTGCGCAGGGCCACCAGGCAGAAAGGCGGGCTCTGGGCTTGGGGGCCCCAGTGGAGGGCCCCTGCTGGGAGGAGGGGAAGCCGTGGGGGAGCAGAGGGTCAGGAAGACTTGGGGACCAGCAACTGGAGCTGCGCCTGGACCCTGTGCCAGCCACTCGAAGCTTACGAGGGAGAGGAGAGCGAGCGAGCTCATGGGGCAGCAGCCATGCAAAGACAAGGGGGCTGGGGACTGGGAAGAGAACGTTCTTGCAGGAAGGAGAAAGGGGGGGGAGCATGCAACAGGAAGGGGAAGAGAAAGGAAATGCCAGCCACAGGCGTGGGGGGAGAGAGGCAGGGCCAGGCGCCCCACATCTGTCCTCCTGGCCCCTTCCTGGGAGACACATCCAGACCCTGTCCGCTGCTCCCGCGGGAACACCCCACGGCAGCGATGTTCCCGCTCCTTCCCAGCCGAGGGCACCCAGACACCTGGGCTCCCTGTTCAAGGTACAGGGAGGAGAGAAGAAGAGCCAGGGCAGCGTGTGAAGTTCCAAAACATTCTTTAATGAGACGATTTTTGGCAAGGAGAGGCCTGGCGGGAGGCCCCGGCGTGGGCTCGGCCTCAGCGGCGGCTGCCACTCACATGGTGGTGATGGAGGAGGTCCTCTCCGTCCTCGTCCTCATCGTCCTCGACCACAGTCACTGAGCGCACCAGCTTGCGCATGGCCACCTCCTGCCAGGGACGGGGCACCAGGCACCAGGGGTCAGGGGGTCAGAGCCGGGGAGGGGCACGGGCATTCTCACTTCCAGTGACCCCCCTGCAGTCTGCCCTCCGTGGCGCTGGAGCGGAGGGACTTTCCTTCTCCAGAGGGACCTGGCAGGCTCGGTGGGGGACTGTGTGAGGGTCAGAGGAGTGCGCTCCTGCCTTTATCCATCCCTGCTGTCTATCTTCCCTGCCTTAGGCCGCTGGAGGAGGCCCCCCCGGGTCTGCCCGCTGGACAGAGTCTGGGGCCCGGGGCTGACCGGGAGGGAGCTAGGCCCCCCGGGGCTGGGTGCTGCTGGCTCCAGCTCTGGGGGAGGCTGGTCCAGCCGGAGGCCGGCCCGCAACATACTCACTTCCCCAGTGGAGTTGATGAGGGCCGTGCGCAGGCTGTTCCCGCAGCCCCAAGTGTTCTGCGCCTTCCATACCAGGTCGGTAGGGGGGCTATGGGTGGCCCCGGCGCCTGCAGCCCAGATCTGGGGAGGCAGGGTTAGAGAAGGGGACTCAGTCCAGCGTGCCCAGCCTCAGACCAGCCCCTCCCCACCCAAGGTCGCCCCAGGGGACCCTGCCACTCACCGTCACCACCTGCCCAGCCTTCAGGGTGAACTTCGGCGGGAAGCGGTAGGTCAGCAAGGGGTCGTCTCCATTCTGGCGCTTGATCTGCCAATTGCCCATGGACTGGTCCTGCCGGGAAGGAAGGGAAGGGGAAGGTGGGGGAGGCGCGCTCGGGCTCCCCGGCCCATCTTGCTCCCGCGCCTGGGCTGGGCCCCACCAGGGAGAAGAGCGAGATACCGGGCGTGCTGGGGTTGAGCCGCTCGCCCAGGGTCCCGCAGCCAGTGGAGGGACACCTGGCCCTGGTCTGGCCCTGGGAGGGGCAGCCCGCGGTCCCAGGGCCGTCCCCTCCTGCGGCAGCTCCTCCCTCCCGAGCGCAGCCCGAGCCCGGCCTGCAGGCCCACCTCGCTGGACTTGTTGCGCAGCCGCACGAACTTGCCGTCCTCGTCCACCTCCTCCACGGCCACGCGGCCGCTGGTGCGCGCGTGCTGGGAGAAGCTGCTGCTGCGGCTCTCGGACGACTCCAGCTTGCGCTTCTTGGTGACACTGCCGGTCCCCTGCGTCTGGGAGGAGTGGGAGGAGGCGCGGCCTCGGCTGCGCTGTGAGGTGGGGCTGGGGGACAGACGCAGCCTGGCAAGGGGACACAGAGAGGCCTTGTCAGCGCTGGCGGTGGGCCACCCCCCCCCCCGCCCCCATGGCCCGCCCTGGGCTCCTCCCGACCCACCTCTCCTCCTCGCCCTCTAGGAGCTTGCGGTAGGCGTGGATCTCCATGTCCAGGGCCAGCTTGATGTCCAGCAGCTCCTGGTACTCGTCCAGCTGCTGCTGCATCCTCGCCCGCATCTCCGCCATCTCCCGCTCCTTCTCGGCCAGCAGCCGCCGGCTGGTGTCGCGCTCACGGGCCAGCGCGTCCTCCAGGTCCCGCAGCTTCGCCTCCTTGGCGGCCAGCTGGGCGAGCAAGCCGGGGTCAGGGGAGCTCCCAGGGTGTGGGAGGAGGACAAGCGGTGCCCCCCACCCTGGACCCTATCCTGGCTCTCCGGCCCCCCACCAGGGCCTGCTGGGGGCTCTCACGTGGCCTGGCTGGCTTCCCCAAAACCTTCCCTGTATTGAACTGAAATCTCTCGTTCTGGGGCTGGAACCTGCTTCCTCCAGCCACAAACGCACAGCCGGCCGCAGCACTGAGCCTCACGGAGGGTAAGAGGTGCCTCCATTTTCAAAAGGGAAAACCAAGGGGCACCTGGGTGGCTCAGTGGGTTAAGCGGCTGCCTTCAGCTCGGGTCCTGATCCTGGAGTCCAGGATCGAGTCCCGCATCGGGCTCCCTGCTCTGCGGGGAGTCTGCTTCCCCCTCTCCTCTTCCCCCTTCTCACGCTCTCTCTCTCTCTCTCTCAAATAAATAAAATCTTAAAAAAAAAAAAAAAAAAGGTAAAACCAAGGCTCTGTGGAGCGCAGGTCACACAGGCCAGACCAGGTCACGGACTCTGAATCCCAGGCTCCCCAGGCAGGCTGGGGCCCCAGGGCATACTGTGTCGTTCCCCCCCCCAGAACGCTCCGTCCCCGGGAGGGCAGCGGGGGCACCTGCTTCTGCAGCTGGCTCAGCTGGGCGGACAGGCTGTCGATGCGGATGCGGGACTGCTGCAGCTCCTCGTGCGCGGCGCCCACCAGGTTGCTGTTCCTCTCCGCCGACTGCCTGGCGTTGTCCAGCTTCAGGGGGAGAGCACAGGGTCAGGGCACTGCTGGTGGCGGTGGCGGCGGCGGTGGCACCGTCCAGGCCGGGCGGAGGCCGAGGGAGCCGGGGCGGGGGGGGTGGGGGTGGCCGGGGGCCGCACCTTGGCGGAGTAGGTCTTCTCCAGCTCCTTCTTGTACTGCTCCACCTGGTCCTCGTGCTGGGCCCGCAGCTCCTGCAGCGCGTCCGCCAGCCGGCTCTCGAACTCCCGCTGCTTCCCGTTGTCGATCTCCACCAGCCGCGTCTCGTGGCGGCGCTTGGTCTCACGCAGCTCCTGGGGGCGACCCGAGATGGGACCCGGTCCTTGGAGGCTGAGGCCCGGGTGGCCAAGCCCCCTGCCCGATCCTACGTCTGAGCGGAGGCCCTGTCACCCTCCTTCCCCCTGGGGTCTGGGTGCTGGACGTCCCCCGCCCCGCAACGAGCACAAGGCAGGCAGGCGGGGGAGGCCCGCACCCGGCACCCAGCGCAGCCCCAGCGCCGCGGCCGTACCCACGGAGCCCGCCCACCTCGCTGTAGATGTTCTTCTGGAAGTCCAGCTCTTCCTTCAGGGTCTGCAGTCGGTTTTCAGCGTCCACACGCCGCAGCATCTCGTCCTGCAGCTGCTTCTTGGCCTCGCCCAGCGCCGCCTCGAGCTGGGAGAAAGGGGGCAGAGATCAGGGAGACGGGCCGTGGAACATCAGAGCCGCAAGGAAGCCGAGGGTCTGTCCGGCACAACCCTTCACGTGTGCAGACACAGGTCCGGGGGACGGAGAGCCTCCGCGGTCACCGAGGTCACAGTGTCCCGTCACCCACAGAACCCGCTCCGGACAGGTACTCGCATCCCTCCCGGGCACAGCTCAGGACGTGCTCTGAATGGGGTGGGGGGTGTCCAAAGTACAGAGGAGCACGGGGCAAGAAACCAAAGTGTGCCGGGGGGCTGGGGGGCACTGCCTTGGCCAGGGTGCGGAAGAGAGCCTGTGCAAAGGCCCGGGGGTGGGAAGGCCCCTGAGTGGTGCAGGGAGCGGCTGGAGGTGGGAGGCCCGGAGGGCAATGGCCCAGCCCGGGCTTGGCAGTCAGCCTGCCGGACTCTCGCGTCTGTCCGGCACACTGCTGTGGCAGGGCCCGGGAGGGGACAGGGACCACGACGGCAGGTGGGCAACGGACGCTGGTTGTGCCCGTGCTCTGATCGGAGGAGGCTGAGCCAGCCAGCTTCCTGGATTCCGTCCCTAGCCTGGGTTGGGAGATGGGAGGCAGCACGGATGGTGGGGGGTTTCGAAAGTCAGTACAACCATACCCGTGCCTGCGTCCCGTCGGTGATGAACCCCCACTACCAGCCCAGGCTCTGATGTCCAGAGGGAGCACAGCTCTCTGATGGCACAGCCAAACCAGGAGGGATGGGGGCCAGGCACGGCTCCTTACAAAGTTACGTGGATGCGGCTGGGGGCTCTTTCATTTATGAACATAAGCTCTACGGACGATGTGGGGCTCCACCCTGCGGCCCCGAGATCTGGACTCGCAAGCTCTAGCCCCTGAGCCGGCTGGGCTCCCGGCGACGGGGGGTCTGGCATCACCGCTGCAGGATACCCGCAGGCAGAGGCGGCTGCGATATGGCGGGCAAGGGGGGGCCAGGGGCCGGCAGGGGGAGTAGAGTGGCCTGCTCGTGGCCATGGGGGAGGCAGGGTCACAGCGGCGCCGGAGGCCGGCCTCACCTTGGCCACCTGGCCCCGCAGGTCATGGAGCTCTCCCTCCAGCGTGCGCTTCTCGCTGAGCGCGGTGCTCAGGGCGGCCTCCTTGGAGTTAAGCAGAGCCTCCAGGTCCTTGAGCCGGGCCTGGGCGGCCATCAGGTCGCCCTCCTTCTTGGTGTTGCTAAGGAAGCAAGGAAGAGTGGGCTTAGGAGGAGAAGTCTGTGCCCCAAGGAGAACCTGGCTCCAGCGGGGAGCCACAAGTCACCTCCCAGAGGCCTGCCCGGCCGGCCCGCCTGTCCCGGGAAGTGCCAGGAGAGGGCATCCTTGCTCTTGGTCTGTTGGCATAGGCCTGCCCCTGGGGCTGGACTCCCACTTTCCCCAAGGTCCCCCAAACCCCCTTCCTGCTTCTCCACCCTTCCCATGACTCAGTGCTCAGGAACGTGCCTGGGGCCAAGGGCAAAAGCAATCCCAGGAGATGAATGCCTTTCCCTCTCTCTCCTCCCATTCCTTCCCAAAGAGACAGGGCCACCTTTGTCTCCTGCCCCTTCCCACACAAGGCCTTAACCTTTTTTTTTTTTTTAAGATTTTATTTATTTATTTGACAGAGAGAGATCACAAGTAGGCAAGGAGGCAGGCAGAGAGAGAGGGGGAAGCAGGCTCCCTGCTGAGCAGAGAGCCCAATGTGGGGCTCGATCCCAGGACCCTGCGATTGTGACCTGAGCTGAAGGCAGAGGCTTTAACCCACTGAGCCACCCAGGCGCCCCAAGGCCTTAACCTTCTCCCTGACTCCACCCACTCTCCACCGGGCCAGGCCCCCCTCCCTACAGGGGCTCAGACAGCCAGGCTTCCAGCCCTGGGGTCCATGCTTCCCTACTGCACCTTGGGCCCCAAAGGGATGGGCCACCTCTCCTAGCCCCTTTCACACATCAGGGATGGTCTGTTTAAAACTCAGGCAGGAGGGCGCCTGGGTGGCTCAGTTGGTTAAACGACTGCCTTCGGCTCAGGTCATGATCCCGGAGTCTCAGGATCGAGTCCCGCATCGGGCTCCCAGCTCCACGGGGAGTCTGCTTCTCTCTCTGACCTTCTCCCCGCTCATGCTCTCTCTCACTGTCTGTCTCTCTCTCTCTCTCAAACAAATAAGTAAAATCTTAAAAAAAAAAAAAAAACCACCTCAGGCAGGAGGACAGCAAAGCGTGGTACTGACCCCTCCCCTTCTCATACCCAGTCCGGGTATGTCTTGGCCCCTGATCCGGGCCAAGCACAGGGGTTCCAGCTGCCGCCTGCCCTCCAGGCCTTATCAGAGCAGGAGAGAATGCTAAGCCTGGCCCTTGGGCCGCAACCCTCAGCATTTGGCTCCAGATGTGGCCCCTGGGTCTCCAGGTTTGAACCTCCCTACCCCTCCAGCTGGGCGAAGCTTTAGCCAAGTAACCAGATAAACGCGGCTCTCGCTCTCACCTCCCTCTCTTTCTGGGCCCCCAGTTATGTTTGCTAGATAGTGAATCAGAGACACAGAGGGGTCCAAACCTCTGGGAAACCCAAGAACTTTGCAATATGTGGTGAGAGAGAGCAGCAGCCCCGGGGCTGGAGGGAAGGAGCCCAGGGCCTGGGCCCAGCTGCCCTCATGGAACTCCTCTGTCCTGAGCCCGAGCCAGAGACTAAAGGGAAAGTAAAAGCAAACGTGGGCGGGGGTGGGGGACTTCTGTCCTGGAAGCAAGAAGAGTGGCCCTTCAACATTTTTCTCCTTGGCAAAAGTCGTTCGCTCTAAGAGACCCAGCCTTTCCCTGCGAGGCCGAGAGAGCCTTGACGAAACTGTGCAGGGCGCAGCCCAGACGGGGGCGAACTCCTGCCACCGCCCAGGACTTTCCAAACGGGGTCACTGCTCTCTAGCAGGGCTCTACCAGGAGGGGGACACGGTGACACCCAGCTGGGGTCAGGGGACGCAAAGACCTAGAGAGGGCGCCCCTGCAGGCGCGCTGGGCCCGGGGGCCGGCCACACCCCAGAACCAGCCCTCTGATGGGGCAGCGTCTGTCTCCCGCGCAGAGAGGCCCGTCCAGGCCTGGAGGATGTCTCCCCTCCTCCGACTCAGCCAGAAAAGCTAAAAATAAAGTCAAAACCCAGCTCAGGTTTTGGCTGCCATCCGGCCCAGCCCCTGGCTGGGAACACAGCCCCAACTTTCCATGACTTCAGAACTTCTCCGAAGCTGAGCCAGCGGCAGGGGGAGGAACCAAGAAGAAACCGCTGGTAAAGTGAAGCCGTGCGGCCCCAGACGGCAGCTCCTGGGCCCGCTCCAGAGGCCCGCAGAGGCCTCTACACCCGCGGCTGGCGGTGCTGCAGCCGCTCTGGGACAAGAGGACTGGGAGGGGCTTGCGGGGGGCCGGCGCAGGCCCCTGCTCTCAGATGAGGACACTAGGCACAGAGGACCCAAGTGAAGGGCCTGCAGGCGGCAGTGGCCCAGGACCGGGGTCCCACTCAATCCTGCTGTGGGGGACCCCTGCCTTGGCTCCCAAGGCCTTCTGCGGGGATCCCGCCTGCCCGCCGTGGCGCAGGACCCGGGCTGAGGGCAGAGGGGCCGGCTGCTGCCCTCTGCCAGCGCACGGTCTGCGGGGCTGCACCCGCGACTCTCCGCGACGGCGGTGTGGGTAACAAGGCTCATCAGAGGAAGGCGAGGCAGCCAGCAGGCCTGGGCGCCCGTCACACAGTGGCCACTGCTCTAAGGGTCCATGCTCGCTCCCTTGGTCTGCACAGCGGCCCACAAGCCGGCACCCTCCCCGTGTCACTGAGGACGCCGAAGCACGGAGGCTCACGTCCACGGGGCAGCGGCAGAGCTGCAGCAGAGGGGCCTCGAAGCAGCAAGGAGGCGATGAGCCTTCCCGTCCTGTCCTGGCGACCGCAGCCAGGACCCGCCGGCAAAGAGGGAAGGAGGGGGCGCTGGCGGTTTCCTCATGTGGGGTGGAGAGCCCCCATGTGTGGGACACTGTCAGCCACCCACAGCTCATGACTCAGCCCCCAGGCGCTGTGTGGCCGGGGAGCCACGTGCCCACTCCAGGAAACGGCTGGGACAGTGCAAAGCCAGGCCCCTTGCCTGCCTAGACCCAGCAGGGACCCCCGAGCAGACCCTGGCCAGGTGGTCAGCCCCTCAGGTGCCAGGGCCACTGGGGCTGGTGGCGAGCGGTGGGTGGGGCGGCCCAGGCGCCGGGAAGGGCGGGAACGGGGCTGCAGGTGACTCATCCTGGGGGGACAATGCCGGGCAGGGGTCGGGAAATCCTCTAGCACCCACAGGGGAGACCCTGACTTTGCCCACGTCCTGCCCCAGCCCTTGCGTCCAGGTCCTTCGAGCACGGGAGTGGCTGCGTCCCAGTGGGCTTGTGAGGCCAGCAGGGCCGGGCGTCCTGCTGCCGTCTCGACCGGACAGGGACAGTGGGCTGGGGCGGGCAGCGTGCGGAGAGCTGGGGCCCGCGGCCGGGGGTCTGCAGGGGCCCGGGGTCCGCAGGGCCGAGGCCTCAGGGTAGGGAAGCTCGGGGGCCGGGTGGGCCCCAGGCCAGGTGCTGGCCCGCCCACTGAGTCACCCTCCTCAGCTGGCTCCGATGCCAGATATGGAAGCCAGGCCGCCCAGGCCTGTTTGGGCCCCGTTGCTAGGGACAACTGCTAGGCTGGGCGGGGGAGGCCCCCATTTCCTCCCCCCCGGGGCCTGAGGAGCAGGCAAGGGGCTCAGAGATCCCAGGCCACCCTCAGACTTAGGAGGGGGAGGGGAACGTGGCCACGGGGTCCCTGAGGAGCCGCCCAGCCCTGCAGGGGCTCCCTCCCCGGTCCCCTTGGGCCCCTCAGCTCACCGGCACACAGAGTTCCCCATGGCTGGGCAACCCCGGGACAGGAGGGAGGGGAGGGGTGGGCAGGGTCTCTGAGCCCCACCGTGAAGGGCGCCCCCTGTGGCAGGGCAGGGCAGGGCAGGGCGGGGGTTTGGGCCGCAGGCAGCTCTTCCCTCCCCTCCAGGGACTCCAGACGGGGCCCAAGCCCGCTTCCTGCCAGCGAGGGTGTCTCCCCCCGCCACCCCCCCACTTTGTTCCGGCAGCTCCCCCTTCCCATCTGTCCTTCCTTCCCTCTGTCCCTCCAAGCCCACCCCGCAGGCTGCACGGCCTCTGCCCTGCCCTGGCGCTCTGGTCTATCCCCAGCGCCACGGCCATATGCTCTGCGGCTGCTTTGACCCCGGCCGGACGCTCTGTCCACTTACATCCGGGGCTTTTCCCGTCTGTGCCTGGAACGCCCGCAGGCCGGGCCTCCTCCTGGGCTAACCCCTGTGTGGTCGCAGCTGGGGAAACCGACCCTGGCCCGAGAAGGCTTGCCCGTGGGGTCACCTGAGGACACTCACAGCAGATGGGGACAGAGCCCCCAAAATGCCAGTGGGGCACCCCAAGGGGGCCTTGGGGGGTGCAGAGGGTGGCACTCGGGCCCCGGGTAGCAAGCCTGGGACGCGTGCTCCCCCGGCCTCCCCAGGAGAGTCATGGCGCCCAAACGGTGTGCGAAGCCACGGGCTTGGACGGTCCCCACCACCGGGCTGCGCGGCTGGGCTGTGGGTCAGCCGCCGCTTTCTAGTAAGGGCAGGTTGTGGGGAGACAGGACATGTGGGCCTCCAGGTACCAGTCCTCGCGGGCAGAGAGACCTTCAGGAGCAGAACTGTGGGGGAGGGGTGTTCCCGGCCCTGCCAGGCCCCGGAGCCTTCTGAGCACCTCGTAGCCAGAGAGCACAGGTGGGCCCCTGGGGTGGACCCACCCGGACCTCCCCACACAGGTGCGGGCATGGCTTTGCCTCCCCCGGGCCTCTCCTGGGTGTGACACCAGCGCTTCTGCCTGGTTCGAGGCCCTCAGATCCCTGTCCAGAGCCGCGGGGCTCCAACTGTCCCCCACCCTAGACAAAGCCAGGTGGTGACTCCGGGCGGGGGGCAGGGGGAGGGACTGGCACTGACAGGAGGGCTGGGAGGCCTGTGGACATGTTCAGACGCAACTCCAGCAGAGGCGCTGGGCCTGGCGGGGGGCCAGGCCTGAGTCACAGCTGCTGGGTGTATCAACGTGGCATTGTACCGAGACAGGAGGCAGGAGGCGCCCGCAGCCAGAGGCTGGGCCCCGGGGTCCTGCACGATAGGCAGCTGGCTTCCTGACCAACGGCTCTCTCAAGGTCCCTGCCAACTCCCCTTTCCTTCTCCTTGGCCTATCTCTCTAGAAGTCCCTCCTGCCTGGTCACGGCAATGCACGGCTGAGGCCTGGGGCTAGACCAAAAGCAGGGGCGTGGGGAATGTCCAGGGGGGAGGGGTATTTAGGGGCTCCCCCACAAGAAGCTGACTCAGAAGTCCCTTCTTTAGGATGCATGAACCCTCCCCCTGGTGGCTTCTGCTTATTAACCCCATGACAGCAAGAGGGGGTGGGAACCACACCCCAAGATCAGGAAAGGAAGTGGGAGGACCTAGGAGTTCTGGTCCCACCGCATTCCAGCTCCAGGTGCCAGCTTGGAACCCCAGGAGAAGGAGGGCCCTGGAAATCCCCATCCCTGCCACCCCCCAGAAACCAGGCCCCTTGTTAGAAGGGTCCCTAGCTCCTCTGACCCAGCCCTAAAGGGACACCTGTGTCCGTCCCCTCCCTCTGTCCCCCGTGCTAATCCCGCCCTCCTGCCTCTTGCTGCCGCTGGGCAAGAACATCCACGGCACCCCTCAAAAGAAGGCCACCCCCAGCCCTTCCTTCTCTGACCGAGCAAGTTCAGGGTCTCCTGTCCACCCTCACGCTGCCCTCTGCCGTGACTCAGCTCCTGCGTTGGGCCTGGGATGCAGCCAGAGTTAATCCTGGCTTCCTCTCCCACACACGGACAGGGGGCACCCCGCCCTGCCCCCTCTTCCCAAACTGTCCCCCTCCAAGTCCTCCTCACAGCCCCACCTCAGGTTAGGGGAGCCGGAGTGGGTGCGGGAAGGGAAGGGAATGGGTGGGCAGCCCAAGGTCAGCCGCACGTCCGCGGGTAACAGCGCGGCCCCTCCCGGGAGTCCCTGCCAGCCCAGCACGGGCCGTGGCCCTCAGCCCGTCCTGTATAACATGGCCCTTCCCACCATCCTGGACGCAGACGCGTGACCGTGAAGTGTCCCTTCTTACCAGCAATAAAAACAAAGCCTAAACCGAGAGTGTAATGTCACCGCTGTGAACTGCTCGCACAACCTCTGACAACAGAGAAGCGTGTCTGCGCTCTGCCTTCCGCAGCTCGTGGGAAGCATTTCTATTGAGAACACCATTGGCTGTTAATTATGTTCACATTAAGTATGTTTAATTTTAACATTTATAGCTTATAACATTTATGGCTTGGTGTTTTGGAGGGCTGTGTTCTCACGTCGTGGGTCCCTGTGCTACTTTGGAACCTGAGGATCTCTGGACACCTCCTGCTCTCACCCCTTTATTCCACAGCTGGGGAAATCCAGAGAGGGAAGGTGACTGGCTCAGGGTCACACAGCAGTGTGGCAGCGGGACCAAGCCTAGGGTAAAGGGCATGGAGGCCCAGGGCTGTTCCTGCGGCCTCGTGCCGGCTGTCATTTTGCTGGTGGCCGCCTCGTTAAAGGACAGGAGCCTCTCCAACCGCTCTCCTGACCAGAACATCAGAGCTTGGCCCGAGTCTCTTCCAGGACCCTGGGGCTCCAGGAGGCGGGACTGGGGGGGCACCGCCCTAGTGCTAGGCCTCTGAGCCAGACAGGGTAAGGGGCCGGGAGGGGAGGGCTGGGGGAGGGGCAGAGGCCCAGCTGGGAGGTGAAGGCCCTGCCGACCAGTTGTTCTCACAGCTGCCCCTGGCTTCAGCCCTGACATTGAACTACTGAATCCCGGGGGAGGGAGGGTGGGGAGTACTGGGGGGACGAGGGGCACTGCCCACACAAGGGCAAGTCTCAGAATGGAGACTGGGGGAGGGACCGGCCGGGCCTGTGGTCACAGGGAGGCACTTGGGAAGCCCGGTGGGAGGTGCGGTCTCTTTTGTCCCTTTTGGGTTCCTCACGCAGTGCTCAGTCCGTGAGTTTAGCTGCCCCTTCACTGCCTCAAAGCAGAATGTAGACTTCAGGGACGGGGGCGGGGGGCAGCGAGAGAGAACACTGGGGCTCCCTCAGGTGAGAACAGGGGCCCAGGTTTGCTCAAAGGCCTCCGTCCCTGTTCCTTTCAATCTCCGCCAGAGGGTACGGCGTCCTTCCTCCAAGTAGACACCTCCTGGGCCAAGTCCCAAGACAGGATACCCAGCCCTGCAGAGTTCTGTCTTAGGGTCCCTGGCCTGGCAGGGTCTTGGGTCTCTCCAGGTACAGGGCAGAGCAAAGGCTGGCTACCAGCAGACCCTGGCAGGACAGGACAGCATGGCGGGGTCGCTGGCCCTGCTGGTCTCAGAGTGCCACCTGCGGACGGGGGAAGTGAGCCTCCGCCGCCCCACCACACCCGCCCTCCGGACCCTGCCCTGTCCTCTAAGCCAGAGAAGTCGGCTCCCGTGGCACAGGCCCTGAACTCGAACTCTGGAGGCTTATGCTCAAGTCCTGACCCGACACCCCTTTGCTCTGTGACCAGACAAGCCTCTGCCCCACTGAGCGCTGGGACCAGCCTGGGCCTCCGCTTCCCTGCCCGGCCTCCTGGGGACCGCACTGGAGCAGACAATACAGGAAGTTGTCAAACACCCAGCCTCGTCCTGGGGGAAGAGGAGCTTCTGCTTTGTGGGTCCAGGATCTCCCCACTTCTGACTCGGCCTTCCTCCACTTCCACGCGGGAAGGCGCAGACCTCAGCCCCGTGCTGCGGCCTGCAGCCCTGGACCTGGACTCTGCTCTGCACCCACCTGTGGCGCCGCGGCCCCCGCTGGGGCCCTGGCCCCCGACCTCCAGCAGGGGTCCCCCGGAAAGCTCCCAGGATGCCTTGGGGAGCACGGGGAGGGTGCGGCACTCGCGCCCCCCTCCCTTTAAGACATGTGCTGTCTCCACCCTGTGTCCCGCTGTCTCTTCTAAAGCCACCGGGGTGGAAGGGAGGGGGGACAGCATCTGAGTCAGCCGCCCAGCTGTCCTGCTGGGTTGGGGCCCAGCTCTCAGCCTGGCCCCCAGGAGGGCTCCCCTGGTGCTTTCAGCTACCCGTACCCCCATGCTTAGTTGTCCAAACACGTTAGACTCCAGCATAGACAGAATGTGGGGGGGTGTGTGCTTGCTTCTGCTTGGAGCCTATTACCCAGCCCAACCAGAGGGCGCCCCAAAGCCCTGGGTGTGGTCAAGGTACCAGACTGGGCCAGGGATTGCCACGGGATCTTACAGACAGCTCCGCGCCCCAACCAGACGCTGGCCCTGACCTCTGCGCTCTCATTAAACATTAAACCAGACAACACCTTCTCCCTAGGCTTTTGTGGGAGGAGTCACGGCAATGCCTTTCTTTCTCTCCCCAGTTCTACTCTTCTCGCCCTGGACACAGCGGACACAAAGACAAGCAAGGAATCCAGTCTTCTCCACTGGGGACAGAGACGGGGACAGACACCCGGAGTCGAGGCTTCGTCTCCACCTGCCTCCCAGCAGCCCGAGATCCAGGTGTGTCAACCCACCCCTCGCTTCCGGAAGCCCAGCCTCCCCAGCCAGGATCAGAGAGGGAGAAGAAAGGGAAATAGCTAAATATAACCCGGGCACACACCGCCCCCGCCCCTGCCCCACGTGCGTGCACACCCGCCTGGCGTCCCCGGCCTGGACAGCTGCACCGCGAGGCTGGGGAGACAGCCTGGCGTGGCTGGGTTAGCGAGGGACGGCTGACTACTCATCCTGTCTCAGTGTCACCCCACAAAACACCCGCTGAGAATGCCCTTCGCAGGAACAGGCAGCGGCAGACTAGGCAGACTAATCTAACACGCTGGTGCTCTGGGCAACCCCCCCAGCTTGCCTCCCGTCTGTCCTGCTCGCTCAGTAGTTCCTGTCACTACTGCAAAAAGACAGGAGTGGCTTCTGGCAACAATGCCCCCCGGCGAGTGACCCTGTCTGCAGCCACAGTTCCCACCCAGTCTTCAGGAGGGGATAGACCCGCCACGCCCATGGGGCCTGGGGCCTGGTAGAGGAAGGGCCAAGAGCAGGGCGAGATCTGGATCTCCGGATCCAGAGAGGCCGGGAGGAGAGCCAGTCTGAAGACGACCGAAAGGCAGGGAAAGAAGGGACGTCAAGCCGTGGCCCCCACCGGCCACCCCAAGGATCTCAAGCACCTTCAGTGCTCCTTGGCTTGGAGAAAAGGGGAACGGAGAGGAGGAAAGTAAATCCTTAGGGCCCAGGGAAAGGGGCCTAAACTTCCAGGCTCCAAAGGCCTTTTGAGAAAAGAGGGTGGAGTCAAGCAGGGTGGGGTAGGGTGCGGCAGGGATGGGTGAGGTAGGAGGGGCTTGAAGTGGCCAACGGCTGGATTTCAAAAATGTCCCTGTATTCCAGCAGCTTCCTAAGGCAAAGATCAAAACAGAGTCAGTGGCTGAGTGGACCGGGCCCAGCAAAGACTGCTCCGTGGGGCCGGGAAATGAGAGTGGCTCGCCCCAAGCAAGGAGAGGCAGGGAGGAGCAGGGCCGCCCAGCGTCAGGCACCAGGCAGAAGGCCAAGGCTGGTGCACCAGACCTGGGCACACACAACACAACTTCCTGAGCCGGAGGGAGCCGGGAGCGAGCCGGGAGCCTCTGCCCTCTGTCTCCCTCCCTCTCCTGCATTCCTGGGCCAAGCAGGCCAAGGGCTGTGGGAGCTGCGGGGGAGCGGTGCTCCTGGGGCCGGCTGAAGGGCCTGTCAGAGCCCAGAGAAGGTCCCAGACAGGCGAGTGGAGAGGGCGGAAAGCTTCCCAACTCTTGGAACCCCGGAAAGAGTTGTGCCAAGGGGGTCACCTCCACATTCCTGCCCCGCTAACCTCTCTCCAGCCCCACTGGGCGACTGCCAGCAGGGGTGCTCCGTCTTAATGGGCACCAGGTGTCCAGACACAGGCTGGGCACAGCTGGCACAGTGCCAAGCCAGCCAAGAAAGTTCTAACAGGACCCTTTCACCCACTCCAGTGTGTCCTGAGAGCCCAGATTTCTTAGAACGGGCAGCGCCCCTGGCTCCCGTCGGCCTGCAACCCCCGACCGGACAGGGACAGAGCTGTGGGCCTGCCGTCAGCCCCCACTTGGCCCGCTGTCCCCACCATTCCCTAGACACCCCGCCTTCTGCCAGAGACCCCTCCCTTCTCTGTCCCGTCTTGACAATTTCCCTTGGCACTGCCAGTCACCCGCCGGGGCAGTTCCGGGGAGGGAGGGGACTAGAAGGCCAAGTTTATCGGCCGCCGGCCGGCGGGATCCGACGGGGCAACGGCCCGCCCACCCTCTCGGCTCCCGCACGCGCGCCGCCACCTGCGCTCACTCACCGCGCTTTGAGCTCCTTGAACTCCTCGCGCACTTTGCTCAGCTCCAGCTGCAGGCGCGCGCGCTCCTTGGCCACCGAGTCGAGGGTCTTGCGGGCATCCCCGAGCTCGGCCTCGTAGGCGGCCTTGATACCGGACACCTCGCGGCTGACCACCTCCTCGGACTCGGTGATGCGAAGGCGCAGGCCGGCGTTCTCCGTCTCCAGCGAGCGCACCCGGTCGATGTAGACCGCCAGGCGGTCGTTGAGCTCCTGCAGGTCCTCCTTCTCCTGCAGCCGGGTGATGCGGGTGGGCGACAGCGGGGTGGAGCTGGCCTGCGCCCCGCTGCGGGTGGCGCGCCGCTGGGACGGGGTCTCCATGGCCGGCAGGGTGGCAGCGCTGCCCACAGGGCAGAGGTCCCGGGAAGGGCGCGGGGCTCGGGCCGAAGGGCAGAGACCGCTCGGGGTCGGAGCGCGCGGGCCGGCGGGCTCTCGGCGGGCTCCTGGCGGGCGTGGGCTCTGGGCCGGGCGCTGTCGGACCTCGGGACCTGGGCGCGCGGCGGTGACTGCGGCGCTCCCGCGGACACTCTGAGTCACCGACGCCGGGCACGGGCTCTAATAGGTCTAGGGAGTGGGAGGAGGGGCCGCCGCTCTTAAAGGGGCCGCCGCACAGCCGCAGCGGGAGGCGAGGGGGCGGCGCGGAGGGGCGAGGACCGCGGGGCGCGGCGGAGGGGGCTCCACCCCGGCCCGCGCTCCCGCTCGGCCCCGCGCTTCCCGCGTCTTGGGTCCGCCCGCTCCCAGGGCTCCCTCCCAGCCGCAAGCTTGCCCCCACCGGCTCGGGCCTTCCCGGGGAGAAGGCCCAGCCAAAGGCTGGGAGTGGGTGGGCAAAGGCCAGGAGGAAAGAGAAAGCGGGGGGAAGGCGCGGGAGGGCGTCAGGCAGGCCGATCCAGGAAAGGTGGGGGGAGGGCTGAGCCTGGTGCCCATAGGGGTGACTCACTCTTCTTCCACCGCCGGCTCCCCCCTTCCTCCCCGTAGTAATAGTGAGTCACCCCTACCCCCTCCCCATGTGGGCAGCCCATTCAAAGCAGCATCGCAGTGTGCCAGCGTGGGGTGGGGAGGGAATGCCGAGCTCCCTGGGGAGCTGCGGGGAAGTTCTAGATCCTGAGTTCCTTTAACCCTCAATTTGGGGGGCAGGGGCCAGAAGTTTGGGGTCCCTCTTTCCCTATCTTCTGCCCCATCTTCACCCTTCAAAGCCAAGCCTTGGGTCCTTGACCCCAGCACCAAGCTGCAGGCTCCCCGCAGAAAGCCAGGAGTAGGACCCAGGCATTTGCACCCATCCCTACCCCTTCTTCAGACCCAAGTGACTGGGAAAAGAGGCTGCGGAGGTCCCTCCCCCCCCCTTCATCCTTTCTGCTCCTTCTATCCAGCCCTGCCAACTGCAAGACTGAACTTATTTTAACGGATAATTTAAAACAGATACCAGAGCTGTGCGTGCACTCATCACGTTGCCGGGACACCGGGTCCCAGATTCCTGTGGTTCCCAGAGGGGCCTGGAAGGGGGAGCAGGGCAGGGGCTGGACAGCCAGTGGTGGGTCTCTGTCCTGGTTTCAGCCAGAGAGGCGGTGTTGGGGGGCTGGGACAGCAGAGACCCCACAGCCCTCCAGCTGCACTATCACTACAGACCTCCCTGGCCAGGTCGGCTTTGCCACTGATCACCCAGGGGACGTGCCCAGATGTCCCCACCCCAGGCCTCACCAAGGACTCCTCTGATCAGCCTTGTCCTCCGCTAGCAATCCTAGCCCGGGCCCCACCCACCACCTCTCCTTCTCTAACCCATCATTCATCCTCTGCTCACAGGGCCTCAGAATGACGGGAACCTGCCCTCAAGAATTCACTATAAAGGGATTTCCAGACCTTGGCCTTGAGTCCCCAAATCATTCCCTCTCTAAGAAGCAGCAGGGCCCAGGCTCCAGAACCCACATGAGTTCACATCCTGCCCCTGTGCCTCCCATGACTTCTGCTCTGGTGAAGAACCCAGAAAACTCAATTATGTTGCTAATGCCTAAAGCTCCGGGATATCAGGGTTTCTGTAATAGGAAAGGGAAGCAGAGCAGGGGGGCCTCTTCCCTGGGTTCTGGAGCCCAGCCTCAGAGGACACAGGGGTTGGAGTGGGGTTAGGATGGGAACTCTGAGTATTTATGGAGGGAGCCGTGGAGGGGATGCTTGCGTTTCCCATCTCTGTGATGGTGGCCGTCCAGGACACACCCAAGCAAGGGACCCAGGACACAGCCCGCCCCCCAGGCCGCCCTCTCCCCCCAGGGCGTGGCCCCCACTCTCAGCTTCCCAGACAAAACAAAAAGTCTTGTTCTGCTTCTCCCTCTTCTGTTCCCCAAACTAGGAGCAGAGGCGGGGTGGGTTAGCCAGTGGAACGTGAGGGACAGGGCTCATACTGTTCCCACCGCCTCAGGCCCCCCCACCTCCGGGCACTGAGCCCCCCCTCTGCCCCACCCAGTCCCAGACAGGCCCAGCTTCCCTTCCTGGCCAGGGAAGCAAAACCACACTTAACCCTTCCTATCCCAGACCTCCTCATCTTTGTGGAAAAAAGGCAGGAGAAAGGAGGGGGGTGGACTCTTAGCCCAGATTTCACTGTAGGCTCTTTCTGAAGGGTCTCCCCTCTCTTACCACCAGCACTGAAAGCCTCAATCCTAAATCCAAACTTCAAAGTGGGCCTCGATCCTGAATATTCGATCCTAACTCCCATTCCATCAGTCTGCTCTCACCCCCACTAGGCCACAGATCCCCAGTCCCAGCAGCAGCAGCAGCAGGAGAAAACAGGAGGCCAGGACCAGAAGAGGGAACCTGACCCTGGGTTGGGGAGCAGGTTCCAGTCCTGCCTCTCCCTCCTCGCTCTGCTACTGGATTCTCAGGGCCTCCGTTCCTCACCTCAACATGGGCAAGGTGCCCAGAAGAGGCAAGGCTACTACTGTGTCCACTGGTGGGGAGACCAAGGGAGAAGCACGAGCAAGCGCGGCAGCTGCAGAACAGCAGAGGACTCTGGACTGGAGAGTGAATTCCAGATGGAAGCCAGAGGCCCGAGAGCTGGAGCAGGAATGAGTATTATCAGAATACAGGGGTGAGTCCAAGGCGTGGCCAGGGCAGTGGAGGTGGCACCTGTCTTGAGGAAGTGACCCTGGAGAAGGGCACAAGGCCTGCCGCGCCTCCCTTCCTCCATGGGCCTTCCTCCCAAAAGTGCTGTGAGAGACAGGAGGGACCAAGTCTCGGTCATCTGTGTCCCTAACACCTGCTCTGTTCCTAACATGTGGCTCACAGGAGCGGCTCAGAGTTTCTTACCTGAGCTGAGTGCGCCGGGCCCTGCTCTCAGGGGTGTGACTCTGGTCTCCCTTTCCTGGTCTATAAAACAAGGACGCTGCAGTGATTAAATGATACACACTTGGGGACACCTGGCTGGCTCTGTGGTCAGTAGAGTACATCATTGGATCTCAGGCTCAGGAGTTCGAGCCCCGCCTGGGGTGTAGAGATTACTTAAATAGATAAATATTTAAATACAGACACACAGTGGGACGACGCTGGACAGTGAGTGACACTTTTCCAGTCAAGTTCACCGTTGCACATTCTCAGCTGGTCCACAGAACCCCCTCGCGGCTGGAGACGCTCGCTTTCCCAAAGGTGAGACTCGCTTTCCCAAAACTAGATTCTAAGGAATCGGCTGAGCTCGGAGCCTGGACCAAGGAGCCTGAGCCAAATCCAGGACGCGTTTCGCTCTCTTACGCTACTTCGGTGGAAGGCGTGGGAGGCGCTGGGGTGGCCTGGTGCCGCAGAGGAAGCCTGGGCAAAGGTGCCAAAGGAGCAGGGGCCCCCAGACGCAAGAACTCGGGGGTGCGGGTTCTGAGAGGGGAAGAGGCTGAGGAGGCCCTGGCCAGGACACCAGGGAAGCTGGAGGGAGCGGGGTGGGGGAGCGGGGTGGGGGACCTGGACCAGTAGGGATTCCAGAAGCTAATGATGACTGGTGAGTGGGGCAGGGAGTAGGTGGAGGCACGGGCGGCTGTGAGGGGCCACCTTGGTGAGCCCCCACCGTAGCTCTGCAGGCTAGAGACTAGAAATAGCCGTGTTTTACAGAGGAGGAAATCGTAGCCTGGAAAGTTAAATTCTTCACTTAAGGCGGGGCCTCGGAGCTCCCAGCATTTGGGGCTGGAGGTTTCTTTGTTATGGGGGGGAAGGTTCCCGGCCTCTACCCACTAAATGCCAGGAGCACCTCCTCGACCAGCTGAGCCCATCCAAAAGGCCTTTGGATGTTGCCAAACGTTTTCCATGAGGCAAAACCTCTTCCTGCTGAGAACCACCTGCCCAAGGTCTTGTGGTTAGTTAGTAGCAGAACTGGAATTCTGACACAGGTCGGCCTGACTCTGGAAGCGAAGATCTTGCCATTAGGCTATCATCGCGGACGGTGGAGGGGAGAGGCTTCACCCGGGTCCCAGGCCACTGGGGAGGCAGCTGTGCTCCCCCCACAGCAGTGGGAAGGACTGACTCTTTGGAGGAGGGTCTAGGGACTGGTGTACGGTGGGGGAGTGATTTGGGGACTCAAGGCCAAGGTCTGGAAATCCCTTTATAGTGAGTTCTTGAGGGCAGGTCCCCATCATTCATCCTCTGCTCTCGGGGCCTGGTACTCAACAGGTGCTGAGTTGCTGAGTGAGTCCCGCACAGATGATCAGTGCAACCTTGAGGAAGGAAGGAGTACCTGTACCTGTTCTTCTGATCCGTAGTCAGACACGTTATCCATTGCGCCACTGGCCCTGTCCTGTACCTGTTCTTAAAGCATCTGCCAGGCATGGGGCTCTGGGCTGGGGGCCTCGTGGAAGAGCTCCCACTCACTCTCCCCCTCCAGCCTAATGAGGCGCTGAGCGGAGCCAGTCTTCCCTCAGGGCTCCAGCCAGGCCAAAGGGGTGGCGGATAATGGGGTAGAGAGCCAACCCCTCACCCTCACACCTAGGCAAGGTCTCTCCTCCCCACACAAGATCGCTATCTTAACCTTCTCTAAGCATCCTTGCAGGACCCAGAGCGAGCACCTTGATGTCCCCCAATACACATGAGGATGGGAAGGTCTGGGCAGGTGAACTGCCTTGCTCAAGGCCACGCAGCTGACAGGGGACAGGAGCAGGCCCCAAACCCCAGCTATCCACCTCCAGCTTAGCTACACCCCACTTCTCTTCGGCCCAGACCCCAAGAAGACCAGTCCAGCAGCGAGATCCTGGAGTCGGACCCGGAGCTCCTTCCCCACACACCGGACCACGCTCCCGACCCCTCCCCCACCAGACTGGGCCCAGGTAGTCCGCCCAGCTTCCCGGAAGCGTCAAGATACACGACAGCAGCGCAGTGTCCCTTACTGTCACACGCGCCCAGACTCGGGCCAGGCGGGCCGCAACCCGCGCGACCCTTTCCTTCCCACCTCCCCAGTAGGCCCGGGGCCCGCCCGCCGCTCTCCCTCCCCACCCCCCACGCACCTGCTGGAGGTGGGGGAGGGCAGGCGGATGGGAAGGGGCGGGGCCCGGGGCGGGGGAGGGGCGGCGAGCGGCCCGGGCCGCCCTCCCGCCGCGCCCGGCGTCCCCGCCCCGGCCCCGAGGCGGCTGCCGGCCGGCGGTGCTGACGCAGGTCCTGCGCGTGGGCGGCTGCGCGTGAGGCCGCGAGTGTGTGTGTGTGTGTGTGTGTGCGCGGTTGCCGGGGACTCCCCGGCCTCGCGAGCGGGGGTTTCCTCTCCCTGTTGCCAAGGAAACAAACAAGCGCCACAACGCCAGGCCCCGGGGCTGCCGAGGGTCCCCGAGCCGCAGGCCGCCGCGCGCTCCCGGGAGGGGAGGCAGGAGAGGAGCCCCCCAGCCGCCCCCCCAGCCGCGCGTGGGGCTGGAACCGGGGGCCCCGCCGTGGGCTCCGCGGGACGCGCCGCACCCACGGGGCCCGCTACGGCTGTCCCTTCGCGCTCGCCCGGTTGCTGCGCGGAGGCCCTATTTGTGAACGGGACGAAAATCTCTCTTGCGGCCACCCGGGCGGGCTCCCTCCCCTCGGCGTGTCTGGGCGGCAGGGTAGATCCTGCAGGTCCCAGCGCCCCCAGCCCCTCTGGGCGCCCTCGGAAGGCGACCCGGGGCCTGCAGCCAGGGGTGTCTACAGGCCCAGTGAACTCCGGCGGGGAGGCTGGTGGTGAATTTTCGGGAGATTTCCTGACGGATGGGGCAGAGACCTGGGCCCTTTCCCGGAGAAGGGGCTGGGGCTACCGGCGGACAGTTGGATGGGCCCGACACGGGAGCTCCAGGAGGGCCCCCAGGGATGGCGACAGGACTGCCTTTGGCCAGAGTTTCATCATTTCATTCCCCAGAAGCCAGAACTCCAGAGCTGGGAGGAGTCTTAGAGCAGTGCACAGGCCAACCCCTCTTTCTCAGACCTGCCTGGGGCCAACTGCCCAGATTCCCTGGTGATACTCTGCGGAGGGCCTGCGCCAGATCAATGCACTGGCCTCCCCCTGCCGGTAAGCCCAGCTTCCCCAGCGCCCTGAGAGCCTGCCGGGGGGCCCTGGGAGCCTGCCACCCTGGACCCTGCAGGGTTCTTCGTTACAGGGACAGGGGACAGGAGACCCCTGGAGGAGGTGTAGGGCACCAGGGCATCAGGGCCCTTGCTGGAGGGGGGACAGGATGTACAGGCCGAGGCCGGAGCACCGTCAGGCTGCCCAGGGAGGGGCGGAGGGGGCATCTGTTTCCTCTTGGCCATGGTTCCCTCCGTGCTACCCCCAGAGGAGGTGAAAATGGTGCCGGCTTCCTGAAGAGAAGCTCCCTGGGGATGGTGGATGGAAGACGGATGGGTATTCATCCAAACATCCCACATCCCTTCATCTCTCTCCCCTTGGAGCTTCGGGGACCTGAGCTGAGGCTTAGGGGTGGGGCTGTACTTCCTCTAGAAGCAGAGAGGTGAGGTCCTGGTTCTCAGCACCAAGACTTAGCCCCAGGCGAAGCCAGGCTGGGCTCCCAATAGGATGTGGCGGGGACCTGTCTAGCTCGGGGTGGGGTCTCACCCAGGTGTCAGGGGTGAGCACAGAAGGCAGGTGGGGATGCAGGGAGAGATGGGAAGGGGCGAAGGAAGGAGGCTGGGGAGGCGTCTCCTGTGAGGGGGGAGGAATGGAGCTTTGAGACAAGCCAGTTGGGGGGGGGTCACACCTTGAGTCCAGGCCAGGGGCCTTTGGAGAGGGGACCTGGACAGAGGAGAGGCCCAGGAATTGAGGAGAGGGGCAGCTGCGTGGGCTGACACCGGGCGCTCCAGCCCCACCAGTGGGGCAAATATTTACCCAGCAACAAGGGTTGCTAAGCAGGGAGGCAGGAGGGAGGCCGTAGCTGGAGGCCCTTCCAGGCTCCTCCCTCGCCCTCACAAAAGAACACTCGGAGAGGGTGAGCCAAACCGCTCCCCTCAGCCCTCCCCCCCAACCCCTCCATGCACGCACACGTGTGGCCACTTCTATCCACCCCCAACCCCAAGCCGGCAACAGGCAGGGGTGCGGTGCTGGGCTGGGGGAACTGACTCCCTGGGCTGCCTGGGCTTCCCCGACCCTGGGACAACCCTGGGGGCTCCCACCTTGCAAAAAGACCCCTCCCCCAATCGGCTCTTCAGTGGGGATTAGAAAGAGGGGTGCTCTACAGAGTCGGGACCCAGAGAGGGAGGGGGTCCTGAGGGCCTGAGGGCCGGAGTCCAGATGTCCGAGTCTGCAGGCTGGGAGGGGCTGAGGAGGTGGCAAGAAGGGGGAAGGAGTGAGTCTGTCAGAGACTGTGAGGGGGCAGGGCAGAAAAGAGGGGTCCTCGGGGGCACTCCCTGCTCAGGCCCCGGGCAGAGAAGGGGGAGGGGACAAAGCGGGGGAGGATGTGCTCCCGGAGAGCCAGATGTGGCCCATGTGACGTGGGCTGTGGCTGGCATGGGCACTGTGGGGACGGGCTATGCAGCTGTGCCTGGACGGCGAAGTCAGAAGCCTGGAGGGAGAGGGGAAGGGACAGCTAGTCCAGGACCCCCTGAAGCAGATGGGCGCTTTCCGGGAGGCGGGGAGGGCTCAGGACCCGCAGGGAGGGACTGGCTGTGGCTGAAGACGGGGAGTTCTGCCGCCCCTTCCCGGGGCACGGGACAGACACGCACTAGGTCTCTTTCTTACCCACCTTCTTGGGGTGAGATCTCTGCTCTGCAGGCTTCTCCCTGGGAGTTGGTGGATTCTCACCCCCAGCCACAGGGCCTCTGGAAAGTGGGGTGCAGAAGCAGGAGGGAAGGGCACAGAGAGGAAGCTGCTGGGGCAGAGGCGGTTCCTGGAGCCCAGGCTCCCCGGTGTGGACGGTCGTTCTCAAGAGTTGCAGTGTTGGCCAGATGGCTTCAGGCACCATGGGTCCGCCCTGAAATGGGGTATGTGGCGGGCTTACACCCTGCAGTGACAGCAGAGGACAGGCCGAAGCTCCCCCCTGCCCGAGGGACTTCTCTGAGCCCCTCAGAGGCGGCATGGGCCAGTGGGCGAGGGGGCAGGGTCCCAGGAAACGGAGCAGAGCCGAAGGGCTGGGCTGGGTGTAGCGGCCGTTGCGGGGAGACCCTCCAACACAGAACCAGGAACCCCTGGATGGCCAGGCCCAAGCTGGCAACCAGAAGGGTGTTGTTTCCCAAAGTGCCATTGGAAAGTTTGAAAAATACACATGGAAACATGACTCACTGCCCCCTCCCCATGGCCCCCCTTTCCTGGTTTCTGTGATTTTTCTCCCAGGAGTTAATTCAAATCATATTCTCCCAGAAACCAAGTTTAATGAGGGAGGGCAAAGAGCAGGCTGAGGAAGCCCAGGGGCGCTCCGGGAGGGGCCCGGAAGGGAGGGGCCGGGGAAGGGGGGGCTGGGGCTGGGGCGCAGGGACCGTCCTGGAAGCCCCTGGGTGGGGTACCATTCAAGGGGTAGGGGGAGCCTTTCCCAGACCCGCAGCCAAACTGCCCTATGGCCCCGGGTGGCCCCGGCCTAGAGAGCCTGCCTTCTGGGCTCCCCTTTGGAACCCATTCGCTAGGGCCACAACTCAGGCCAGAGGCTGGGAGGAGGCAGCAGGGTCCCTAGAGCTCCCCTTATGCATGGCTCCTGCCCTGTGGGCTGCGGAAGATCCAGGCCAGGCCTGCCCCGACGGGGTGTCTCTGGGCCAGGGATGCCCAGTGTGTCCTGGGAAGGTCAGGGACACGGAGAGGCTGGCCCCGGGCCCCGGGCCCTTCCCTCCAAGCATCCCCACTCCAGGGGCAAGCCCTGGTTTCCACACTCACCATCTCCCCGCTGCCGGCCCCGCCCTCGGTGGGTACCGAACAGAGGTCTTCACATCTCCCTCGGCCAGGCAGCCCCCACCGCCTGTAGACCCGATTTCTAGAATCTCTCTCCATCCTGGGTAACTGCTCGGGTTCCCGAGCCAGTCTCCGTGCCCACACCCTTGTCTCGGTGACCACTTCTCCTCCTCCAGATCATGGCCATGTTTCCAAAACGTAAACCTTGCATGTTTCCATGAGACTTCAAACTATCAGTGTAGCCCGACGGTACTGGGGATGAGGGGCAAACGCGGTGGCCTGGCTTGTGAAGGCCCCCGGGCATCTGGTCCTGGCCTCTGGATCCTAGCAATCCAGACCTCTCTGTTACTTCTAGACCAATCTGCCTGAAGCTGGCACATGCTTTGCCCTCTGACCAACTCCTCATCCCCCCGCCCAGCACAGCTAAAAGTGCCACTGAGGCTGGGCTAGGCACCCTGGCTAAGCCCCCAGCATCTCTCGGCACACACAGTGATGCTGTCCGTGGATGCCTCTGTCTCTCTCCCCGGGTAAGGAGCTCCTTGAGGAGGCCTGGGTGGTCTCCCTTCCCATCTCTGATCTCCAGGCCTTGGCTAAGTGCTTGGAGCCCAGACAGAGCTCTGCCCACACTCGAGCCAAGCAGCTCAGGGGTCCGAAACCTCCAAGTGCTCAAGCCCTCTGCTTTTTCTGCACACCCACTCTTGCCAGCGCCTTCCTTGGAGGAGCCCTGCGTGCGCGCTCTCTAGGAACTTTCCATTCATGGGGTAATGGGATTCCAAGCAGGAGCTAGAAGAGGTCGGCCCCTGGAACCTACTGGTCTGATGGTTTGGCCTCACCTCCGCAGGAGCTCCCTGTGTAAAGGAGATGCTAGGTACACGCCAGTGCCAGGCCCTCAATACGTGTTTATTGCGCAAGGAACAATATAATCGCCTCCCTTCATAGCAGGCTCTGTCACTAGCTAAACAGTGTCTCCAGGCGGCCCTGGGAGGCGAACACAGTGGGGTTATTACTCTCACCTTATAGAGGAGGACTCTGTCCAGGTGAGCGGGCGGGACCTGCTTCCAGGGGCGCACAGGTGGTGACCCAGGGCCACGCAGCCATCAGGGCGTGAGCTGCTGCTGGGCAGGGGGGTGGGGGGCGGGGGCTTTTATTTGAGAGTGTTTCGGGGGTCAGGGCGTGGGGGAGGCACCCTTCTATCCGGTGGGCTCAAGCCTCACCGGGCGTCACGATCACTCGGGAGAGGGGCTTTCAGAAGCACCCATTCCCAAAGTCTCAGATGTTTTGACTCCATGCTCGGTCCGGCGTGGGACCCGGGCATTTTTCAGTCTGCCGTCTTACACGAGGCAGCTGAGGTCTGGGATCGGGGTGTGACAGTCACTACTTACTCTGGGGCCCCCCAAGCCAGGCCCTGTTCTGAGTGGCATGGGTCCGCTATCCATCCACTATCTGCTCCTCAGCCTTCCCCTTTGAGGGGTGGAAGGTTATTATAAGCTCCATTTTATTTTATCTCATTCTATTCTATTTTTTAAAAGTTCCATCTTGGGGATATTTCGGTGTTTCAGTCAGTTAAGCATCTGCCTTCGGCTCAGGGCTGGATCTCGGGGTCCTGGGATCGAGCCCCACATAGGGCTCCCTGCTCAGTGGGGAGTCTGCTTCTCCTTCTCCCTCTGCCCTTCCTCCACCCCACCCCCCGGCTTGTGCTCTCTGTCTCTCTCTCAAATAAAAAAATTAAATCTTTTTTTTTTAAATAAAACATTTAAAAAAGATTTTATTTTTGGGCGCCTGGGTGGCTCAGTGGGTTGAGCTGCTGCCTTGGCTCAGGTCATGATCTCAGGGTCCTGGGATCGAGTCCCGCATCGGGCTCTCTGCTCAGCAGGAAGCCTGCTTCCTCCTCTCTCTCTCTGCCTGCCTCTCTGCCTACTTGTAATCTCTCTGTCAAATAAATAAATAAAATCTTTAAAAAAAAAAAAAAAAAAAAAAGATTTTATTTTTAAGTAATCTCTACACCCAAAGTGGGGCTTGAACTCATTACCCCAAGATCAAAAGTCGCACACTCTACCGACTGAGCCAGGTGGGCGCCCCATCCGCTGCGTTTTCAAGGTAAGAAAACAGAGCACAAAGGGTCCAAGGTCATAGTAAATGGTGGCGCTGGAGTTCAAACCCCTTGGAAGCCAGCCACCTGGCTACCAAACCCACACCTCCAACCTCCACCCTATAGCTGTCCACCCCAAAGCTGCAGAGGAGCTGGGCCGGGGGGGGGGGGTGGTCCAGGCCCAGATCTTACATCTCCTCTGGGCAGAAAAACCAGACAGACAGCCCCTGAGAGTAAGGAAACTGAAGCCAGAGAAGCCACAGAACAGCGAGGCCTCAAGGCTCCTGGCCGGCCCTAGGCTCACAGGAGCAGAAGGGGCTGGGCGCGGGGCGACTTCCCCAGGGGGCCATCTGCCTCCCTCCCTTCCAGAAGGGGTGCCCTGACCAATCCCGGCTGAGGTGTCACCCTCCCTGTGCTAAGCGATGCAGCCTCCTAATTGCTGATCACAAGGAGTCAATTAAGTCCAATTAGGGAGGGAGAGCTAATTAGTGCTCAGCTTCCCACAGCCTCTGGGCACCCCCCGGGGTCTGCAGCGACCTGCCATCCACCCCCAACCCCAGGGGAGGGGACAGCTGTTCTTGCTGAGCGAGGCAGAAATTCATACTCTTCCTTGCTTTCCTGGGGGTCAAGGGTCAGCACTGGGCTTCTCCCTGACTCTCCATTGCAGGGCAGCTGTCTCCCAGCCCTGCAGGACATGACTTGCCTTCCCTGGCAGTCAAGAACCTTCACGTCACCCGTAATTCTTAAGTACTTGCCCGCCCTCTCACCCAACCTCCCGGCAACCCGGAGGTGGGCTAGCCCCGGGGCTCAGAGAGGGTAGGAGGGCGAGAGACCACACAGTCCTCGGTGACCCCAGACCTTGACACCCCTGCCACGCGCTGCCAAACGGGGTCTTTCCCATGATCTCCCCTCCACCATTCCTGGGGTCACGTGGCAGGTGGGGCGCGACCCGCGCACGTTCTTCCCACGTGTGACCCCTCGCCCTGGCACCCCAGCTCGTCCACCCACTCCCCTCCCTTCATCCCCCTGACCCGGTTCTGAGAACCTGGGGCCAAATTCAAGAATATTCTTCCTGGGATCAGAGAATGTAGAGTCAGGAGTTAGGGGGATTCGTTTTCTCTTCTACTAGTTCACTGTGACCTTGGAAAACTCGTGCTTCTTCTACCGGCTTCTGTTTTCTTTGTGCAAGACCAGGAGGACGGATTGGAAGGGTCCCCAGGTGCTTGCCGTCTCTGTCTCTTCCGAGGCAGGGGCAGAGATGGGGAAGCGCTGGGCTTCCCGCTTGCGTGCCATCACCAAGGGCCCCGCGGTGGGGGGAGGACCTCTTTCATACTGAGTTTGGGGGCCCCCACGCCTTATCAAGAACGAAACTGTCCCGCCAGCAGCAGAGAGATGGGCCCCAGCAATAGCGAGTGTGGGGAATGGGGGAAGGCACAGACGATGCATCCCCCCCCCCCTCTCTCTCTCTCGCCCCCAGGACCAGGCGACAGGGAAAGTGATGCGGGATGCTGGCTGCACCGGACTTGGGCCTTCTTGGGCTTGGCGGAGAGGGAGGCCGAGGCGGATGGGGACCCCTCCCATCTCGTCCCGGGCCTTAGCCACACCCGAACTCGCATGCCTCGGCCTCTGGGTCTTCACCAGCGTGGCCGAGTCCCACTGGCCCGGGTTCCAGTCCTGGCTCTGCCACTCCCGTCCTGCCCCTCGTCCCGGCCAGGGTGACTGTCTCCCCGTCTGTAAAATGGGGTCTCGGTTCCGCACCGCGCGCCCCGCACTGCCCAGGCCCGGGCCGGGGGCGCGAGCCGAGCGCGGGGCAGGAGCACCAGGCGCGGCCGCCGCAGACCCAGGCCTTCCGCGACCGCCGCCCCTTCCTGTGGTGAATCACTGCTCCCGGCCTGCGACCCAGGAGTCCCCGGCTGGCCGCAAACACCGCGTCGCCATGGAAACCGGGCCTCCCCGCCGCCCGCGACGGGTTGGACCACGTGGCCCCCGCGCAGCCCAGTCCGGCCCCTGGCGCTCGGCTCTGACTCACTGCGCGGCTCCCGCTTCGCGCCCCCGCGCCAGGCTCTGCGCCCCGAGCCCCGCAGCCCTCACGCCCTCCGCGCCCAGTTAGCCCCGCGGACACCTCTGCCCCTGCGCCCGGCCGGGACCTGCCCCTCCCGCCCGTCGCGGACTCCCGCGGGGCAGGGAGGTGGCCGGGGACCGAGCCCCGCGGGCGCTGGCGCCACCTGCCGGCCCCGCAGCGGGTGGCGGGTCCGGGGCCCCAAGCGGGGAGGGGCTAGTCCTCCCCAGACGGCCAGTGCCCCCTCCTTCCTCCACCTCCTCCTCTGTATTCTGCACCTGTGCCCCAAAGGCTTAGGGCCGTCGAGGAATAAGCAGTGAAATTTTGAGCGGCCAGGGCGGGGGCATGCTGGGGTGGGGGTGGCAGCTCAGGGTGCCCGAGGGCAGAGAACCAGCACCCGAGCCAGCCCGCAGCTCCAGAGCAGGTCTCCTGGAGGAAGGGATGATGCAGGTGAGTCCGAACATTTATTAAGCACTTGCTGTGTGCACTGAGGCCTGTGAGTTTACACACGTCTTCCCACCGATCACACAACAATCCTGACAGGTAACTGCAGCTGTTACCTTCATTTTATAGGTGGGGAAACAGGTTCCGAGAGAGAAGGAATTTGCAGAGGGCCTGCAGGTGGTGACGCAGCCCCACCGACCGCTGCCTGCCCACCCGGGCCGGAGGACAGCCACGCCGGGCTTCTGCTGCACCAGCTGGGCAGAAGTGTGGGACCCAGGAGAGGCCTGCCGCTCGGGAGCCGCGGGCCTGGAGAGCCGGAAAAGGAGCAGCCGGGGAGGGTGGGACTGGCAGGGTCGGAGGTCAGAGGTCACGCAAGAGGAAAAAGGGAGCCTGGACCGGTCAGTGTGGGTGGGAAGGTGGGGAGGGCTGTGCAGTCCGCTGGGGGCCCTGGTCCGGAGGGGTCTGCGAGACCCCCGGAGGGGTCTGAGGGGAGAGAACGGAAGTGGCCCCGCGTATGGCCAGAAGGACCCCAAGCAGCCAGGTGTCACTGTCCACACCTTGGGGCTGGACACAAGAGGTGACCGGGGGGTGCTGGGGATGCGATGAGAGTGGGGAGAGCCCAAGCGCACCCCCCAGCTCCTGACAGGGGCCCTTGTGCAAGGACGCTGGAGCTGGCCAGTGTGGTGGAGGCGGGGGGGCCCAAGCCTGTCCACCGGCGGTGCTGATGCTGAGTGGAGGTGACCCCCCAGCCCACCGTCCACACCAGAATCAATCGCGGCCAGGGAATGTAGACCATGGCAACCGGCCGTTGTCGCAGACCAGGGCTCTGATTAACCTGAACAAGCACATCTTCGTTTTACGTTCTCCTGCCGCCACTCTTCAGAAAGGGAAACTGAGGCCCAACAAGAAGAGGCTGACTTGTTCAGTATCATGTTCTTCCTTTTATTCACTCAGTCATTCACTCAACAAACCTTGACCATGGGCCCCCCCGCATGAGGTTTGGAGAGACAATCCTCGTGTGGGGGTTCAGTCTCTGTGGCCTCCTGAACACCGAAACGGGCTCTGACCGAGCTCTACGCTGACCGAGTGCTAGAGGAGGGGCCCGCGGACATGCTCAGCGTGGTCAGGAAGGCATCCTGGAGGATGTGACTCCTGAACTCCGCTCTGAAGGACGAGTCAGGGAGACAGGGCTCCGGGCACAGGGAGCGGATGGGGCCTGGCAGGAGCACAGGACTCGTGGACGCTCGGCACTCTTGTGGCCTACACCATGCAAGTGACGGAGGGGGTGATGACAAGCACGCCCACTTCCCAAATAGCTGACACTGACCGGGCACCTTCTGGGTGCTGGGCACCTTGGACCTGGGAAGGAGGACCGGACTAGATCCTGTTCCTGGGCTCAAAGAGCGCCCAAGTGGACTGGGGAGACAGAAACATAAAGAGATGGTTACAGTCCAGGGTAGCGACGGGTAACGGAGATTTCCCAGGGAAACTGTCATAGAGGGGACCTGCGAGGTGCACCAGCAGTAGACGGGGGAAGGGTCAGGGAACCCCTGACGGGTCAGCGCAGGGCACAGCTGGGCGCTGAGCAGGACAGGGTGTGCTCCGAGCCCTGAAGGAAGGCCGGTGCGGCCGGAGCGGAGAAGGGGCTGGAGGACAGAGTCCACGGAACCGAAGGGCATTCTAAACCGCACGGAGGAGTCTGGTCTCCAATCTAATGGCAGCAGGGAGCTAATGCAGGGTTTTAAGAAGGGAGTTTCACGGCCCTGCTGGTTTGGGAAATGACCTCTCTGGCCACGGTGCCGGATTGGAGCTGGAGGGGAGGGCATGGAGGCGGCTGGGAGGAGCCTGCAGCCCTCATCGGGAGGGGGCAGCAGGGACAGCGAGCCCATAGGCTTGGGAAGTGTCCAGAGGTGTAGCTGGGGGGTCCAGCTGATGGGCTGGATGGGAGTAAGTTATGGAAAGGCAGGAATCATACGACTCCTGTTCCTGGCTTGAACCTCCAGGTGGGCGGTGATCCATCTCCCGGAAGCGGGAGCTGGGGGAGGGGCAGGTCCGGACTACAGAGGCAGAGGCAGACCCAGTTCTCCCAGCCCAGGACTCCTGTTTCCCCCAGGGGGGCTGCTGGAGGAAGCCTGCAGGCCAGGCGGGGGACAGAGGAAGGGGATGGGGACGGAGCGGGCGGGAGGAAAAGGAGCAGCCATCTCACACCTTTCTACCCCACATTCGGCTTTAGTGGTCTTCATAGCGACCACCACTACCAGAGATGACATGAGGACCTTGTCTACTGTCTGTGTCCGCTCCCGCCCAGACTACCAGCTCCCCGGGAGTCTCATCCACTGCCTTGTTCAGTGCTGCGTCTCCAGGGCCTGCTGCAGCGCCTGACCCAGCGAGAGTTCAGCACCCGTCCACGGGATAAAAGCAATTACCTCGTACTCTCGTCCCTCCCCTTCAGACCCAGGTCAGTTGAAGTCCAGTGTCGGTTTCCTCAGCCTGTCCCCTGAACAGTGTGTCCCAGGGACTCGGGAGGGCAGCTGGACACGAAGGCAGTTTGAAGCAGCTGGAGGGGGCTCGGGATGACCTGAGCAGCTGATGTGGCCGTGGGCGTGCCCAGCCTCTGCGCCCGGGTTTTCACCTGGAGTCAGGAACACACTGGTCTCCCATGTGTGGGGTGTCCTGCCCACCAAGGGTAAGGTGGAAACTCCGGGTGACCCCTGAGGAGGCAGGGTTGGGCACAGAGCCCTGGCAGGCAGGGAAGAAACACCTGGGCCCTAAAGTCCAGTCCAGGCTGGAGCCGCTCCCAGCTGTCGGCCTGCAGCGCCACCTCGTGGTCGACGCTCACAGACGTTGGTCCTCCACCTGTGATCCACGCCAGGGGGCCACCTGCCCCACCAGCAGGCTTCCCTGGGCACCTGTGGCACCAAACGCCAGTCGTCCCTCCAGCCCTCTCCCTTCACAGTGACCTCACTCATGTGTCAGGGACTCCAGAGCCACTCGGTCCAGGAAGCCTCTCCAAACTGCTCCCGGTTCAGTGGTCATCCCCTGCCTCCAGACACGCACTGGGTGTCACTGTTTTCCCTCCAGGGTCCTAAGCTCTGCAGTCAGAAAGATCTAGCACCCAGTGCCGGAGGGCACTTACCAGCTGGGTGACCTGCGCTAGTTACTTAACCTCTCTGAGCCATAGGTCCCTAATGTGAAGCCGAGGCGGCATGTCTAGTCTCACGGAGTTGTGAAGAGGATGAAGTCAGACGAGTCTGTAAAGGCCAAGACAACAGCCAGGCCAGCAACAGGCGCTCAGGAAATGGCCAAGTCCCTCCTCACCCCTCCCCCGACTTCCGCTTCCCTTTCCTAAAAAAGACAGCACGATGGAACAGAAGGCATAAGAGTCACAGGGCCTGGCTTCTCCTCTGTAAACTGAGACCATTAGGGGTGCCTGGGGGGCTCCGTCGGTTGAGCGTCTGCCTTCGGCTCCGGTCATGGCCACGGTCGCAGGGTCCTGGGGTCGAGCCCTGCGTCAGGCTCCCTACTCCTCTCTCTCCCTCCACTCCTCTCCTGGCTCAGGTTCTCTCTCTCTCTAGCTCAACTCTCTCAAATACAAATCTTTTAAAAATATATTAAATTAAATTTTAAAAAAACTTTAAAAATGAAATGAGGCCATTAGATAACTGATGAACGTGTTCCAATGCTCATTCATTCATTCACTCCACTTCTATTTCCCCGAGGACACTCTCTGCAACCAGCGCGTGGCTTGTATCTGCTAATTCACCTGGGGTGGGCTGTGTCTTGAGGGTCAGGATCTCCTTCAGTTTCTAGCTCGGCACCTGGCACAGAGAGGGTGCTGGAAAAGTCCCTTCTCGATGACCCGGCAAGGGCGTGTCTATGGCCTTCACCTCCCTGCCCCGAGAGAGCACCCAGCCCAGGCTGGCACCACGCGCCCCTCCCCCTCCCCAGCCCGAAACCAGAGCTGGCGCCACTGGGTGAGGAATCTGGGGACCAACTGTCACAGCTCCAGTATCACCCGCCTCCCGGACGCCGGGGTCCAGCCCTGAGTCCCGGAGAGGCCCTGTCAGCCAGCTGTCCTGGGGGACCCTGGCTCCCCCCCAGCCCCTCTGAGCTGTTCTCCCTAGGGAAATAAGAGAGTAGGGGACCTGCTGGGGGTGGGGTGCTGGAGTGGGCCTAGGGGAAGGGCAGTGGCATCTGTCCAGGTCCAAACCTCAGACCCGGCTTCAGAGTCCCTGGAGACCAGTGCAGAACAGCAGGAGGACCTGTAGTGGCCTCCTTGCTCCTCTGCCTCTGTAGCCCTCTGAGTCCAAAAGACCGTTTGCCCCCCCACACCTAATCGTCTTTGGCCACGTTCTCTGGGTCACATAGGCTAGTTTCGTGGCTTGCTGCAGGCAGAGATCAAACCTGATCTTTCTTTTGTGTGTCCTACAGAAATTTACTTAATACATCCTCATTGAAATTAATGAGCTCGCGTGTTCCACCAACCGAGAGCAAACGGGCTGCCGTCTCGGCAGGAGACACGGTGCTGGATAGTGTGGACTTCCCTCAGGGAGGGGTATTCAGACAAGGAAAGGGAGACCCTGTAACACATAGGAGAGGAGCCCCCTCGTCCCCGCCTCGGATATATGACGCGGAGAGGGGGACGCTAGGATGCCCTCCGTTAGGGCCCACCAGCTCTGTGGGGCAGCCTTGACCACAGCCTCCGGTGTCCCCTCCCTCCCTAGGGGCTCTGAGAATAGCACACAGGAGGGGCAGGTGCTAGATGTGTGCCCCATCCCTTGGTGCTTGCAGAGGTGACGATACAAGGTTGGCTCAGAAAAGAGAAGGGACCCGGCTCCACGCCCAGACAAGCACGGCTCCTGACCCACAGCCCCCACACAAGCTCTGGGTTCTGTGTTCACACGTGTGGACATGCGCACCCCCACGCGAGCACCCAGACACACCTGCACACAGACACACGCTGCACAGGCAGCCTGCGCAACAACTCCACGGGGTCCTTTGTTCCTCGGCCGGAGGCTAGGAGGCCGGCCCGCGCGTGCTCTCGCGCACCAGAGCCTCAGAGTTTGCCTGCATTCCAGGACTCATGGCAATTATTTCTGGAATTCTGTGCTGGTGGTTTGGGGTCATCTCCTCCCTGCAAGGCCAGATCTAGAACTGGCTCCAGGGGACCCAGGGTGGGTCGGAATCTCCTGCAGCGCCTCGCACACCCGAGTTAGCTGGGAGAATGAATGGGTGAGAATGGAGCCTCGAGGACCGCAATCCCGCTAAAGGCGCGCAAGGGGGGTGCAGCCGGGCCGAGCACTGACAACGACCGAAGGCCCGGGAGGAGCCCAGCGCTGTGCTGGGACTTATTTTTCCATTTCAGAGATGAGGAAACCAGGGCTCAGCCGGAAATGATGGCCCAAGGGGCAGACGCGAGAGGCCTGTGTGCCCCCTGGTTCTGCCCCAGACGCCCGGGAAGCCTCAAAGTGCGGTTTAGTCAACACGCCCTCCCTGGGCTTCGGGCCTGGGCAGCGCTGGGGGCCGGGCACTGGGGTGCCGGGGCAGGGGGTGGGGTGGGGGACGATGACAAAGAGAAGAGAGAGACTTGTGCTCCAAGGCCCTGAAGTGGCGGGATCTGCCGCCCACACACCTTTCTGGCCGGAAGGCAGATGGTGAGGGGTGGGGTAGGGTGGGCATAACCAGCTCTTTCCAAGCAAAATGGCTCAAGGAAGGGCCTGGGCCTTACTTCTGGATCAGGCCTGCAGACAGGAGGAGGAAGAGGAGGGCCGGTGCGCAGAAACCTAGCTTGGCCAACACCAGTGTCAGAGGAAGAGGGGAGCCCCCTGAACAAAGGACATTTGCCTGCGGGACAGCCGGAGAAGGGCTCGCGGAACTGTCCCAGGGAACCTGGCTCCTAGGAGCCCGCCCCTGGGCTCCTCAGCCGCCTGGGCAGCCTGGCCGTCCCCACCCTGCGTGGACATGCCCCAGTCTATAGGCAGGCGCGCCCCTGTGCCACAGGTCCACATGCGCTCACACCCCCATAGCCTGTCCTCCAGACACACAGCTTCACGTCTGCCTCTCCCAGCCCCAGCCTCAGGTGTGGGTCTGGAGCCTCAGCGGGACCCGAGGATGGACGCGGGGTGCATGAACACATCCAAGGGGCTGATTTGTCTTTGTTGGATGTGTGAGGTGGGCCCCACAGGGACCTCCGTCTCCCCTACCCGGCTCCTTAATCTATCCCTTCCCGTTCAGCAGCTGCCCCCTCCCCACTCACACACACTTGTTTCTGTCCTTTGTTTGCCAAATCCCCAAGGCTTCTTTGGTCATTAACCTCCTGCTTTAATTAGCTTAGTAGAGAGGAAGGGGGAATCAGGGCAAATTCAGGGCTGGGTGTCAAGGGGGAATCTTGTTTCGGTGGGGACAGGAAGGCTCAGACCAGCTGGTGACAAAAATGCCTGGCTCACAGTAAGTCCCATGGAGCTGGCTGCTATTTCTCTTATTAAGGTGAAAACCAGTCACCCAGGCCACAGAGTAGGAGCCACCCCCCCCCCACCAGGTGAGAGCCTCCAGTCCCCAGGGGCACAGGTTCCCCAATCCCTGTTCCTGGGGCAGAGGGACCAGGGACAAGAACCCACCTCTCCACCCCCTCTCCCACTCAAGCCATAAAACTTGTTAATGTTACGTGACCTCCCCCATCCAGGGGGAACCCCTGCCCAACGCTGGGGCCCTCCAGGGGCTCCTCGCAGTCTCCCCTCCCCTAGACCTTCTGCTGAGCTGAGCGGGAGTGGGAGCCCGGCAGGGTGCCAACCCCTCCCGAGACCCTCCAGGGTCCCCAACCTCCCCACGGTGCTCAAACCCACTCTTCCCAAGAACCGGCTTAGTGAGCTGGGCTGCACAGCTGGCCCTCGTGGCCTCACAGTGCGGCCTCTGTGAGGCCACCTCCTTGGCTCCCTGCCTCCAGGCAGGACTTTACCTCACAAACCAGTTCAGATGTTTGGTTTCCAAGGCGCCCCAGAAAAGGACACCTTGTCACGGCAGGCTCACCCACCCATTCCCAAACAGTTATTTTGGGAAATTCTCCTTAAAGCCCAGCGTCCAGGCCTCAGGCTGCAGCGCCTTCCGCCGTGGTCGCGGAACCGGCATGAGAAGGGCGACAAAAGAGAGGCTGGAGGTCCGGGGCATGGGGAGGAGGGCAGGAGACACCGCATCACACTCCGACTGCCCCAACTCCCTCCAGAAGTACCCAACTGTCCAATTCATGCCTCAGAAACTTATTTTTTACTCTCACCAAATGTCCAGAGTCAAAGGAGCTGCAGTAATGGGTTTTCAGTGGCGGGGGGGGGGGCGTGGAATGATGGTGGAGGCCAAAGAGCAGACCCCCCCAAGCCCCCAGCCGTCCGCGGGGCGCGGGCCTGAAGCAAGTTTGGGTCCCGAGTCGACCCCGTCTCCCCTCCCTCCTTCTGCCGAGCCCTGCGCTCAGGGCTCTCCCCCGAAACCGTTCAGTCCCATCTTGCCTTTAAGACTCCCCCTGCCTCCCCGCTCCCGGCGCTCCGCTTCCCCCTCTCCCTGCGCCCGCCCATCCTCCACAGTCCGCCCGCTCCCCTCGGCCGCTCGGAAGGACGAGAACTAACTCACCTCCCAGTCGGTGCCGCTCAGATCTCCGAGACTGGGGGGCGGGAGGGCATGGGGGGCGGCCTGCCGCTCGGTGGGGAGCGCACCCCGTCTTTTGCCAGGGGGTCCCGCCCTCCAGCCCCGCAGCCCATCCTGGCCTCCACCGCGCGCACGGCCCGGCGGCGCCCGCATCGCGCTGCGGGCTTTGTCTGCTCTGCGGAGAGGCTGTCCCCGCGGCCCGCAGCCGGGACGACTCCGGGGGAGGGAGGGGCGGGGAGGCCGCGCGCGGGGAGGGGGCGAGGCCGGGGAGGGGGCCGCCGCGACCCGGCCGGGCGGCTCCCGCCCCTCGCCCCCTCATTACCATAAGAAGGGGGGACCCGGGCCGGCCGGGAGGGGGCGGGGTAGGGGTGGCGGTTGGGGGGGTGGGATCCCGTCTGGGGAGGGGGCGCTCCGCTAGCCTTTTCCAACCCGCTCCGTTTCCGTCCCCCGCGCCCGCCCCTCGGAGAAATTAGGGACCTCGCCTTCCACCCCGCCCCCCCCCCCCCGCTTCGCCTCCGAGCCGGGCTAGAGACCGAAGGCACGTCCCCATCCTCCGCGGGGCTGGCAGCCCGAGCCCGCGCCCCCGAGGGCGGGAAACTACAACTCCCGGCATGCCCCGGGCGCCCCCGCGGCCCCCCCGCAGTTCCATGCTGCTCCATCCAGTTCATTTAAAACAAAAGAGTTTGAGCGCTGGAAGGGGCTGGGCTCGACTGGGGGCCACTGGGCGCCGCTCCCGGACCGGGGCTTGGTGCGGGAGCCCGAGAGGGGCGTCTGGACGGCGGGGTCTAGAGCCGCCCGGGTCGGAGGCGGGAGGGGTGGGGGCAGAGATCCCGCAGCCCCCCGCCCCCCGTCACCCCCGAGAGGAAAGGAGAGCTGCTTCCTCGGTTTTGCTTCTCTTTCCCCCCACCCCCACCCCGGGGGCTGGGGCGAGGGGAGTCGGGTTACAGGGTGTTTGGGGAGGGGGGCTTAGGGGGAGGGTCTATCTTTCTATCTCGCTTTCTTCCCCCCTCCCCAGTTCTTTGTTCCCCCCTCCCCACACGCCCCCCTCCTCTCCCCTCCCCTCCTCGCTCCTCTTTTCCCTTCCACCACCTCTCTCCCTCTCTCCCCCAGCTTTTGTTTCGCCATGCCTAGTCTAGTGGTATCTGGAATAATGGAAAGAAATGGGGGCTTTGGAGAACTAGGATGTTTCGGGGGAAGCGCTAAGGACCGAGGGTTGCTGGAAGACGAGCGCGCCCTTCAGCTGGCTCTCGATCAGCTCTGCCTCCTGGGTTTGGGGGAGCCCCCCGCCCCCACGGCGGGCGAGGACGGGGGAGGTGGGGGGGGCGGCGCCCCCGCGCAGCCGGCCGCCCCCCCGCAGCCGGCCCCGCCGCCGCCGCCCGCGGCGCCCCCGGCCGCCCCGCCGGCGGCCCCCGCGGCGCAGACGCCCCAGCCCCCCACCGCCCCCAAAGGGGCCAGCGACGCCAAGCTCTGCGCTCTCTACAAAGAGGCCGAGCTGCGCCTGAAGGGCAGCAGCAACACCACCGAGTGTGTCCCCGTGCCCACCTCCGAGCACGTGGCCGAGATCGTGGGCAGGCAAGGTAAGCGGGCGGCGGGACCGCGGAGAGGGACTAGAGTGGGGGGCACCCCATCCCAGCACCGAAAGTTCATTTCCTCTCTCCTTGCCCGCCTCTGGCTCTGTCCCTTCCCCACAAAGGGGGACCCGCCCCCTACCCCGATTCCCGAGTGCCACAAAGTTCCCTGCCGCCCCCAGTCGGGACTGTTCTTCAGATAGTTCCTTCCCGAGGGCCCTGCCTGCAGACAAAGAAATACCCTCTCCTCCAGAGAGGGAGAAGGGAGGGGATGGGTCTCCCAATGCCGGGAGGCTGTCCGGCGGGGATGTCCACTCCTGGCCCGAAAAACTGGCAGAATGTGCAAAGAGTTACTCAGAGGCCCCTGCTCCGGGATCCGCTGGTGGGCTGGGGAGGGGGCACCCCTGGGACCCCCTACAGCTGGAGTTACAGACTTTGGGGGAGACCTGGCCAGGGAAGCCAGACTGAGTATCTGTCTCTTTGTTGGGCTGAGTGCAGGAATGGAAGGGGGTGTGGCTCATGGGAGGGTCCCAGCCCAGGGGAGAGGTGGGGAGGGGGGCTGCTGGGAGGAGGGAGTCCTGTGGTCACCCACACACCAAAGTTGAACGGTCTGTGGGGTTTGGGAAGGGTTGCCTCCGGAGAAGTGCGGCGTCCTGGCGTGGACCTGTCCTCCTCTCTCTCAGGCTTTTGTTCTGGGCTGGCCACGGCCAGGGGCCAGAGGCCTGGAGAGGGGTCTCTCCTAGTACAAGAGTAGGACAGGGCAGGAGGGGGCATGCCGGGCGGGTGGGGGGGGCAAGAAACCTTCACGTGGAGCCTTGGTCGGAGGGCGTGTGTCTGGGTGTGCTGTGGGGTGGGGGGTGTAGAATTAACCCAGCCTAGTGTGTCTGATACCACACCCTCCTGGGCTCCAGCATCCCTGGGCGGGTGCGGGTCGGAGTATTGGTGAGGGTCCAGATTTAGCAGACGGGATCTTGGGGACCTTTCCCTCTCCCCGTTTCCCAGAGGAGAGTGGGGGGGGGGCGGGATTTGGAAATTGCAGGAGGGCTGGGCTGGGGAGGTCTGGGGTGGGGGAGGAGCGGGGGAGGAGCTGTCCCACAGTGGGGAACAATAGAGGGGCTGCATTCCGGCTGGGAGTGAGGGAGGAGGCCGGCTGCCGGCAGGGTGGGGGAGAGGGGAGGCGAGCCAGGGGGGCACCCCCCCAGCAGCACACCCAGTCTCATCTCCCCGAAGTGCTTGGAGGTTGGGGGCATTTTGCAGTGAGATCCAGAATGGAGGAAGGGAAGATACCACTCCCCATGCACGGCCCTCATCCCTCTGGGGTGCTCCATCTCCTGAGATTTCTGGTTCAAAAAGTTGGATCTCCTCTTGTTGCCAGAAACTAGGGACCTGGAGCCCTGGAACTGGGTGGGGACACTGATATCTTCCCTTGGGCGGCTGGCCTTGGGGGGGCCCCAGGATTTTATGGAGTCATCCTTCTGCCTCTCAGCACATGGGCCTGTCTCTCTTACAAGTGGGGGCATATCTCCTATTCTAAGAAAAGAGGCTTCCCCTTGGTCCTTAAGTACGTGGAAGTCCTTTCTCTTGTCTGACCTCCCTCCCCCGCTGCAGTGCCAACACGCCTCTTTCTGACCTCTAGAAAGGTGAAGTCCCATGGCCTTCCCTTCCAGACATGCTTGTCCAGGGCTCCAAACCCCAGGGTGAGGCCCACCGGTTCTGCACCCCCGGGCCCCACCTGTCTGCCTCACCCCAAACCCGAAGATACCCAGCTCCCACTTAAGTTGATGGACCCAGAACTTAGAGCCAGCACCCAGGTGCCTCTCAGAGGCTGTGGGAGTAGAGAGTCGTAGGAGGAGGAGTCCAGGCCCCTCACCCCTTGGTGCCTTACACTTAGGATGAACGCTGACTGCATTAAAGCAGCAAGGGTGTGGGCTTGACAACAGGTAGGACTTCTCAGCTGCCCAGAGGTCTGAAGACAAAAAGGGAGGAGCAAATTCTCCTTCCTGAGGTCTCTAGAAGGTGAGGAGCTCCGCCCCTAATCCACTGCATCCCCCCCCCTCTCCCCAGGCCAGTCCAGGGGGTTAGAGAAGAAGCATCTGGAGTGAAGGAAGGATGCAGGAAGCCCCTGAGCTCACCGCAGGCCTGGGGCTGGAGGCCCCGGGCAGCGTCAGAGAGCCCGGACGGACGGCTGGCCTTGGTTTTGGGGGGAAGAGGTCATGTGGTGGGGGAATGAGAAAGGGGTCAGGGAGTGTGTACCTGGAGAGGGGTGTGAACATGTGTGCGGGTGCCTGGGGGGCAAAAGTTGTGGGTGTGTGAAGGAGCGTGCCCTTTGAGGGCCGGGGATGTTGGAGGTTGGAGCGTGGGGTGTATGGAAGGTCAAACACAGGCCATCCGTGTGTGTGTGTGTGTGTGTGGTGGCACATGTGTGCACGGGCATGTGCACGCGTGTGCACCCTGGGTGTGCCCCGCCAGTACTGTTTAGATAAAGGCACACAGGGCATCGTGACTCTTAGGTCCATGTGTGTGCGAACTCACACACGTGTAGCATGTGTGCGCCGAGAAAGCGCGTGAGCCTGGCTTTGCGTGAAGCTCGGGGCAGGGAGAGGGAACTTGGGAGAGGAGGAGAGGATCCCGCCCGTGGGCCATCGTGGGGCCGCAGCCTCGAGAGACGCCGTGGCGGTGCCCGCCTCCGTGGCGGTGCCGGCCTCCGCGGCTCCTCTTCCCCTTCTCTCTCTTTGTCTCTCTTTGTCTCGGCTCTTTCTCTTCCTGCCTCTCCCTGCAGTCTTCGAGCTGGAACCCACTCCTGCTTCAGAGCACGAGGATGGGTCCCCCCAGAGCCTCAGTCCCCAGCCCGGTTCGTCTCCCCCGCCCCCAGCAGACAGGGTGGCCGGAGTGTTCATGGGGGGTCAGGGGTGGGCCCTCAGACATCATTCTCGGCATCTTCATACTTCTTTTCCTCTCCAAACTCTGGTTCTCAGACCCTTCCCAGTCTCCCACACTCAGCTAGCTGCTGCAAACTTGCTGTGAATCTGCGGCCCTCTGAGAGGCATTCATGAGTGGAAGGCATGGGAGGGGGTCATAGGTCACACAGCAAATGGGTGCCAGTGGTCCCTGAGTAGACCGGAGGACACTTATAATGAATGGAGCTCAAGTCAGGAGTAGATTGGGGGGTTCTTGAGTACTTTGGGGTTCTGTGGAGAGCTCAAGGTCAGTGACAGGCTCCGGTGGTGGGAGGGAGGGGTGTGTGAGGAAGTGATCTGGAAGTCTGCGAGTGGCCAGGAATCAGAAATTGAGGGCAGGGCGCATGGTTGGGTGGAGTTAGTCGATTTGAGGTTAGCAGCTTGTCTGGGAGGGTCAGTGGCTTTTTTCCTGGTTGCAAGGAGTGACTGGGTTGGGAGGGTCCTGCGTGGAGCTGGAGGGAAGGCTGGCACGTTTGGAGATCTGTGGTTGACGTGGCGGAGATCTGAGAGGCTCTGGGCGGACTGCTGGAGGCGGGGTGCGCTCGTCCCCGCGGCCGGCAGTGGTGATGGGGGAGCGGACTGGCCCGGGCGCAGACCTTCTTGCCCTGTGAGTTTCCTTCTCTCTGCACCCCCCCCCCCCAATCCCAGGCTGCAAGATTAAGGCTCTGAGGGCCAAGACCAACACGTACATCAAGACGCCGGTGCGCGGCGAGGAGCCCGTGTTCATGGTGACCGGACGGCGGGAGGACGTGGCCACAGCCCGACGGGAGATCATCTCGGCGGCCGAGCACTTCTCCATGATCCGCGCCTCGCGCAACAAGTCCGGCGCCGCCTTCGGCGTGGCTCCCGCCCTGCCCGGCCAGGTGACCATTCGCGTGCGGGTGCCCTACCGCGTGGTGGGGCTGGTGGTGGGCCCCAAGGGGGCCACCATCAAGCGCATCCAGCAGCAGACCAACACGTACATCATCACGCCGAGCCGCGACCGCGACCCGGTGTTCGAGATCACGGGGGCGCCGGGGAATGTGGAGCGCGCGCGCGAGGAGATCGAGACGCACATCGCCGTGCGCACCGGCAAGATCCTCGAGTACAACAACGAGAACGACTTCCTGGCGGGGAGCCCCGACGCCGGGCTGGACAGCCGCTACTCCGAGGCCTGGCGGGTGCACCCACCCGGCTGCAAGCCGCTCTCCACCTTCCGCCAGAACAGCCTGGGCTGCATCGGCGACTGCGCCGTGGACTCGGGCTTCGAGGCGCCGCGCCTGGGCGAGCAGGGCGGGGACTTCGGCTACGGCGGCTACCTGTTCCCGGGCTACGGCGTGGGCAAGCAGGACGTGTACTACGGCGTGGCCGAGACCAGCCCCCCGCTCTGGGCGGGCCAGGAGAACGCCACGCCCACCTCGGTGCTCTTCTCCTCCGCCTCCTCGTCCTCGTCGTCGTCCGCCAAGGCCCGCGCCGCGCCCCCGGGGGCGCACCGGTCCCCCGCCGCCTCCGCGGGGCCGGAGCTGGCCGGCCTGCCCAGACGCCCGCCGGGGGAGCCGCTGCAGGGCTTCTCCAAACTGGGCGGCGGCCTGCGGAGCCCCGGCGGCGGGCGGGACTGCATGGTGTGCTTCGAGAGCGAGGTGACCGCCGCCCTGGTCCCCTGCGGACACAACCTCTTCTGCATGGAGTGCGCAGTACGCATCTGCGAGAGGACGGACCCGGAGTGTCCCGTCTGCCACATCACAGCCACGCAAGCCATCCGAATATTCTCCTAAACCCCCTGCCCCCGGCCTCCGGGCTCCCTCCCTGGGCCGAGGGCGCCCCCACCCCCACCCCCACCCTCCCGCCCTGGATCTGTTTTCCACCCGGGCCTTTTGGAAATCAGTGGGCTCAGTGGGCAAGGTGCTTTGACGTACTCGATCCGTGGGGAGGGGTCAGGGAGGCGACGGTGGCTGAGGGGGTGGGGTGGGCCACCTTCAGAGCCTCTGGCCACCCCGTCCAGGAAAGGTTGGGAGGGGGCCAGGCAGGAAATTTTACTAGAGTTACAACTCTGATACCTCAACACACCCTTCTATCTGGAAGCAGCTACGAGAAACTTTTGTTTGGCCAGAGGGGGCCCCGCTAAGGCATCCTGACCCCCTCTGCCCAGCCCCCCATCTGCGCCACACCACCCCTTCCTCTCTGGGGGGGATTGGGTAAAGGGAGGGGGAGCATTACCATCTGTATCTGGAGGTGCTCTTTCCAGCCCGCTCTGGCCCTGACCTTTGACCTCCTTATGTGACCCTTAAAATCACCCCCCCACCCTCCCCAATGCCATATCCCGTTTGGGCATCTGCTCCTGAGTTTCCAGTGGTCTGAGGGAGTTGGGGCCCTTTCAGAAGTCTGCACAGATTCCCTGGGGTTGGAGGGGAGGCGTGTCCATCCATAAAGGGCTCAGAGCTGGATGGAGGGGTGTGGAGAGCGAGCACCTCTCACCCTCTCCTCCCCACCCCTCCTCCCCCTGGGCTGGCCTCGCCTCTCCTCCTCCACCAGCTCTCCCCTTTGCTTCCCCTTGACAGCTGTGGCTGTCGTCCCCAGCTCTGTCCTCCTCTGTCTCTCTTCCCTCCCCTCCTTCCTGGCCCTTCTAGTCCAACTTTGGGCTCACCACCCCCCTGGGGAGAAGTAGGGGAGAAGAGCATTTGGATGAACCCCCCCTAATTCCTCTTCTGGCACCTGGAGGCCCTCCCCACTCCTCCAAAGAAACACCTCGAATTCTTGATAGAATGTATCCCCATTCTCAGTGAAAATTTGAGGAGGGGACTAATACTGGGGTACATCAGGGGTCAAACCTCTGCCTCTACCATCTTTGGGCATTGTATTTAGGGAGCAGTTCTTGGGCTGGATCTTCTGGCGGCAGGCGGAGGAGAGACAGGGTCGCGCGTCTGCTGTTCAAGGGGCTGGAAGGAGCCTGAGGCAGGTGGAGAGGCTGGTACACGGAGGGGCTGCCCCTCCCCCTGCCTCTCCCAGGGCCTGCGCCCCCTCTCTGGACCTGACCCAAACCCCTATTAGCAAACAAATCATGAAGTCTCTGTCCCACCCTTCGTGGTTGTGGGGAGAGGCTGGGTCTTCAGAGAGAGTTCAGTCCTGGACCAGGCGGGATTGGGGTGCGACATTCTGGTCCAGTATTGCTAACAAGCCTAGGACCCCGCCCCACCCCCACCCCCACTGCTTCCCTAAGGCTCACTTGGGGCTGCCACCAGCCTCCCACCCTCCTGGTTCCGCTGGCCGGGCCAGGAGAGGGTGGGGGATGGGAGTCCCTGGGGGGGTCCCAGGCGATTCTTGTATATAGTGGGGTGGGACTCTGTCCTGGGTGACCTCTGAGCACGTAGGCTCGGGGAGTCCCATTCTGTCTGCTGGAGAGGGGGCGCGGGGATGGAGGCACAGGGGTATTTCCTCCTCTCCTTCCTCCGGTGGTGAATTCACTCCCCCCTCCTCAGCCTGCCCCTCCAGACCACCAGCCAGGGAGGGGAGAGGAAGGAGTTCACAGTCAGGAAAGTGGCCTGTGACAACTTCCCTCCTTCCCGCCAACGTGAGCCATCCTGAGATGTGTGTACAATAGAAACCAAACCAAATGGGCGCCCTCGGTCGGTCGGTCGCCGAGGGGGTGGGGAGGGGGGTGGGAAGAAGGGATGTCTGTCTGTCGGTCCCCCTCCCCCTCTCCACTTCTTACCCACAAAGGCAGAAGACTGTTAGGCTAGGGGGCTCAGAGAATTCAGTCCCGCCCTGACTAATTGAGCCAAACCTAGAAACCAACGCAAAACACACATAGTGAGAGACAAAACAGAGGAGAGAAAGCGCGAGAGGGAGCGAGATAGGCGAACAACACAGAGGAGACAAAACAAAAATAGCAAAAAAAAAAAAAAAAAGCAGTTCTTTATAATTTAATATTCTATTTTAATAAAGGCGTTTATTACCGTATAAATGTAGCAAAGAACCTGGGCTAATATGAAAAAAAGACTTTTTATTAGGTAATTTATTATATGAAAAGGATATTTTATTTTATGATAAAGTGATCCTTAAAAAAAATAAAAAAACTTTAGAAGGTTTAGAATATATGTAGGGAGAGAAGAAGAAAAAAAAATACATTTGTATTCAGAGTTAAATCTTAAAAAAAAAAGTGTTTTTAATATATGTTCGGGTTTACGTTCCTTTTTTCCCCCACTTTTATTTGGGGAGGAATGTCATTTGCTTTTTGTGGGGAGCGTCCTGGGATGTGTGGTGGAGATGGGGGGCCTGGGGGAACCTGGTCCCTCTGGGGCCCAAGTAGATTGGATTTCACTCCATGGGCCCCCCTCCCCACGCCCCTCCCCCTCGGGGGAGCCGGCAGAGCCAAACAAAGAAAGGGATTAACAAGAAAGGAAGAGCGCTTGGACTGAGGATCCTGGGCTGCCCCCCCCCTCCCCTGCCCTGTCCCAGGGGCGAGTGGGGAGGGGAAGTCCAGAGCTGAGGCCTAGCAGGCCTGCGGGAACCCTCAGAGAGGTGCGAGATTTAAGAGAACTAGTTTTGTTTTGTTTTGTTTTGTTTAACCAAAAATGAGAGAGAGAGAGAGAAGAAAAAGAAAGAAACCGAGGGGTTTAAAAGAAAAGAATACTACAAAATAATAATTATTAATAATAATAATTCAAATTTATTTCATATAATCCTAGAGAAAAAGAAAGAATTACTAGTTACTTAGTAGATGATATTCAGATAGCTTAAAGTTTAGTAGCATCGAGGGCCCCTGGGTCCAGTAGAATGTATAAAAGTTGTAACGAGAGGAAAGTAGTTGAGGGAAGCGGTCAAGTGCACCCTGCATGTGGGGAGCCCCCATCTCCAGATACCGGGCAGGAGCAGGCCGCTAGCGGAGCTCGGAGCTTCTGGTCTGCTGGGGTTGATTCTGAGAATCCTTGGATTTTTAAATTGTAGGACAAACAGATGAGGGGCTCCGTCCCCTGGGTCTTTGAAAGATGGACACTGATCCATTTCAACTACATGGGAGCTGGGCCGGCCAGGGCGGAGGGGAAGGTGAGCGCCTTCGCCTGTGCCCTCGCCCCTGGGGGCCCACCACCCTGTTGGTCCCCAGGTTTCTGCAGAGCAGCCCTTACTCCTAAGTGCTGTGTCCTCTTGGGGCTCTCTGGGAGGGTGCAGGCTTCCCAGCTCAGACCCTCCCGGACCTGCTTCTCCCAGGCCCCAGGAAGTCCTTAAAGTGCAACCTTGATTCACCCCGCAGGGAATTGATTCAAGAGCCTGGTAGGTCATTCTAGAAACAAGACACACACACACTTCCCACCTTCCTGGAGCTTCATGAGGGCTGGGGGTCAGGCCCCTGTCCTCACTCCCACACGGTATCCCGCTTAGTTTTTGGCCTCCGTGGGATTAACCATCTCAGTCATGGCTCTTTCTCTGGGCCTGCTTTGTCTCCTAGAAGTTAGACTCCAAGAAGGACTTCCCACCCACTGGGGTACCGTGTAGACACTGTCCTTGAAGGCCTGGGAGAACTGGGGCCCCCAGGGGTATGAAGGCAGGGGGCGGGCAGCAGGACTGGGGGGGGCGCTGCCCCTAGCCCTGTGCTCTAGGCCACCTGCAGCTCTAAGTGTTCAGGACACAGCAGCGCCCCCGGGTGCCCTGCCCAGGGGGCACCTCGCCCTCCCCACAGGAAACCTGGGAGCGTGGCTTTGCATGTGAGAAATCACCTCCTGTTTTCTAGCACTTGCCTCCCACCAGCGGCTCAGGGCCGGCCCTCCGTCCCGCCCCAGGGAGCACAGGGGACCTGCTCCAGCGTCACACCTGAGGCTCTGTCGTGCCCCTCCCCGGCCCTCAGCCCCCAACACATCTCCCTCTCCCCGGTTTACTCTTCTCACCCCACCTAGGGAGAGTCCCCCCTGCTCTTTTTGTCCTAGAAACCCCGCTAGTTTGGGAAGGTAGAGTCTGGGGTGGGGAGGGCTTCCCCTTCCCGCCGGAGGGTGCGGGTGGGGTAGGGAGGGAGGGGAGACAGCCCTGGGGCAGGGGGTGGTCTCCACGGTAGAACGTAGAGTAGGATTGTGGTCAGACTTAATTTGAGGCATCTAGTGAGGACACGTAAAAATCCACCAAGGAAAAATATTTCAGAAACAAAATAAAGGCAGGAAACAAAACGAACCCATGGATAATCAAGTCAAAGTGAAGTTGCACAAAACGCAGAGAAACCAAGAAGGGGAGGGCGACTGTATTAAATGTGCTATTAAGAACTTAATTTTATTAAAAGTATTATTAATTAAGGCTCTGGCCTCTTTCTCCGCGTGTGGGTCTGACCTGTGGTGGGGCAGAGTGAGGGGCCACCTCAGGAATTGCCGGATGGAGGCAAGTGACTCCGGGGGCCCTGCCCCCTTGTGGGAAACGCCACAGGGCGCTGTTGGGCGCTGTTGGGCCTCCAGGTCCCTCCCGTCCCTCCCCATTTACCACCTAGTCCTCCCGGGGGTGGGGGTGGGGGGCGCAGCTTGTCCTGCAGAGTAGGGGCCGGCCAGGCCCAGGACCGATGCTGGGAGACTCTCCCCAGCCATCCCCCTGGAGCGGGGCCCTTGCCGGACCCCACGCTCCCTCTCTCTGGGGTCAGGACTGCGTCCTGGGCAGGAGGCTCGACCTCCCACATCCCCGGCTGGCTGCGACCCCCCCCTTCTCTCCCAACACTTCCCCCTGCCTCCTCCCCTCGCCCCTGGCATTGGAGTGACCTCAGTTCTTGGCACCAGGGCCCTGGGCACCAGATGGTGCCTGACGGTGAGTTCCTTTGTCTCTCCTTCCGGACACCCCTTCTTGGCCACGCTGTCCCCCTCCCCCACCTGCCCTGGGGGTTGGCAGAGGGAAGGGTGGGCACCTCCCTCCCCCTTGGCACTGTCCCCAGACCACAGGACTCCAGAGGCAGCTGGCCCTGGGGGGCAGTGGGTGTGGTGGGGAGGCTGGGGGTTGGGGGAGGGGAACACGAGCTCAGAGGGGCCAGAGGTGAAGGGGGAACAGGGATGGGAGGAGCAGGCTGGCCAGACGTCGGTACAAAACAGCTTTATTGGAAGGCTTGGTCTGTGTGGTGGTGGCGGTGGTGGCGGGGCGGATTCGGGGAGGGACAGGTCGTAGAGACCCCGGGGTCGGGGACCGGGAAGCTCCTGGAGCTCCGTGGGGCCACTCTGGCATCTGGAACCACAGGGCAGGGGTGGGAGTGGGGCGCCAAAAAGCCAGCGGGGGCCGGGCAGGGGCCGGCCGGGGTCAGAGGCTGATGCAGCAGGCCCTCTTCTCCCCTGAGCCCTGCTCCTGCCCCGCCTGGGCACCGCCTAGAGTGATGGCGTTGGTCCGGCTGCTGCTCTGCCTCTGCTTGGACACTTTGGTGAGGATCTCTGAGGGGGTGCGGAGGGCAGTGATGGGGTCAGAAGACCGAGAGCCCACACTCCCCTACACACGGCGCAGGCTCGCCAAACAAGGGGTGTGACCACACTTCAAGGAGGCTTTGCTGGAAGGAAGTGGAGTTTGGGCACCACGGCCCTTCTACTGATTTGGGTGGAGAAGGGCTAATGCTTAGCTCCGAGGGAAATGTGACCTTCTGGTTCCCTCCCCAAACCTTGGGCTTGGGGGTGGGGTGGGGTGGGGTGGGCGCTGGGGAGGCTCTGAGGAGGCTGGGGGCCCACGGGGGCAGAGGGATCATTGGGGTAGGCCAGGGCCGGCGGGCTGCACTCCAGCCACTGCCCACAGAAGCCTCAGGACCGGAATGGGGCCGCCAGGAGGAGGCAGGGCTCTAACCTTTGAGGACCGTCTGGAAGGCCAACTCGACATTGGTGGAATCCAGGGCTGAGGTCTCCAGGAAGAGCAGCCCATTGTTTTCTGGCAGGAAAGGCAACACAGTAATAATAACATTGACCCTGTGTTTACTGGGTACATCTGCAAGGTGCTAACCCGTTGGCATGTGCAGTTCAATCCATGCTTGAAACCACCTGCCAGGGAGATTTGAATAGGACCCTTTCTCGCGCAAGAGGACGCTGAAGGCCAGCGGCACAGAGAGCTAAACAAAGGCCCCGCCAGGCAGGGGCGCGGGACACCTAGCCTGTACCCTTGACCACCGGCTTGCTGCCTCTGGAGATCGTGAATGGAGAAGGTCATAAGGAGCGCACCTCCCACACCCCAGGGTATCGCGGAGTGGCCGGCTTTAAAGTCAATGACAGGGGCGCCTGGGTGGCTCAGTGGGTTAAGCCTCTGCCTTCGGCTCAGGTCATGATCCCAGGGTCCTGGGATTGAGCCCCACTTCCGGCTCTCTGCTCAGCAGGGAGCCTGCTTCCTCCTCTCTCTCTGCCTGCCTCTCTGCCTACTTGTGATCTCTGTCAAATAAATAAATAAATAAAATCTTTTTTAAAAATTAAAATAAAATGAAGTCAATGATAAGGAATCGCCCATAAAGACAATCCTGGGGCAAGTGGTGGGACCCGATGAGGGACCCAGGGAGACTGCGAGGAAGGAGTGACGCTCCTGCGGGCTCCGTGGAGGAAAGCCAGGCTGGGGCAGGAGCAGGGGCTGGGGAGGTGGGAGCGGGAGGGGCGGGGCTGGGGGAGGGGCTCTCACCGGCAAACATCCGGGCCTCTTCTGTTGGCACCTCCCGGGCCTGCTGGAGGTCACTCTTGTTGCCCACAAGCATGACCACGATCGTGGCCTCGGCGTGGTCGTAGAGCTCCTTCAGCCAGCGCTCCGCCACAGCATAGGTCTGGTGCTTAGTGAGGTCAAACACCAGCAGGGCCCCCACCGCACCACGATAGTACCTGGGGGGTAGAGCGGGGGACAGAGGCAAGGTCAGAGGTGGGTACCGGAGATGGAGAAGTACGACAGCTGAGGTCAGGGGACCCGTGTCTCCAGGCTCGGGGCCTGACACTGAGCCCATCTGGCTTGCTGGTATGACGGGGCCGGCGACCCCAAAGCGGCCCCTGCTTCTCTGAAACCACCACCTCCATCCTGTCTTTCTAGCCACGGCTTCCTTGGGTCTTTTGTTCCGACGTTAGCCCTCGCTCGCGGTCCACCCTCGAGCCCCTGGGCCGCGCTCAGGTCGGCCTCCTGGATCCCGCCTTCAGTGGCAGGTTCCTCACATTCCTCCTGCCAGGGTGTCCGCCCTTCCAGGGTCTCAGAAATGGCCAAGTGCGAGGCAGACGCGGGGCAGACGCTTCTCCGTCCATCCCCCAGCCTCCCCCAGCCCGGGTGCCTCTGACACCCTGCTTGAGCCTGGGGTTCTTGTATTAAGCAGGGATTAATTACAGCATCTTAGTCCTCCGGAACTTGGAGGATTACACCACATGCCCGACGGAGAGTGCCTGGTACCCCCCTCCCGGCACGCAGCAGAGGCTAGGGCAGTTGGTACCACTGTACCCGCACCTGGGGCTCACGGGGGGTGGGGGGGGGTAGGGGCACGGAGCGCAGGGCCCCGCGGCCTCTCCTCCGGAGGCACTCCCGGATTTCCCCAGCACCCCCCAGCCCCGGGGGCTCACGCGGAGGTGATGGCTCGGTACCGCTCCAGACCAGCCGTGTCCCAGATCTGCGCCTTGATGGCGGCCGTGCCCAGCGTGACCGTGCGGGTGGAGAACTCGACCCCGATGGTGGTGCGGCTGTCCTGCTTGAACTCGTTCCGTGTGAACCGGGACAGCAGGTTGGTCTTCCCCACGCCCGACTCGCCGATCAGCACCACTGCCGACGGGGAGAGACAGGGCTGAGCTGGGGGCCACCCATCGGGAGCGGGAGCCGAGCCCAGGAAACCGAGGGAGGAGCCCGGCCTCCTGGCGGAGGGTTCCAGACTCCCAGGTGAGGGGCTGAGAGTGGGGGCTGCAGGCCTGGCAGGGCTCTTGGTCTGGTCAGCCTGCACTTCCGCGGAGGGGTGCCAGCCACTGGCTGTTTGTGGGTGTCGGTGCTGAGGACTATGAGGTTGGCAGGGTGTGGATGCAGTTGGGGCATAGGTCTGGGAGGGCTCCCGTCTCTGGACCAGGCCGTGTGACGGCTTTGTGCCTGCCTGCGTGCGAGCCGCGAGGACGGGGAGGCTCGGCGTGCAGGTGTGCGTGCGTGTGTGTGTGCACGTGAGTGTGTGTGCACGCATGTGTGTGTGCATGCAGGGAGCCGCCACGTGAAGGCAAATACAGGGAGAAGAACACTCGGCAGCGACACGCCTGGGGAGGGAGGAAAGTTCAGGGGGTAAGAAGTTAGGATCCGAGGGGCGCCTGGGGGGCCCAATCTGTTAAGCATCTGCCTTCGGTTCAGGTCATGATCTCAGGGCCCTGGGATCGAGCCCCACATCGGGCCCCCTGCTCAGTGCCCCCTGCTTCTCCCTCTCCCACTCCTACCCTGACATGCGTTTTCATAGGACACATGGGAATAGAAATACTGTCTCTCTTCCAGATGGTGGTGAGAAGTGAGACGCTGCTCAGGCTGATTGTTGCGGGCCGGCCGCGCTGTCGCCGTTGGGTTTCCAGGGGCCAGGATCTGCCAGGGGCCATGAAGAGCCTCCGGGCTGATGTGCGATGTCCAGGGCCTAGCCTGACCCACGCCGCAGAGCTGGGGGCTGGCTGGGGGTGCGGGGCCAATGCAAGGACAGCGCACAAATTGCGTCACCCCGAGCGAACACCTGGGATTACAGGGGGACCCCCAGCTGGCGCCCGGGGAGCCACATTTTCTGGGCACTGGCCTCTCACTCGCTAGAGACCTCGAACGAGCGGCTCGGCTCTTCTAGGTCTTGGGCTCCTTGTTACAAAATCTAACAAGTCCCCTGGAAGGTGTGCAGGCGGGAAGAGGGCTGGGAGCAGTGTGGGCGTGGGGGGGTGTGTTCCTGACCCCTCCGTCCCCCCGCTGGGACCTTCCTCCTGGCTCACCAGGCTCACCCCTGCAGGTGGGTGGGCTCCTCGCCCTGCCCGCATGTCCAGAAGGTGCTCCGGGGCAAGGGCCTTAGAGCCCCACACCCTTGGGTTCGAGTGTTGACTTTGTGACCATTTCAGCTACTCCCTGCCTCATCCTCATCTCCAAATCGGAGACACGAGGTGGTGGCAGTGGCCGAGGGCCTGACACTATTGACTCCTTTAGTACCCAGCAGGGCGCCGTGACGCCAGTACCGCGATCACGATCGTCCCCTTTTTACAGATGCAGAAAAGCAGGCACCAGAGGGAGAAGGGGCTGGCACCAGACAGCACGGCTGGCCTCGCACACACAGAGGTGTGCTGCCCCAATCTGCCTCCGAGGAAGGCCAGGCCCCCAGCCGCCAGCCCCCTCCGCGACACCCTGTACCCCGACTTCTCAGTGTCTGCTTCTGGAGACCCTCACCTGCACAAGCTAGTCAGGGACAGAGCAGAGATCTGAAGACTCAGTCTGGAGGCTCCCAAACTCCCGGCTGGCACAGAGGAGGGCTCAGGGAAGGGCAGCAGACTAGCAACAGCCACCTGGCCTCCCCTTCCTAGAACAGGGGCCGGAGTACAGCTACCCCAACCGGAGCGGCCTGAGTCCCAGCTTCCAGGAGGGTGGGGCATAGGCCAGGAGAGGCAGTGGGGTGGGGTGGCTGCCTCTGTGGTCTACCCCGCCCTGAAGGAGACGGGGAGGTGGGGGTGCCGGGGGCTGGGGTCTGAGGGGTCCCACGCAGGGGCAGAGGTGGAGGAGCAGGAAAGATGCCTGTGTGCCTCCAGGATCAGCCAAGTGGACCCTATGCCTGGCACTTGGGCCCAAAAGGGCTGCCAAGGGACAGCAGACAAGGCCGCAGCCCTCACAGTCTTCTGGGCTCTGTCAGACCCTGCTCTCAACCTACTACATCTTCCCTGCCTTCACCCCGAAATGGACAAAGCTCTCCTTTCTCTTCTTGCCTGTATGTCCACTCGGAAACAGGACTTCCTTCCCCTCCAGTGATTCCCTCTCTTCTCCAGAGGGAAGTTCCCTCGGAGATCTCTTGTGCTACCGCGCTTGACGGCTCCTAGGCGCGGGTTTCCTTCGCCAACCGAGCAGAGGAACCCAACCCGGCCCCACCGGGGCAGTGGCCAACATCATTCCCTTCAGGAGCAGGGCACCCCGGAAGTTCCAGAACTTCTGCCCCAGTAACCAGACCCCCCCCCCCCCCGCAGCCTGCTTATTCTTGGAAAAAGCAAAGTCTCTGTGAAGGAAGGACGGCCCAGGAGGGTCCTAGGAACAGGTAAAAAGACAGGAGACGCGCTCTGGCTCTGATGTCTCGCTCCCTACGGACCCCAACTCACCCTTGAAGACAAAGTTATAATCTTCCTCGGCTCTGTTCCCCATCCTGGCTCTGCATGGAGGGGAGGAGGGGCTTCAGGGGCGGAGGTGACAGGTCTACGCTCTGGCTCAATGCCCTCCACCCTGGGTTCTCCGGAGACCCAGATCCGCAGCTCCGCTCATGGGGGGTGAAGAGACTTCTGCAGGCGGAGGGCTTGAGGGCCTGCTAGAGGCTGGGGAGGGCCTGGGAGGCTCAGCTCGGGCAGGTGGGGGTGCTGCAAGGAAGCCAAGGCGAGGAAGCTGAGAACAGGAAGAGCCGGTGCCGGACCTGCCGCCCAGGGGGGCGGAGAGAGGATGACGTCAGACAGGTTAGGCAGGTTGAGTGTCTGCTCTCCACGCTGCGGGCGAGTGGGCGGGCCAGGGGCTGGGGACACAGAGCTGGGGGGAGCTGAGACAGGCACAGGACCTTCAGAGAGCAGCTGACGGCTGAGTGCCTGGTGCTAGGGCTCCTGGGGCCGGGGACCTACCTGGGCAGCTACCAGTGAGTGAGAAAGAGCCTCTCAGGCGAAAGCCTGCTTCTCCTGCTTTTCCTTCAGCGCCTCTGGTTGGGGGGTGATTGGGGGCACCAGGGGAAGGGCTGTTGGGGCGAGGGGCTGGGGCTGACGGGTGCCATCCACCCTGCCGCAGTTCAGAACTCCAGGAGCAGCACTGTGGACACGGCATCTTCCGCCCCTCCTGACAGCCCAGGGCCTGGGATGGGCCATGTTCCTCACCCAGGGTGGGGCTGAGACTCACAACCTACCCCCCCCCCCCGACGGTCCCTTCCCACGGCACCCGGCTAGGGGCTAGTAGCACCCTGTCCGGACCCGCTGTAAGCACCCAGGCTAGGGGGAGACCTGCTGCAGAGACAGACAGGCGGACTGAGGAGGCTGAGCGCAGCGCAGGACCTGGAGCTGGAAGGCCCCTGAGAGGCCTTGGACACTCCCTCCCCAGGACCTGTGGTCCAACCTGCCTGCAAAGGGCTTCAAGATCTGGAGGGTCTGTGTGAGTGTGGGGCCTTGGTAGGCGTGCACACTCTTCCAACCCTAAGAGCAGAAAAGCCATCCCCCACCCCCCAGCTTGGGACTGAACGACGCTGGCCTTACAGGGCCCTATATTCTTGCTGTCCAGGACAACCACCACCAGCCCCCCAGCAGCCCGCTGCTCCCCCGAGGTCACTCCCAAACATTTGCCCGACAGGGAGTGGAACTTCCAGAAGCTCAGAGGCAGGGCTGAGCTGTCAGAGGGCAAGGTGCCAGGCAGGTTCTCCGGAGCAGTGCTCGCTCCATCCCACCTCCCTGGGCTCCCCAGGGTCAAGAAAGCAGTCAGCACGCAAGATAGGAGTTCAAGTTTATTCTTGGAAAAAGCAAAGTCTCACTCTCCCCTCCACCACCCAGAAAGGGCTCCGAGGGGGCCCTGCCCCTCCACACGGTCATTGTTCTTTTCCGAGCCCAGCTTCAGCCGAGGCCCACTAGGAGGCGGCCACTTGGGTTAGGGGTTCCTCCAGGTACCGCACCAAGGCCTGGGCCTGCAAGAAGGGAGAAGTCAGGCCGGCCCGGGGTCCGCTGCTGGAGGGACTCCCGCTGCTGAGCACCCCTCCCCGCCCCGCTCCTGGGAGCTGGCCCACAGCGGACTCCAGGAAGGTGGGGGGTGGGAGTGGGCCGTGAAGAGCACAAAGGCTGGGCCCACAGGCCCAGAGGGACGGGCATATACACACCTTGGCCTTGAGCATTCCGAAGCCCACTGTCTCCTTGGCATACATACACAGCAGAAGGTTGGCCACCCGGGTGATGGCGACACGGCCCTCCTGGTGGGGGTGACATAGAGGAATGGGAAGTTCTGCTTGGCACCCTTAGCCCTCGCTTTTCCCCAAGGGCCCCTCTTCAGAGAGCCTATCATCTTCCTCCCATGCCCTGGGCATGGCAAGGCTTCAGACGAGGGGCTCTGGCCGCAGCCCTGGACATGGGGTCCTGAGCTCAGACTCCAGGATCAGCACAGCCCCTGCTAACTGACCTCCCCTAGGAAGCTCCACCTCACAGACCTTGGTTTCCCTTCCCATGACTCCCGTGTCCTCCCCGCTGGTGAGGGTGCTAATACACAGGACGGAGTTTTGAAACTGGCCAGGGCTGTCCAGATGGGTGACGTCATGATTACGGGTCTGCCCCAAAGACCCCGGAAGGAACATGCAAGCATAGTTTTCTTTTCCCAAGGTAAAGCTTTTCGAATTGCAGGTCTGACTCTAGGGTTCGATCAGTTAAGGAGGTAGGTCGGCATGGAAAAGAGTAACGGAGCACGCTGCGTGTTTGTCTTAGTTGGGGGGTGTGGGCTCGGACTTCACAGGTACTTCTTACGGCTGGGGTGCAGATAAGACATTGGAAAGCTACGGCCCTACAGCACCAATTCGAGGGTAGGCAGCACGCAGGAGTCATCAGCAGAGTAGAAATGGCATCCTTGGTTGGATATGGGGTGAGGACAAGGCAGGGGGCCCCAGGACAGTGGAAATCCTTTGGGAAGAGTTCACTCTGGGCCTTTTCAATTTGGTTCAGCACACTTCCACTGGGCATCTGCTGTGCACTGGGGCCCAGGGGCAGCACTCCTTGCCTCTCTGGCCTCCCTCCTACTCACCTCCCCCATTCCCAGGCCACTTGAGCTACATCAACCTTGTTAATCCTTGACCAGACATTAGTGCACCTCAGGGCCTTTGTACCTGCTGTTCTGTCAGAACTGTTCTTCCCCTAGAGGGCCGTACGGCTGCCCAACTTCCTTTGGATCTTTAATGAACTATCTTTTCAGTGAGACTGTCTTGAATACGTGCCCTCCTCACTTCCGTTTTGCGTAGCATTTTCGGTATCTTACATCCTAGTGTTCTGACTCACATACATATTTTGTAACACACATAAAACCCTGAGCTGCCGTGAGATATCAAGGCCGCAGTTTGGGTCCTGTTTGCTCCTCTTTCCCTAGTGCTCGCGAATACTGCAGGGACCTCAACATCTGTTGGCTGAACAAAAGAAGGTGCGTGAGACAGTTTCCGCGAAATTCACAGTCTAATGGCCACTTCCCCTTTCCAGACTGCAGCTCCTTCTTCTGTAAACTGCTGGGACCGGCCTAGGGTCTAGAGATTCTGCTGTGCTTCCGTGAGCCTGTGGCTCTGGGGTAAGGACACTGTCCAGTTTACATCCTTTTGCATGATCTTCACAAGCCTGTGTGTATGCGCTCCTGTTGGGGGTATGACTGCTGCGTCAGGGAGGCGGTAAGGAAGTTCAGAGAGCTTCCCAGACACACGCAGGGCTCCGGGACTGACCAGCGGCCAGCAGAGACCAGAGGCCCAGGCAGACACTGGGACCCCGGCTCCCTGCTCACCACCGCAGGCTGCCTGGGGTCCTGCCTACCACAGAGCTGCAGCAGACCAGCTCTCAGTAGCCCTGGGAGATCCTGTCCCTGCCCCTCCAACCATCCGGGCTGGGAGCGAGGTCGCCCCACGGGATCCCCTCGGGGACAGAGGGGGCGGCTCGGTTCTCCATACCATGCAGTCCATGAGGATGAATTTGAGATTGTCTTCGTTAAACGCTTGGTTCCCGTTGCGGTCGTAGGCAGCCCAGATGTTGCTGGCGATGGCCGCGGTGACCCGGGCGTCCGTGTCCCCGTAGCCGGAGTAGGCCAGCAGGGATCCCTCGTTATTCAGCAGCCTGGCGGGCGGCGGTAAGCGACAGGGACGCGCTCGGGCGGCGAGGACGACGCCTGCGCTCTCGCCCCACCTCCCGCCGGGGCGCGTCCAGAAAGCAGGGTCCGGGCGGAGCGCGGTGGCCCCCGCGGGCCGCGGCCGCTCTGCCCCCGGCCCTCCCCGAGCCCCGTCCCCAGCTCCCCTCCGCGCCCGCCGGCCGCACTCACAGCGTGCTCTGGACACCGCCGGTGTTGGCCTGGCTTAGCACCTGGGTCAGAGCCTTGGGACGCAGCATGCCTGCGGCTCCCAGGCCCGGGCCTCCGCGCCAGGCCCCGCGCTGCCTCCCGCGGGCCCCCGCGGGCACCTCCCTGAGCTCCCGGCCGCTCCGCAACGCCGCGCGACCCAGAGGTCCCGGCCCGACTCCCGGGAGGCGACGCAACGCCGCCCCGCCGCGGGGGGCGCCGGGAGTTGTAGTTCCGCGGGGCCTCGCGGTGCACCCTGGGAACTGTAGTTCGCCTTTCCCCGGGGACCACGCGGTTGTTGGGGGGAAAAGAGCGGGAGCGAACGGACGGGGACAGGACCGGAAGGTCGTTGAGCAACCCAGTCCCGTCCCCCCCACCCCGGGGGGAGAAGCGTCAGCATGCCCGCTTGACAGCCCACGACCAGAAACCGAAAGGGCAACCCCAGTCTTTGTCAGGCACACGTCCGGTCACTTTCCCGAGCGGTTCCCTACGTCACGCACGGCCCCGTGAGCCGGGCCGAGGCTCCGAAAGGCCCCTTAGTAGACTCGCGCGGGCCACGGCCTCCGGGGACGTGGTCGGTCCTAGAGGTGAGCCCTGGGCGCACGTCCAGACGCGGCTCAGCCCAGCCTCCGGGTCGGGAGAGGCCCGGGGCGGCGCGGCGGCGACAGGGACACGGCGCTTTGTCCCGGAGCGGCCGTCGCCGCGGAGGCTGCGGGCCCGAGCGGGCGGCCGCTGTCTCGGGGAGCCCGCCCCGCCCCGTCCCGCCCCGCCGCGCCGCGCCGCGGCTGCAGTGCCCCCACCAGGCCGCCCGGGGCGCTGTGGGCGCGGCGGGTCCGGAGGGCTGCGCGGCCGCGGGGAGGGGAGGGCAGGGCAGGGGAGGGCGGAGGGCGGAGGGGCGGAGGCCGGAGCGGAGCCGGCCGGGCGGCGGGGCGGGGGGGCGGAGGAGGAGGAGGAGGAGGAGCCGGGACGGGCTGGCGGGCGGCCGGGCGGCGGCGGCGGCGGCGGCATGGCGGAGCCGAGCGGGGCCGAGGCCAGGCCCCCCATTCGGGTCACCGTCAAGACCCCCAAGGACAAGGAGGAAATTGTGATCTGCGATCGAGCCTCCGTCAAGGAGGTAGTGCGCGCGGCGAGGGCGGCGGCGGAGGGTCTGCGGGGAGAGCGGCGGCTCCGAGGCGGCGGGCGGGGAGGGCGGGGGCTCCGCAGGCTCTCGGAGGGGCGGCGGGGCGGGAGCGCGGCTGCGGGCGTCCCGCGCGGGAGCTGGGGGAGCGCGGCGCGTGCGGCGGACGCCAGGCCGGGGCTCGCCTTGTGGCCTGGGCTGGGGGCGTGGCGGAGAGCGGGGAGGGGGCGCCTCGCTCCGCGGAGGGCCAGGGCGCGCGGGCTGAGGGCAGCGTGCGCCCCGAGGACAGGTCGGGGGGTCGGGGGGCCGCGGCCGGCCGGCCCCGGGCTCGGCGCTGCGCCGGGGGAGCGGGCGGGGGCGGCCCCGGCTGCCAGGGCGCGGGGCGCTGGGGGAGCGCTTCCCTCGGTGCTGGTCCGTCCACCGCCTCACGCTGAGGGGGTTCCAGCGGGCCCTCGGCCGCTCCGGGGCTTGCGGTGAGCCGTAGGTGCTCAGTGGAAGCGCGGCGGTTGAGTGAGTGAGGGGACACGGCCCGTGGCCGCCGCCCCCCCGCCCCGTGGCTGCTCCAGGATTTGTCACAGGCGGGGCGTGAGGTGGGCCGTCGGGTTGGACGGAGGGAGCAGGCAGCGGCCTCGCGGAGCAAGTGCACTCCGGACGGAGAGGGTCCCGTTTGGGCTGGTTTGGTTGTTTCTGGGGGGGAGCTGATAGATCCGGGCGGTCTGACCCTCCCAAGCCGGTCTCCGGGGCCATCACTGCCCCTCCCCTGCCGAGAATGCCCAGGGCCCGCCTGCGGCAGAGCTCCGCTGGGAATCAGCTTAGCACAGAGCCCTGTGTTGGGTCCAGAGCCAGGGCTTCGGTGTCAGGGCCGCCCGGGGCGAGTTACCTAACTGTGCTGATCCCCAGTTTCCTCATCCTGAAAGTGGACGTGGAACTTCTTACCTGTCTCACAGGACAGAGACTCGCTGCTGTGAGATCACCGGGGTTTGGGTGCGGTGATGGGCGCAGGAAGGCTGGACGGCAGGGGATCCCGGAGTCTAGAACCGAGGGCTGGAGGGAGGCAGGCCTGGGTCCAAGCCTGTGAAGGAGTTGGGACAGAGAACACGGGCAGAGCCCCGTGGTCCCCAGGGGCTGGGGGGAAGGGGCAGAGGAGGGAGGCAGAGGGAACTGGCTGGGCCTTCTAGGGCACACGACCCTGGGGCTAAGCTGAGACAGAAGCCTGTCCCTGGTCGTCTCTTCGGTTAACAAGGGAATTGCTTGTGGCCGCTTGGTGGATGGGGCAGGGTCCCTGCGGGTGGAACCCAGGGGAGCCGAGCCGTGACCTCTGCCTCTTGACCACAGTTCAAAGAGGAGATCTCCAGGAGGTTTAAGGCTCAGCAGGATCAGCTGGTCCTGATCTTCGCAGGCAAGATCCTCAAGGACGGGGACACCCTGAGCCAGCACGGCATCAAGGACGGGCTCACTGTCCACCTGGTCATCAAGACCCCGCAGAAGTAAGTCCAGGGCGCCCGGGGGGCAGTTGGGGAAGCATCTGCCTTCTGCTCGGGTCGTGACCCAGGGTCCTGGGATTAGTCCCAAATCGGGCTGCCTGCTTGGCGGGGAGCCTGCTTCTCCTTCGGCCTCTCGCCCTGCTCATTCTCTCTCTCTCTCTCTCTCTCTCAAATAAATGAATAAATAAATAAAATAAAACAAAAGAAGAAATAAGTCCCCAAGAGGAGCAGATGCCGCTGCTGACTGGGCTTCCCCATCCAGGCCTCACTCTCACCTGTGGCTCCCCTGAACCCGGAGGGCCATGCAGACACCCAGGAAGGCGGCTCCCAGAGGGATTGCCAGGCAGCCCTGGGGTCTCCCCTGCAGGGGAAAGGAAGCTCACCTCCCTCTCCCCAGTGCCCCAAGGCAGATAGGCGGTACCAGTTCCTCCCTCATGATCCCCGCCCCCTGCCCCCAGCACCACCCACTACCGCCTCAGGGTGGCTTCCGAGGAGGCTAAGGTTAGGGCAGGAGATGCACCGAAAGGAGCTCCTGTCTCCCCTTGCCTGTTCACCTCAGCTAGGACTTTGTCCTCAGGGCTCAAGACCCAGCTGCTGGCGCTGGGTCCTCCCCCTCTACTCCGGACCCTGCCTCAGCGCCGTCTACCACGCCCGCCTCGCCCGCCACCCCCGCCCAGCCGTCCACCTCTGGCAGTGCAGCTTCAGACGCCGGCAGCGGCAGCCGGAGGAGCAGTGGGGGGGGGCCCTCCCCGGGGGCTGGGGAGGGACCCCCCAGTGCTGCTGCGTCCATACTCTGTAAGCCCTCAGGGAGGAGTTCTCTATCCTGTCCGGGGCTGGGGAGTCAGGGAGAGCCAGGAGGAGGCAGGAATGTGGTCCCTGCTCCCAGGCTGATGGGCCGAGGGCCCCCTGGGCCTGGGGTTCCAGACACTGGGACTTGGGAGGAGCTGGGGCAGAAACTGGCCTCCCTGGGCCTCTCGGAGGAGGGGAGCGTGGATGAGCCTTAAGAGGGAGGGACGCAATGCAGCTAGGGGTGTGGAGCAGGCGGGTGAGGCTGTCGGGGCGGGGACGAGGGGTTGGGGGATGTTTGTTGTCCATGTGGCAGCCCCTGCAGGGCACCGTCTCTGCGCTGTGCCCAGTGCTCAGCCTGTGCCACCAGCGAGGTCTGAAGTCTCCGTGTAGGAGGGCAGTGGATGGGGTGGGGGTGGGGTGCGGGGGTGGGGAGGATGGAGGGACCGGCAGGGGAGAGAGGAGAAGCCGAGCAGCTGGTCCTGGAGCCCCGAGCATGTGGCCGCCCTGGCTGTGGCCCGGTGGGGGCGGGGTCTCGCGGCCGCTGGTGACCCCGGCCCCTCCCCGCAGCTGGCTTCGGGGGCCTCCTGGGCCTGGGCAGCCTGGGCCTGGGCTCTGCCAACTTTATGGAGCTGCAGCAGCAGATGCAGAGGCAGCTGATGTCCAACCCCGAGATGCTGTCGCAGATCATGGAGAACCCGCTGGTCCAGGACATGATGTCCAACCCCGACCTCATGCGCCACATGATCATGGCGAACCCGCAGATGCAGCAGCTCATGGAGCGGAACCCCGAGATCAGCCACATGCTCAACAACCCCGAGCTCATGAGGCAGGTACGTGGGGGGCACGGCGGGGGTGGGGCCACCTCGTCTCGCCCGGGCTCGTGCGCGCGCATGTACACGTACCCCCCCCCCCCCCCCCGGCCCCGGCACCCGTGTTGTGGACCCTGCAGCTGGAGGCCTCGCTTTCCGGGAACATCCGGTCTCCGAGGCGAGTGGGCCAAGCGGGCTTGTGGTTATGGTGCCGAGCGGTGGGTGCCATCGCAGAGGCACCCGCAGGAGCTCCCAGGAGCCTGGACGGGGCTCCCAGCCCTGCTCTGGGGCTCAGGGGAGGCTTCTGGAGAAGGTGTCCCCAGAGCTGAGACCCAGAGGAGGAGAAAGAGCGCACCCAGGGCTGAGGGACAGCAGGTGTGAGGGCAGGAGGGCACTTGTGGAGCCCTGGGGCTGGGCAGGGCTGGTGGCAGCCGGAGACCCTGCCGACGCAGTGTCGCGTTGGCCTTTGGGAGCTGCGGCTCACCGCCCAGCGCAGCGAGGGACGAGGACAGATGCTGGCAGCAGGGCTGTGGGCACCGGGGCTGTGTTCACCAGGAGAGAAATTCCTTCAGAGCGAGGATTTGAAGGTGTTTTCTTCGCCGTCTAGAGCAGTGCCTGGTGCGCAGAAGTCCCCGGGCAAACACTGAATGCGGGCGGGAGTCACAGGACCAGGAGTCAGGGTCCCAGCATGGACATAAAGGTGTCGCAGAGGCAGGTGCGGAGCGGGCTTGGGAGTAAGGACAGGAAGGCGTCCCCAGTCTGTGGGGACAAGAAGGCACAGTGTGCCGTTACCTGCGTCATGGACTGCTTGTCTCCTGGTCGACACTGACACGGGCAGCCCTTAACTGACACTGAGCCTTGCTGGCTCCAGAGAGAAAGCCCCCATCTTCGGGTTTCGTGTGGTCTGGCCAGCAAGAAACCCCAGGCCGGTGTGAGAGTGTGGGGAGCGCTGTCCTGGCTCGAATGCCTTCCCTCCGCGACTCGCAGTCATCGTCAGGACCCACAGTCGGTCTTGGGCAGACAGACCTGCCTGGCCCGGAAGCCTGGTTCTGCCACTCCCTGGCTCCATGTCCCCAGTGAATCTCAGCCGGTTTCCTCATCTGCAGAATAGGGACAGGAATGTCTCCTTGGGACGAGTGTTGTGGGGATGCCATGACTTTGGTCGTGTACATGGTTGTGCCTGGTGTCTGTATGCAGTAGGTGCTCAGTAGCTGTTGATTTCTTCTGCTGCCTCTTCCTCCTTCTCGTGTCCTTTCTTACTCGGTTTGCCCGTCTGATGCAGGACCCCCCCTCCAGGACCCACCCTCTTCCAAGCTTGGTACGTCCCTGGTGCTAGGATTCTTCCTGTCTCTCCCTTCCCCACCAGACCATGGAGCTTGCTCGGAACCCAGCCATGATGCAGGAAATGATGCGGAACCAGGACCGGGCCTTGAGCAACCTGGAGAGCATCCCTGGGGGGTATAACGCCCTCCGCCGCATGTACACAGACATCCAAGAGCCGATGTTCAGTGCTGCCCGGGAACAGGTGGGGCTGGGGGCCGGGCTGGGGGAGGGCTGCTGGGGCTCAGGAGTCCCTCCCCCGACCCACGCAAGCCTGGGGTGATGTCTGCTCCCCTCTCCTGCTCCAGCTCTCCGAGAGTGGGCCTGGGCTTGAAGCACTTCTGCAGCAGAGGCAGGGACGGTCCAGCCTGGTGAGGGGCCGAGGCAGTGGGGCAGCCGGTAGCAGAATCCCCTGGGGATGCTGGGCGGGCGTGGTGTCCGGGGATCTGACTGTCTCGTGCACCAGGGGCTCAGAGGTCGTGAGGCAGAGTTGGAGTGGGACAGCCGAGCCCAGCACGTGCGTCTCCTGTGTGGCCCACAGGTCCCCTGTGTCAGCATCACCCTGGGGGCTTGTCAGAAAGGAGCTTCCTGGCCCCTTCTTTGAGCTCTTCATTGGTTCAGTCTCTGGGATCAGGCTTGGGAAGATGCGCTTTCGAAAGTGCCTTAAGAATTATTCCAAGTGCAGAAAAAGTATAGAAAAAACACAGCGTTCTTTTGTGTCCATGCTGCCCTAACGTGCTGACGTGTGTAGCTTCATAAGAGCTTTGGCTCTTTTTTTAAGTTTAATTTATGCTAAATATGTTACACATTTATACACTTCCCCGTTCCGAAGTTCCACAAAGTAAACCAAAGGGGTCCTTCTATTTCCATGTCCGGGCCACCTCTTGTCCACCCCAGAGGCATCTGATGTTAGTATTTTTTCGTTTCCTGGACGTGTTTAGCGTTTGCGAATAAGACGTTCCAGATAGAACCGCAGCCTCCAGGTACCCCTGCCCCATTTTACCCTTTTCCGTCTCTAGAGCGAACTGGCTCCGAGAAGTTGGGCTGTTTATCATTTTCCTTCTTTTATGGCCTGTGTTTGTAGCCATGAATAACCCAGAGCACTGATCTGCATGTTTTTAAACCTCACAGAAGTGGTATCCTGCTGTTCGTATCATTTTTTAACTTGCTTTTTCAAAACGTTTAAAAAATGTCTTTCTGGAGAGTAATACGACTTTGGAAAGGTACCCCTGTTGTAAGTGTGTGTCTTGATGGAGTTTCACACGCTGAACACCCCCAGCCCCTGCCCGAACCTGTGCCCAGGTGGGAGGGTGGGGTCCCACGTTATCTTTTCCTGGAGGAAGAGAAAAGCCCCTGCTCCTTGTGGTTCACAGTAACCCAACAGATCCCCTTGTCCACGCCGCCTCCGGCCTGCAGCACGTCTCCAGAGATCAGTGTGTGTCTTGCTGACTGTCCAGGGTTCCACTGGTCGGTCTGTCCCTACAGTGATACCACATTGTCTTCACTAAGTCTGGGTTCCCCCGTAGAGTAAACCCCCCGCCTTATTCTCCAACGTCTTCTTGGTTAATCTTGGCATCGCTCTTTCAAATTTAGAAAGTGCGTATAGGGATCAATTAGGAGTCTTTTAAACAAATTTCTTCTTCTTTTTTTTTTTAAGAATAAGCTTTTTTTGGGGCACCTAGGTAGCTCAGTGGGTTAAAGCCTCTGCCTTCGGCTCAGGTTATGATCCCAGGGTCCTGGGATCGAGCCCCGCATCGGGATCTCTGCTCGGCAGGGAGCCTGCTTCCCCCTCTTCTCTCTGCCTGTCTCTGCTTACTTGTGATCTCTGTCAAATAAATAAATAAAATCTTAAAAAAAGAATAACGTTTTTTCTTTTTAAAAGATTTTACTTATTTATTTGACATACAGAGATCACAAATAGGCAGAGAAGCAGGCAGAGAGAGAGGAGGAAGCAGGCTTCCTGCCTAGCAGAGAGCCTGATGTGGGGCTGGATCCCAGGACCCTGGGATCATGACCTGAGCCAAAGGCAGAGGCTTAACCTTAACACACTAGCCACCCAGGTGCCCCCATTATCTGCTTTTTCTTTCTTTCTTTCTTTCTTTTTTTTAAAGAAGATTTTATTCATTTATTTGACAGAGATCACAAGTAGGGAGATAGTATCTGCTTTTTAAAAGAAGATTTTATTTATTTATTTATTTATTTGACGGAGAGGGAACATAAGCAGGGGGAGTTGGAGAAGCAGCTTCCCCAGAACAGGGAGTCCAGTCCGATGCATGGTTCGATCCCAGGACCCGGGGATCATGACCCAAGCCAAAGGCAGAGGCTTTAACCCACTGAGCCACCCAGGTGCCCTTAAACAAATTTCTTCTTAAGATTTTTCTTATTTACTTGAGAGAGAGAGAACACGAGAGGGAGGAGGGTCAGAGGGGGAAGCAGACTCCCCACCTAGCAAGGAGCCTGATGCGGGACTTGATCCCAGGACCTTGGGATCCTGACCTGAGCTGAAGGCAGATATTTAACCGACTGAGCCACCCAGGCGTCCCTTAAAGAATTTATTTTAATAAAAAGTTATATAAAGTAAAAAAAGAACTTATTTATTTGAAATTACATGTAAGTAGTTAATTTAAAATGTTCATAAAAGTAATGTGTGCACATGGTTAAAAAAACCCGGTAGCTGAGAAAGGTTCCCGGCAAGCACTCTGGCTCGCTCTGACGCACGCCAGGCCGCAGGAGCCCCCGGGGAAGAGCCGAGAGCTGGTGTCCGCAAACCAGGCTTCGGGCGCTCACGCCCGTTCCTAGTGGTGCGGGCGAGTCCTTTCCTTCCTGAGACTTAGCTTCCGCGTCTGCAGACTGGAGGCAGCGCAGCAGAGCAGAGGTTCTTGATCCTTGGGGCCTCGGACCACCTTAGACGCTTAGGAACCGCTGGGGACCCAAAGAGCTTCTGTTTCTGTGGGTTAGAGCTGTCCCTCTTCACCGCACCTGAATTACAGCTGGGAAACGCAAGGAAGGTGTAGTAATTGGTTTTAAAATAAGAGGAAATGCACTACACATTAACATAGATGGCATAATCTTCTAAAAAAATAACTTCGTTTTCCTAAACGAAGGAAGCGTGAGCGGAGTGTGGCCTTGCTTTAACATTTGCCAACGTCTTTAACGTCTTTAAGGTCTGGCTTTACCGCCGGCCGACTGGACCCCCAGCCGGGCTTCGGCATTCGGGCTCTTGCCATGTCCCATGTCGCGGAGCCTCTGGAAAAGGCCACTGAGCAGTCAGGAAGACGACAAAAGGGAAGAAAAGCAAACAACCCCCAGAACTATACAAAGCTGTGGACGGGCCCCAGGACCACACTTTGAGAGCTGGTGTATCGGAGGGCTGCTGTAAACCTTAGAATAAATGTGCCAGGTGCAGAGTAGGTGCTCCGTAAATGGCGCTGTTACTGCTGGAGGGAGGTTGGAAAGGGGTTTGGTCCCTAGAGCGTACCGGAACCCAGCCTTGGTGGGTGTGGGGCACCAGGACAGGACGGCAGAAGCAGGGACAGAGCCTCGGGGTCGTGCGTGGGCCTGGGCCCGTTGTCAGCAGTCATCTGGTCAGACGGGGGAGGCGTGGCTCAGGGCTGGGGTCCTGGTGAGCTCTGTTCCCCACTTTGAATAAGCAGGAAGCCCCACGGCGAGGAGGGTGAGGAGGGCCTGACGTTGCTCAGTGCCTCCTGCTTAGGTGCGGCCCACCCAGACCCTCCGGAGAGGGAGCCTGAGCGGGAGCATAGGGTGCGGATACCCCCGCACAGAGCTTTCCCAGGTGCAGTGGGCCTGGAGGGAAGGACTCCCAGGGCTGCCTTAGGCAGCGCACCATCTGATGGGGTGCAGACCCCTGGGCAGTGACACAGCGGGGAACCTGGTGCAGAGGACCTGTTTAGCTGAAGGAGGCCGAGGAGGAGGATGCGGGGAGGGAAGCAGCGGGGTGGGGGTGGGGGTGGGGGGCATGCTCAGCCAGAGACGGGCTCGTGGCCCTCGGGGGATGGAAAGCCATTTAGGGCCCCGGTGGAGGGGGGCGGGTTCTGGGGAGTGGGTGCTGGAGCAAGACGGCTGGAAAGGGGGAAGCCTGGGGGCCGATCTGGGCTGAGCTCGAGGCCACTCCCATCAAGCCAACAATTCCGTCAGGGGAAGGTGCAAAGAGGAGCCTGTTTCTGCCCCTTGAGCACTAAGGAAGACAGACCGGTGGTTCTGCAATGGGAAGCGTGTGTGTGGAGTCCCACGGGGCGCAGAGGAGACTAGAAACCAAAAGTTCAGAGGCACCGGGAGGGACGGGAAGTTTCCAGTTATCTGTTGTGACCCGGGTTGCCAGCACTGGCCAGCTCCTGCGCTGCGGGATGAGGGGTAGCTGCCCTCGGGGGTCTCAGTCCCCTGTCCCTTTTCCAGGGAGGGGAGGCTTTAGGAGAGAGGACGCAGGGACCTGGCCCTAAGCCCGGGTTTGTTTCAGTCCTTAACCCAGAGCCTTTCCCTCCTCCCAGTTTGGCAACAACCCCTTCTCTTCGCTGGCCGGGAACTCCGACAGCTCGTGCTCCCAGCCTCTGCGGACTGAGAACCGAGAACCCCTCCCGAACCCCTGGAGCCCCTCACCCCCCACCTCCCAGGCCCCCGGGTCCGGGGGGGAGGGCACCGGAGGATCAGGGACCAGCCAGGTGCACCCGACAGTCTCGAACCCCTTTGGGATCAATGCGGCTAGCCTGGGGTCAGGTATGTCCTGGGGGGGGGAAGGAGTTTAATGGGGTCATCAGGGTGGTCCCTGTGCCCCAGGACTGAATGGGGCTCACACTGCCCCAGAATATGAAGACAGGTGAGACTGTATTGAAGCCACGGAGGGGCTCTGCAGCCTCAGAGGACGTGGGGTGGTGTGGGCTGTGTCTCCTGTCCCTGGGAGCAGCCTGAGTGGTGGCTCACCTCCGAAGTTCTTGCAGCCCCTAATGGAGCTGTCCAGCGTCACTGGGTCGGACTGGGGAGGAGCTTGCAGGGGAGGACTCAGCACACGTGGGGCAGGCAGGTGTGAGGCTGGGGGAGAGGGATGTGCAGAGCTGCACGAAAGCGGGGGTTACGCACTGCACAGCTGTTGGGGATGCCCCATGTATCTGGACATGCCTTTACGTATGAGCCTGGGGGTATCTTTGGTAGATGCCCTGATTTCTCTGTGCCCCAGGCCAAGGGTGGGCAGGTACCTTGATCTGAAAGTCCCTTTCCCTCCGTATGCTTCATTTCCCTTGTTTGTAAAATCAGGGGTCTGAACCTGATCCACTGCTTTAAAATTGTACTCCAGTCCTGGGGTACCTGGGCCAACCCCGGGAGAAGGAAGGACCCAGTGGGAGGGGCTCCAGCCATCCCGCCGGGCTCTGAGCAGACCGTTGGCCTACTTGGTTTTGGAATGCGATATGGTTTGAGGAAAGGCTTCCGGCACAAAGACAAGCCTGCAGACCGCACGTCTAGGTGACCTCTGACTGACCCTTTCCAACCCTGACATCGAGCAGGGGCAGGAGCAATTGGGGGACACGAATGAGAGAGACCCAGTTTCCAACCGGGAAGAGGGACCCGTGCGCCTGTACTTGGGGGCCCGTGTTAGCGCTGCCCTCTGAGCCGCGTCGCCGGGCAGCATTACAAGGAGGGGGTGGAAGGACGGCACCGGGTTCCACCTGGACCCCTGTTCTCCTGCTGCCTTTTCTTCCGTGTGCCAGGGGTGTTCAACAGCCCAGAGATGCAGGCCCTCCTCCAGCAGATCTCTGAGAACCCCCAGCTGATGCAGAACGTCATCTCAGCCCCCTACATGCGCGGCATGATGCAGACGCTGGCCCAGAACCCCGACTTCGCTGCTCAGGTATGCAGCTGCCCTGAGGGGTGCGCCGGGGTCAGTGGCTCACGCTGGGCAGCTCGGTCCCGAGTCAGCCGCGGGGCGTGGGTCTCCGGCCCACACGGAACCTCCGGGTTAGTTGGCTTGCCAGCGGTTTCGGCAGTGGCCCCTCCCTCCCGGAGCTGTGCAGGCTCCGGGAGTTCTTAGCGGTGCCCAGAACGGGCGTGGCACAGCGGGCACCGTGAACTGGCCGTCGCTGCCATCAGCGCCCAGTGTGGTGTGAGCGCCTGGGCTCGCCGCCCGGAGTGTGCCTCCAGGGTGCCCTGAGACCCGCGCTGCCCACAGTGGTCAGGCTGCAGAGGGAGACCGGGGCTGTGGGGACTCTTGGGGCGAACGGGCCTAGCCTCCCCTGCTGCCTTCACCCCTGCAGATGATGGTGAATGTGCCGCTCTTTGCTGGGAACCCCCAGCTCCAGGAGCAGCTCCGCTTGCAGCTCCCCGTCTTCCTCCAGCAGGTGCGTGAGGCCCTGAGTGTGGGCTTGGAGGGCGGGGCAGAGCTCTGGCCTCGGGGTGCAGGGGGCCTCCGAGTCCATCAGGCTACCTCCCATGGCCTTCCTGTGCCTGTTTCCCACCAGATGCAGAACCCGGAGTCCCTGTCTGTCCTCACCAATCCCCGCGCCATGCAGGCCCTGCTGCAGATCCAGCAGGGCCTGCAGACCTTGCAGACCGAGGCCCCTGGGCTGGTTCCCAGGTGAGGGGCACCCTGGGGGGCAGCAAGGTTCGGCTCCTCCTCCCTTCCCCCTCCCCTGGCAGCCTCGCAGCCCCGTGGTCTGCTCTCCTGTTCCCACCTCTCCCCCTCCGGACCTCACGTGCCCGCCCCGATCGCAGAGGCTGTCTCCCACCTCTTGGTCTCTCCTGCCTGCAGCCTTGGCTCCTTCGGAATGTCCCGGACCCCAGGCCCCGCAGCAGGCAGCAACACCGGGTCTGCACCCGAGGCCCCCACCTCTTCGCCTGCGCCCCCTGCCACATCTTCTCCAGCGGGGGCCCCCAGCGCTCAGCAGCATCTCGTGCAACAGATGGTCCAGCTGTTGGCTGGGGGAGGGGGCTCACAGGTATGGGGAGTGGGGCTGCGCTGGGGGGCGGGGCCGCAGGATGGAGACAGCCGGGCATCTGCAGTCAGCCGGCCCGGCCCTCAGGCTCTAGTTGGCCACCCGCCGGCCTCGGGTGGGTTGCTGCCTTCCCCGTGTTCAGTTCCTGCTGCCATGACACGGGGCTCAGACTAGTGACCGTCCCTCTGGGCTGCCACGCACCGTTCTGAGCACCTTCCGTGGGAGGGCGCATTTGTTCCATGTTCTCCCAGCCACGAGAGGGGAAACAGAGGCCCAGAGAGGCTAGGTGGCTTTCTCAGAGTCACACAGCCAGTAAGTCGGTAACAGAGCCGAGATTCCGACCGAGGCACGCCGGTTCCCAACTGTGAACGTCAGCCGCCGTGTCTGAGCGCTGGTGCTGCCATCAGGGGGCTCTCAGGGACTGCAGCCTCCTCCAGCACAGAGGCTGGGGAGGAAGCTTCTGGGGGACGAGGTCACTAGAGCCCTGGGACGCCAAGTCAAGGCCCGGGCATCGGCTGGGGAGTCGGGTTGACCCCGGGCGAGGCCCTTCTTTTTCTGGCCTCTGTACCTCCCCTGGGAAAAGCCTTTCAGCAGAACCGTCAGCGGGCCCAGCTCTATAGGAGGCTCTGTGCTGCAGAGCCCGCAGAAGGCTGGCGCCCAGAGTCCCTGGGGCCCAGCCTGCGGCAGGGGACGGCACAGAACACCTCCGAAGGTTCTCGCGCGTTTCCTGTGGGGGTGCCGCCGTCCCGTCAGAGGCTGGTGGGCTCCCAGGTCAAGATCTAGGCTCCGCCCGCCTCTGTGTCCCGCAGGGAAGCCCTTCTGGGTGTTTACAGGAGGGTCCAACATGAAAAGTCTTCGCTTTTGTAAATGTGTGTATTTGTCGATTGGCTGAGCAAAACCCAACGGGTTCTTTCTCGCCCAGGCCCTTCTCTGGCCTCTTCCCTGGCTCCGTGTGGACGCGGCCGGGGTTGGCTGCGTTTGGCTTCCAGAACCCCACTAACGTGTCCTGAGCGCTGAGGGGAAGCAGTCAGGAACGTAGGCTGAGGAGTTGGACGTGAGCCACGCCCCACCTTCTATCCCACGGTCTTTAGTGGCCTGGGTGCGGGCTCCTTGGCCCCTGTTGGCCGATCACCCCTCCCTGCCCACTGGTTGACCCTGAGGACATGCGAGATGACTTCCTGCTCCCCCTCCCTTGGCCCCGGGGGGTGGGTCCTGTGTGCCCCTCACGAGGCCTGTCCCCTCCAGGTGCAGACGCCAGAAGTGCGGTTCCAGCAGCAGCTCGAACAGCTCAACTCCATGGGCTTCATCAACCGCGAGGCCAACCTGCAGGCCCTCATCGCCACGGGAGGGGACGTCAACGCAGCCATCGAGAGACTCCTGGGCTCGCAGCTCTCCTAACCGCGCGCCTGCGCTCCTGCCTCTCCCCTCCCCGGGCGCCAGCCCCTGCCCTCTGTGCCTGCCGTCCCCATCGCTCCCCGTCCTCTCCAGAAAGGAGGTGGGCCTCAGGGCCGCGGCCTGGCCCCGGAGCTCTGACGATTCTGGTTTCACTTGCACATCTCCCACGGAGTCTTCTGTCCAGGTCCTGCAGGGCTGTGCGGGCTGCTTTCACAGTGTCCCGGCCCAGGCCCCGCTCCCGGCCCCGCTGCAGGGCCCCTCGTGCAGCCTGCAGACGCCCCGGGGGTGGGGCAGGGATGGGGTCTTCCGCAGGGCCCACAGGAGCTTGTATGGATGCTCATGGAGACTCCCCCGCCTCTGCCCCCTCCTCCCACCGGCAGCCTGGCCCGAGCCAGGGTCGCACGCTCGGAGGGAGGAGCAGGTGCACAGGCTCGGCCTCCTCACCCCCTCCTGGTCCCCTCATCCAGGCTTTGTTGGGATGTCCCAAGAGAGGAAGCAGCCTGTCCTCCCTGCCTGAAGGGGGAGGCGACCGCCCTCTCTGTACATGGAGCTAATGAGCCCCGGACCAGCCCCGTGGAGATCCGTTGGAGGAAGGGAAGGGGGAAGGACTGAATCAACAGCTCAGAAGTTGGACTTGACACTTGGGGACAGAAGCCCTGCAGCTGCTTTAGGAGGGAGAGTGCGTGCTCATGCGGGGCAGAGAAGGCCTCGAGATGCTAACAGAGCTGGAGCTGGAGGACGGGGTTCCTCCCGGCTCCGGGGCCAGGACCCACCAGTGTCCCCGCGTACGCTGGTTGGAACCCCCCTCGAAAGACGTGAAGGGGTTGAGGTCTTTCCCGGCAGTGGGGGGGTGTGTGCGCGTGTAAGCGAGTTGCACAGGCGTGTTTGTTCCGTTCCGCGCTCCCACCAGAGAGAAGGGGGCAGAGGGCCGGTCTCGGGCGGGAGCACAAACAGTCCAGAGAGCTGGGCCCCTCGGCCCCGGGTGCTGCATCCCCAAGGGTAGTGTGGCCGCCCCTCCCCCTTGTGGGAGGGGGTCGGTACAGGAGGCTCCCCCACGCCCTCACGTCCTTGGCCTTTGGAGTCTTCACTGTTTGCTTCCAGGCCAGAAAGTTCTATTTGAGGAAGGAAGGGACAGGGCGCTGTCATGCCTCTGATCTGGAATTGGACGTGGCTCTCGGAGCGCCGGCAAGGCTCATGCACAGCTTAGCGCGTGGAAGCAGGGTCTCCTCCAGGTGGGAAAGGGTCCCAAGCAGTCCAGAGAGGATGGCTGTGTGGCTTCCCCCTCCCTCCCCAACGTCCACACTGGCCTTTGTAAATAAATGACGTGGTCTTTGATGTCACCGTGTCTCGGAATCTGTTTTCTGGGGGCGAGGAGGCTCGCCGAAAGCAGCTTGGTTCCAGGGTTTTTACCAGGCGGGACCTGGTGGGAGTGGCTCTTGGGTCCAGTCCACCGAGACGCTGAGCGTTGAAGGTGCGGGGAGGACTGCGGGGCACAGCCGGTCCCCAACCCCTCGGGGCTGAGGGAGGCGCAGAAAGGTCCTTCCTGCCGACCGATGTGTTGGCAAGACTAGCTCCCCCTCACCTCAGGGACAACAGGCAAAACCCCAGGGAGCCTCGCCGCCCGGACCTTCTCCAAGTGACCTTTAGGGGCTTCTGGTCTTGAGCTCCGAGACCAGGCGGGGCCGGCTTGTCCCGCCGCTCGTGCCAGCTAAGGAAAGTCGAGTGCTGATGGTGTCCCGTGCACGAGGTTACGGACTAGGCCACAGTGCCACGCGAGGGAGCCGTGCATGGGAGCCCCGCTTCAGGTAACGTGGGCTAGAAGTCCCTCGCCAGCACTTTAACTACAGGGTTTTGGGTTTTTTTTTTAAGATTTAAATTTATTTGACAGAGCAAGAGACCACAAGCAGGGGGAGGGGAAGGGGGAGAAGCAGGCTCCGCACTGAGCAGGGAGCCCCTTGCAGGGCTTGATCCGAGGACCCTGAGATCATGACCTGAGCCCAAGGCAGACGCTTAGTGACGGAGCCACCCAGGCACCCCTCACTACTGGGTGAAAAAATAACTGAAAAAGCGTCAAAGGGCCACCGAGAACCAGTGGGGGCACTGCGGGGAGGGGGAAGGCCACTGCCCTGCAGGAGCCCTGCCTTGGACTCTGCGGCTGCTGCCCATGGGGAACACGACGGAGGGGCCGCGCTGTGTTTTGAGAGCCTGGAAGGACAGGAGCCGGGGGAACAGCAGGCCGGCGTCCCCAGGTGCGTGGCAGAAGCAGCAGAAATCTCCAGAACGTACTGTCAACCATGTAAAAGTGAACGATGCACCAGTGAGGACAAGGTGCTGCCCGTGAGGCCAAGCGGGAACAAGGGACAACGGACGGACCCACGGCGACTCCAGCAGCTGGGCCTACAGATGAGCACAGCTGCTTAGTGTCGCAAGATAAAGACCCGACCTGGAAGTTCCGGCGAGACTGGAAACTACCAAACCAGACAGCGTCCCGGTGGCAGAAGGACCAAGTGGAGAGGTGAGCAGGGCGTCCGTGGACGGGCACACTAGCCGATGCCACACAGCTGCGCCGGGAGCTGGTGCAGACGGCCAGGCCACGAGGATGGGCACGGGCTCCACTACACGTCTAGGTCACATCACAGTGACAGAACTGATGAAAACCACAATTCACAGATTCAGGAGACCCAGTGAGTTACAACAGACTTGCGTTCTGCAAATAGGTCAAAAGCAGCGAGAGAACGAGGGCCGACGAGCCCGAGAGGGACCGGGCCCAGCACTGCTGTGTCCACAGCCACATGGGAGCCTGGTGGGTGGGCCAGCCACCTCCAGGTCCTCAACAAGATTTTTTTTTTTTAAAGAATTTTATTTATTTGACAGACAGAGATCACAAGCAGGCAGAGAGAGGAAGGGAAGCAGGCTCCCCGCTGAGCAGAGAGCCCGATGTGGGGCTCTATCCCAGGACCCTGAGATCATGATCAGAGCTGAAGACAGAGGCTTTAACCCACCGAGCCACCCAGGCACCCCTCAATAAGATTTCTAATTTATTATTAGGTAGAGAACACAAGCGGGGTTGGAGGGACAGAGGAGAGGAAGAAGCAGGCCTCCCGCTAAGCAGAGAGCCTGGTGCAGGACTCCATCCCAGGACCCCAGGATCACGACCGGAACTGGAGGCAGATGCTTCACTGGTTGGGGCTCCCAGGCGCCCCCAGGATGGATGTTTTCTTGCTCAGCAAACAGAAGCACAATGTGTTCCTGCCAAATGACTGGAGGGAGAAAATAAAGTGAGGGCTCTGAGGCAGGACAAGAAGGAAACACCATGTCAAGAAATCTGGGAGCTTTCCCAGCACGGCGGAGCCCTCGTGCATGGTCCTGCCCCGGTGGATTTACCGAGACCCATAGAACCTTCCAGCAGAGGACCCTAGGATATGCAAACAAGAAACATGTCATCTAGGAGGTCAGGGGACACCAGGACAGGATGAGGAATGTAACCAGAGGCTCAAAACATGTCATAAATGGATGAAATCAACTCCCCGAGGAGGGGCGTCAGCTGCGGACCCAGAAACTCAGAAATGAGCGGCATCTGTGAAAACAGCGGCAAGGAAGCCTAGCACTGGGCTCGGGGCGATGCGCATCCCTTGGATGTCTTGTTAACAAGCCTGGTCTAGCCCACTGGGATAGACCTAAGTAAACGCCGGATCCCTGGGGTGCACGGTGCTCTCCGGGGAAGCGGGAGTCTACAGACAAGTGAGGGGCTGAGTCTAGAAGGACCTGAGTTGTCCTGGATTAGAGGTGAGACACCAGCACAAGCTCATGTTTAGCTTAATGCAGCCGCAGAGGCAAATGCCCGGGGAACATGAGTTGGCACCGCCTGCGTCCTGGCTCTCCGTGGCAGGGGGCCGAGGAGGTGCGACACGTGGGGGCGTCTTGGGCACCTGGCGGCCAGGCCTTGGTCTCTGAGGCCATCCTCCAAGGGAAGTCCCCCAGGTCTCCCGGAGGAACGGCCGATGCCGGGACAGGACACCTGCTAGATGAGCGGGGTCAGGGGAGGTGGGGCAGACCGGCAGACCCCCAGACCGGCAGACCCCCAGCGACCAGGGTGTGGCAGAAGACACGGGAGCCCCTGGAAGGCCTCCCAGTGGCGGCATAGAATTGAAACCCAGAGTGCAAAGTATGCCCATGAGTCTACTGATGCCCATCAATAATGGATCAAAAAATAGGCAAAGAGAGACAAATGTGTGCAGGAGAAGTTCCCAACACCGTATGTCAATCTTCCGCCTAAAGGAGGTCGAGCAGATCTGCCCGCTCCTCGGCTGTGGGCTGTACAGGCTTCCCTTCCAAAGCAGGGAAAGGGCACAGCCAGGTGACTTTAGAGAGGGGACGCGACCTCAGCACGGGGGTGGAGGTCAACAAGAAATCCCGCCGATAGCATGTGCTCATGACAGGAGACGATAAAAACAGCATCTGACCTCAGTTCTCTTCCCCCGGAACGCCTATCTCCCGTCCAGTCACGAGGAAAACTCCGCGCTGTCCCGTCTGCGTCCTCCTCGGAACCGTCAAGGTCATCGGAAACAAGAAGAGTCTGAGGAACTGTCACGGTTCCTAAGGAGACGCGACCATCAAAGGTGACGGAGCATCCGGCTCCCCAGAGAAGACATCGGCTGAAAACTAGAGAAATCTGAGTGAAGTACAGATGTTAGTTAATAACAACGCATGAGCCACGCGGCCACCTTAACACCCGCGACAGTGAAGGGTGACCGTAGGTGGGGGAACCGGGCCCAGGGTCTGTAGGAACACTCTTTGCTGTAAGTTTTTTTATAAATCTAAAATTCTGCACAATAAAAAGTTTAAGATGAGAGAAGGCGCCTGGGTGGCTCAGTGGGTTAAGCGTCTGCCTTCGGCTCAGGTCATGATCTCAGAGGCCTGGATCGAGCCCTGCATCGAGCTCTCTGCTCAGCGGGGAGCCTGCTTCCCTCTCTCTGCCTGCCTCCCCATCGTGTTGTTTCTCCCTCTCAAATAAGTAAAATCTAAAAAAAAAAAAAGAGGGAGAGAGAGCGAGAACATTGAGAGCACCATAAAGAGAACAGGGAAACAGGGAAAACCCTCAGTCACAGCTCTGAATACGCGTCTCTCTGTAACTGACGGCTGCAGGCCGAGACAATAGCCATAGGGTCTAACAGACCGTGAGTTCTAAGATAGAGTTTTTTCCAGGGTGTGTGGGTGCCTCAGTGGGCAGATTGGAGAACTGTTGGTCTCGGGGTTGTGAGTTTTAGCCCCATGTTGGGTGCAGAGATTACTTAAAAATAAAATCTTAGGGATGCCTGGGGGGCTCAGTTGCGAAGCCTCTGCCTTCAGCTCCCGTCACGATCCCAGGGTCCTGGGATGGAGCCCCGAGTTGGGCTCTCTGCTCCACGGGGAGCCTGCTTCTCCTTCTTGCTGGCCCTCCCCCTGCTCACGCTCTCTCTCTCTCTCTTGAAGAAATAATATATATATTTTTTAAAGATTTTATTTATTTATTTTACAGAGAGAGATTGATAGATCACAAGCAGGCAGAGAGGCAGGCAGAGAGAGAGGGGGAAACAGGCTCCTCGCTGAGCAGAGAGCCCGATGCGGGGCTCGATCCCAGGACCCTGAGATCATGACCTGAGCGGAAGGCAGAGGCTTAACCTACTGAGCCAGCCAGACTCCCCTCAAAGAAATAATTAAAAAAAACAAAAACAAAAACAGGGTGTCTGGGTGGCTCAGGGTTAAGCGTCTGCCTTTGGCCCCGCCTCGGGCTCCTCCCTCTTCCACTCCCCCTGTTTGTCTTTCTCTCCGTGCAATAAATAAAAGCTTAAAAACAAACAAGCAAACAAAAAACCAACAGCAGCAAGTGCTGGTGAAGATGTGATGAAACTGGACGTTGGCATTGTGGGTGACAATGCGAAATGGTAGAGCAGGTGTGGAAGACGGGGTTGTAGCAGCGTCTCAAAACACGGAAAATGGAGCTAGCACACGGCTCAAATTCCACTCCTGGGTCTAAGCTCAAAGGAATGGAAAGTGAGGTCTTGAAGAGATGTGCATACACCCGTGTCCAACAGCTAAATCGTGAAGTCAGTCAGCTGTCGCCCATGGGTGACAGGAGCCGCAGAGTGCGGGACCGTCGCTGGGGCCCGAGGAGGAGGCACCTTCTGGTTTCCTTGCGACAGGCACGAGCGTCGAGGACGTCGCAGCGCCCGAAATAAGCGGTCACCATCCGGAGGAGCCCGCGCGATGCAGGAGGCCCGTCGCGTCGCCAGCCCCGCAGAGACAGAGCAGGGGCGGCCGCAGGGGGGGCAGGAGATGGAGGGACCGGGCGCCGCGGGCCCGGGTTTCGGGGCTATGCGGCGACGGGTTCTGGAGGCCGACGGCGGCCGCGTGTCGGGTGCCCTGACGTGAGCCCTTGAAGCGGACACGGTGGATGTCCTGTCGCGTATCTTACCACAATGAAAAAGGATTTAATCAATAAAATAGAAAACACAACAAAGCCGACAGCGTGGGGAGGGGTAACGAAAGAATATGCCGCATCGTTTCGCACACAAAAACCTGAAGTGGGCAAAAGTAAACTTTACTTTTTAAAAAAGATTTGTATCATTTATTTATTTATTTATTGAGAGTGAGCAAGTCCACAGGGAGGGGCAGAGGGAGAGGGAGAGAGAATCCCAGGCCAAACTCCCTGCTGAGCGCAGAGCTCCATCCCGGACCCTGGGATCGTGACCTGAGCCCAAGGTAGTCGCTTAACGACTGAGCCACCCAGGCGCCCCTGGTTTTATTTTTAAGCATGCTGCTGTAATACGCTTTTTAAAGGTTTTATTTATTGGACGCAGAGTGAGAGAGCGCACAAGCAGGGGCAGAGGGAGAGGGAGAAGCAGGCTCCCCGCTGAGCAGAGAGCCCGATGCGTGGCTCGATCCCAGGACCCTGAGATCATGACCTGAGCCGAAGGCCGAGGCTTAACCCACTGAGCCACCCAGGTGCCCCGTGTAATAAACTCTTCAAGCACACACGGAGCATTTACAAAACTTAAATACACCCAGGAAACAGGACGAATGTCGGTGAATTCTAGGAGCTGCTATGATGGCCCCTGGGCCGACCCCGGGGCACCCACCCCGCTCCTCCTCCTCCGGGGGACTTGCCAACCGCTCACAGCAGGGACCTCCACCCCCACCCCGGGGGGGGGGCTCCCGGTGGTTAATGGGGCCGAGGCCACAGCCCACTCAGCCTTCCTCCCGGCGGGTCCTGTGTCCTCACCGCCCTTCCCCGCGGGGCCCTCAGCCTCGGCAACCTGCGGGAGCCCCAGCTAGGACGGCGGCACGTCTCCACTTGTCCCCACGGGTCGCCCTCCCAGCCAGCCAGGGGCAGGGCCCGAAGGAGGTCCTGGAGGGCGAGGCCCCTCTGCCCCTCGCTGAGGCGGAGGCCAGGCGGTTCCGGCAGGCGCGGCGGCCAGCGGCCTTTGTTCCCATCTGAACGTTTGCGAAGTGAGGAGCTCACAAGCTTTGTCTTGACCTGAGTGTCTGGGCGACAGCCGAACTCTGCAGGGGGTGGGGGGCGGACGAACGCGCCCCCAGGCCTCGCCCTTGGCTCTTTCCCTCTCCAAGCCGCAGCCCCCCCCAGGCCTCGCTCTAGGGACAGACATTCCAACGCAGCTGGAAAGGTGCTCAGGCGTCCAGAGAGGACGGGAGGAGGAAAGCAGGTGCGTGTCCCCCCCGATCCACTCACCACCGTCCCATCTGTCCGTCCCGCGGTCAAGGGGCTGGCACCGACCTCCTCGAACAGAAACTGGGCTTTATTTACAAAGGTTGACCGTCTGGGGCTCCCGGCTCTGGGCCAGGCCTCGCCCGGGCACAGCCCCTGCAAGGCCTAGCCGTCGGGCCGGGGCGCCCCGGACCCCGACCCCCGCCCCGACCAGCGAGCGCAGCAGCAGCCGCACAGACAGCAGCGCAAGCCGGCCAGGCTCCAGCGGGAGGCCGGGCTCTGGCTGTAGGCGCCGCTCCCCGGGGCGCTGGGGCTGGGGCGCTCCTTCTGCCTTGGCCTCCGGGACCGCCGGGGCGGGGGGCCCCTGTCGGCCTCGTCCTCCTCCTGCTCATCCTTCTCCCCCTTGTGCTTCCTCAGGCTCCGCTTCTGCCTCCGGGCCGGCGCCAGGCCGGGCTCTTCTTCCTTGGGGAATCCGAGAGCGAGGCGTGACCCATCCCGTGACCCACGGGCCTCGGTGTCTGAGGGGGCAAGTGAGGCAGAGAAGGACCGAGGTCGGAGGGGAGGTCAGCGAAGCCTGCCCTTCCCCCTCGGGGACCGCGGGCAAGTCCCCAGACAGCCCCTGCCCGGGGGCTCAGCCTGCTGCGGCGGGCGCCGGGGGGTTCTTTCGAGGCTCCCGACGCGGATGCTGTGCTTAAACAAGACTCATTCTGCCAGGCAGATCCTGCCCCCCAGGGGTCCCCTCTGGAAATCCTGGCTGCTCCTGCTTCGGGGGACGGATATGTCTACCGTGAGTGTGATGGTTTCCGAGGTCGCGCACCTTCCTCCTCGGCAAACCTGCACTTCAGATAGGAGCAACTTGCGGGTCAGCGACCGCAGCCCCGACTGAGCCGCTCCAGCCCACAGGCCGCTCGGTCCCTCCACCAGCCGGTTTCCTGCCCAGAAATGTTGCGAGGAAGCCCCGGAGGAGGGGTGGAAAGGCGGTCCGGGACTGAAGCACTTGTGGGGGAGGACCTGGGGCAGACACCCGGCTAGGCACCGAGCATCTCCACTTCTGACCCATGTCATCTTGGGAGAGTTATGTCCCTTGCCCGTGCCTCAGTTTCTTTATCTGAAAAATTGGGACAATAATAGCATCTACCCAGAGAGGCGTATGTAAGCTGTGCTTTCGATGACTGTTGGCCTTTTACTCTGGAGGCAGTCATTTGAGCCACGCTTAGGAGGATGTGGGCTGGAAGCATGCGGGGACAGTCGGGAAGGTGGCCGCAGGCCATTGCCGGGCACGGAGCACGGGCCGGGGGCTCCCAGGGGAGGTGGGGTGCGGGGGAGGCGGCACTCACGCTGCTCAGCTCCCGGCTCCCTTGGTAGCCGAGGTCATCAGTGAAGCTGTGGACAGACGTCGAGGATCCGGCACAGGAGTTAAAGGAGGGATCTTCCGTCCCTGGGGCTCTCCTAGCTTCTTGGGTCCCCTGAGGGCGAGGAGGGGTCAGGAGGGTGCAGCTCACACTGAGCAGGCGCCTGGGGTCAGGGGCCTTGCCCCGGCCTGTGCCCCAGCCTGCCCGCTGACCTTGAGGGTGGAAGATGAAGACGCGTTCTCTTTCTTCCTCATGATCGTGAAGCTCTCGGAGCGCGTGTGCGGGGAGTCCGCGCGTCCCCTCCCTGCCCACCGCACACTCACGATTCTAGTCTCCATGTCCTCACAGAACTGGTTGTCATAGCAACAGGAGGGTGGGGACCCAGGGCCTGGGGTTCCGGGGTGGGGGCTGCTCTGAGGGGCCGAGAGGGCACGTGCGCCCATTCACACACACACTCCTGCTTCGCTTCTCTCAGGAGGAGGCTGGAAATGCTCATTCCCCGGCCCCAGCCGACCGGGGCCAGCGGAAGGAAGACTGGGCTTCACTACAGACTGGTCCGATTCCAAAAAGGGCGCAGACCCTGCAAGGGCTTCAAGACGAGGCTGACGCAGACTCGAACTTGGCTGACGCAGCCAAGAACTTCAGGTACCGGGTCTGTGAGATATTCAAGGGACCCAAGGACTTAGAAGGGCCCCTCGAATGTCTGTGCCAAGAGCCAGAGCCACCTCTCCCTTTCTCCTCTCCCTCAAATGGCACACTGCGATATGCAACCCTTCACAGGACCTTAGGGTCTCTTTGAAAGTTCCTAGAGGGTGTTTGGGAGAAAACTGAGTACGGACTCTGTAGCAGAAAATCGTAGATTATGTCACCGTCAAACTTTGGGGGTGCAATAATATTATTGTAATTACAGGAGAAAATCTTGCTTTTGGTCCGCTCTGGGATGTGCCCAGGCAGGGGGCCTAAGGCATCCTTCAGAATTTCTGCTCATCCTAGTGCCAGCCCAGTTTGCAGATCTGAGGAATGCTCTCGAGTAGCAAGGAAGGAGTGATTGGCTTGGAGAGGCCAACCAAGTCCCCCGGGACGCAGGAGAGGAGGGGAAGTAGAGGGACAGTTATCGGGGAAGGGGACTATGCCAGGGAGCCTGGGAGAGGGCTGAGGGGCTGTGGCTAGACTCAGAGGGAACCTGTCGTCTGAGAACACACAGGATCAATGTCTTAAGGGGTGCCAGAAAGGAAAAGTATTGATAACCAGGGGGCACCTGGGTGGGTCATTCGGTTAAGAGACCGACTCTTGATTTCAGCTCAGGACATGATCTCAGAGTGGTGAGATCGGTCGGACCCCACATCAGGCCCCACGCTCAGCACAGAGTCTGCTTGAGTTTCTCTCCTTCTCCCTCTGCCCTTCCTCTTTCTCTCTCCCGTCTCTCTCCCTCTAAAATAAATAAATAAGAGGCGCCTGGGTGGCTTTGTTTGATAAGTGTCTGCCTTCGGCTCAGGTTATGATCTCAGGGTCCCGGGATCGAGTTCCGCATCGAGCTCCCTGCTCAGTGGAGAGCCTGCTTCTCTCTCTGCCTCTGCTCCCTCTGCTTGTGCTCTCTCTCTGTTAAATAAATAAATAAAATCCTTTAAAAAATAAATAGAACCCTAGATGGCAAAGAAAGGTATACTTCTAAAAAATAAAATAAATAAATAAAATCTTTAAAATATACTCTTCTGATGATTCCTAAGGACTTCCCATAGCTAAGAGAGAGAGAGAGAGAGAGAGAAAAAAAAGTATTGATCACGAATCACCCTGCGTCTGGCACGTCAGGAATCCTCCCGAAAAGTAGAGGTGGCTCTGGAGAAAGTGACCAGGAGTCCGTGCATTAGCAGAGATCAAGTTGTTGCTGGTCTGTGGAGAAAAGACTGGACACAGAAATGCAGCCTGGTTCCAGAAGAACGAAACGGCAGCCAGCAGTTCCTGGGCATCGAAATTTGCATCCAGACATTTAGACTCACTAGTTCAATATTTGATTTTGTTTCACTGAGAATATAAGCCTGAATTACTTCTGTAAAATAAAACGAGTTCGTTGCTTGATTCCACTGACAGGAAGTAGCTAAAGTAATCAAATTCATAGAAACAGGAAGTAGAGTAGTGGTTGCCAGGACTGGGGCAGGAGACAGAAACGGGCATTCCTACTTGGTGGGTACGGAGTTTCCGTTCACGAAGTTGAAAACTTTCTGGAGAGAGATGGTTGACAACGAACAGTGTGGACGTCCTTCACGCTACTGAACTCTGGCCTCTAAACGGTTAAATGGCAAATCCCATGTTCGATATATATTTCCCGCAATAAAAAAAAAAAAAAAAAAAAAAGACTCTAAAAGAGAAAAAGTTACAACATTGCTGTCATCCTGTGCTTCTGGATGCTTCTTTTTTTTTTTTTTTTTTTTTTTAAGATTTTATTTTTTTATTTGACAGACAGAGATCACAAATAGAGAGGCAGGCAGAGAGAGGAGGAAGCAGGTTCCCCGGTGAGCAGAGAGCCCGACTCAGGGCTCGATCCCAGGACCCTGGGATCATGACCTGAGCCGAAGGCAGAGGCTTTAACCCACTGAGCCAGCCAGGAGCCCCTCTGGACACTTCTTGAAGAGTGGGGTGGCTCCGAGTTAATCTATAACCACTTAGGGAACGCCCCGCCCGCTAGTTTGTGCCCATCAGAGCCGCCTCCCTCTGGCGGTGAGGCTCTTTCCGGGTGCCTGTCAGGCCACCAGCCAAAAAACAGTTGGCCATTTCCTTCTCAGCTTAGCCACACACTATCTCGGTTTCCTTCTTGTTTCCGATCCCGAAAGAGAGGTCAGTGGGCAGCGTGGGCTCCATGTTGACCATCGGGGGGAACAGGGCAGGAAAGCCGCAAGCAGCTCACACGGGCCCCACACGCCTGGCCTTCTGGCACACGGTTCCCTGCACGCCTAACAAGGTTCTACCCAATCTCTTGGTCTGTGGTTCCTCTGAGGTGGCAGGAAGCAACCGTATTTGTTTGGGAGTCTTTCAGCAGAAACATTTCCGTGACGATTAGTTGTGAAACCTGTCCTCTAGCCGGAGCAGATTCTAAGAGGGAGAATGTAGACAGAGACGGTGTGTCTTCACCGGCCCCGGCCCCGCCCGGCCCCATCCGAGACACTCCCATCCGCACGGGGATGCCGGGGGGAGAACTGGTCTGTTAGCCCAGCATTTTCCAAGGTTTTCTCTGGTTCTAGAGAAATAAAGGAAAAAGCCGTCTATAATTCCAAGGGGTTTGTGAAGCAGCCTCACTTGGATATAGGTCCCTTTAGTTAACCGTGTTCGCCACTGTCGGTGGGGGACGTAGGTGATATGTTCTGTCCTAACTCCGGTGTCTATTTCTTGCCGGAACGTCCGCCGTCCACACGTGGGCCCAAAGCACCAAGAGGCAGAATTTCACAGGCAGGACGAACTGCGTGTTTTAGAGAACATTATAATTAAAATGAAGAATCCTTATTTGGGGAAAAGACACAATGAAGAGAATGTGAAGGTAGACCAGGCCTTGGAAGCCCCACACTAACCTTTTTCAGAACACTTAGTACAGGGGCACCTGGGGGGCTCAGTGGGTTAAAGCCTCTGCCTTCAGCTCAGGTCATGATCCCAGGGTCCTGGGATGGAGCCCCGCATCGGGCTCTCTGCTCAGCGGGAGCCTGCTTCCCCCTCTCTCTCTCTGCCTGCCTCTCAGCCTTCTTGTGATCTCTCTTTCAAATAAATAAAATCTTAAAAAAAAAATAATAACCCACTTAGGACAGTGTAACGAGTGAGTTCATCTGTCCCCCATTCCTGGCGCCCCGCCCCCATTTCAAACTCTTCCGAGTCCAGTGTGTCTTCTATGTGCTTGTCCTCTTGGAAACTAGCATGGGGCTGGTGACAGTAAGAAGTCCATGAAAGCAATTGCTTTATGTCCAAATAACTCGCACTGATCAAACGTCTGAAAGTGAAAAAGTGGGCAAGAAGAAATGGTTCGTTTGGCTAAAGCAGAGAGGGGTCGGGGTGACAGTGAGCATCTTGGTTGTCAGACAAAGGGATATGATTCCATGAACAATGTGCAGCACTGTTGTGTGTGTGTGTGTGTGTGCGCGCGTGCCTGTGTGTTTGTCAAATCGTACTTGACATTCCATTCGCCTTTTCACTCTAGTCATGGGGCTATCTGACCCCATTACTAGGTTCTAAGCTTCTTGAGGGCATACCATACCCTGTCTCTGTGTCTCCCAAAGTGACTATTGCAGCTCTTGGTACACGACAGGTACCCCCCAAAACGGAGGCTCAGTGGATCCACGCATGAACAAGAGACTCAACCAGAAGGGGCACAGGCAGAAGGGTCAGTGTATAAATGGGCAAAGTAAGGATGGAGACATTTCTGTCCGGGATCCAGAGTGGCTATTGGTAGGGAATGTCCACGGCGTGTGCTGAAGATATATTCCTTTTGTGTACAGCTGAGTCCCAGAAACAAGGACATCCACACTTGGTATTTCTCCAAGCCTAGAGAAATTGCCATGAAAACAATGCTTTGAAAAGGGGGGAAAAAAAAGTCCCTCAATCAACAAGGATTTTTTTTTAAAGATTTTATTTGTTTATTTGTGAGAGAGAGCGAGAGAGAAAGAGTGAGCACAGGCAGGCAGAGGCAGAGGGAGAAGCTGGCTTCCCCTCCAAGCAAGGGGCCCCACCTGGGACTCAATCCCAAGACGCTGGAATCATGACCTGAGCCGAAGGCAGCCGCTTAACCAGCTGAGCCATCCAGGCGCCCCAGACTTTTTTTTTTTTTTTTTTTTTAATTTATTTCTTTGACAAAGATCACAAGCAGGCAGAGAGACAGGCAGAGAGAGAGAGGGAGAAGCAGGCTCCCCGCTGAGCAGAGAGCCCGATGCGGGTCTCCATCCCAGGACCCTGAGATCATGACCTGAGCGAAGGCAGAGGCTTAACCCACGGGGGCCCCGGCGGGGACTCCGGGAGCACCTCCTTTGCGCGCAGCAGCACGGCGGGACCGCGGGCCGAGCGCGGGGGACAAACAGCGTGTCCTCATGAAGACGGAGACCAGGGGCAGGACGGTCAAGGCCAGCGCTGGAAGGAGCGACGGCGTCGGGCAAAGCCGGGGCAGCCCGCGGGGGGTGGGACGCAGAGTTCGCCCGAACGAAGGCGGAAAACGTGCGTTTCTCCGCAGGAGCCTGAAGCCCCAGCAAGGAGGCTCCTCGGTCCCCCGCGGACCCGGGGCAGCGCGGGCGCAGGAACGGCGTCCCGAGGGCAGACGCGCCGCCCGCAGACCCCGACCGCGCAGCGCTGTGGTCGGCCGCGCCCGCACCGTCCGCGACCTGCACGCCCGGGACGCCGGGTCTCGTCCCGGAGCCGAGCGCCGGGACAGAAGTGACCGCCGTGAGGGCGCGCGCCAGCCGCAGCCCTGAGCCCCCGGTTCCCGACGCGGAGCCGCGGACGCCCTCCCCGGAGCGCGGCCTGCGGGGTCGGCCCGGAGGAGCCCAGACGCGCGCGCCCTGCGAGAACACGGCCGCGGGGCTCCCGGCGGCCGCGGCGAGGCCACCACTGCCCTTCCCGGCCCTCGAAGGCTCGAGAAGCTCGGGGCCCGGCGCCTTCCGGGACGCAGGGGGAACCCCGTCGGTCGCCGGGAAGCAGAAGGGAGGCCGGCAGCCCGGGGGGGAGGAGCCTCCCCCGGCTCGAGGTTCGCCGGCGCCCGCGACGCCGCAGACTGCGCACCCAGCCGCAGGGCACCTGCCCCGGGGCGGCCGCGCGCGGGGGCGCAGGCCCGCTCGGGTCCCCAGCCCTGCGGGGCGCCGCAGAGCCAGAGGCGGGGCCGGGCCCCGGAACTACAATTCCCAGGAGGCATCGCGCGAAGCATCGCGATTTCCGGCCCGAGGTCACTTCCGGCCTCCGGGCTGCTGACGCTCTCTTCCGGTCTCGGTGGCCCACGGAAAGGCCTGTGGGATGCGCACGGTGAGTGCTGAGCCCGGGGGTGCGGGCGGGGCGCCTCCCGGGTCCGCGCGGTGGCCGGCGGCGGCGGGGACGGGAGGGACGCACTGGCGGGGGAGCCCTGACCCGCAGGGACCCACGGAAGGGAGGTGGGGGCCGGGGCAGGGGCGCGGGGAGGGCCCGGTGGGGCTGGGCGGAGGCCGCCTGTGCGGGGGTCCCCGGCACCCCCACCCGCCGACGGCAGGAGGGCGGTAGGGCCGAGAGGTGGGCGATCGCGGCGGGTGGCCCAGCCCTGCTGGGTGATGGGGAAGGGGCTGCCAGGACGGCGGTGCGCTTCGTGCGGGCTGACCGCCCACGGGCGTCTTCCCGCGCAGATGAGGCTGCTGGCGTCCGTGCTGTTGGCCCTCTGTGCTGTCGGTCATGCGGAGGAAGGAGCGCGGCTGCTGGCCTCCAAGTCGCTGCTGAACAGATACGCCGTGGAGGGGCGAGACCTGACCTTGCAGTACAACATCTACAACGTCGGCTCCAGGCGAGGCGGCCCGGGCGCTGCGGGCGGGCCCTTGTCCTTCCCGGCCGGCCGGAGCCTGCGGGGCACCTGCCGCCACAGGGGTCAGCACGGAGGGAGCGCTGCTGGACCCATTCGCCCAGGCTCCCAGAGACCGCTCCGCTTGTCGGAGCTGGGGGAGTCTCGGGTGGGGAGGACGGAAGGACGAGCCTCCAGTGGGGAGCGGAGGAGGAGCCCCGTCCTTCGCCCCTCGGGCTTGCAGGGCTCAGCTTCCTTCCTGCCATTAACCTGTACGCACGTGTGTGGCCTTTTTAAACTCCTATTTGCGTCTGTTCTCTCTTCCAAGTGTGTCTTGCTCCGTATGACACTCTGTCCCCTCTGTCCATGTGACACGCGTACACATAGAAGGTGGTGGGCCCGTTCCTTCCGTGGTGCTTCTCAGCCAGAGAATCCAGTCCGTGACCCGGATTCTCCGGTGCGGCAAACCCAGCTTACTGTGTGACTCGTGCCTGGCTTGGTAGTTCTGATTTTTGGGACAAGTGGGCAGATTTAATTGGTGATTACTTTTTTTAAAGATTTTACTTATTTGACAGAGAGAGAACGTGAGAGAGGGAACACAAGCTGGGGGAGTGGGAGAGGGAAAAGCAGGCTTCCCGCCGGGCAGGGAGCCCAATGCAGGGCTTGATCCCTGGACTCCCAGGTGCCCCAAAAGTTTATAGTTAAGTAATCTCTCCACCCAGCAAGGGGCTCGAACGCAGAACCCCAAGATCAGGAGTCCTGTGCCCCCACGACCGAGCCAGCGGGGCGCCGCCAGTTGCCGGTTACTGTATTTCTGGGTCCGTTGCTTACTAAGCTCTCTTGTCCCTCCGTTGCGCAGTGCTGCGTTGGACGTGGAGTTATCTGATGATTCCTTCCCTCCCGAGGACTTCGGCATTGTCTCCGGAATGCTCAACGTCAAGTGGGACCGGATTGCCCCGTATCCTTGACGCTGGGTGGTGAAGGCTGGTGTTGGGGAAGACACGGACACAGCAAGGTCACTTCACATAGTCTGGCTGCGCGTGGCCGTTCTGTCACCTCTGCTGAAGAGACGGGACAGTAGAAAATGGAGTGTGATCGAGGGGAGACCTGGGGAAGGAGGGTCCTTGAGGTCTGGTTGTAAGGTGCTATAGCACGCTGTCTGCAGAACAGGGGGACATTGAGGAGGCTGTTTGTGGCTGGACGAGGGTATTTAAGCTGCTTTTACGGGAAGGTCAGTTGAGAGCTAGCACGGAGCCCCAGGGGGCCTCCTAAAGATACTTCTTGCCCAGTGGGTCTCTTTCTGGCCTCCACCAGTTAGTTTCCGAGTGGGATTAGATAAAACTCTTCCCCGTGAATGAAAGTATTTAGATTTTCTGGTGAGGGTAAGCGTTCTTTCTTTTTCTTTTCTTTTCTTTTTTCTTTCTTTCTTTTTTTTTTTTTAAAGATTTTATTGATTTATTTGAGAGGGAAACACAGCGAGAGAGGGAGCACAAGCAGGGGGAGTGGGAGCCGGAGAAGCAGACTCCCCGCCCAGCAGGGAGCCCGATGCCGGGCTCGATCCCAGGACCCTGGAATCATGACCTGAGCTGAAGGCAGACGCTTAACAACTGAGCCCCCCAGGCGCCCCTCGTTCTTTCTTGTTTGTTTGTTTTGTATTTGCAGTCCTCCCTCAGTCAGTCAGTGAAAGAATTTCTGTGGAAATGACTTTTCCAGTCATCGTATGTGTTGCTTTGAACGCTGACTTCTGAAACCCCAGGACCGAGTCCAGCTTGAACCTGCGTGTTGCGTGTCTCGGAGACCCCTTGCGCTGGGCTGGGACGACGTCCTGTCACGCCCCACGTTTCAGGCCTAGAGAACGGTCTGTGTTGATTACTCCCGCGGAGGATTGCAGGCATGAAGCCCCCTCGTGTGGGCCCCCCTTTCTGTGGACGGTGCGTCCCGCCTCCACGGTGAAAGGGCCTTTCACCAGCTGCATCTCCTTGCTTCCTTGACGGTCGGGCCAGCGCTAGCAACGTCTCCCACACCGTGGTCCTGCGCCCGCTCAAGGCCGGCTATTTCAACTTTACCTCGGCCACTGTGACCTACCTGGCCCAGGAGGACGGGCCCGTCGTGGTAAGTTGCCCAAACCTTAGCTGGACGGGCCTAGATCTGCCTTTAGAAACTTGCAGAGACCGGCCAAGGCCAAGGCAGCCGCCGCACTCAGGATGGTAAGAAAGCCCAGAGGCTGCGTGCCGCCTGGGGAAGCAAGGCGGTTTCCAACTGGAAAGCTCCAGAATGAAGCAGTTGAGATGGTGGGACAGGAGAACCGCGGCCTCGTCTCCTCATTCTACACCCCCCCCCCCCGGCTTGCTTTTAACCTGGATGGCGCTGCTTGCCGCGTGGTGGGCGCTCGTGGGTCGCCCGGGCCCCTCCCGCCCCACCGCTGCGTCCACCTTTCCCTTGCTTCGACCGCTCCTGCCGCGGACGCTCTACTGGTGTAGCTGGTCTCTGCCTCCAGCTTTCCGGCCCATTCCGCCCCCGCGCCCTCTCTCGTTCTCATTCGCTCTCTTGGAAGGGACCCCTCCTCCCAAGGCCCAGGTGCGGACGGCATCCCCTCGTTTCTGTCTTCTGCTCTTACACCCCCGGCTCTGTCCTGCTCAGTCTCTCAGCAAGTGTTTGCTGACTGCATAGAAGTTTCTCGAGATCTGATGGCCTCCCTGACCGGAAAGTATGGTTGTCTGCTGTCTCCGAGCCCCGTTTGCTTACGTGTAGGTCTTCAGCCGCTCCCGCTCCCAGTGCAGTGGTAAACTCCTTGAGGCTGGGAACTACCTTTGTCTTAGATGACTCTGTTTCTCACGTACAATAGAAAATAAATAGCGAATTGTCCTTCGGTCGGCTGTTGAGAAGGTCGGCAGACACAGCCCCGGCAGCGTGCTGGGATCTAGGGAACAGCCGGGAGGTGGGGACGCGGTCTCCGGCCGGAGTTTATGAGGCCTCCGACAAGACGCTGTGGCTGGGCTGCCGGCTCCACGGCGAGTGTGCAGCCCCGGAGGCGCTCGGGTCAGCCGCTCGGGTCAGCCGGACGAAGCAAACAGCCTCTGACGCTCACTGCACTTTGTAAATTTTTTTTTTTTTTTAAACCAAGACGTGGGATCATATTCTTGCAAACCTCACTCAGTTTTCACATCCTGGGTCCTTTCTGCTTTCAGAACCGGCCCCAGGACTCTGGTTCTACCTGGTATTTGATAGGTTAAGAGACACCGGAGAGACACAGGCTGTTTGCAGTGTGCTCCGGCGCCCAGCTGTGCTCCAGGGCGGGAATGCTCCTGGCCCCGGCCCCCCGGCCCGTTGCAGTTGGGTGAGGCGGCCCCGGCCCCCTGTCCCGTGTGCAGTTGGGTGAGGCTCCGTGGTCCGCCAGATGCCCGTCAGGTCGCAGGAGCCTCCTGTCCATTGTGAGGTGGGGAAGAGCATTTCCGCTGGAGGAGCAGGTAGCCACGGCCAAGGGCAGTGCCTTCTGTCCCACACCTCGTCCTGCAGACGGGCCGAGACAAAGAGGAAGGATTTGGTCTAACTCAGCCGCTCGCCTGGCCTGCCCTGTTGAGGACAGGCTCCTCGTGTGTCCCCTGGCTCCCAGCGGACTCCTTGTCGGCATGCTGAGCACCGGGCAGCTCTCTCGTTCAGAACCGTTCCCGCATCTTCGGGATGCTCTCTTGCGCCTCGGGGAACTGAGAATGTCAAGCTTTGGCTTGGGTCGGCCGGAGCTGCCGGTCCTCCCGGGAGGAGGACGGGGACCTGCGCTGACGCCCGTCCTGTCCTTTCAGATCGGCTTCACCAGCGCCCCTGGACAGGGAGGAATCCTGGCCCAGCGCGAGTTTGATAGGAGGTTCTCCCCGCATTTCGTAAGCTCCGTGCTGTCCTCTCCCTCTCTCCCTGGGTCCCCTTCGGTTGTGGGACCTCCGGGTCTCCTCAGAAGGTCGTTTGGTTCTCGTCACACCTGCTTTCTCGGGTCTGACTCAGCCACCACCGAGTGTCCTCACTGAGCCGTGATTCGAGACTCTTGGCGGTGGGATGACCGTGGCCAGAACCAAAAAATGGCCCTTTTCCCTGTGCAGCCTCGAGTCAAGTCCCATCTTGGGAGTCCTGGGTCTGTTTTGAGGTTTACAAGAACAAGTGTGTAGACTCCCAGAGTTGCAGAGCACTGGGAAGGTAGAGTGGGAGCACTAGTGGTCTCGTGAAGCTTCTCGTCCATTCTGGGTCGGGTCAGGCAGGGCCTGGGGCTCCATAGCTTGGAAGATAGGTGGGTCTGGAGAGAGCCCTTCCTGCCGGGAGCAGTCGGAGGCGCCTCTGCCGGGCTCGGCCGAACGGGCGCTCCCTCCCCCGCTGCCTCCTTCCCGGCCCTGCCGTGGCCTCGCCCAGACTCGTGAACCAGGGCCTCTGTCGTCCTCCACAGCTGGACTGGGCAGCCTTCGGGGTCATGACGCTGCCCTCCATTGGCGTCCCCCTGCTGCTGTGGTACTCCAGCAAGAGGAAGTACGACGCGCCCAAGACCAAGAAGAACTGAGGCCTTCCTCGGCCGCCCTGCCGGGGGTCCGGGCGCTTTCCAGGCGCCGGAGGGTCTCGAGTGCAGCCTCTGGGCCCCGGCCCTGCCGCCTTCTGGATCCGGCCTGCTCAACCAGAGTGCGGGACCAGGCCGCGGGTCTGTGAAAGCCGCCTCGCTCCGTCCCGACGCCATGTGGCGGGAACGCCTCGGGCAGGGAGCCTTGAGGGCCCTCGGTGCCCCTGCGGGCCGCGGTGTGAACTCTGAGGGGCGCAGGAGGGGGCACCCCGGAGACTGCCTGACTCGACCTCCTTCCCCTACCGGCCCCTCTCGGAAGAGGCAGGAAGACCGACGAGGGCTGAGGGACACTCCGAGGCTCCCCAGTCTCTGTTCTGGGTCGGGGGGCGCTGACCAAGTGGGGTTTTCTAATAAAAACCTGCCACGCTGACTCGTCTGCCTCCTCGTCACCTCTGGGCACCCCGGCTCCTGGGCAGGGGAGCGGACCTCCCGCCGGCTCGCTGTGGCCTGTGGCTCTGTCTGTGCGGACGTCTGTCCCCACCGGACACCTTGCCCGCGTCCCCCCTTCCCTCCGCTTTCGCCGCGCCGCTCCCGCCGCCCTGACCCGTCCTCGCGGCGGCCTCTCCACGGCAGGAGGACGCAGGGGGAGAGGAAGGGCCTCGACGCCCGGTGAGAGCTTCTGGTCTTGATTTGTTCACGGACCTACCTACCGAAAGAACTCTCGACACCTGCTTCTGGCACTTCCTCTGTTTAACAACTAGCTTTTCTTTTTTTCCTTTAAATTGTTTAATCTCTCCCCGGATCAGCTGCTGATCTCGGGGTCGCGAGTTCGAGCCGCGTGCTCCCCGACTGAGCCAGCCAGGCGCCCCACGAACTAGCTTCTCTTAACTTGAATTCGTTTTAGTTCCGCGCACCTGCGGCCCTCGACCTGTGCCCTCAGCACGGCCTGTGGCAAGGCCGTGGTTCTGGCTGCCGGAGCAGCGGCCCTGAGTTGCCTCCGTCCGAGCCAGGAATGCCGTGGTCCGAGAACAGCCTCCCAGGCAGGAGGGAAACCCAACAAACACTGGCTTTGTTCCTGCCACCAAGTTGCCCAGTTTAGATGCTGTTGGGGCTTGAGGGGGGAGAGACTGCCCAACCGGTTTAACCTTTCCTGGGCCCAGCGCGCGCGGAACCCAGGCCCAGGAAGGATGAAAAGGACCTGGAGACAAAGGGAGGCTCCCAGCGGGGTCGCCGTCCGCCAGCTCACCTCCCTCCTTCAGGGGCTGCAGCTCGGACACCCCAGCACCGGCCAGGTCAGAGGGCGAGGACGATACATTTGCTCTTGTTTGTTGTGTTCTGGGGGAGACCGGGGCTTCGCAGAGGGGGGGGGATTAATAGGTCAGAAGCTTGAGGTTGAGAACAAGGACACGGAGGAAGCACGGGGCCGGCCAGACAGTGGCCGTCTTGCTCCCGAGGACTGGGACACTGGTCTTCCGAGGAGGGAACACACTCCTCTGTCCGCGTGGTCCCTGCCGGAAACAGGCGTTCACCTATAGTGGGAGGCGCTGCGGTTTAGAGGACGAGGTAGAAGCCGGGGTAGGGTTCCTGACTCTGGAAGGTGCCACAGGAGCCTTCCTCCTAGCCCGAGCCCCAGGTGGCAATCCTTTCCCTCCTGCCGGGCGGTCTTCAGGGAGAGCTCCACACGGGGGGCCGGGGGGCACCCAGGTCTGATGCAGATGACAAGAGAAGCATTGAGAAGGCAGCTGCTGTCACAGGCCCATTGAACAAAGGCCGAAGCCAGGCTTCCTCTGGAGAGATCAGGCTCCCTGCAGTCAGGATGGGGCGGGAGGCTCGGGCTGGGGCTGGCACAGCCGGGAGTCCCGTGGGCAGACGGAGCAGGGTAGCTGGCCCTGGCTCGAGCCCTCGGAGCTCCTGGAAGAAATCTAATGGGAGACGACCAGCAGACGGCACCCCTCCACCCTCCTGGAGACCACCGCGGGAGGTGTGACCCGCATGCAGTACAGATGGGGGACCCAGCCGTCATGTCCCGGACCCTCCCACGCCGGCAAACCAGCCCTCCATCCTCCAAGTAGGCCAGACCTGCAGCTGGTGGCGGCTCCCCCGCCCCCCACCCTGGTGCCAGGAGGAGCCAGGGGTCCAGATTTCCACGCGCCTCACAGACTAGGCCCTGGGACTCCCCCTGTAGAAAGTCTGCGGGGACCGGGTCTAGGAATTCCCAAGAAGCCGACAGGACGGAAATCCGGGAGGCCGAATGCCCTGGGCTCTCTGGGACTTCCCCTGTGACCGCCTCAGAGTCTGTGTCCTCGTCTGGATGCAGGTGGTTTGAGGGGAGGCCCCGCAAGGACCCCCACCCATAAAATGAGGCGGGGTCCCCCTGTGTTCTTGTGAAGCAAGGAAGAGCCCTTGGGGCTCCTGTGGTTTGGGGCCTGGCCAGCGGGAAAGGGCCGGGTTTCCACGTGTGGCGGCAGCTGTCCCTTCTGAATTCTGGGGCCTGGTCCCCCCACCAGGGGTCGTCTAACTCAGTCCTCTGGTGTCCCTGCTCAGGACCCGGGAGCCCACGGTGAGGGGCAGCCGGCATGTCACCTGCAGGAGGGCTGTGGGTGCAGCGTTCCTGTCCCACTGCGGGCACACCTGTCACTCCAGGTCCCCGCTTGACGGACAGGGAGACAGGCTGCCGGCTTCCCGGGCCCTGTGAGGCCCTGGCCCTGGGACCTGGCAGAGCCAGCCAGGTCCTTGACCACCAGGAGGAGGGCGGGGAGGGCCCTAAGGTCAGGACCTCCTCCGCCAGGGGGAGCTGTGAGGGGAGTCAGCCCCCAGAAGCTGGGATGGGGTGGGGGTGATCGGCCCTCCCCCACCCCCCACCTGGAAGCTGCCTCTTAAAGGGACCAACAGGAGATTTGCAGCCTAATTAGAGAGAGGACAAAGGTCCTCCCTGGTTCTAGGAGGACCGTGCTGTCAAGTAGGTTTCCAGCTGTGGGCCTTCCCTGGGGTGCTCTCTTTCTCCCCCTCAGCTGTCCCCGACCCGCTGGAGTGAAGGGGACGGTGCCCAGAGTCTCCGGGTGACCCCAGCTTAGCTTCGTCCACCTGTTTCCATGTGGGCCTGAGTCCAGTGGCCTCTCTCTGTTCAGGGAATGCTGAGGTCAGGGGACCCAGGGATCCTCGGGACCTGCCACGGTATGCAAGGGGTTAAAGGCCTGGGCACAGCACCACAGGCTGGGGTGTTTGAAGTGGGGGGAGGGCTGTGCATGCAAACTCCTGCACCTGCCCCCACTGAGGTGTGGGACTGGGCTCCTGGAGAGGCTCCCTGGAGCGGCTCGTCCCTGTGCTGAAGCCAGCAGCCCCCAGAGGAGTGAGTTTCCCTCCTCCCTTGCCCCGGGCCCTCAGCCCAGGAGCGGGGATCCCCCTGGAAGCAGAGCTCCTCGACCCCTCAAGAGGCCGGCCAGCTCCGGCTTTCGGCGCCCAGTTTTAATCCGAGAATATCGTGTCTTTGGGGGACGGTGTGAGTGTGTGAATGAGGGCTCTCAGGTTCCGCCAGGAGTTCACACTTACTCTCGGGTGACAGGTGATGCCAAGTGCGTCCTTAGAAGCCTCCCGATCCCCACTCATCCAGGCTCCCCCCCTCTGAAGCCTGACACGGGTCCCATACCCTTGGCCACCCACTATGAGGTTTCAGGGGCCACAAGCTCCTGCCAGAGAGTGAGGGACTCCCAGCTCCCAGTTCACCCGTCCCGTCCACCTCCCACTGTGGCTGTCCCCTGAGACCTGATGGGTTCATTCCTTGGGACGCAGTGGCCAAAGTCTTCTCAGGTGTGTCCCTCTGAACCTCAGAGCCTCTCTTGCCCCACCCTCTGGCGCCGAAAACCCTGACCGCCTGCCAAGGAACAAGTGGGCCGGAGTTTGGAGAACACTGGTGGGCCCTGCCGGAGGCTCTCCACTCCGAGGAGCCCCTGGTAGGATGAGTTCGCAGGCCCAGGGAGGAGGAGGAGGGCCGGCCCTCGGCTTCAGTTTGCAAACCAATTAAACAAAAAAAATGGTTAGCCTTGGAAGCCTGAAGCAGCACAATTCCTTTTTTTTTTTTTTGAAGATTTTTATTTGACAGAGGTCACAAGTAGGCAGAGAGGCAGGCAGAGAGAGAGGGGGAAGCAGGCTCCCTGCTGAGATGCGATCCCAGGACCTTGAGATTGTGACCTGAGCCAAAGGTAGAGGCCCAACCCACTGAGCCCCCCAGGTTCCCCGAAGCACACAATTCCTGATTCCTGAGCCTGGCATATCCAAGAGGAAGGGCGGTTTCGGGCGGGTGTCTGGAACACACTTGTGCTGGCTTAAGTAGAGGGAGGTGTGCTCACCGGAAGGGCTGGGGACACCCAGCTCTCTGGCTTTGGACTTCCAGAATTAAGTGCGAACAATAACATCGATAACTTCGCCCTGTGCGTCCTGCACGCAGGTGGGCGCCTCTCAGAAGTCAGCCTGGAGGGCCTCTGGGGGGCCCAGTGGGTTAAGTGCCTGCCTTCAGCTCAGGTCATGATCTTTTTATTTTTTTTAATATTTTATTTATTTATTTGACAAAGAGAGATCACAAATAGGCAGAGAGGCAGGGGTGGGGGTGCAGAAGCAGGCTCCTCACTGAGCAGAGAGCCTAATGCGGGGCTCGATCCCAGGACCCTGAGATCATGACCTGAGCCAAAGGCAGAGGCTTAACCCGGGCGCCCCACCAGGGCAGGATCTTGGTCCGGTCATGATCAGACTCCTTCTGCCCCTCCCCCTCCCCCACCCCTGGTGTGCTCTCTCTCTCTCAAATAAATAGATAAAATCTTTATTTTTTAATTTTTAATTTTTAAATTTTTGAAGGATTTTTATGTATTTGACAGAGACAGGGCGAGAGAGGAAACACAAGCAGGGGGACTGGGAGAGGGAGAAGCAGGCTTCCCGCCAAGCAGAGAGCTCGGTGCGGTAAAATCTTTAAAAAAATTTTTTTTTAATTAAAAGAAAAGAATTCATCCTGGAAGCCAATGCGGGCAGATAGACGGCTTTTGCCTGTCTTGCCCCCGACCTGCTAAGGGACCGACCCTGCGGGGTTTGTGCACAGACCCTCTGGGTCCTCCTCTCCAGCCAAGGCAAGGTCCGCTGAATGAACACCAGCCCTCGGCACACACCCTTGGCCTTTGGACCGTGGGAATCGGTATCCTGCTGTCCGGTATTTGGCAGGACACCTTAGCGACATCTCATGGGCTCCCCACCAAGAAACAGAGTCGCGGGAGGTTGGGGGTGGGGTGCTGGGCTCCTGCCATAGAACTGGGTCAGGGGAGCAGGGCGGAACCAGCGGCGGCTCCTGCGGTTTCCTTGATCTGAGGCAAGGAGAAGCCCAGCTCTGGTCCTGTCTGGGGTCACTGCTGGATTCATGACTCACTGTCCAGGGCAGAAGCAGCAGGAAGGTCACATTTTGAATCATCAGAGGGTTTTCCATGACCCTGTCCCCCCAGGGCTGGGAGAAGCCAGCCGAACAGGACATCTGGCTCCGTCTTCCTTCCCATTCTTTATTACCTGGTTCTTTTGGGGGTCGTCTTCCTGATTGTCACCCTTGGGGAGACTCAGGACCCCAGGGCCAGGCCCAGGAAACCCCCAGGCTGTGAAGGGGACTGAGCAGCGTCCCCCGCAGTCCGCTCTGCCCGGCCGGGTGGATGCAGCAGCGGCATTCACAGAAGCCCTGCCTGCCCTCCCCCAATTTCTAAGATGACAGAGGGAGTAGGAAGAACAAATTCGGTTTCTCTGGGAACCCATCTAATTGCCTCCTTTCTTGGGCTGGTGGCGGGGAGCGGAGCGTTGAAGAACAGCAGCACTGCGGGGGGCGCCTGGGGGGCTCAGTGGGTTAAGCCTCTGCCTTCAGGTCATGGTCCTAGAGTGCTGGGATGGAGCCCCGCATCGGGCTCTCTGCTCCGTGGGGAGCCTGCTTCCTCCTCTCTCTCTGCCTGCCTCTCTGCCTACTTGTGATCTCTCTCTGTCAAATAAATAAATAAAATCTTTAATTAAGGAAAAAAAAAAAAGAACAGCAGCACTGGGGATGCTGTATTTCACGAGATGACTGTGAGGGTCCCACAGGACAGCGCGGGCTGGAGGGGGGTAGTTCCCACGACACCCCGGGCTCTGCACAGCTTAGCTCCTCCTCCGCAGGCTCCAGATCCCGGTTAGGGAAGGCCTTGGGGACTTCAGCGGCCCTGCCCCAGGCTTGGCGCCCAGCGCCTGCTCCGGGAACCTCAGCAACCCTCCTTTGCGCGCCTTCTTGTCCTTCCCGAGATTCGGAAACCCAGTTGCTCTAGATCAGGAGTCTGCAAACTTTTTCTGTAAAGATCCAGATACTATTTTAGGCCTTGTGGGCCAGACGGTCTGTGCCGCAGCTATAACTTTGCTGCCGTAAGGCCGACCCAGCCGCAGACCATATGTAAGTGAACGAGCGGGCCGTGTTCAAAATAGCCTTTATTTATGCTCACTGAAATCTGAATTTCATAGAACTTTTATGTGTCACAAAGTAGTGTTCTTCTTTGGATTTTTCCCCCCAGCCATCTAAGAAAGATAGCAGAACAGATCTGGCCCACAGAGTCCACTAGCCGCTGCCCCTGAGACCAGAGCACTCTGCCCCCACTTCTCCCCCAGGCTCCGCTGGCCCTTCTCGCCCCGGACGCTGGCTGCGGCCCGTCCTCTCCATCCGAGGGCGTCCACGGCCACAAGTCCCCGTTGTGCTGTGTTACTGCGCACCTGCCCGCGAGCTCTCCAGACGTCCCGGTCTCAGACTTTTGAATAACGGAGATCTCTCTCTCTCTCCCTGTGAGCTCCTGTCCCTGCACCCCGGTGTGCCCCACAGAGTACGGGTGACTCGTGTGGTCAGTGGACGGCCCCCTCTCCGAGCAGGGGCAGGAGACGCTGAGGGTGTGCGCTGGTGGGGAAACCATTCAATCCAGAGACAAGAAGATAACACGACTTCTTAGAGCCCCTTCCTGCTTTCCTCCCGGGCCCTCCTCTGGAGCGTCTGAGCCCAGACCTGTTTCAGAGTCTCCGATCTCTGCTCCGCGGCAGCGGGGAGTGACATGATGGGATCTCATTCGGGGGCTAAATACGGCCATTGTGCGAGAGCCAGCCCTGGCCACTGCCCGGCACCATTTCCTGAGCTCCGGAGGCTGGGGGAGCCCGGAAGGGCCTGGCGGGAGCTGGCGGAGGAGGGGGGAAGGCGACCATGCGGGCAGCTTGCGTTTCAGAAAGTGGAAGGAGGAATGTCTCCAGGAGGGGTTGAGGCCGCCTTGCTACACCTCATCCCTTTGAAGGACAGAATGGACATTATTGACATTGTGGCGTGGAGGGGGCGGAGTTGAGAGACCAGGACAAATGGAGAGAAATGGAATGAAGATATGAGGCAGAAGGAGCCCCATCGGGTACATTTGCACAGAGGGCGGAGGCCGGGAATGAGTGACGCAGGCGCTGGGCAAAGGTGGGTCTCCCCGAAGAGGCCAGACTCCAGCTGGTCGAGCCCGAGGAAGAAGGTGGGCGTTCAGGACCAGAGCCTCTGTCTCCCACGGACCCTCTGCAGCAGGTAGCATCCCCAGGGACAGAGGGGAAGAAATGCTTCCCACCAAAGCCGGCGCCACGCACGCCACGGGGACGGGCGTAGCAGACAGAAGCTGGGGCTGGTGACTCAGGCCTTTGGCCTCTTTGGTGAGGTCTCCGCCCCCTTTCCAGCTCCCCCTGCTCCTCGGTTCCCAGGGAGCACCCCCGCTCCTCCTCTTACCTCCACCCCAGCCTCTCACAATACTTTGTGTTGCATTTCCCCCTCCCTGCCCCCCCCCACCAGCTCTGGAGACCCTTAGAGGGCAGGCTGAGGCGCTGGCCCTGGGACCGTGCCGTGCTGGCCATGGCACTGCCCGTCCCATTTCTAGCCGGCACATCAGGTGCACCAGGCCGTGTTCGCAGACGCAGAGAGCGGACCTGTCCTGGCGGCTGGCTGCGGGCCCCACGCCCACCCCATCCCCCGTGGCTCCCGGGTGTGAGGAGCGTGGCCCAGCTTTCCAGGCCTCTCCCTTCCCCCTCTGTCCCCAGAGAGCCGTTGGTGGGGCCGCAGGTGCACCTGCCTTGGCCCAAGCACTCACCCCCTTCCTTCCGCGCTGTGGCCGGGACAGCACAAGGGCCTCTCTCTGGTGCTGGGTGGAGCAAGGGGTGGGGACAGGTTGTAGGGACAGTAGGAAGATTGCCTTGAAGGAGCCACCTTCCGACAGTGGGACTTCTGGTGTGGGTGGTGAGGAGTAAGGTGACAGGCGGAGGCTGGGCGCCCTCGTGGAGAGCCTGCGGGTCGGGGGAGAGCTCTGGCTCCCCGCCGGCTGGTCCTCCGGGGCCCTCCCAGCAGCTCCACTGGGAGACTCCTGCTAGCAGAAGACCCCATAGGGACAAGGCCTAGGACACAGCAGCACAGGGGCCGGCAGGAAAGGAGAGGTCCCACCCGCCCCCCACCTCGGGGTCCTTGGTCCTTTGTTGAGGAGTGGGGCGTCTCAGCGTCAACTTTAAGAGCTCCTGAGGGTTTTTAACTCTGAGACTCACTGAGGCTGGCCCCAGGGCCGCCGGGCGCGGGGGTATTGGGTGGCGAGAATAGTGCTCACGTCAGGGACAGAAGAAACTTCCAGGTGGCGGCCAGTGGTGTCCAGCGCTCTGCTTCTGGAGAGAGGACTTCCGGCGCTGCTCCTTCCACATGAGCAGCCTTGGAGGGGCCAAGCTGTCCTCCCCGCCCCTCTGTCTGCCTAGACTCCCCCCTTGAAGCCAACCACTGCCCCTCTGGACCCCTCAAGGGCCACTCACTCCCTTCGGTTTCCTCTTCCTGAGTTTTCTGAGGGGCTATGAGCTCACTCCTTCCACACCCCACAGCCTTCTGTCGCACCTCACTAGCCACTCTGGCCACTCAGTCATCTGTGATTTGGGCTTCTGTCTCTGCACACGCACACGTGTGCACACTCATATGCATGTACGCACACACTCCTGCACACACACGCATACACGCGTGTGCACAGGGGCTGTGAATTCCTTGAGGACAGGAACGGTATCTGTCTCTTTGCTCGGCTGGGTTTTCTGCTGTGCCGGTCAGGGCTCAGGACATGGGCGCATCCGGGGGGAACGAGGATGTCCTCACACCCTGGAGAGAGCACCGGGCTGGGAGTCAGCGAAGCTGCTTACCGCTCTGGGCTCTGGGCCGGCCACGCCCCAGCTCCGCGCCTCAGGAAGGGAAGGGTTGGCTGTGATACCCCCCCAGCCCCCCCAGCCCAGGATTCCAGGATTCTAGAACTCCTCTCGCCCCTTTGTCTTCTTGACTCAGACTGGCCCGTGGGTGCCTCCCATGAACGGAGACGTCCCAGAGGTGTTCCTCGCAGGCGGAGACCTGGTGTCCCAAGGCCACACTCGCCGCTGCCTATCTGCAGTCGAGTCCGGAGAGCAGCTGGAGGAAGACGAGGAGGAAGACGAGGAGGAGGAGGAGGAGGGAAAAACAGAGAAGCGAGATGGCTTCCACGCTGTACCCCTCCGGAGGTCAGGGGCCTTCCGTGCCCATGGCCACAACCACAGCCCGTTCAAAAGACACAGCTGGGGGCCAGGCAGGGAGCACGAGGACCCACTGAGCAGGTAACGCCCGTGGGCCCTGCCCCTCCTCTCCTCAAGTCCCAGACCCTGGAGAAAGGGGTGAGGCAGGGATGCCGGGAGCTGAGGGTACCTGGGCCCTGGCCCTCCCTGGAGAGTCTGAACCCGGCCTGTCTCTGGCTTTTGGGGGAGATGACCCTGCTCTTCAAAGGGCGGCCCCCCCTTGCTCCTCTCCGGCTGGTCTGGGGGCAGGTGGGGGAGGCCGTGGAGGGAAGGGACAGGCCATATCGCCTCCGCCTCCCACTCTGGGTTTCACTGACCCATAGAGCTGGAAGGGGCCCAGGCATCATGGGCCCGAACTTGTCCCTGTGCAGCTGAGGGAAGTGAGCCCAGAGAGCTTCGGAGACCCCTCGGGCAGCATCCCGGGGCTGGGGCATTGCTGGTTCTGGGCTGACCCAGACGCAGGACGTCGTAGGCTTGTCCGTACAGCAGCGCAGGGCGGGGGGACGGCTGTGTGCATCTTCCTGCCCAAGACAGGACCGGCTCTCCTCCCCTTCTGGAAAACCCCCGACCACTTCCCCAAAGAGAGGGGAAGTCAGAGAGGAGGTCTGGGGGTCAAGGTGGAGAGCTCAGTGTGACGGGTCTCTGGGAGGAAGGGCACTGGCCGCTCTGGCCGTGGTCCCCAGGGGCAGGTTCGCTCAGCTCAGGTGAGTAGACCACGCTCCTGGGTCCAGCCGGCTGAGCTGCGGGAAGGAGAGGGCCCTGAACGGACTCGACTGGGAAGCCTGGCCCACGGGGCTCATGAAAGCTTCCAGAGAGCAGCCCGTCGGAGGCAGAGATGCCGTGGGGATCGCCATGGGGGGCTAGCTGTAGCGCAGGGCCTTCCAGGGGTCACCTTTCGCCGTCAGGCACTGATTCTGCCCCTTGGGCTTTGAAGGGGCAAAGCTGGGCATCAGAATCCGGGCAAGGAATGAGACTGCAGCTTGCCCTGGGGTCTGGCGAGCGCCGGTGTCCCTTCCGAGGACAGTACTGCCCTGTGGCCAGCAGGGGCCACCCTTGCCCGCAGCTTCGCAAAAAGCACAGCCCCAGAAGCCCAGTTTGGGTCTGGGCGGCATTTGTGCCATCAGGAAGGGCCCGGTGGGGCGGTGCCCCTCCCTGGTGCCCGTCACTAGCCACTAGGCACTGAGGGCAGTGGTGACAATGTGTGTTTCAGGCACGATCTGCAGGCACCGGGATGCACAGGCGCCAGGGAGGCCGCCTTGCTGCAGAGCCGAGAGGAGCTGGACAACTTTCTGGGGCTGCAGAGCCAAGGCAGTCAGCCTGCCCGCGCGGTATGGACAAGCGTCCCACGGAGGCCAGCGCCTTCTCCCCGTCTCCTGCCCCCTTGTCTGTCGAGCCACCGCTCTGTGCCCCTCTGTCCTGCCAGCCGCCGGGTCTGTCTGTGCCTGGACCTTGTCCCGACTCCGACTCACTGAGGCTGTGTCTGCTGTGTGTGTAGCTCTGTCCGCCTCCCCGGGTCCGCGCGCCCTGTCCCCCACTCCTGGTGTCCTGCCCCTGCCTCTCTCTCTACGACTCGCTGTCCCCACCTCTCTGAGTCTGAGCTCTGCGCTGATGTGGACCTCTCTGCTCCTCTCATGAAAAGGCTCCTGTTCCCCTAATTGTGATAACCACTTCTTCCTGTGGGCTCCACATTTCTCAGCTTGGAGCCCAACTTAGACTATGTGGGAAGAAACCAGGCATCTCATGCCCTGAATGGCAGTGATCTCTAACAAGAGAATCATAGACTGGTGCATGAGAAGGGGCACAGAGTCTGCGCTGCCTTCTGGCTTAAGGGAGCGCATCTGGCGGATCTCCAGCCAGAACCTAGGGACCCCTGGGGATACACAGGCCTGTAGGGGCGCCCCTGCGCCGGCTCAGCTCAATCCCCCCAGCTCCTCCTCTAGCTGGCCAGGAGCCCCAACACCAGCCTCCTAGGGCCAGCCTGTGGCTTGGGGGAGAGGGTAAGGGAGATGGGCCGCTGCAGACAGTAGCTGGACCCTTCTCCTCCCGCCTTGGGCCCCCTCCTCCAACGCGGTGCTGCAGGAGGAGCAGGGTGGGGAGGCAGACCAGCTTCCAGATCCTTCACGCACCTGCTAGAGGACCTAGAGCTCTCTCCAAAACTCAGGATAATAAAAACTGTCTTTTAAAGTTATGATTATTTTGAGGGTGCCTGCGTGGCGCAGTGGGTTTAGCCTCTGCCTTCAGCTCAGGTCATGATCTCAGGATTGTGGGATCAAGCCCTGCATCGGGCTCCCTGCTCAGCGGGGAGCCTGCTTCTCCCTCTCTCTCCCCACTGTCTGCCCTACTCGTGCCTCTCAGTCTCTCTGTCAAATAAAGAAATAAAATCTTTTAAAAATTAAATTAAAGGGGCGCCTGGGTGGCTCAGTGGGTTAAGTCCTCTGCCTTCGGCTCAGGTCCTGATCTCAGGGTCCTGGGATGGAGCCCCACATCCGGCTCTTTGCTCAGCGGGGAGCCTGCTTCCTCCTCTCTCTGCCTGCCTCTCTGCCTACTTGTGATCTCTGTCTGTCAAATAAATAAATAAAATCTTTTAAAAATTAAATTAAATTAAAATAAAATAGGGCACCTGGGTGGCTCAGTGGGTTAAGCTGCTGCCTTCGGCTCGGGTCATGATCTCAGGGTCCTGGGATCGAGTCCCGCCTGGGCTCTCTGCTCAGCGGGGAGCCTGCTTCCTCCTCTCTCTCTCTGCCTGCCTCTCTGCCTGCTTGTGATCTCTGTCAGATAAATAAATAAATTTTGTTTCTTTTTTAAAAAAATAAAATAATAAAATAAAATAAAATAAAGTTATGATTATTTTGAAAAGAAAAACAAAAAAGGAAGGAAGTTCAAGTGCCCAGTGCAGAGGCTGAGCCCGAGGACCCGCAGACCCCTCCCCTGCTCTCCCTCAGCCCTGCCTGCTCCCTACCTTCCAGCCCTGCTCCTGCTCCTCCCCCTCCCCTCTCCTCTCCTAATCTTCAAGCCCTCCCCCTGTGCTTCTCCCTGTCTACATGTTGGTGTTTTTGTTTTTTCCTCCATGAGGGTGACCCTCGGCCTGCAGAGGGGGTGCCTGGGGCCCCCAGGAGGTACTCTGTGTGGCCAGCGCAGAGCTGACCCTCTAAGACTCAGCGCTGGGGCTGCTGGCCGGCTCAGTCAGGAGAGCCCGTGACTCTTAATCTCCGGGTCCTGAGTTCCAGCCCCACATTGGGCCTAGAGATAACATTGAAAAAAAAAAAGAAAAAAAAAAGATTCAGATGTCTTTTTTTTTTTTCTTCCTCTTAACCAGACGCCACACCCAACGTGGGGCTGGAACTCAGGACCCAGAGATCAGGAGTTGCAGGCTCCACCCCAACTGCGCCCACCAAGCTTCTCCTAGTTCAGACTCCTTAAGTGGGGCCTGCGCTCTTCCCTTTGCCAGAGTGACTAGGACCCCTGCTGTATTTCCCTCTCTGTCTCTCTCTTTTTTTAAGATTTTATTTTTATTTATTTATTTATTTTAAAAAGATTTTATTTATTTATTTGACAGACAGAGATCACAGGTAGGCAGAGGCAGACAGAGAGAGAAGGGGAAGCAGGCTCCCCGCTGAGCAGAGAGCCCAATGCGGGGCTCGATCAATCCCGGGACCCCGGGATCATGACCTGAGCCGAAGGCAGAGGCTTTAACCCACTGAGCCACCCTTGATGCCTCTAAGATTTTATTTTTAAGTAATCTCTACCCCCAACATAGGGCTCAAACCCAGAGCCCTGAGATTAAGAGTCCCTTGCTGCACCTGCTGAGCCAGCCAGGCGACCCTCCCTTTCATCTTTAAGTCCATGTTTGAAATCGAATGCCCAGTAAATCAGCGCCCACCTCTAGCCCTTGAACACCACCAGTGCCCGGGGGTCTTGGTCTGGCCCTTGTCCCCTCTGCTGCTCCCTCCCTGCCCCACCAGAGATAATCACTTCCTTGAATGTTCTTTATAACCCATCCACACTTCTTTATAGTTTAACACAAATATATATGCATTACCTAATAATATATTAATTTTAATTTTAAAATTATTTTAAAACAATGATGTTACGTGGTACAAAATGGTCTATAATCTGCATTTTCAGTCCACACTCTATCTAATTTTTATCAACGTGTTGTTGACGGTTCCGGTTTATTCGTTCCCATTCCACTCTGCCCTCGAACGTGTAGACAGTGTCGGCTCTGCTGTTCGAGCAGCGTCACCGCGAACCTGCTGTTGTCAGTCTTCTGGCCACATTTGTAAGCGTTTCCGAGGGCAGACACCTCGGTGGGGGAGCCGCGGGGTGACCGCGCGCCTCAAACTTACAAGATCGCGGCAGACTGTTTCCTCCCCGTCCGAAGTGTGGGAGAGGCACTCTTGATCCTCGCCTTTCCCGGCATTCGGAGGCCTGAGACTTCGTAATGCTGCTGGTCTAGTGATCATAACCCCCACCGAGGCGCCGACCCCGACGGTACGTGCGGCTGAGCATCCTCTCCTGGGCACACAGGTCCTCTGTGTTTCCTCTTCCTGTCTCTGCCCATGTCTCGCCTTTGTTGTTATACACATTGCAATGATCTTTTCACCACATGGAGAAAAATGGTTTGTCTTTTCCTTCTCCTGTGGTGACTTTACATAAACAGAATTTCCTAATTTCTAATTTTATTTTTAAATATTTTCCTTTTAAGGAATCTCTACACCCCACGTGGGGTTCGAACTCACAACCCCCACATCAGGAGTCACGTGCTCCGCCAACTGGGACAGCCAAGCACCCCTGAATTTCTTTTTTTTTTTCTTTTTTAAGATTTATTTATTTATTTATTTGACAGACAGAGATCACAAGTAGGCAGAGAGGCAGGCAGAGAGAGAGGAGGAAGCAGGCTCCCTGCTCAGCAGAGAGCCTGATGCGGGACTCGATCCCAGGACCTGAGATCATGACCTGAGCTGAAGGCAGAGGCTTAACCCACTGAGCCACCCAGGCACCCCGCGCCCCTGAATTTCTTAATTTTTAAAAAGTAAACATTTATCAAAGTATAACATATATACAAAACATGCATTAAAACATGTTTGAGATTTTAGTTGGAATTGCAATGAATCTGGACAATAATTTAGGGAAAGTTGACATCTGTACAATGTTGCTTCTTCCTTTCTATGAAGATAGTACACCTCTCTAATATTATTTTTTCCCCATACAGACCTTGTAGATATAGATGTATTCTTAGGTATATATATATATTTTTTTAAGATTTTATTCTTAGGTATATTATACTTTTGTTGTTTTAAATTTTAGTCATTCTGGTGGATGTCTTAGAGGTATCTCATTATGGTTTTAATTTGCATGTCCCTGTTGAAACAATTTGTTGGGCATTTTTCTTTCTTTCTTTTTTTTTTTTTTTTTTGAGAGAGAGAGAGAGAGAGACCATGGTAGGGGAGAGGTAAGGGCTAGGGAGAGAGAGAGAATCCCAAGCAGACTACAGGCTTACAGGCTCAGCACTGGATCTGATGTGGGCATTATCCCTGAGAAAACAACGTGAGCTGAAATCAAATGTTTAGCAGAATAAGCCATCCAGGCACCCCACTTATTCATATTCTTATTGGCCATGTACATATCATCCTTTGTGAAACATCTATCCAAGCCTTTATCCACTTTTTTTTAAAGATTCTATTTTATGGGGCTCCTGGGTGACTCAGCCATTAAGCGTCTGCCTTTGGCTTGGGTCCTGATCTGGGAGTCCTGGGACCAGGCCCCACCTCAGGCTCCCTGCTCAGCGGGAAGCCGGCTTCTCCCTCTCCCTCTCACCCAGCTTGTGTTCCCTCTCTCACTGTCTCTGTCGCTGTCAAATAAATAAATAAAATCTTTTTTTAAAAATTCTACTTTTGGGGGCACCTAGATGGCTCAGTTTTTGGATTTCTGCCTTTGGCTCATGTTATAGTCTCAGGGTCCTGGGATTGAGACCCGAATCAGGCTCTCTGCTCGGTAGGGAGCCTACTTCCTCCTCTCTGCCTGCCTCTCTGCCTATTTGTGATCTCTCTGTCAAATAAATAAATAAAATCTCAAGAAAAAAAAGATTTTATTTATTTGAGAGAGAGAGACACAGAGCATGAGCATAAGCAGGGGGAGGAAGCAGAGGGAGAGGGAGAAGCAGGCTCCCCGCTGAGCAAGGCACCCTGTGCTGGGTCGATCCCAGGACCTGGAAATCATGACCTGAGCGGAAGGCAGATGCTTCACCAACTGAGCCACCCAGGCACCCCTTTTTATAACAATTTATCTGTGATTTTTTTTTCTTCTCTAAGTAGATAATTATGTCATCTGTAAATGAGCTTCGTTTCTTTTGTTCCAAAATTTATTCCTTTCCTTTCTTTTTCTTGCCCTCTGTGCTGGCCAGAATCCTACTGTAGTGCTGAGTAGGAATGTGATAACAGTAGTCTTGTCTTTTTTGTTTTTTTTTTTTTTAAATGAAAAAAGCACTGTGCAGTGTATTTTGGTGTTTCTATTCACGAGAATGGTTTCCTTGTTTCTGATTTTAGAGGGACCACATGTTATTGAAATTGATTTTTGGCTGTAAGTGTTTAAAGAACACTTTTTATCAGGTTAAGGAAGATTTCTTCTATTCCTAACTGCCAAGGCTTTGGTTTAACAACAAATATTGAATTTTATTCTCTGCTTTTCTGCTTTTGCAGAGATAGTTATGTTCCTCCTTGAATATGTTACTGAGGGAAATTATATGCAAAGATTTTTCTCATGTTAAGCCACCCTTGTATTCTTAGGATGAATTATTTGTTTCAGGGGTACAAGTCTGTGATTGACCAGTCTTACACAATTCATGGCACTCACCATAGCACATGCCCTCCCCAAATTCCATCACCCAGCCACCCCATCCCTCCCACCTCCCTCCTCTCCAGAAACCTTCAGTTTGTTTCCTGAGATTAGTAGTATCTAATGGTTTGTTTCCATCTCTGGCTTTGTTTTGTTTCATTTTTTTCCTCCCTTTCCCTCTGATCCTCTGTCTTTTCTGTCAAATTCCTCATATCAGTGAGATCATATGATAATTGTCTTTCTCTGACTTATTTCGCTTAGCATAATACCATCTAGTTCCATTCACTTCATTGCAAATGGCAAGATTTCATTTTTGATGGTTGTATAGTATTCCATTGTATACATATACCACATCTTTATCCATTCATCTGTCAATGGACATCTATGGCCTGGTGCATTTTGTTTTATTTATAGAAATTAATTAACTACCAATTCCATTTCTTTAATAGGACCATTCAGACTTTCTATTTCTTCTAGACTTAATTTTATTAAGTTATATATAGATATACATATGCATTTTTATAAGGAATTTTGTTTGCATTTTCAAAATTGCTATCATCAGGACGCCTGGGTGACTTGGTTGGTTAAGTGTCTGCCTTCAGCTCAGGTCATGATCCCAGAGTCCCAGGATCAAGTCCTACATCACCCAACGGGGAGTCTCTGACCCTGCCCTTCTCGTGCATGTCTTCCCTCTCTCTCACTCTTTCTCTCTCAAATAAATAAATAAAACCTTTTCTATTTTTAGAGAAAATTTTATACCACCATCACTCATCAATTATTAATTTTTTTAAAGATTTTATTTATTTATTTGACAGAGAGAGAGAGATTACAAGTAGGCAGAGAGGCAGGCAGAGGTGGGTGGAAGCAGGCTCCCTGCTGAGCAGAGAGCCCGATGCAGGCCTGACTCCAGGACCCTGAGATCATAACCTGAGCCAAAGGGAGGGGCTTAACCCACTGAGCCCCTCAGGCGCCCCTTCTCCTGCCTTTCCAATCACTGGGTCTGTCCCACATTCTTCCTCAGTTTGTCCCTTCCCTCCGTCTGCCCAAAAGTTGTCTACAATTTTTGGCTTTATTGATCCTGTTTTGTGTTTACTGCTCTGTTGATTTTTGCCTTTTTAATTTTTTTTTTTTAAGTAATCTTTCTGCCCAACGTGAGGCTCAAACTCACCTCCCTGAGATCGTGATTCACATCCTTAGCCAAATGCGTCACCCAGGTGCTCAGCTTTCCGCTTTTAGCCGTACTATATCCTTCCTTCTGTTTTCATTGAGCTTCTTCTGTTCTTTTTCTAACCTTTTGAAGTTGACCTAGTTCATTAATTTTCAGCTTTTAAAATTTTTTGATATAAACATTTTAAGGCTATAAACTCCGTCCGAAAAACTACTTTGGCCAATTCTCACAAGTTTTGCTCTGTGGTTCTATAGTATTTTCATTATTGTTGTTATAAAATATCTTTTTTTTTTTTTTAAAGATTTTATTTATTTATTTGACAGAGAGAAATCACAAGTAGATGGAGAGGCAGGCAGAGAGAGAGAGAGGGAAGCAGGCTCCCTGCTGAGCAGAGAGCCCGATGCGGGACTCGATCTCAGGACTCTGAGATCATGACCTGAGCCGAAGGCAGCGGCTTAACCCACTGAGCCACCCAGGTGCCCCATAAAATATCTTTTTAAAGAGATTTTATGGTTTATTCTTATTTAATTTTTAAAGATTTTATCTCATTTACTATTGTTATAAAATATCTTTATTTTTAAGATTTTATTTTTAAGTACTCTGTACACCCAACATGGGGCTCCGAGATCATGACCTGAGCCGGAGGCAGATGCTTCACTGACTGAGTCCCCCAGGCACTCCTAGTTTTACGTATTTTAAACTTTGTATGAATGTAATCATACAGGACATACCTTTTTTGTGTCTTGACTCTTTCCCTTACTGTTGTGCTTGTGAGATTCCCCCTTATTGTTAGGCGAGCTCTAGTGTGTTTCCTTTTCTCTGTTGACAAGTACTTTGATGTGATACACCCGGGTTCCTCCTCCTGTCCATTGGAAAAGGATTTCTGGCTTGTTTCCTGTGGTCTCTATGATACAGGTGATTTGAAATATGTTGAAATTTGCCTTATGACCCGATTCATGACCAGTTTTTATAATGCTTCATGTAGGCTTGAGAAAAACATTTCCTAAGGGTTGGGTGTGTGGTTCATGAATGTTCCTGCTGCCTTTTGTCTTACCCCCAGGCTGTCAGTCATGTCCTTTCCTTTTTATTACCTGCCTGGCCTCTATAGCTTGAGTCTGTCGTGTCTGGAAACACTTTGGGGTACATTTTTTTTCTTTTTATTTATTTGACAGAGATCACAAGTAGGCAGAGAGGCAGGCAGAGAGAGAGGAGGAAGCAGGCTCCCTGCTGAGTGGAAAGCCCGATGCGGGGCTCGATCCCAGTACTCTGGGATCATGACCCGAGCCGAAGGCAGAGGCTTTAACCCACTGAGCCACCTAGGCGCCCCTGGGGTACAATTTTTCTAAGTGATTCTCTGTGCTGGGCTTGAGCTGCAGCAGAGGGCTGAAGGCTAAGTGGCAGGAATGACTTGCCAGGGATTCCCGGTGGAATGTCGTCATGTCGCAGACGTAAGAAGTACAGAGAGGGCGTGGAGGTAGCCTTCTTCGGGAAAGTGGGTGCACGCAGAGCAGGAGTGGGATGAAGCCTGACTTCCTGTGAGCGTTCTCCATGTGATTCTAGGGTCAGAATTGCTGTCATCCGTCTGCCGGCGCTTTGGACCACCCGGCCCCTGGCGTGCTCCCCAAGTCTGTATCCATGAGTGGCATCAGTAGCCTCTTGGGGTGCTCCGATCCGGCTGGTGAGTGGGGGTGGGGAGCGAGGCCGCTCTGGCCCCTTCCCTCTTCGTCTCGCCACCACCCCTCAGGTGCGGCTGGGCGTTCCTGGGTTCCGTTTATCCACACACCCTTGGCAACACCAAAATGCCTCTGTTCCGGTGAGAGATGGGAATTCAGCACTTTGGCATTCTAAGACTATCCTTCCAACAAAGGAGGACATGAGACAGATTGCGGCTCCCCAGCTCCCCCTGTCCCTGGAGAGGGAGGACACTTAGCTGTGATGGACCTTGTCCTCAGGAGGAGACCCTGTGAGCTGGGAGCTGGGGTGAAAGCTCTGTTCTCCCGGTTCCCAGAAGCAGGACTGAGACGTCCGCCTCCGCCCCTGCTCCGCAGAGCCCTCCCTCTCTGCTCCGTTCCCTGGCTCCCTGGCCCCTCCGCTCTGGTCCACTCAGACCCCACCTCCCTCCCTCCTACTGGGCACCAGCCCCCAGGACCCGCAGGAGCACCTGCAGCTTGGGAACCTGACCTGGGTGGAGGGGGCGGGGGAGGCAGCCCCGGTGTCTTTGTCTGGCTTTAGCCTGACACCTCTGGTCTCCTTCTGTGTTGGCAGGGACCTTATGCCAGTCCTCCACCGCTGCCCTCAGCCAAAGGTGAGTTTGGGAGACCTGCAGCCCTTCAAAGGCCTTGCTGGAAGAGGGGTGATGGGCCTGGACCGCGGATGTTGTAACTCCAAGGGTCTCTGCTTCCTGAAACGTTGCTCCCCTTAACATTTTTTTTAAAGATTTTATTTATTTGACAGAGAGCACAAGTAGGCAGAGAGGCAGGCAGAGAGAGAGGAGGGGAAGCAGGCTCCCCGCTGAGCAGAGAGCCCGATGCAGGCTCGATCCCAGGACCCTGGGATCATGACCTGAGCCAAAGGCAGAGGCTTTAACCCACTGAGCCACCCAGGTGTCCCTCCCCTTAACATTAAAAAAAAAAAAGATATTCATTTAGACCAGGTGCATGTGAGTGGTGGGGAGGGGCAGAGGGTGAGGGAGAACCTCAAGCAGACTGTGTGCTGAGTGGGGAGCCCGATGGCGGCCTTGATCTTGTAACCCCGAGATCATGACCTGAGCCAGAATCAAGGGTGGGACATAACCTCTGAGCCACCCAGGCACCCCTCCCCTTAACATTTCTGTTCAAAACCTTCCAAATGCCCCTTTCTCCGAGCCGCCCAAGAATTCGACCTCTTCTCATTCTTCAGCCAAGGAAGGGTTAGAAATTTTCGGCAACTCCACTGGATAGTAAGGCAATTAGGGAAAGAAAAGTTGTACCCATACCCCAGTTGGTCAGAGGAATAAGACAGCAGGACTCGTTTGCTGTTGTCACTGACAGAGTGCTGAGTGGGCAGATGGGCTGCTGGACCATCCCCCGGAGAGACGGTGCTCAAGGACCCCACGGACAGCTTTGGAGGCTCAGATCACGGGCCAGTGGGGAGTGGCTGGGGAGGGCGGGGCTGCAGGCCTAGCTCGGGAATTGCGCTGGAGTCTGGGAAATTTTTGTGGCCATGAAAATCAGCGCATCGAATCAGCACCTGTCTCTTTGGTTCCTGCCACCCAAGCCAGCCGGAGTGGCTTGGCCCCCCAGACAGTGCTGTGGAGCCCGCTGGCTGTGGCCCTTTAAGATGCGGAGCTCTGATCCGTGTCTTGAAGACCTCCGGCTGACACATCCTCCTGGCTCTGGGTTTGGGATTAGCTCATGGGATGGGGCTGATGAAATCCCAGGAAATCCAGTCCTCATTGGCTTCAGGCCCAGAGGCCCTTTCCAGACACACAGAGGGTCGCACAGAGGCGCTTGTGTTTTGAGGGGAGCATGGAGCAGGCGGCTCTGGAGAGCTCTAGGCCAGTGTATCTGTCCCTGGGGAGCCGAGCAAGAGGAGACTGAGTTAGGTAGGAGGGCGGGGGAGGAGCCTGGAGTCCTCCTCACAGATAAAGGGGCCTGGCCACATCTGTCTGCATCTGGGAAGTGGGGGTGGGCTGTGGGGGGTCTGTCTCCAGGCCCTCTAGGCTGTCCTCAGACCTCTAGGCCAAGGTTCCTGCGCTGGCGCCCGTCTGTCAGTCCGGGAGCAGCTGGCTGCTTTCCCAGCTCCGTTTCTCTCTCTTCACCTTTCCTTCACCCCCTGCCCCCCCACCCCATAGCTGTAGCCAACTGGAACGGGGCTCTGGAAGCTGGACAGGCTCCCCTCTGCAGCGCACCCTCAGCTTCCTCCTGGGCATGACCGGAAAGGCCAAGGTAGGAGACGCTGGGGAAGCAGGAGGCCTGGTCCTCCTCACCCCCCATCCGCTCCCCTCCCCAGCTTCCCGGGAGACAGACCTCAGGGCAGGGGTTCGCGCTAGCTGTCCCAGACTCCCTCGCTGTACCCAGGGCATCCGTCAGCTTTCCCGGGATCCCCCCAGGCCTCTGCGCTCCGCGGACAGCTGGAAGAGGGGAAGGGCACAAGCTTCAGAGGCTGAAGGGCGCCCAGCTCCCTCCCTCGAGGCCTCCCGTAGCTACCCCCGGTGGACAGCAGAGATCTGAGCCGTTGGATATAATCATGATCGCAATTACAGCAAGCCTTTTTACTTCTTTGGAGAGTATTAGGGTTTGCAAAGTGCTTTTACACTTATAATTGTATGGTTGGATGCGGCAGCGGAAGGAGTTGAAAGGAGAGACTACTGGGCGGGGGGGCAGCCTGGGGAGTGTACAGTTCTGGGAGCACACGCACGCCCGCATGGTTCTGCCCCTGGGAGGTGCAAGTGTTCTGCCCTCCTGCTTCTTAGCACCGGGCCCTGCGAAGCCCTGGGCTCTGTGAACTGTGGGACCGGGAGCTCTCCTGCTCCTTGAATGCATTTCCACTTCATTTATGGGCAGAATGAGCCACCCCCTTTTCCTCTCCAGCGGTCCGTCCCGTCGACCCCCCCCCCCCCCCCCCGCCCTGCGCCAAGTATGCAAGTACTTTCCAAACTGGGGCTGCTTCTGAGCATTGAGAGAAGCCCCAGCAGAAACACCCTCCTGTGCAGCTCCAAGAGCCATGGGACTCTGACCCAGGAAAGTCGCTGGGCTCCCTGCCCACCTCCCGTCCCTTTCCCCAGTCCAGGCTCGCCCCTCTGCCAGACTCAGGAATGTGTGTGCGCCTCTCAGGGCCTCCCCCCTCCGCTGTCCCTCCCACTTGGGCTTGGGACTGCAGTGAAGCAGGTAAACATGGGGGTGGGGCTGGAGAGAAGGCCAGCAGGGAGAGAGGAAGTGGCTATTCCTTCCTATTTGACTAGAGTCATCATGTGGACAAAACACTTCTCCAGAGGTCATCTCATTTCATTCTTATAACAAAGATAAGAATTTTAATCTCCATTTTGCAGACGAGAGAACTTCAGGGTCCCACAGTTATTAAGGGGCAGAGCTGTGTTGGGGACCCTGGGCTTTGACTCCGCAGGCCTCTGTCAGTGAACCTCCCCTCACCAGCTCCTCCCCTCTCTCCCTTTCCGCCATCTTGGGGTGGATGGCCCCTGGAGTCAGTCAGGCCTCAGTCTTTCTGTCCTGCAATAGACAAGGTCCAGAGCCACGGAAAGAACACACACACTCGTGGGCACCGTGGCTCTCAGGCCTGGGCGTCCCTGGGACTCTGACTGTCCATCTCCTGGCCAACACCAGGACCCTGCCTGGCACGGCCTCCCCACCCATGAAGTGTATGGACCACATTTGTCTATTTATTTTTAAATAAATAAAAGGGGAGGGACGGGGGGACAGAGGAGAGGGAGGGGGAATCTTGAGCACCCTCCGCCCTGAGCGGGGAGCCCAATGCCAGGCTTGATCCCACCACTGGGAGACTGGGAGCCCAGCAGAAACCAAGAGTCGGAGTCTCCACGGACTACACCACCAGGTGCCCTTTAAGATTTTATTTGCAAGAAATCGTTACACCCAGAGTGGGTTTTGAACTCACAACCCCGAGATCAAGCTCTGGGGATGGCCACTTTAAGATTCTGGCCAAAATTAGGGTTGCCTTTCGTTTTAGGGTATCTAAAAAAATAATTTCTGAAAATCTGGGAAGTATCACTGGATAGGAGTGGGATGGGGTGGCTGGAGGGATTGGGATGCAAGTGGGGTGGTTTTGGAAGCGATTCCAGAGTTACAGAGGATGAATATTAAGTCAGGCAGCTGGCCTAGCTCAGCGAAGGTCTAGGTGTGTCTCAAGGTGGACGGGTTTCCTGTACCCACTCCCAAGACCCTGCCACTCATTTCCTAATGGGAAAAGGCAGATAAAGGGCGAGGGGCAGGCTGGGAGGCAAAGCCCACTGGAGATGGGGCAGAGGCAGAAAAAGCTGGAACCTTAGGTCTGCTTCTTTCATGGAGACCTTCAGAGTCTGGGGCCTGAGAAGCTCTCAGACCGCAGGATTCCGGTCCTGGCCTCGCAGTCCGCCCACTGGGTCCCCACACGGCAGCATATGGGCTTTTAAGATACCATCCGTAGCCTGTGGCATTCTCCCACCCCAGGCCTGGGAGAAAAGCTGAGGTCCTGGCCCACCCCTGGTCTCTGGGCCCCTAGTGGGTGGAGCCAGAGGCCTGGATTCTGGCTTCTGGTTGTCTGGTTTTAAATTTAGTACATTCCTCCGCCCTGCCTGCTGATTGCGGGGAGGGTAAGTCTGGGGTTCCAGGCCAGGATGGCTGGTTGGGGGGAGTTCCTAGGGCCTTCCCATGAGGTCTCCCCCACAGGTGCAAGCCTGGAGGAACCAGCCTCTCTGCTGACCCTGGGAAAGTCCTTTTCTGCTAATTTCCATCCAGCCTGGGCTGGGTCGTCCCCTCTCCTCGTTTCTGGCCTTTGCTGTGCACAGATCCTAAACGGTGGAATGGGTGAGGAAGACGGTGATGAAGGAGTTGTGAGGCAGGAGGCCGGCCAGAGGAGCAGTGTGGGGGTGGTGCTGGGGGGGTGAGGAGCCCAACCCGCTCAGCCCCGGTGAGACATGGAGCCCAAAATAGTGGCAGAGGCTAAAATTGGCACCTACAGGAGTGCTGAGTTGGGCTGCGAACCGGCTGCAGCCCGGGCAGGGCGGGGCGGGACGGGGAGCCGCGGGCTCTGGGCTGGGCCTCCCGCCCCTCCTCCCCTCACACCTGCGGGGGGCCAGAACCTGGCCGGATCGCGCGCGCAGGATGCTCCGTCCCAAGGCTCTCCGGAGATGCGGGAGCCTCAGGGACCGAGGTGAACTCTGATGTGGAAGGTTACACTGGGCGGGGGAGGGGGGCTCCCAGCATCGGGAACCCCAGCTAAGGTGGAGGTTGGTTCAGGCTTCCGCCAAGGGTCCCGAAAGAATGCCCCAGGCCACCCCGCCTCTTGCGGGGAGCCGGGCCAGACCCCAACTGCCCCCGGCCGGGGGCGGGCCGGTGTCTAGTCCGCCGGCTCCCGCCTGAGTGACAGCGGAGGGAAGCGGGGTTAGACACGGAAGGACTTTCCCGGCCTCGGGGCACCCACGGGGAAGGGGGCGGGGCCGTGGGCGGGGCCGGCCCGGGGGAGGGGCCGGCCCGGGGGCGGGGCCGGGGCCGGGAGCCGCGCGGGGCCGGGCGGGGCGGGGGGCTGGCGGGAGAGCTCTCGGGCGCGCACCCTCGCCTCCACGCCCGGTAAAGACCAGCCTTTCGCTTCCCCCGGCTTTCCCCGCCCTCCCCCTGCCCTGCCCCCAGCGGCGAGCGGGGCCTGGCGGCGCGGGCGGCGCGGGCGGCGGGGCTCCCTGCAGAGCGCGCGGGGCTCCGGGGCCGAGGTCTGCGCGGGCAGGGCGCGCGGGGCCGGCGGGGCGGCGGGCGGGCGGGCGGGCGGCGGGGCGAGCGGCGGCCCCCGCCCCCGGCCCGCGGGCAGGCTCGCGTTTGAGGAACTGCGCGGGGCCGCGCGCGCGAGCCGCCTTCCTGTCCCGGGACCGCCCGCCGCCGCCGCCCCGACCATGTCTCGGATCGAGTCGCTCACTCGCGCGCGCACCGAGCGGAGCCGGGAGCTGGCGAGCAAGGTGGGCTCGGGGCGGCCGGGCCGGGGTGGGGGGTTGGGGGGCCGCCGGGGCCCCGGGGGGGGGGCGCACCGATCGCGCCGCGTCGCGCCCCCCACCCCCACCCCCACCCCCGGCCCGGCCGCCCGGGAAGAAAGTTGCTCGGGCAGGGGCCGGGCGGGAGGGGGGGAGGCGCGCGCGTGGTCGGGCGGGCGCCCCTCGGCCCCGGAGCCCCGCGTCCCGCGGTCGCCGGCGTGGTCGGCCCCCTTTGTCCCCGCCATCCGGCGCAGGGCCCGGGAGGCCCGGTTTCCCGGTTCCTCCCCGCCTGCCCCGCCGTCGCCCCCCCCCGCGAGACAAAAGTCAGCTCCCCCCCCCCCCGCAAATGGACTTTCCAGCTGTGATTCACTTCTCCCCGCGGGTGGGCGGGCGGCTGGGGTCGGGACGCCGAGGGACCGCTCACTTCCTCCCCGAGCCGTCACCCTCAGCCGCCGGGAGCAGAGGTCTTTGTGTCGCTGGGACCCTTTTCCTCCGCCCTTGCGGCCCTGAGCACACCTGCTTCTGGAACAGGGGGTCTCAGGTCCCCGTCCCTGTCTGGCCAGCCCGCTTCCGAGCCCCAGTTCTCCCGGCCCTGAAACCGCGCCCGCGGCACTTTGCCTCCGACCCGCCTCCTCTCCCCTCTCCTGTCTTCTCTTGGGACCCATTCACCTACCACCACTTCAGAGCCTGGGCTGCAGTTATCCTTGGCCCGCACTCCTCCCCAAGTGTCCTGTATTCCTTCTGTGTACCCTGGCTCTCCCTCAAAGGCCATGACCTCTGCACACCCCAGACCCCAGGAAGTGAGATGGAGATGAGAAAGTTAGAGCTGGGAGCGCTGGCCCGAGGGCGGGGCCCCTCCCAGCTGCCCGGACCAGCACACTGTACCCATTATCAGGAGGGCCAGGACCCCGCCAATGGCTGGTTTAATCTCCAGCCTCCCTCTGACCCCGGTGTCCTGCCCCGGGTCCCAGTCTGTGCTTGTCACCAGCGCTGTTCTCTGGGAAAGGGGGCAGTACCCTTTGGGAGCCCAGGAAGATGGTGGAATGCCCTCCCCACACCTCCCTCCTAGCTCCTAGCCTGGCTGCCTGTCTTGAGGCTGAGTTAGGAGGGGTTCCATCCTGGAACTTCTCCTTCAGGGGCTGGGATGAGCTTCTGCCAACAGGAAAGCAACCCGGGATTTGAGTAGGGCCTAAGACAGGAAGTGAGCTGGAGCAGGGGTGGCCGTTAGGCTCAGGCTCCACTCCTCTCACCCCTGCCCGGGCCAGGCCCCAGCCCTGAAAGTCTGTTTATTTTTCTGCCGTTGGAGCTGAGACCCTGGAGTAGAGCCAGTGGGGGCAGAGAGGTTTTTTGAAGCCACGGAAATTTGGTTCCACCCTAAAAAGGAAAGCCAAGAGGGAGCCGTGGGGGGCAGACCTGGAGAAGGGCTCTGAGGGTAGACACTGGGGTCTTTTTTCATGGGGAGGAGCTGGGCGGCCAGATACCTGGGTCCTCATGTCTTTTTGGTGATGTGGGGACCAGGACTCCCGAAGCTTGAAGCTTGGCTCGTTCTGTCCTGGGGCCGGCCCTGGTTTGGGGAGTGGGGGGTTGGGGGGACCGAGTGGGAGGATCTGAGGGCAAAGCCCCGCTGGAGGAGGCTGGAGGAGGGCGGCTGTCGGTTTGGGCTGGTCGGAAGGGGAGGGCCGCCTCCGGAAAGCTGTGGTTACAGAGGGGGAGTTGGTGCTTGGCCAACAAACCCTGGATCCCCTCCCCCTCCCCCAGCACACCAGCTGTCTCCTTGCTTTTTATACTGTGGTGGGAAGTGGAGGGGAGCCTGTTGGAAATGAGATCGTTTGAGGAAGATGGTCTCCCCTGGTACCTATTTGGAAGGATGGGTTAGACCAAGCCCTGAGCCCACACCCCTGCCCCTTTCCTTGCCTGACACCCTGGAGCCTCCTTAGAGAAGGAGAAATTGGGCGGGAGTGTACCCCCTCCCCCCACCCTCACCAAGGCGGACTGTGCGGCCCCTCCCCACGCTTCTGTCTTGTCACCCCTTCCTCTCCGCTCCTCATCCTCTCTGCTCTGCTTCCCACCTTCCCGGGCCCAAACCCCATAGGCGCCTTTCCCCCTGCTCTTCAGCTCCTCCGCCAAATCCTAACCTTCTTATCTCCCAGAACAAAGGGTCCTTTCCTGTCGAGGAGTGCGCAGGGGCCCCCAGGATGGTCCGGGAGGCTGGGGTCCCCGTGGAGTCTCCAGGACCCCAGCACTGGAGCGTGCGGGGCAGGTGGGGTGGGAGAGAGGAAGAGGCGCTTTCTTTGTTCTGAGTGAGGAGAGGTGGCTGGCTTTGTGTGCGGGACCGGCTGGGAGAGGCGCCCGCAGCCAGGGGGAGGGGGGGGTGAGCAGGGAGGGGCTGGCAGTTTTGCCAGAAAGTTTGGCAGGAATTGGGGGTCCCTCGGAGGTTGTAGCTTGTAGGGGCACAGGAAGAGGTACTGGAGGTCATGGCGTTCGGGACAGAGCCGGGGGTGGGGCAAGTTCCAGAGTGCCGCAGGTGGGGGGGTTACTGTGTGGGGAGAAGGCTCCCCCCACCCCCCAGCAGAGGGCTGAGACAGGGACCTGAGCTCAGGCCTGGCTTCCCTGGGACCGACCTTGGATGGGGGAGGGGACAGGTGTGAATGTGTGACTCCCATGCGTGCCTGGGACCTGTGTGTCGGGCGCTGTGTCTGTCTGTCCCCAGACGCTCCGGGTTACTGTTTCAAGCGGTGGTCACCAGATTTAGGGGCTCCTGCTTTCTGGAAGTAGTTCCGTTTTGAGTTCCTGTCTCCGGTGTGAGGGCCGGCCGGAGCCTGAGCGGGCAGACTGGTCAGGGCGCCTGGAGCCCGTGAGAGGAACGGCCGGAGGAGCTGGCCGGACCCTTCTGGTTTGTTTGTGTCTCCGGGGGCGGCGGTGTGGGCGGCCGCTGCCCCCTCCCGAGTCAGCCGCCTGCCCTGTGCCAGGAGGGCAGGGAGGCCTGGCGGCCATTGTTTGCCGGCACAAGCGCCGTCTGTTCGCCTCCCCCCCCCTCCGCCTCTCTCTCCTGACCCGACAGGTGTGGCCGGGCAGGGGGCGGGCTGGGGGCCAGGAGGCCTGGGTCTCCGCTCCCGTAGCCCGGGGCGCCCCTCTGGTGCTTGGGCCGTGCTCCTGCCGCGTTGTCTGGGGCTCCTCCTCGCTCATCCAGCGAGTGTTTAGGAAGCGCCTTTGTGCGCTCCGCGGGGCTTTTCCTCTCGTTTCTGGCTTTGGCGCTCGCGCCTCCGTTGGGCCCCCTTCTCCCCGGCCGCTGCCGTCGCCTTGTTCCTGGAAGCCGGTGCAGAGCAGAGCCCGGCTGAGGCTGTCCTGAGCCCGGGGACCCCCTTGTCTCCCCAGTTCCCGGCCCTGAGCTCCTCCCCAGGACTCAGGGCCCTTCTGGGCGCCCCGGCTGGTCGGGGCTGGGCCGCAGGTGACAAATCCCAGTGCAGCCCCAGTGCACCCCAGCAGGAGCGCAGAGGCCTCTCCATCTTGGGGAAGGGGCAGAGGGATCACGGGTTACTCTGAGCCCCGTGAGCCGAGGCCGTGGTGTGTTCGCCCCTGGCGGAGGAGCGGGCCCCGCAGAGCGCCTGGGCCTTGCTGCGATGGGCGTGGGCCCTCAGGGTGAGCTCTGGTGTCCCTGCTGCCCACCTGGGAGCTCCGGCGTCGCCTTCTTCACGTCTGTCACACGGGAGGCGGAGTGCCGCTGTCCCGGAGCTACAGGGCCCTCGGCGCCCGAATTTCTCTGCCCGCCCAGCGTGACCAAGATCTAGAAGGACAATGGAGGGAAGCCTTGGGTTGGCCTCTTCTGGCCTCCAGAGGAAACCCCGCAGGGCCTAAGCTCGAAGGAAGCAGAGGAGCGAGATGGGGAGACGGGGTGGGTTTTAATGGCCCAGGGCGAGGGTGCTGCCGGGTCCCGTGTCCCCCGTCCATCTGTCTTCCCACCCATCTGTCCTTCCCTTCAAGCGCCATTGACTGCCTGCCGTATGGGCTGCGGGCCAGGGGCTTGGAGCGACCTCCTCACGGCCTCCGGGGCTGGACGCTGGCCGGGCAGCAAGGGGCTCGGAGTGCGGGGGGTGGCCAGGGGGGCTTGGCCATCATAGCCCGTGTCTCACTGCACAGCTGGGCGTGGAGCTGAAGGGCTGTGTCCGGCGGGTCGGCGGGTAGAGAGGAGACCGGTGGGACCATCTTAATGCCTGGAAGACAGTAGAACAGAACCAAACAGAGCAAGCAAAGCCCACTCACTGCATCTCGGGAGCAGCCCCCCCCCCCGCCCCCGGGGCCAGCCCTGTGTCCTTCCACCCTCCCAGCCGGGTGCTGGGCAGCCGCACTGCCCAGGACAATAGTGCTAGGCAGTGCCAGGGCCGGGCAGCAGCTGAGCTGGGATGTGCCTCGGGGTCCCTCGGAGAGAGGCTGAGTGTGGGGAGCAGGGGAGGCTGGGCCCAGAGCACCAGGGTCCTCTGGGGCCATCCATGCCAGGGAGGGAAGGGCCTGGGGTACTCCGTGCTCTGGCCCCTGTCCCCTCCCTCCTCCTCTCGCCTCTTTCCCAGGTGAGTCTCCAGGAGGCCCAAGGGCAGAGGCCGGAGGGCAGAGGGCGTGGGAATGGGGACCTGGGGCAGCCAGGGCCGATCCCCAGCACCCCCTTCTGGGGTTCAGCCCGACCCAGATGTGTTCTCCTGCATGTGGGCTGGGTGCGCTGCTTTCCGTGCAGACGCACTGACTGCTCCGTCATTTGTGTCCTAGAGAAGCCTGGAGGTGCTAGACAGGAGAGACCGTGGGACCTGGTCATTGAGGTCCCATGTCATTCAGAGGAGGATTTGATCTTCCAAGGAGCTATAATCTGGAGCAAAACAGATGGAAGTTAGGCCAGAGGGAGAATTTTCTAGTCTGATAGGTGCTGGAGTGGGACGGAAGCCTCCAGGGTTGGGGGCTGGTGCTGGAAGGCCGGGCTTCCCTAACCTGTCTTGGGGGAGGGGAAGGGGGAGAGAGGGGCGGCCTGGGCTGTAGTGAAGCCACTGGGGGAGGAGGTGAGAAGGGGAAGGCTGAGGGGAGCGGAGGCGACTAGGAAATAGGAAGAGGAGGAGGAGGGGAGAACTAGGTGATGCAAGTGAGGAGAGACATGCAGACCCCCAGGCTCTGCCTCTCAGCAGATGGAGCCAGGGGAGAGGGGACCCCGGCCCGGAGACCTCAGGGCACTGTGGCCCAGTGCCCTCCGGGCCCCTACCCTGTTGACTCAGCTCCTGCACACTTCCCCTTTCTGCCCGGAGCGCAGAGAGCCCTGCAGAGAGCCGCCCTCGCCCGCCCCGGTGTGTTTCCCTGACAGCCTCTCCGCTGCTCTGGGGTGGGAGCCAAGTTGGGCACAAGCCTAGGGCTCTCGCAGGGCCCCAGCCAGTGTCCCCCAGCCTGGGGCGCCTGCTCTCAGGTCAGCCACCTGGACCCCACTCCGTTCCTGGGAAGCTCAAAAGTCTTGGGAGCAGGGAGTGTTCTTGACAGCCCAGTGCTGTTCACTGCCCTGGGGGGTGGGGACATCAGGGGTCCGAGGTGACCAGGTCCCGGAATAATAGGTGGGAAGAAAGGCGTCCCACACAGCCTCCTGGGGACAGAGAAGGGGTAAATGACTTGACCTGCCACTGCTGGGGCAGTCGGGGTGGGGACCCCGGCCTCTCTGGGCCTGAAGAAGGGTGTAGCAGGCAGAGGGCAGAGGCCAGAAAGGACTGCGGTGGGAGCCTGGTGAGCAGTGGGAGCAGAAGGGGGAGGTCGGTTTCCGAGGGGAGCAGAAGGAATAAAAGTCAGACTTCCTGCCGGAAGGAAGGAGACCCGTGGGCTGCGTTTCCTTCCTCAAAGAGCCCAGAGCCAGGCTCCGGCCTGGGGGCCCCAGTGGTTTGGGGTCCAGCCTCGGGGGTGGGGGCGGCCACAGAGGCTCTGGAGGGGCTCCCCCCCCCACCCTGCTGTGGCGGAGGAGCCCGCAGCTCCAGCCCCCGTTGTCATGGTTATCAGAGCAGCCAACTCCCCTAGATCGGGAGCGCTGGTGAGCTGGCACCCTCTGCTTGGCCCGCTCTCCCCTGCTCTCTGCGCATCTCCCCCAGCTCGGAGGAGAGCGCGCCTCGCACCGCAGCAGCCGGGGGCGCTCTGAGAGGTACAGGGGGAGGTGCAGGAGGACGCGGGCCTCCGAGCCGAGCCGCTGGGGCCATGAGCGGCCACAGGAGGCAGCCTAGCCGCCGGGGCCAGGTAGGTTGGGGGTGGCTGGGCCCCTCAGGGCCGGCCCGGGCCCTCCCAGATGGTCGGCGGCCTCTGGTGCCCTGCGGCGGGCCCTTCTTGGGGAAGTGGTGTCTTTGCAGCATCGCTCCCTGGTCTCTGCCCTCCGCCCGTCTCTGGGCGCCTGGTGCCATCAGCCTCACTGCCTGTCTCTCTGCCCCTTGCACAGGCCCGGGAGAAGGAGAAGATGAAGGAAGCCAAGGACGCCCGCTACACCAACGGGCATCTCTTCACCACCATCTCCGTCTCGGGCATGACCATGTGCTATGCCTGTAACAAGAGCATCACGGCCAAGGAGGCCCTCATCTGCCCCAGTAAGTTGCCTGGATCTGACTCACTGCCCGCTGACCCTCACCTTGCGCTCTGTCCTTTCTGTCCTGGATCCGTAGGGTCACTCTCTCGGAGCCCCAGTGGGGCCCTGGGCCGCATGCCTGACCCCTCGCCCCCCCCCCCCGCCTCCCTCCGCGGGGTACAAGCAGGGCTGTGGGAGTTGGGAGAGGGGAGGCTGGGGGGGCCGTCCTTGCAGCTGTTGTCCACTGGGCGTCCCCCCCGGTGTCCCCTGGCTCTCCGAGCAGCTGCTGAGGGTTAGGGGAACTGCTTGGAGAAGGATCAGGAATGTCCTGCTGTGTGGGGAGCTGGGCAGAGTGGGGGCTGGGGGGTGGGGAGGTGGCTGGCCACAGTCTTGCACCTGCTTCTGCCTGTCTTCCGGGGCAGATCTGCAAGGTCAGGACTCGGGGGTCCCCTTTCCCCTCCCTTTCTCTTGGCTGGGTGGAGCCCTGCAGTCTGAAGTAGAGGACAGGGTCAGGGCCCCGTGTCTCAGATTTCCAGCACGACCAGATAGAGCGTGAGAAAGGGAAAGCAGCAGGAGAGTGTGTGTTGGGGGATAGAGGTCAGAACTCCCAACCTTCGCCCGCATCTGAGGCAGTCCGGGGCACTCGTCCTTCCCCAGGGTGCCGGGATGCCTGCACAGAAGGCTCCTTCCCCCCTAGTTTAAGGCCCAGCTGCCTCTGGCCGGGGCACTGCCGGGTCTCCAAGCTGCTGATGGCAGGCCTGGGGCTCCAGCTCTCGGTCCCTGTGCAGCTGGAGAGCCGTCTCGGAGTTAGGAGGTTGAGCAGGGAACCCCCAGTCCCGATCCCCCGAGACCTGACAGAGTTCCCCATCGGGAAGCTTGTTGCCAGGGGAACCGGGGAAGCAGGCGGCAAGCGCTATTTTGAGAGCAGGTGGAAAGCGGAGGTTTGATCCAGAGACACTGGGTGCTGGGGTAGAAGAAGGGAGCTCTCGGGGAGTGGGGCAGCCCCAGCCCCTCCTGCCCTGCCCCCACCCCACCCCGCTTGCCCTGTATTTGTGGAAGTGAGCCTGCTGCTGGGTATTGTCTGCGGGAGCCACAGTTTCCTGTGTTGTTGGACACGGCAGAGGGAGCAGGAGAGGGCAGAGGCACGCTGGGGACAGGGGCAGCCAGCGGTCCCACTGCCAGGGCCCAGCCACGTTTCCTCTCCTGCCCCATGGCAGACAGAGTGTGGGGACCGTGGGTTCCCTGGGCCTGGACGTGGGGGGAAGGTGGGGGTCAGAGAGGAACCATGGGGAAGGGGGCTGGCTCTGGGGGGGGCGGGACAGGGTCTGTCCCCGCCCTGGCACGGGGGGGGGGGGCGAGACAGGGTCTGTCCCCGCTCTGACACCCGGGGGGGGCGAGACAGGGTCTGTCCCCGCCCTGGCACCGGGGGGGGGGGGGTGAGACAGGGTCTGTCCCCGCTCTGACACCGGGGCCAGCAGCCTGTGAATTGCTTGGGCCTGGCCACGGTTCATGGGCACACGCGGGGCACAGTAGCAGCGGCCTGGCCTCGGAACACAACCAGGCCGGGGTTTCAGTCCTGACTGTGCCACTGGCTGCCTGAGCTCTGGCTGGGGGCTCTGACCTCTCCGGGTGGCGGGCCCCTCTCTGTGAAATGACGATCCTTGACTCTCCCCCAAAGGGTTGTTAGGATCAAGTAAACATGGGCCACGTGCTGGGAGCTCTGGGGGTGCGAGCCGCCCCCTGCCCCTGGCCCCCACCCCAGCTGCTCCGTGCCTGGTTCTGTCCCGTGGGCGTCCGCTCCCATCTGTCACTCTCAGCCACCCCTGTGCTCCTTGAGCTCGTCTCTGGCAGCCAGAACCCCTTCTTCCCTCCTGGGCCACCCTGCAGGTCACCTTTGGGTCGGGGTGGCCCCCTGGGCCGCTCGCCTGCTTTCCTGCTGGAAGGAAGGGGGAAGAGGAGGTGTGGGGAGCGTCGGGTCACTGGAAGGCTGGGGCATCCACAACTGTGTGGCTGGGAGCAGTGGGGGGAGGGAGCCAGGTGTCTGGATGCAGGCATGCGCCCCTTGGGCCGCCCCTCACCCTCTCTGCCCCGCCCCCCAGCCTGCAATGTGACTATCCACAACCGCTGTAAAGACACGCTCGCCAACTGCACCAAGGTCAAACAGAAGGTGAGCTGGAGGGCCGCGGGCTGGGGAGAGGGTCGTGTGCCCGCCCTTTCTGTTCACTCCTCCCCTGTGCTCACCGCGGGGCAGCCCGCACCCTGCGCTCCAGGCCTTGGGCCCCGCGTGGCCAGCCTGCTGCTCTGGACGCAGCCCTGGCGCTGGGCTCGGTGTCCCTCATGCCCGGGATCACTGTGCCCCGTGGGGCCAGCACCCAGCTCCTGCCCCCCACCTCCACCAGCTCCACCCCCACCTCCTGTGGGGGTGACCCTTGGTGACAGCTGTCCCCCGTGTCTCTCTTTCACTCTGTCCCACAGCAACAGAAAGCCGCCCTGTTGAAGAACAACACTGCCTTGCAGTCTGTCTCCCTTCGCAGTAAGAGTGAGTCGTGGGGGCACACAGGACACCCCGTGCAGAATCCCCCTCCATGGGACCCCAGGCCTCTCTCAGCCTGCAGGCTTTGCTGCCCCCCACAGTCATTCCCCGGGCGGTACCCTCCTCCCCTCGGTTGGACGTGGGCGGTGGCCCAGTAGGGATGTCTAGCCTCTCAGGCTGAGGGACAGGGCAGGAGTCTCATGGGGGGGGGGGGAGGCTCAGGTTGGCTGGTTGTCTTAGCACAGGTCGCGCACTCGGGAGCGTTGCTGGGGGCCGCCCAGCGCCAGTCAGACAACTGGTGCCACAGAAAGAGCAGGGTCCGGTCCCTGCTCCGCTGAGCGCCCCTGGACGAGTCCCCTGACCTCGTGAGCCTCAGTGTGCTTGTAGGCTTCTTTCGGGGACGAGATGAGCCAGGACATACGTTAGGAATAGTGCCCAGGTGTCCCCCAACCTTTCCCGGACTGGGGCCCGGGCTGGGGATGGGGTGGCGGAGGAGGCCTCATTTCTAGTCCACGAACCTGGGAGACCCGGATTCCGGGAAGCAGCAGTGATGACGTTCGGCTGCTCCTGTCCCCCTGCAGCTACCCCCCGGGAGCGGCCGAGCTCTGCCATTTACCCCTCGGACAGCTTCCGGCAATCCCTGCTCGGTTCCCGCCGCGGCCGCTCCTCCTTGTCGCTGGCCAAGAGTGTCTCTACCACCAACATCGCTGGGTACGCCCCTGCTTGGGGAAGGGACAGCCGGGCGGGGGCGTGGAGGGTGGAAGTGGGGACCTGGAGGCCTGCAAGGGCGGTCCCTCCCGGCCCTGAGCTCAGGGCCATAGACCAGGAAGGAGGACTCCGGGTGCCTTCCCCTCAGACCCCAGCCCCGGTTCCCCATCTGGGGAGGAGGGCTCCGTCCCCCGAGTCGGGGTGACGTAGACCCTGTCCCCTCAGACACTTCAACGAAGAGTCCCCCCTGGGGCTGCGGCGGATCCTGTCCCAGTCCACGGACTCCCTCAACATGCGGAACCGGACCCTGTCCGTGGAGTCCCTCATTGACGAAGGTGACAGCCGGCCCGGGGAAGGCCTGCGGGGGGCGGGGCCCAGCGAGGGGGGTCGGGCTCAGCGTGGGCCCTGCTGACGTCCAGGTGCAGAGGTGATCTACAGCGAGCTGATGAGTGACTTTGAGACAGACGAGAGGGACTTCGCAGCCGACTCGTGGAGCTTGGCCGTGGACAGCGGCTTCCTGCAGCAGCAGAAGAAGGAGGTGATGAAGCAGCAGGACGTCATCTACGGTGAGCCCAGGCCGCCAGGCTCCTCTCGCTGACCAGGGCTTGTCCATGACCTTCCTCCAGCTGGTGGTCCCCCCCAGGGGCCTGTTAGCCCACAGCCCCCCGACCCTTGCCTCCAGCCCCGCATTGCCTTTGGGGGCTCTGGGTCTCCCAGGCCCCATCTTTACTCCTTCCTTCGAGCCGGTTCTCCTCCTTTGCCCTCGTCCAGTGCCAACCCTGGCGCCACGCTGGGGACCCGTGGCTCTTGCCCCAAACAGCTTACAGCCTGAGATGGCATGCCAGTGCGGAATGTCACCGTGGAGGGGGCCTGGGAAACCTCCCACCAGGCCTGCGGTCCCCAGCCTGGGCCCTGCCCGTGCGGCCTGGCCTAGGTGCGGGGTCCGATGAGTCGTCGCCCCGCAGAGCTCATCCAGACGGAGCTGCACCACGTGCGGACGCTGAAGATCATGACACGGCTGTTCCGCGCGGGCATGCTGGAGGAGCTGCAGCTCGAGCCCGGCGTGGTGCAGGGGCTGTTCCCCTGCGTGGACGAGCTCAGCGACATCCACACGCGCTTCCTCAGCCAGTTGCTGGAACGCCGCCGCCAGTCCCTGTGCCCCGGCAGCACCCGCAACTTCGTCATCCACCGCTTGGGTGACCTGCTCATCAACCAGGTGGGCAGGGCCGCCGCCGCCGGGCGCCAGCGGGCGGGAGGCCGGAGCAAGGCTGGGGACTAGGCCAGGGACTAGGCCAGGGACTAGGCCATGGCTTTGTGGGACCCGCTGAGCTGGCCTGCCCCCCCCGCCCCTGCCCTCTAGTTCTCAGGTCCCAGCGCCGAGCAGATGCGGAAGACCTACTCGGAGTTCTGCAGCCGCCACACCAAGGCCTTAAAGCTCTATAAGGAGCTGTGCGCGCGCGACAAGCGGTTCCAGCAGTTCATCCGGGTGAGCGGACCTGGCGCTGCCAGCCGACCCCATGGCCCGAACCCTGCCTGCCCATTCTGGGGGCCATGGCGCGCTGCTGCTGGCTCAGCTGGTTCCCACCAGCCCCTGTGGCGTGTGTCAGCGATAACCCCCTCCTCCGCCAGCGATAATCCCTGTTCACTCCTTGGTCTGGTTGGTCCTCATCCTCAACCCAGGGGGTGCGCTCCCCATTCCCAGGCACAGTCACCTAAGGCCATGGGAGGGCACCGGTGCTTGGGTTCCAAGGGCTCCAAGGGCATGTTCTTGGACCCCCTCCCCGCGCGCACCAGCCCTGAGCCCCGCCTGTGCCCTTGCAGAAGGTGACGCGGTCCGCGGTGCTGAAGCGGCATGGGGTGCAGGAGTGCATCCTGCTGGTGACCCAGCGCGTCACCAAGTACCCGGTGCTCATCAGCCGCATCCTGCAGCACTCCCACGGTGAGGGCGGGGCGCTCCCGGTGACCCAGGTCGGGGCGGGAGGGGCTCCGACTGGCTGCCCCTCATGCTGCCCCCGCGCAGGGCCCGAGGAGGAACGCCAGGACCTGACCACGGCCCTGGGGCTGGTGAAGGAGCTGCTGTCCAACGTGGACCAGGATGTGCACGAGCTGGAGAAGGGGGCCCGCCTGCAGGAGATCTACCACCGCATGGACCCGCGGGCGCAGGCCCCGGTGCCCGGCAAGGGCCCGTTCGGCCGGGAGGAGCTCCTGCGACGCAGGCTCATCCACGACGGCTGCCTCCTGTGGAAGACGGCGACCGGCCGCTTCAAAGGTGAGTGCGTGGCGAGCGGAGGCCCCGTGGCGTGTGGGGAGGGAGGGGCCTCCAGCCTGTGCCACTTGTCTGCGCAGGGGGGCATCTGGGGGGATGCGGTCTGGGGGCTGGCAGCGAAGTCCAGATCCCGTATTTCCGCCGTGGGCCACACGTGCCCGGAGATGGGCCAGGATGGACCCCTGCGTGCCCGGAGAGCTACCGGTTTGACGAGGACAGAGAATCTCCCCGATGGGGGTGGGGGTGGGGCGAGAGTGGGGCGCCTAGCAGGGCTCCTGAACGGGCCTCGGGGAGACAGCCAGGAAAGCCCGGGCAGGAAGCTGAGCCGGAGGAGTCCAGGAGGGACGGAGCAGACAGAGCAGAGGGGACTGGGGTGGGGCGGGGGCCGCAGTTTCCCATCCTCGCTCCCCAGACCCGCTGGCCGCGGCCTTCCCACCTAGAGCAAGGCCAAGAGAGCAGCAGGCCTGGGCTTGGGGTGTGAGCCGGCCTGAGCCCCGTCCGCTGCCGCGGAATCCCTTCTCCACGGGCTGGGGGACGGCAGTGCTGACGGTCCCTTCCTTCCTCCCTGTTTCTCTCTTTCCCATCCCTCCCACGCAGCAGCTAAGAATATAAACCGCGGGGTTAAAAATAGCAAGGCTGGAGAGCTTTATTTCTGAAGCATTTAGCAAAAGCCCTCCCCTCTGTGTGCCCACAGTTTAGTAAGCTCTCCAAGGACAGCGGGAGAGCATGTGCTCTCTTGACCGTGACCTCTGAGTTCTAGGGACTTGCCCTTTAGTGGCCCCCCCGCCCCGCACCAGTGCTCAGGTGGGGGCCTCAGGATCGGCGCGGCAGGAGGACGGGGCAGAGGAGGGCGGAGGAGGCGGCTGTGGGGTCCAGGGAGCTGGGGTCACTGCTGCGGGAGGGAGGCATGAGAAGCCCCATCCGCTTCGGGCCGAGGGATTTCAGGGAGCGCAGCTGGAAAGCTCTGCCGTTAGCTGTGAGGTGGGGAAGCCCCTCCTGCTCCGGGAATGCTTTGGACCCTCACAAAAATTCTGCACCCCCTCACCCGAAAAGATACCTGTGCGTGTCGTATTCCTGAGTAAAAATACACCACCTCGGGAGGTTTGCAGAGCCTCCGTGGCCTGGCGGGGGACTCGCTTGGGGTCTCTAGTCCCCCCAGGTGAGCCAACCAGCCTCGGCTGGGTGAAGACGGTTTTCCTCCGATGCCCTGGTGACCCCTTCCCGGCTCCTCGAGCCCAGATGCTCTTCAAGCTCATCGGAAGGGCACATTTCCCCCTGGCGCCCCTGAGCTGGAAGGACGGGCAGGCGGGAGCTGCAGAGGGAGGACGAAGCCGTCCAAGGGGGGAGAGGCCGGGAAGAGAGTCGTCGGGCCCCTGAGGAGGCGGCTAGCTGCTGCCCCGGCCTCTGACGCGGCCCGCCCTCCCTTCAGACGTCCTGATGCTGCTGATGACGGATGTGCTGCTGTTCCTGCAGGAGAAGGACCAGAAGTACATTTTTCCCGCCCTGGTGAGCTCTTCTTCCCCCTCTCTCGCCACACACAGGGCTCACAGGCCCTTCTTCCTTTCCTACCCAGGCCGGAATCCCCTGGAGCCCAACAGTCAGGATTGTAATTATTACTACAGTATCGTGAGGAGTAAAAACAGCTAATACTGTGCACGGACACTTACGTGCTATGGGGAAGGTCCGGCATGATCCCTTTTTCGTAGACAAGGAAAGTAAACCTTAAAGGTGTTTGGGTTTTTTTTTCCCCCAGTTTATTTGTTTATTTATGTTATTATTATTATTTTTAAAGACTTCATTTATTCATTTGGGAGAGAGAGATCAAGAGCAGGGGGAGCAGCAGAGGCAGAGGGAGAAGCTGACTCCCTGCTGGGCAGGGAACGGGATGCAGGGCTTGATCTCAGGACCCTAGATCATGACCTGAGCTGAAGGCAAATGCTTAAATGACTGAGCCACCCAGGGGCCCCTGAGTTTATTTATTTTTTAGTAATCTCTACCCCCAACGTGGGGCTTGAACCCACAACCCCAAGATCAAGAGTCACACAGTCCCCCGCCTGAGCTGGCCGGGCGCCCCAATAAACCTTAATGTCAGTGAATCTGTCAGAGGTTACGGGTGCTCCCAAGTGCCCTCTGGCCGTGCCAGAGCTGGGGGGCTCTGGAGTCCCTCAGGTACTGCAGAAAGACCGAAGACCAGAGACCCCAGGTCAGGTTCCCGGGCTGAGTCCTTCCTTTCTGACCCGCAGGACAAGCCCTCCGTGGTATCGCTGCAGAATCTGATTGTGCGGGACATTGCCAACCAGGAGAAAGGGATGTTCCTGATCAGCGCCGCGCCCCCTGAGATGTACGAGGTCCACACGGCGTCCCGGGATGACCGGAGCACCTGGATCCGCGTCATTCAGCAGAGCGTGCGCGTGTGAGTGTGTGCGTGGCCTCCAGGATTCCGCCGCTTCGGGCCCTGCCACAGCACTCCCTGGGGGAGAACCCAGGGTTCAGAGGGGGAGGAACACGGAGGCCCCGGGGCTGGAAAGGTCATCTGTGCCGTCACACTGAGTGTGTCTTGTGCCATGACACCCCCGAGCGCTTCTTGGGAGTGGGAGTCCCGCAGTGTCCCACCTGGCGGCCGGCAGGACACCCACAGGGACAGGAGCACCTGAGGCTGCGGCAGTGGGCTGTTGCTGGGACCGTGTTGCATTTTACCTTTATTTTCTAAAAACTAATGGGAAAGGAAACGAAATCCCTGAGACTAGAGCCCAACCCCACACAGTCGAGGCAAGAAGGGAACTGTCCCGTGTGCTGAGGCTGCGGACTTCCAGCTTCTGGGGGACACACGTGGGATTTGAGACCCTCGATGGAGCCTCTCTGTAATCTGCGTGCGAAACGTTCAAAACAGATTCTTGAAGATTATGCCAAAAAGAAACTCAATCGGGATATTTATCGGTTCTTTTAGCATTAGAAACGGGTTTTTTCCACTCGGTAACGTGTGAGTTTTTGTTTTACTTCTGCGATTCAGACTTTTGAACCAATTTTTGAGAAACGCACACGAAGCAGGACATCGGCGACTCTAGGAAAATCGAGCCAAATCCTGTCCGGCCACACGCAGGCCCGTGGGGGCCTCTGTTAGCGTGTTGATATTTCTCATCATGAAAATTCCAGTTCATACTTTCTGATCAATGTCTCGAGCTTCTGCCGTGTTCGGAGCATTGCTAGACTTTTCATTTTAGTTCTAACAACAACAACAAAAACAGTGAAGAAGATATCATACCCATTTTAAAGATGAGAAGTAGAGGTTGCCGCCTGGTAAATAGCGGGGCCAGGATTTGGGCCCAGTTGGCTTCATGCCAAGGCCTGTGGTGTCCGTCCTTGCGATGCAACCCCCACAGGTGGCCTGTGGAGGGGCATACAGACCAGGAAATTGGGATGATGGGCGTGAAGAAAAGCAGGGGTTTGGGAGTGAGCAAAGCCAGCGCTTGGGGCTGGAGAATCTTCCAGGGAAGGACTATGTTCAGGAAGGAGGCTGATTCCTGATCCCTCGACCCGCCCAACCTCACCCCACTCTTACTTACCCTTTAGGTGCCCATCCAGAGAGGACTTCCCCCTGATTGAGACAGAGCACGAGGCTTACCTGCGCCGAATCAAGAGTGAGTCTGCCCACAGAGCTCGCCAAGTAAATTATAATGCATCCCCATGACGGATGGTAGCAGGCCTGGTTCGAGGGTCAGTGCTGGGGAGGACTGACGCAGACCCATGACCAGAAGGGATTGTGGAGGGAAAAGAGCAAGGCTGAGCACGGCATAGGGTGTCTGCTACCTCTGGCATAAAAATAACGGGGATAGGTGCGTGTCACATGTGTTGTGTGTGTGTGTGTACACATGTGTGTAATATCTCCGAAAGGGGAGCTGGGAGGACCAGGGTGGAGACATTAATCTACTTTTTAGACTTTTATTAGAGTATGAACTAACTGCTATATAAGAATACCAACAGGGGCGCCTGGGTGGCTCAGCGGGGTAAAGCCTGCTGCAGGATGCCATCGTGGGGGTGAGGGAACCCTGAGAGGGAGTCCAGCGCCATAAAATCTTTATTTAAAAAAAAAAAAAAAAATGGGGCGCCTGGGTGGCTCAGTGGTTAAGCCGCTGCCTTCGGCTCAGGTCATGATCTCAGGGTCCTGGGATCGAGTCCCGCATCGGGCTCTCTGCTTGGCAGGGAGCCTGCTTCCTCCTCTCTCTCTCTGCCTGCCTCTCTACCTACTTGTGATTTCTCTCTGTCAAATAAATAAATAAAAAAAATCTTTAAAAAAAAAAAAAAGACCAACAAAAATCAGTTGGTTTTTCTTTTTTTTTTTTAAGATTTTATTTATTTATTTGACAGACAGAGATCACAAATAGGCAGAAAGGCAGGCAGAGGTTGGGGAGGGGGAGCAGGCTCGTCGCTGAGCAGAAAGCCTGATGTGGGGCTTGATCCCAGGACCCTGAGTTCATGACCTGAGCCGAAGGCAGAGGCTTTAATCCACTGAGCCACCCAGGCGCCCCAATAAATAAAATCTTTATTTTAAAAAAGGAAAAAAGAAAGTTCATACATTACTTTTCCCAAAAAAGGGTTTTCTTTTTCATAAATGCCAAAAATCCAGAATTAAATACTACCACTCAGCCCAGCCCTGGGCCCCCAGCCCTGGGGCTGCCCTTCCAGCTTGGCTTTCTGGCTACACATCCCTGCCCCCCCCCCCAGTGCCGTCCCTGGCACCACCCTTCCCCCTAGCCCCCCCCCCCCCCGCCCTCCCCTCCTCCATCAGCCCCTGCCGTGTGCTCATCTGTCCCCATATCCACAGTGGAGCTTCAACAGAAAGACCAGGCCTTGGTTGAGCTGCTGCAGGAGAAGGTCGGGCTGTTTGCCGAGATGACCCATTTCCAGGTGGACGAGGATGGTGGCGGCTTGACCCTGCCTACGCTACCCAGGGGCCTTTTCCGCTCCGAGTCCCTGGAGTGCCCCCGCGGAGAGCGGCTGCTGCAGGATGCCATCCGGGAGGGTGAGGGAGCCCTGAGGGGGAGTCCAGCGCCATCCGCTCGGGCTAGACCGGGGCACGGCCCCACTGTCCCTAAACTCCCTGTGGCACCCGGTGTGGGGAAGGCTGGGGAGGAGGCACGTCCTTGCTGCTGTCGGACACCTTGTCCTCCGTACATTTGTGCTGTCCTTTCGTGTCCTTCGGTGACCTTTGCCTTGTGCAGGGTGGAATGAGTGGGGTCCCCGGAGTGCCTGACGGCTGCGTGGGCCTTGGGTGGAAGGCGCCCTGTGGTTCCCAGCAGGGTTCCGTGGGGCTCCCCCGCTTACCTCCCCCCTTCCCTGTAGTGGAGGGTCTGAAAGACCTCCTGGTGGGGCCCGGAGTGGAGCTGCTCCTGACAGCCCGGGAACCAGCCTTGCCCGGGGACCTCGACAGCGGCGGTAGCACGAGTCCTGGGGTCACTGCCAGTGAGTGCCTGGGCTGGGGCCTCGGTGGTGGGTGGGAGGGAGGGCCTGGACCCGGGGACCAGAGCTCAGCCCGTGCTCTCCGCTCTCCGCAGATGGTGAGGCCGGAACCTTCAACGGCTCCACTGAGCTGTGCGGAACCGACTCGGACTCCAGCCGGAAGGTGGGCCTCCCGCAGGTGTGAGCACTGGCTGGGGGCAGGAGGGGCCGAGGGCCTGTGGACCCCTGACACAGAGCTGTGGGGGACAGGTGCCTGCAACTCCCCTCCTTGCCTCTCTTTGCAGGACCGGAACGGAAATCAGCTGAGAGCCCCCCAGGAGGTGAGGTGGGAAGCTGCTTGCGGAGCCCCCCCAAAGGACGGGCCTTTTGGCTGAGAAATGCGAGCCCAGTGCGGGGTGGCGGTGGGGAGAGCGGACGTCTGAGAGCGTCTGCAGGCCTGCTGGCCCCAGACCCACATTCAGTCACCTTCTGGCCAGCTCTCCCATCCCGAGGCTTGGGCCCTGTCCCCACCCTCTCCTCTGTCCTCAGGAAGCGCTGCAGCGACTGGTCAATCTCTATGGGCTTCTGCACGGCCTCCAGGTCAGCGGGGCCGGGGCTGGACCGGGCAGGGGAGGAGTCTGAGCGGGGCCGCCTGTCCACCGGGGTGGCGCGTTGCGTGGCCCTGGCCCGGGGCCTCGGGGCCCCCGCAGCGAGGGCTCTGACGCACCCGCGGGGCCCCCCTCGCCCGCAGGCGGCCGTGGCGCAGCAGGACACGCTGATGGAGGCGCGGTTCCCCGAGGGCCCCGAGCGGCGGGAGAAGCTGGCGCGCGCCAACTCCCGGGACGGGGAGGCCGGCCGTGTCGCGCCCGCGCCGCCCGCGCCCGACAAGCAGGCCACCGAGCTGGCGCTCCTGCAGCGACAACACGCGCTGCTGCAGGAGGAGCTGCGGCGCTGCCGGCGGCTGGGCGAGGAGCGCGCCACCGAGGCGGGCAGCCTGGAGGCGCGGCTCCGCGAGAGCGAGCAGGCGCGCGCGCGGCTGGAGCGCGAGGCCGAGGAGGCCCGCAGGCAGCTGGCCGCGCTGGGCCACAGCGAGCCGCCCCCCGCCGAGGCCCCCTGGGCGCGCAGACCGCTGGACCCGCGGCGCCGCAGCCTCCCCGCGGGCGACGCCCTGTACCTGAGCTTCACGCCCCCGCAGGTAAGGGAGCGGGCGCTGGCGGGGGGTGCGCGGGGGCTGCCCCCCCGAGGGGGCGGGCGTCGGCGGCGCCGGGGGACGCGAGGCACGGCCGGAGAGCTGGGGAGGCGACCGCGGCGCCGGCGGGGCATGGGTGCTGCGGGCCCGGCCGAGCTCACTCCCCGGCCCGCTGCCTTTCCTGCCGGACCGTCACAGCCCAGCCGAGGCCACGAGCGCCTGGATTTGTCTGTGACCATTCGCTCTGTCCATCGACCCTTTGAGGACCGAGAGAGGCAGGACCTGGGCAGCCCCGAGGAGCGGCTGCAGGACAGCAGCGACCCGGACACGGGCAGCGAGGAGGAGGGGGGCTGCCGCCTGTCCCCGCCCCACAGTCCGCGAGGTGAGGCCCGAATGGCCGTTGGGGGGGTGCTGCCGGGACGCTTAGGGGGCCCCCGCCATCACATCTGAGGTGCCGGTGACTCTTGGGAGGGACACACGGGACACACCTGCGGCCTTTCCCGGTGCAGAGCGGGGAGTGGAGCTCTAGGAACCAAAGGAGGTAGCAGACCCCGCAGTAAGTCTGTGATGTCAGCCTTTTCTTTTTCTTTTTTTAAAAAAGGTTTTATTTATTTGACAGAGAAATCACAAGCAGGTGTGGGGGGGGGGGGAGCAGGCCCCTCACTGAGCAGAGAGCCTGATACAGGGCTGGATTCCAGGACCCTGAAACCATGACCCCAGCCAGAGGCAGAGGCTTTAACCCAATGAGCCACCCAGGCGACCCGATGACAGCCTTTTTAAGTAGAAATAGTTTGTTTTATTTTAATTTATTTATTTGACAGACAGAGCTCACAAGTAGGCAGAGAGGCAGGCAGAGAGAGAGGAGGAAGTGGGCTCTGAGTTGAGCAGGGAGTCTGATGGGGGACTGGATCCCAGGACCCTGGGATCATGACCTGAACCGAAGGCAGATGCTCAACCGACTGAGCCACTCAGGCACCCCTAAACATAGATTTCTAAGTTAAAAAAAATTCTTAAGACTGTTGAAGTTCTTATAGTTGATTTAGGAAATACAGAATAACCTAAAGCTAGTGTGACTTTATATAACAATCTTAAAATATTTTGCATGGTATTAGCCAAACTGTCTCTCCCTATCCTCAGAAAGGATACACAGTAGGCAGGTGTGGGCACATTCCTTCCAGTGTGGAAGAGGTTTCGGCTCACCCATGGGGCGCTGTTGGTGCAGGGGTGCACCTGCTGGCCAGAGCCTGTGTCCTCCCACTGACTCTGCCCCATCCCCCTGTAGACTTCACCCGAATGCAGGACATCCCAGAAGAGATCGAGAGTCGCGACGGGGAGCCTGTGGCTTCAGAGAGCTAAGGGGGCCCCTCCCTCCGTCCTGTGCCCCCAGGAAGAACACACCAGGGGAGGCAAACTCTGGAGCCTCCAGTGTGCCCTCCGCAAGGGAACATTCGAAAGAACTGCCAACTGCCCCTGCGGGCTCTGGGGGCTCCTCAGACCCCTGGGGCCGCTGGGAAGCTGGGGGGAAATGGGCCACAGCACCTCCTGCTGGTATCCAGGAGCTACACCACGGATGCCAGCTTCTCATGCCTTCTTCCCTCTACTTTAGGAAAATTTATTTATTTATTGTTTATTAGTTACACGGGGAGTGGGGAGATTTAGAGGACCAGGGACACGGGAACCAAGCCATAGGGATGAGGGGGCCTTGTCCTGCAACACTACTGGGGCTTATTCAGGCTAAACAACGCCCCCCCTCCAGCAACACCTGAGAGGCGGTGCCAAGGACCAGGCCACCCTTCCAGAAGGGCTGTGGGCGGGGCCGTGCTCCCCTTCCCTCCCCTGCTCACTGCTGGGCTCCCTTCTCTCCATCCATCCTGGAGACCCCAGGGAAGCTAGCCTGGCTCCCCGGAGTCGAGGGCAAGGTGGCGGTGACGGCTCTGTTGGAGGGGGAGGGGAAAGCCCACGGGACCAGAATGTTCTTTGTTGTTGTTTTCTTTTTTGTACCAAAGCCAACTGCACGTGTTTTGTATTTTTAAGAGATGATTGTAGGCAATTAGAAATCACAGCCTTCTATCTGCGCTTATCAGAAGAGCTTGCGGGGTGGGGGGGGATGGGTCCCCTCACCGGCGGTAAAGGGGGACCTACTCTGACCTCTTCTCCAGCCATTTGGAAAACATTTAGGGTGAGTTGGGGAATCTCTGTGAACCCTGACCTCGTCCGCACCTCAGCAGCCGTGACTGAAACCTCATTGTGAATTTGGGGGATTTTCCGGTGGACCCCCAGTGCCCACCAGCCCCTGCCATTTTCTGCCAATTTGATTGTTTAAAAAAGAAAAGATAAAGCAAGGAAAATTAAAGACCTGGAACCCCCACGAGTTGCTGTCTCCATGCTTGCCAGCCCTATGGGCCGCACCAGTGTCCCCTCCAGAGGAGGGGCAGGCCACCTCCCCCGGCACAGGCCACTCCCATAACAAAGTGCCATGAGCCCTTGTTGTGGGCGCTGACAACCGCAAATACATGGGTCAAAATGAAGGGCACTTAGGGTCCAGGGGCTGTTGGGGATTCCAGAATTAGAAAACTGGTCTCGGCCTCATTTGCATGCCCTGCTCAGAAATGACCTCAGCCAGTGGCCCCCTCCCACCGGCGGGCCCAGTTCCTGCCAGCCTCTCTCCCGAGTCCTTCGTTTTCAGATTCAGCCCCCGCTCTGCCTCAGTCTTCAGTGTCAGAGCCCTGGGGCAACCTCTTCCAGGGGCAGCAAGATTCGGTCAGTTTCAGTTCTGGGTTTTGCTCCATTTCACTTCCTGTTTCTGGCTACTACCCCTGGGGCTGGGGGAGGGGCAGAGGGAGGGCAGCGGGGCTGCCCAGGCCGGCCCCTGCGCACACCTCCTCAGGGGAGAGGAACTGAAATCCTCTGGCCACCTCTCCCCTGCACCCGCCCATCTGGCCTTCAGCAGGTGCTTTCTTATCTGTACAGGGTCTGCGCCGGGGAGGGGGTGGGTCTGGAAAGGGAAGGCCCCCCTGGCCAGGGTGGCCCAGCTAGGGAGGCCCTGGCTCTCCACTTCCCTCCCAGCGTCTGGCTTCCGGACCTGGGGCTCCGCAGTGTGCAGCATCAGCTGGAAGCTGGGACCCCTCCAGGGTGCAGCGGACAGAGGACAACCACAGTGTGGGTGGGAGAGACTAGCACTCAAACCAAGAAAGGGGAATGCAGGTTCCTCCAACATGGTCTGATCTGGTGAAGGACGCCGGTCAGGAGAGATGCAGGGACTGGAGACACAGAGCGCAGGGCGGGCGTGGAGAAGCCCTCAGCCCACAGGGACAGCACTGTGCATCCCCATTAATGCTGTCTCTCTACCATTCCTTGACCCCAAGACCTGCTGTCCACCATTCTCTGATGCTGGACATGAGTGGCAATTTCGCCCGTTCTCTCCTGGGCCCTTGCTGAGCCCTTCAGAAATCTAGTCTCAGCCTCCATCCTTCCCACTGCGGTTTCAAAGCTCTCCGGCTGCTTGCTGCAGGGAGCCAGGCCCAGTGTCACCCAGTGCTCGCCTTCCTCACCAAGGAGTGCCCAGCCCCCTGCCCAGTCCTCTGCCGCACCACTCCTTCCCCGCCCACCCCTCTCCATCCGGAGGTAGGTTTGCGTGCAGTCACTCATCTAGGACTTGGACCTGTTGAAACTCTGCCTCGATACTTAACCTCCAGGCCCCATGAGGAGAGATGTCCCCCAGGGAGCCCTGAGGGGGGCTGCCGGGGAGGAGGTGGCCAGAGAGGGGTACTTAGATGGGGAGGATTTTCCATCCTGAATTGACTGGGAACAGACCTGGAGTTTTGGAACCGGTTTAAACACAAAAGGGAGGAAATTAAACATCAAGAAGCTAACGTTGCTTAATGCATCTCATGATCTGGTGGCTGTTGGGAGTCCCTTCCACTCGGCAGCTGGGTGTAGCCAAGGGTGTGCTCCCGGCTTTGCTCTGGGCCCTTCGGAGGCTGGAGTGGTCAGGCTGGTGGTGGTGACGGGGGCAATGGGAGTGGGCGCTCCAGCCGGTCTGGCTTCTGCCACCTCCCTCCTTTCCAGCGCCTGGCTCCCAGAAAGTCCCTTCTGATTGCTCTCCATCATCGCTGCTGGGTCTCCATGGGGACGGAAACCAAAGGCAGGACCCCCACCGCCGCCCTCGCCCTGGAGAACTCTCCTCAGAAGGAACTGGAGGGGCCAACTTTCACTTCACTCCAGAGTGGAAACATCAGCCCACAGGAGACCTCGCTGGCTCCCGGTCCCCGTCTCCCAATTGCCCCCTCCTCCTTCTCTGGGACTCCATTTCCCATGCAGTATCAAGAGCAGCAGCCAACACACTGCTTCGGCACCGCTGAGTCTTGAACACCCCATTTTACAGATGAGAAAACCAGTCCAGAGAAGTAAAGTGACTTAGCGAGGTCCCTCCGCTGGCTCCAGTCGGAGCTCGGATGTGAGCAGGGCTGCTGATGGCGCCACGCATGGGACAGGCAGGGGAGCTCGCGCCAGGCTCCCACTCTGCTTCCCACGTCTCCGACACACCTGTGGCCCCTCTTCTCCGCACTCCTTCCGCACCTCTCCCCTCCCTACGCCCCACCCACATCCTTGGCTTGACGTCTCCCTGCAAACTCTGCTCAGAGGACAGGCAGGGTTTTACATTGGGGCTGGGAGGATGCCAGGGGTCCGGCAGCGTCTCACAGGGGCTCTCCGTGCAGGGGGCTCCCTTCCCAGGGAGCCTTCTCAGCTGGGGCTGCGGGCACCAGGTTCTCGTGGGCACCACTGGGACGCTCTGAGGCAGACACAGCACCAGGGAACTAGAGATGCGGCGTTTAAGGTGAGGGTAGGGGTGTGGGGGAGGGCATACAGAGCCAAATGTGCACTGCCCTCTGACCCGTTAGTCTAGAACCCTTGGGAAATTCTCCCAGGAGGCAAAAAAAGGGGCAAAGAATCCTTTTGTCCACACTGAACCAGAGGTGGAAGCGGGACAGAAGGTCGAGCCCGTTGTGACGACCCAGAGGCTGGCTCCGCCGCCCTCCAGCTTTCCTCTGTCCCATCCGTTCCTCCCCCGAAGGAAGACCAGAGCTCTGGAGCACTCGGGCCCAGGTGACCCCCAGCCGCCTTCAGCCACACCCGCAGGCCACTGAAGACCGCGCTCCCAGGGGGCAGCCCAGGCCGGCTGCATGGTTCTGCCCCCTCCCTCCAGGTGTGTCCGTTTGTCCCAGGCGGTAACCGGGGTCAGAGCCCACCCCCACCACCGCCCTGCCCAGAGCCGGCCACCCGCCGCCTGCCTCTGTCCTTCGGGGCCAGCGGTTCCACCCGGCCCTGGCCCTGGGCCACAGCCTTCCTGGCTGATTCCGGAAGGTGTCTGCCGGGCCCCATCAGGCTCCTGTCTCCAGAGACAGGACAGCCGGGGATGAGATGGTGGCTGCCCGGAAGGGGAGACTGAGAGCCGGGCCCCTGTGGCAGCACGGCCAGGAGCTCCCGGAGCACGCAGCCCAGCAGCCGGAGCACGGCCAGGTTCTCCAGCAAGCCAGCCCCCCGACAAGCCCACTGGCCAGGACGCCTGAGACCCTCAGGGCCAGGAGCTGGGCGGGCACGGCCACGGCCACGGCTGGTGCTGAGCACATCACCTCCCAGGGGACGCCCCGGACCATGGGCAGCAGGGTGTGGACACTGCCGGGCGTGAGAGCTGGTGCCCTGGAGCCGCCAGGGGCTGGGGGGTGGGGGTGGGCATGGGCGCACCTGTATGCAGGAGGGGCTCTACCGGCGGGAGCGGCAGGGGCCGAGGGGGAATTCTCCGCCGTGGGGGGCAGCCCCAAGCCTCCATGCCAGGAGAAGGCCAGAGGTGCCCCGTCCGTCTGAGGGGTGAAAGCAACAGGAGCCCCCCCTTTCCCTGACCACAGGCAGAAGCTCCCTTCTCGGCAGGAAGTGCTCCCTTGGGGCTTGGGGACAGGGTGGGCGACACGGAGCCATGGAACGCAGATGGGTGTCTGGAGTCCCGAGCCTGCCGCTCACTAAACGTGTGGCTTTGATCAATGACTCCTCTGAGCCCCGGCTTTCCTGTTAAAAATTTCAGACAAAAGTCTCTGCTCCACAAACACGGGAGGGGCGCCTGGGGCCTCAGGTGAGGCGGCTGCCGTCGGCTCAGGCAGGATCTCAGAGTGCGGCGTCCGTCCGTGGTCCCGCATCGGGCTTCCTGCTCAGCGGGGAGTCCGCTGCCCCCTCCCCTTCCCCGGCCGTGGCCCCCCCATACACATGCGCTCCCTCTCTAATAAATAAAGCTTTAAAAAATGAAATATCACGTGAGGAAAGTACTTGGTCCATTGCCATTTGCATGGAGGATCATTGCTTCAAGTTTGGGGTGTTCATCGCAGCCAGGAGCCGGGCGTCACACGGGGAAGAATGCCAACGCAAACACAGGTCACAATTCACGGCAGCAAGTGACCTTGAGGCTCCGGGCCGGGAGGGAAGAGGCAGAGGAAGCCACGGCTTCCTGTTCTCCCCGCGCTGGGAGCACGGCCTGCGGGAGCACGGCCTGTGGCATGCCCTCCGCTCTGCTCCTGCTGCTGAGGGGGCAAGGGTCCTGCCAGGCCGCGTCGCCCCCCAGCCATCTCACCCTTTCCTGCTCTAGTCCGTGGAGCCCGAGGCCCGCGGCACCCTCACCCCCTCCTCTGGCCCCCACGCTCCTGTCAGAGGTGTGGGTGCTGGGGGAGGAGGAGGTCCTTCAGGACAACCCACCAGCTGCGGGTTCGATGAACCCCAGAGGAGAGACCTAGACTGGGCGCCCAGACGTTTCAGTCCTCCAGCAAGGGACAGGTGTGAAATGGGTGGCAGAAGAGGGATACCCCAGGGCGCCTGGGTGGCTCAGTGGGTGAAGCCTCTGCCTTCAGCTCAGGTCATGGTCTCGGGGTCCTGGGATCGAGCCCTGCATCAGGTCCTCTGTTCGGCGGGGAGCCTGCTTCTATTTTTCTCTGCCTACTTATGATCTCTGTCTATCAAATAAATAAATTAAAAAAAAAAAAAAAACAGAAGAAGAGGTGAGATGCCCCAACCCAGTGCAGGGGAGCCCCCCCAGGCTACCTCCTGGCCTCAGGGGCTGCTCCTGAGTGCCCCACGTCCGTCTGTCTGTCTGTCAGGGCTGTGCGTCTTCTTCCAGTCCACCCCGCACCGTCTTGCCTGTCTGGCCATGAGGATGTCCGTCAAATCAGACACTGGGGCAGCATCCCAGCTTCCTGCTATCCGTGTGAAACGTAGGTCCTCTGGTCGTGGGCTTCTGTTAGTGGTGTCCATTTCTAATCAGAGTCTTTTCCTTGGTCTGAAACCAGCAGCGTGGGGCGCCTGGGTGGCTCAGTGGGTTAAAGCCTCTGCCTTCGGCTCAGGTCATGATCCCAGGGTCCTGGGATCCAGCCCCGTGTCGGGCTCTCTGCTCAGCGGGGAGCCTGCTTCCCTTCCTCTCTCTCTCTGCCTGCCTCTCTGCCTGCTTGTGTCTACTACTACTGTCTGTCCAATGGATAAATAAAAATCTTAAAAAAAAAAAAAAATGAAACCAGCAGCGTGCCCGGTTACGTAGAGAGGTGATGCCCCCGGCTGGCTTGTCTGAGAATTCCGCTGGGGAGCCTTCTCTGTTGCTACCAGTTTGTTGGTTGGGGTGTGCATTCATTCATCCATCGACGAACCGCAGCGACTCCTGACCCCTCGCTACGTGCCAGGCCCTGTGCCAGATGCTGGGGAGACAGAAACGGCCGTATGGTCTTCTCCTCATGAAGTATGATACACGTTTTGAGAAGGCTGGGGTCTCTGTGATCATCGAGTTCAACTTCTCAGAAGGAGAGAAAGTGACTTGGCCAAGGCCACTAGGACAACGATGGCAGAGTCAAGATCCGAGATCACAGGCTCTTGGTCCTTGACTCTCTCTACAGCGTTACAAACCCTTTAGGCATTCCTTTCCCCCTTGTGTGGGCCCCAAGTGCCAGGATGTGGACAGAGGGACAGTGACGACTCCTCTCTAGACGGGCTTCGGTCACAACCGCTAGCAGAGGGGGGAACTGGAGCTTTACCAGCCCCGTTTTTTCTCTCAGTCAGACTCTCAGGACCTGCAGTGGTAGATCATGGAGTCTGCCTTACGTGGAAAGGACTTCTAACGGCTGGACCTTCTCCTTGGTCCCCGGAATATCCATCCCTCACTCAGCTCACGCATTCCTCCAGCACTGCCTCCCTGAGCCTGTACTCCCACGCCTGGGCAAAGAGGAACTGGGGAGGCAGGAGGGACTGAGCTCTCCCCTAACACACCCCGAGAGCAGTACGAGAAGGAAGCTTTGGGTTTGCACTCGTGGCCGAGACAGTGCTGCAGATGCTCCGGGACGACACACGGTAGGAGCAGGAGACCTGGCCCTCCTCTGGATGCCCCTGCACTCAGCCCAGCAGCCGCTCTCCGCTGCTCCGCTGTCCACTGGGACCAACTGCAGAAACTCCTGCCGTCTCGGCTCTCTCTCAACTTTGTGTTTTGGAGCAGTTTCAGACTTTACAGAAAAACCGCAACGGCAGAGAGCCATCTGTATCTTTCATTGTCCACGTTAAAATAAAACCGGCAGTTGGGGCGCCTCAGTGGTTAAGTGTCAGACGTGGGCTCAGGTCAGGATCCCGGGGTCCCCGGATTGAGCCTCGCATGGGGCTCTGCCCTCAGCAGGGAGTCTGCCTCCCCCTCTGCCTCTCTTCCCTGCTCTGGTTCTCTCTCTAATAAATAAATAAAATGAGAGAGACCACGAGCAGGGCGAGCGGCAGAGGGGGAAGCAGGCTCCCCCCTGAGCAGGGAGCCCGATGCGGGGCTCGATCCCAGGATCCTGGGATCGTGACCTGAGCGGAAGGCAGAGGTTTCACCCGCTGAGCCCCCCAGGCGCCCCCTGCTGGTTTCTAAAGAACTTCCATTTGTCCCACTGTCCACCCCTTCCCTACAGAGAAGCTACCTTCACCCCAGACCGAGGCTGATCACAACAGAACCAGCCTTCTCCACAGTAACTGGCTCAAGAACCAAGGCTGCAGCTCACAATCAAGGATTTTGATTGTGTGAGGGGCAGAGATTGCTTTCTCCTGTTGGCCCGACGTGCAGAAGCAGGGGCCCCAGCGCGTGCTGGCAGACTGCCCGCGACGGCGACGGAGGCCCGTGTTCGGAAAACCTTCCCGTGCAGGCAGGCGGGCGGCGAAGCACACACGGTCTCTGGGCTCCGAGCTGTAGGCGAGAATAGGTTTATTATCGCTGAAGCCGTTGCGAGTGAGGCTTTCTGTTCCTCACAGCACAAGCATCCTCATTCCAGCCAGAAGGGATGCAAGGTTGGTGAAGGTTGTATTTTAGGGCAGAAGGAAGCAGCAATGCTTGCCGAGCGCCAGCTTGCTGCTGGGAGCGGATGGAAGGGATTGCGCTCGGGCGTGATTCCTCTGAGCGAAGCAGACTGTAAAGCCGCCCCTAGAGCTTGGGGGAAGCTGGAGTTCAGGGACGGCAGGTTTTCAGAAGTGAGAGCTGAGCGGGGCACACAGGGAGCCCTCCGGCGAGCCTGGGGTGGACGACCGGCTGGCACGCTCAGCCCCGCGGCCGGGGGGGCCGTGGGACTCTGAGAAGCCAGAGCCTGACTCTGCGGGGCGTCCGCTCGCAGGGGTTGTGGACTGACTCAGTGGGTTTAATAGAGGTTCTGATGGCCACTCGTTACCATGGCGACAGAATACTCAAATCGGCCTTGTTGTTGCTGCTAAGTTTGTGGGGTTGTTTATTTATTTATTATTATCAGGAAGAAGTAGTCCTCTCCCTACGAGCAGCCTCTCCACCTCTGTTCCTACACCCTCCTCTCAGAGCCTGCTCTGTCCACCGGGCCCTTCCTCTGCGGTTTCCCGCAGGACCCCTTTCCTAGCAGGGAGCAGGAATCGCCTGGAGTTGCTTTGAGTGATGAACCGGGTATTGAAGGAAAGGGTGACGTCGGTGATCCTTGAGAGACCTGGATCCCTGCCTCTGCCCGGGCTGTGGGCCGGAGAGCACAGGGCCCGGGGGCACTCTTGACTTTGGGCAGACCTGAGGGGACACGCAGGTGAGCGTCTCCGCCTGCTCTTCCCTGGGCACCGTCTAGCACAGCCCTGTCAGCCCTGACACCCCAGCACCGCGACAGCCTCGGGCAGCCACCGTTCTCCGGTTCTGACGATCCTTGCAGAAGTAGAGCATTCCAGTCCTTTGTCCAGCGTGGACCGTTGGTTTCATCAGCTGCGGCCACCGAGACCTGCAGTGAGCGAGCCTGTCCTCCCTGGAGACGCGTGGGGCAGCCCAGAAACCCAGCCAGCGTGTCCCCCTCCTGCCCGTGCAAGATGCCACCTCCACTGACATGGGCCAGGTTTTCAAAATAACCGTAAACGCTCCCCGCCCCCAACAAAGAAAAACTACCTCAAACCCAGTCTAACTTGCAGAGGTCTCGAATGACTCTGCCCTCTCTACATGCTGCCCATGCTTTTCTGGTTCTCTCGTAATCGGTTCCAGGTACCGGCCTTCGGCATCTTATGCCTTTGAGAAAACGAGCACCCAGACATCTGATGTATGTATGAGCGGAAAACTCAAGACAGCCACGAGGAGTGTTTGTTAAATGGGAGAGGACAGAATGGGTCCTCCGATCAGAACCACGCGTCGGTCAAGTCCTCAACCTCTTTCCATGCTCCAGCTTTGTAGACAACCGCCACGCCCGTCCTGCCGTGGGAAAGCCGTGGGGGACACAGCACACGTGGTGCGAGCGAGTTCCAACGCCAGCTCCCTGGCTCCTTCAGGGATCCCATCCTCAGAGGTTAGGGGAGTTCCTTGGCCAGAAAATTTGATTACGTCAATTTTGCATATGGGAGAGTCTTCCTCTTATCACTGATCTTCAGATCAACCCTGGGATTGCTCCTTGATGTAAAAATTTCCTCCCATGAACTTGAGTTCCTAAAACAGTTCTTTTCGGCCATTATCTTTGTAATTGGAGGAAGAATTGCTGGGGAGGCTGTCTTGCCATGTTGCTTTGAGTCCAATGCAGGACCCCAGGCTTCAGACCCTGGGTTCTTCCAGCATTCCGAGTCCCAGAGAATGTTAGCGAGTTCCCTCTCCTTTGTACTTCTAAAGACACCATGTTTGTTGGTTGGTTGGTTTGTGTTTTGTTTTTTAAACTTAATTTCATTTTTAAATATTTTAAAAGATTGTATTTATTTGAGAGAGAGAGACTGAGAGAGAGAACATGAGAGGGAAGAAGGTTAGAGGGAGAAGCAGACTCCCCGCTGAGCAGGGAGCCCAACGTGGGACTCTATTCGGGGACTCCAGAATCATGACCTGACCGAAGGCAGCTGTTTAACCAACTGAGCCACCCAAGTGCCCCAGTTTCTTTTATTTTAATGAAGATTTTGTTTACAACTACTCTCTACACCCAACATGTGCTCAAACTCATGACCCTGAACTTACGACCCAGGAGTCCTGTGCTCCTCTGGCAGAGCTGGCCACGTTCCCCATATGTTCCCATTTTTTTTTTTTTTTTAAGATTTTACTTATTTATTTGACAGAGGGAGAGAGATCACAAGCAGGCAGAGAGGCAGAGAGAGAGGGGGAAGCAGGCTTCTTGCTGAGCAGAGAACCTGATGCGGGGCTCGATCCCAGGACCCTGGGATCATGACCTGAGCCGAAGGCAGAGGCTTTAACCCACTGAGCCACCCAGGCGCCCCTATGTTCCTATTTCTTACTGCTGTTGTAGCCTTCTTCTTTTTTTTTTTTTTTCTTATTCTTTTTTTTAACTTTTAGTATTTTTTCTTTTGACATTATTTCAGACTTAGAAATGGCACAGAGAATCTCTGTACACCCTTTACCCAGATTTCCCAAATGTTAACGTTGTGTTTTCACATTTACTTTGTCCTTTTCATTCTGAATATATGTATGTATAAATTTTTTCTAAACAGTTTGAAAGTAAGTTGCAGACAAGATGTTCTTATACCTTTAAATTACTCAACGTGTTCCCTAAAAACAAGAATATTCATTCTTTCTCTTTCTTTTTTTCTTTTTGACAGAGAGAGAGAACATGAGCAGGGGGAGGAGCAGAGGGAAAGGCAGGCTCCCAGCTGAGCAGGGAGCCCTATGTGGGACTCGATCCCAGGACTCTGAGATCATGACCTGACACTTCACTGAATGAGCCACCCAGGCACTGCTAAACAAGAATATTCTTAAAAAAAAAAAAAAAAAAAGAATATTCTTACATAGCCATAGAATAACGATCAAAATCAACAAATTTACAATGCTACAGTAATATTATCTAATCTGGAAACTTCCTTCAGATGTTGCTAAATGTCTATCATAGTATCTCTTGTAGCAAAAGACATCTCAGATGTGTGACATTTGCTCACCATTTCCTCGTAGTCTCCTTGAGCCTGGAACAGTTCCTCCGGTTTTGTCTTTCATGACATTTTGAAATGTTAGATATTTTTAAAGAGTAAAGGTTAGTTTGGTTTTTAAAGATTTGTTTATTTATTCCAGGAGGGGGATGGGCAGAGGGAGAGAGGGACTCCAAAGCAGACTCTGTGCTGAGTGTGGAGCCCGATGCGGGGCTCAATCCCACGACTTGGAGTTCATGATCTAAGCTGAAATCAAGAGTCAGACGCTCAACTGACTGAGCCGCCCAGGTGCCCCTGACGGCCAGCTGTTTTATGTGACATCCTCAACTTGGACTTGTCTATTTGCTTATGATCAGACTTGGGTTATAACGTTTTTGGCGCTGTGTTCACTTAAGAGTATTCCAACAGGAGGTGCGTGACATCTATCGCCGGTGACATTGGCTTCCATCATTTACTTAAGAGGGCACCTGGAAGGCTCCCCACTGGGAAGGCACCACTCTCCCTTCTGTAACTAGCACGTATCTGGCCAGGACTGCGCAAGTCTCCTGTCCCTCCTCCAGCCTTGCCCTGGTATCTTCAGCATCCACTGATGATTCTCGTCGGACTCCATCCTTCCTGTCTCCGTGGCCCAACGCTGATTTTGAGGCGGCGGTGTGACAGCCGTAGCCTTTTCCTGACGGGATATGTTTCTGCATGTTTCTCTGGGACATGCAGTCCTGCGGGAGCTGGTTGCCTGGTAGAAACACGTGCCTGCATTTTGCCCACCTCCCTGCTCTGCTCCCAGCGCTCATGAGAAACTGTGTCTAAGAACTGCTGTTGTTTTACATATCACCTCCAAGCACACTCATCACAACCCTCCGAGAGTCATCGTTTGGTCGGGGAGAGGTGCCCTGAGAAGTTTTTGAGCACCCAAGAGGATAGGGCCTCCCCCTCCGCTTCTGCTCTCCCAGAAACCAACACTCCATGGCCAAGAGCCCAGCCAGGGCCAGTCTGGCATTAGCTTAATCCCCAAAATTTAGTATGGCAAAAGAATTCACTGGGACCTGAAATTTGACAAGAAAGGTTAATGTTCCTCGACCTGGCCTCAAGTAGTTTCAGATGACAGGAACAGTTTTCTCTAACAGGATTACATAACTGCACTGTTTTTCTGCTATGCCTGGAACAAAATGTTGATCTCTTTTGGATGGTGCTTTTCCTAAGGCCCTAAAGAATAATCACACACTTTATGACCCTCCCATTTTGGTGACGGGACCTCCAGAGCCGGACCCTGGCTCCTAGATGTTTCGTCGGGGCTGACTTCTTGGCCACAAGGGGCTAGCCCGCTGCAGCCAGCTGCCCCATGCCCCCGTGGGTCCGTGACTGCTCCGGGCTCCTGGAGGCTGGCTCAAGGGAGTGGGGGAAGGGACCCTGCAAGTATCTGAAGCTACGCGGGACGCCTCCACGCTAGGAGGCCATGGCTCGAAGGACAGGCAGGAGGTCCCCCAGGTTATCCGTCGCCTCTTTTCTCCCCATTCTTTCTTGATGGATTTCCCTTGTAAGGTGACAGAAATCACAAAGCTATTTTTAGCAGTGACAGAAGAATGCCTCCTAGGAAATCCCCTTGTTTGGAAAGATCATTCATTAAGCGCTTGAGGTAGAAGGTGACACCCCCAAAGGGTGGGGGTGAGCGCACTGGAGACCCTGGGAAAGCCTGCTGTCAGTCTTTTCTCTGTCCCGTCACAAGTCCCACCGCTGTGGGGGAGGATGGGGCCCCTAGAGCAAGACCCAGCTCCAGCACGTTCCATGTTTGGGCTGATCTGCACAGATTCCGGGCAGGGCAGGTATCCTGGAGGGGGGTGTGGGGCAGCACACCTGGACAAGAGTGCGCTGGGCTGTTCATGGTAAGCGCCAGGGGACCGGGAGCCAGTGACAGGTGTCACAGGGCAGGAGGGGATGCTGACAGCCTCTGAGTTTGATCCCCGCCATCCCCCCAGCTGTCTGACAGGTGGCAGTAGGGGCCTAATCATCCACAAGCCAGCCCTATTAAGTGCCCAGCCACGGGGGTCCATACACCAATTTTTTGATTCTGCACCAAACAGGAAGGAAAAACCACCTCAGACTAACCTCTTAACCTCTCTCACTTTAGAGACTTTTTCAATCAGCAGCGTAACAAAGTAATAGTCTTTTTTTTTCTTTTTTCTTTAAAGATTTTATTTATCCATTTAGAAAGGGGGATAAAGAGCCCATACACAGTTGGGGGAGGAGCGGCGGGAAAGGGAGAATCCCAGCCAACGCCCCGCTCGATCCTTCCACTGAGATCAGGACCTGAGCTGAATGCACGGGTCAGAGGCTTCCCTGGCGGAGCCCCCAGGCACCCCTACGAATTCTATCTTATATCCACGAGATACTAGAAATACTTATTATACCTGCAGTATCCCAAGAACCTTTTGTATTGATTCATACTGCCCTTACAACTGTGATGCAAGCACTATTTCTGCCTCCCTTTCAAAGATAAGGAAACTGAAGGGGCGCCTGGCCGGCTCAGTCAGGGGAGCACGGATGCTCCACTTCCGGCATATGCGTTCAAGTCCCACACTGGGTGTAGAGGTTACTTACTAATACAATTTTTTAAGATTTTATTTATTTCTTTGAGAGACCCCGCGAGAGAATGAAAGGGAAGGGGGGGCAGAGGGAAGGGAGGCGCCCGCTGGCCAGGGACCCGGTGCAGCGCTCCATCCCAGGACCTCGAGATGATGACCTGAGCCGAAGGCAGACCCTTCACCAACTGAGCCACCCAGGCGCTCCCAAAATAAAATCTTCAAACAAAACAAAAGATAGGGAAACTGAGGCCCAGAATTTGGCCCAAGTTCACCCAGTGAGTCAGCAGTGACTTTGTGATTTGAACACAGGCAACATGTGCTCTTGTCCATGACAACATTTTATCAATGCAAGACATTTAACTACAAAATTATTAGGATTATTTAGGCTGTAGCACGGGGGCTGGTTATAAAAAACCCAGTAACTTTTTGTAACAAAGACTATATGCTTAAATACAATTAAGTGTCTTTTCAAAATAGCAGTCAAAAAATTTAAAATAGCTATGCATATACTTGCAAAGAAAGAAACAAAAACCTAGATGAAAAACAGTAAAGGATTTACTGGAGGCCAACGCACGCGGAACCGGTATGCCGCACCCCTGGGCAGGACAGTCACCACAGTGAACTTGTCAATGCGCCCAAGTCTAAAAATCAAAGGCTTCATCAAAACTATGAAATATTTATGTTTCAAAGGATGCTAGCAAGAAAGTGGAAGGACAGCCTGTAGAGCAGGAGGAAAGGCTTACAAATCCTGTGTCTGAAGTACTTGGCTTTGTAACAACGAATGCATTCTTACAACTCAACAATAAAAAGACAATCCAACTTTGAAAAGGGCAAAGGATTTGAAGGCATCTTCCCAAAGGTAGAAATGGTGACTATTGGAGGGCCTGGCTGGCTCAGTAGGTTAAATGTCTGATTCTTGGTTTTGGCTCAGGTCGGGATCTCAGGGTCATGGGATGGAGCCCTGTGTCTCCCCAAGTTGGGCTCCATGCTCAGCATGAAGTCTGCTTGAGATTCTCTTTCTCCCTCTCCTCCCCAGGCTCTCTCATTAAGTAAATAAATCTTTAAAAAAAAAAAAAAAAAAGAAAGAAAGAAAGAAAAGGAATGGTGAGTATCTGTAAACACCCAAACAGATAGAGTTGTGGTCTGTCCATACAATGGAATACTATTTGGCCGTAACAAGGAATGAAGGACAGACACGCCCTACAATATGTGTGACCCATGAAAACATGATACTTAGTGAACGAAGTCAGACGCAAAAGGTCATGTGTTCTATGGTTCCATTTATGTGAAATGTCCTTAATGGGCAAATCTAGAGAGAAGGCAGATTAGTGGTTGTCATTAGCAGGGAAAATGGGAAGGGTCTGATAATGGGTGCAGGGTTTCTTTTGGAGTGATGAAAATCATGTGGAACTATGTAATTGTGGTTCTTGCACAACTTTGTTGTGAATAGAGCACTTCAAGTGCACTTTTATTTTTACTTATTTTTTTAAGTAGGCTCTGTGCCCAACAGGGGGCTTGAACTAATGACCCTGAGATCAAGAATTGGATATTCTACCCGCTAAGCCAGCCAGGTGCCCCAGCACTCTTTTAAAAAAGGTAATACGGGGGCGCCTGGGTGGCTCAGTCATTAGGCATCTGCCTTTGGCTCCGGTCATGGTCCCAGGGTACTGGGATCGAGCCCCACATCAGGCTCCCTGCTTGGTAGGAAGCCTGCTTCTCCCTCTCCCACTCCCCATGCCTGTGTTCCCTCTCTCAACTGTGTCTCTATCTGTCAAATAAATAAATACAATCTTAAAAAAAAGTAATATGGTTTATAAATCCGATCTAAATTTAAAAAAAAAGATTTTATTTATTTATTTGTCAGATCGAGACAGGGAGAGAGGGAACACAAGCAGGGGGAGAGGAAGAAGCAGGCTCCCCACTGAGCAGGGAGTCCGATCCAGGGCTGGATCCCAGGACCTCTGGATCATGACCCGAGCTGAAGGCAGACAACTAACTGAGCTATCCAGGTGCCCAGACATCTCAATTTTTTTTTTTTTAAAGGAAAAAATAATGTATTTTTTTCTTTTCTTTTCTTTCTTTCTTTTTTGTTTTTTAAAGCAAGCTGCATGTGCCACGTGGAGCCCAGCTTGGGGATTCAGGTCACCACCCGGAGATCAAGACCTGATTAAGAGTCACCGTCTTCCAGATTAAGAGCCACCCAGGCACCCCCTAAACAATGTATTTTCAGACTCCCAACAACATTGTATTTGGGGATAAGGAGCAACTGGAAAACAAAGCTGTTAAATCCGAAATTCTTTGGAAAAATACACCTGTCAGAATAAGCAAGAAACACAGAGGACGATGGGACTTGGCTTGCCCGAACAGATATTAACACATACAATGATTCAATAAGATCCCGAGCAAAAGAATAAATACATCAATGCAAAAGAATGAAAAAACCTAATATTGTCTAAATAAAATTTCCTATATGCTAAAGGTGCTGAAAGAACTTTTTTTTTTTTTTTTAAGATTTTATTTATTTATCAGAGAGAGAGAGAGAGAGCACGAGATGGGAGAAGGTCAGAGGGAGCAGCAGACTCTCTGCGGAGCTGGGAGCCCCGCGCAGGACCCGATTCCGAGACTCTGGGATCATGACCTGAGCTGAGGGCAGTTGCTTAACTAACTGAGCCTCCCAGGCGCCCTGGAAAGAACATTTATTAAATGCCGAAGGGAAAACAGGAATTTGGATTTCAAATGGATCTGCATTCTCTGAATCTCACCAGGATGTAAACTCCTTTGAAAGACAGCACTGGGACGCCTGGGGTGGCTCGGTGGGCTGGGGTCGGGGTCCCAGAGTCGTGGGATCGAGCCCCCGTCCGGCTCCCGGCAGTGGGGAGCCTGCTTCTCCCTCGCCCTCTGCCTGCTGCTCCCCCTGCTTACGCCCTTTCTCTCTCTCTCCGACTAATAAATAGAGAAAAATAGCACTGCAAGCCATCCGTCCGGCCGAGTCTCCCGCAGTCCAAGACCCCTACACGGTCGCGCGCGGCGACCGCCGCCCACTCCAGGGCTCCCCCGGGCGAAGCACCAGGGCCGGCCCGCCCCTCCGCCGTCCGCCGTCCACCCCGAGCCCGCCCCTCCCCTTCCCTCCTCTCCCCTCCCCCGCCCCCTCCCCGCCCCGCCCCTCCGCCGTCCACCCCGAGCCCGCCCCTCCCCTCCCCGCCCCTCCCCCGGCCGCGGTCCACCCCGAGCCCCGCCCTCCCTCCGCCGTCCACCCCTTCCCCGCCCCGCCCCCCCCCCCCGCCCCGCCCCGCCCCCGGCCGCCGTCCACCCCGAGCCCCACCCTCCCTCCGCCGTCCACCCCTTCCCCGCCCCGCCCCGCCCCGCCCCGCCCCCGGCCGCCGTCCACCCCGAGCCCCGCCCTCCCTCCGCTCTCCCGCCCCGGCGCCGGCGCCCCCTCGCGGCGCCCCCTCGCCCCTGCTCTGAAAGCCGTGGCTGGCGCGCAGACGTAGAACCAGAGAAAGTCTTCACGTGGCCTTTGGGACGTGCCACTGGCCTTTTCCTAAACAGGTAACGGAGGCGTGAGGCGGGCCAGAGTGGCGGAAGGCTCGCTCCCGGCCGCAGGTCGTGGCCGCCCTCGGGGAGAGACCCGTTCGACTCCCGGACTCCTGCGCATTGTCTGGCCGGCGACCGCCGTGCCCACAACAAACATGGGCCTGCTCGCCCCGATCCCGCCGGGACGCGCGCCTCGGCAGCCATCTTTCTCAAGGGCAGGGCGCGCGCAGGAAGGTCGGGCCCCACCTGGCTCCGAGGACGCCGGCGGCCTGGAAATCAACAGGCGCCCAATGGGAAGCGGCGCTTTCGCCGGAACAGCGTCTCCCTGCGACCGGAAGGGGCTGTGCGTGAGGGCGTTGGGGGCGGAAGTGACGGGACGGTGGTAGCGGGGTAGTTGGCGGGTGGCTGAGCAGAGCCGGTCGCCATGTCCGCGGGGAGCGCGACACATCCCGGGGCCGGCGGGTAAAGCTTCGCGGGCGGCGGCATCGCAGCGCGCCGGGGGCGGAGGAGAGGCGGGGCGGCCTCCGGGAGCTGCGTCCGGGCGGGGGGCGCGCCCCTGGGCCGTGTGCGCGCCGGAGGGCCGGGCTTGCGGGGACAAGGGTGGCCGGCAGGCCCGGGGGCTCCCGAGCGAGGCCGGCGGGGACCGGGGGCAGGAGGGAAGCAGGGACCTCGGGAGGGCCCGGCCGAGAGGCAGAGGAAGCCGCGGGCGTGTGGGACGGAAGGGAGGGTCGGGGAGGGCGCGGGAGCGGACCTGCCGCGACTGTCGGGGTCGAGACGGGGATCGGAACCTCGGCCGGAGACTCGGGGCCGGGGAGGCCGCGTCGGGGAGGCGGGGTGCCGAAGCCGAGCAAGGGAGCCTTCCTCGGGGCCTGATGTCTTCCTTTCTCTGCTGTAGGCGCCGCAGCAAATGGGACCAACCCGCCCCGGCCCCCCTGCTCTTCCTCCCGCCGTCGGCCCCGGGGGGGGAGGCTCCCAGCAGTGGGGGAAGCCCTGGGGGCTCCGCGGCCGCTCCCTCTGGCGCCTTGGATGCTGCTGCTGCTGTGGCCGCCAAGATCAATGCCATGCTCATGGCCAAGGGGAAGCTGAAGCCGGCCCAGAACGCTGCTGAGAAGGTAGGGAGGCCGGAGGGACTCTACGGCCCACTTCAGTAGGGCTACTTTGTAACCCTGTGGTCGCGCAGTTACGTGTGTGAAGGAGAAAACAGCCTCGCGGTGATTTCAAGATCGCTTAGTTTTAGAATGCGTCACATGACGTTTTGTCATTTGCTTTTTCGAGGCAGTTTTGGTTGGTTTGGTTACATTTATGGGCCAGATAGTTGATTTTGTCTTTGTTCACTTAATTCAGCTTACTTTCTATGGACGGAATGATGTGAAGGGACAGTGTAACATGTTTTTCAATACATGCGCGTTTTCTCTGAGGTCAAAAGAGACCTTCATGTAAGTCAAGGGAGCTTTAAAATGTAGTTTGGGGAGCCTGGGGGGCTCAGTGGGTTAAAGCCTCTGCCTTCGGCTCAGGTCATGGTCTCGGGGTCCTGGGATCGAGCCCCACATCAGGCTCTCTGCTCGTTGGGGAGCCTGCTTCCTCCCCCTCTCTCTGCCTGCCTCTCTTGTGATCTTTGTCTACTTTTGATCTCTGTCAAATAAATAAATAAAATAAAATAAAAATGTCTCTAGTCAGCTATACTAAAAGTAAATGCATATGTACAAAGTTCTCCAGACTCTATAGGTTTTCAGTCACTGCCTACAGTGTAATTGAATGTGACATGAAATGAGTAATTGATATGTTGGTGGTTTTGCTGTTCTCACAGAAATTGAGGAAATTATTTGGTCATTTTACAGAATTTCTGGTATAATTAAAATTTCAAACTAGGATGGATCTGAACTTTGAAGTCTTCAATTTATGCTGCCATAGGGGACAAGAGTCCTCCTATAGAATAATGACTGTTGTGGCTGTTTGTGTTGCCGGAGTGCACGCTTTGCCCTCAAGACAGACTCTGCAGCAGCGTGACGGGATGGATTACTGTCTCCAGTTTACAAAGAGAAATGCAGCTCCTGAGCGTACATTGTGTACGATCAGTAACGCACATGTCTGACTTCAGAGTCATTTCTGACAGTCGGGGTTCAGCTTTTCCTGGAAAGCCTCTTCCATTGGAGAATTCAGTGTGTTCTAAGGCAGCTCATTGCATTATAATTCTCATTTGAAAAAAGTTCTTTGGGCTTCAATTAAAAATTGCGTTCCAGTGAAGAGATGGGTTCTGTGTTCGAAAATGCAATTCGGGTGATGAATGTGTTAATTAGCATGTTTATGGCGATTATATCCAAATGACAGTTGTTCACTTTGAACACGGACAGTTTTTACTTGTCAAGGACATTGGTATAGCTGCGGGGGGGCAGGAATGATGATTTTTTGTTAGTCGTCCAGTGTATGTGTGTAATAGCCACAAAACGGCCATTGTCTATCTGGATATTTAAATACCCAAGTTGTGCAGAATCGCTGGGAACTTCTAGTGAATTGGAAGTTCATTATTCATTGTATTGTTATCATTTGCAAAGACTGAGCGAACTGTGCATTTCTGAGTTCTGCAGGGAAATAGTGACGGCGCACTGAGGTGGAGTGCTCCTTGAATGTTAACATTCTTAACACTGATGTTTGTCATTTATTCACGTGTTTCCTCTGAGAAGCAGTTGAGCACAGCAGGAGGGAGCGTGGATTTAGAACCAGAATACGTGGACTTGAAGCCGAGGGTCCTCAGTTACTGGCTGTGTGGCTTAGATACATCGTGGGGCCTCAGTTTCCTCTTCTGATAGGGTTGGTGACACACACCTGTGTGGTCCACGACAGTAGTCACTAGCCACATGTAACTATTTAAATTAAAATTTGGGGGCGCCTAGGTGGCTCAGTGGGTTAAGCTCTGCCTTCGGCCCAGCTCATGATCTCAGGGTCCTGGGATCAAGTCCTGCATCAGGCTCTCTGCTTAGCAGGGGGCCTGCCTCCTCCCCCACCTCCACCTTTGCCTGCCTCTCTGCCTACTTGTTATCTTTGTTGAATAAATAAATAAAAAGTCTTTAAAATAAATAAATAAAATTTGAATTAAAATTCAAAATTCAGCTCCTTGTCACAGCCTTTGGACATGGGGCTGTTGCCCCGTTTCTCCCGGGCAAGTAGCGAACACCTGTGTCACCACAGGGAGTCCCGTGAGGTAGCACTGATAAGCACCTTTGATGATGGCCAGGAGTGAGCAGGGGCTGAACAAAGACGAGATGTTGTGGAGTCGTGTAGTTTGTGCACGTTGTGAAATATTGTCTGATGTGGGGCGCCTAGTGGCTCAGTCTTTTCAGCATCTGGTTCTTAATTTTGGCTCCAGGCGTGCTCTTGCGGTCGTGAGATCAAGCCCTGTGTTGGGCGCCAAGCTGGGTGTGGTCTGCTTGAGCGCCTCTCTCTCCTCTCTAAAATAGAAATAAGTCTCTTTAAAATGTATCTAATACATTAAGAAGTAAACTGTATTTTATCTTCTTTGAGCAGATTTGCCGAACATTGGTCCAAGGTCTCAAAGGGTTGCGGAAGGCCATCTTGGGATGAACATTTGTTCGGATAACTCCGATCCGGTATCTGGAGTTGTCCATAGATTAACTTGAGAGAAACCGGATCAGATTTCAGGATTTTGCTTGGCATTTTGTTCATTCTCTTGGTTCTTCGTTATTAGAGTAATGGGTTGTCCATTAGAGAAACTTCGTGGGTTTTCCAGATTGTTGTGAGAGGATGGGGCCAGTTGCACGGGGTACGTTGCAGCTGCCGTGTTGGCACGAAGGCTGCGTCCCGCTCCCCAGATGAGGCGCGTGGGTTGCAGGACTCCGCATCGTGCCCTGGACTCTGTCCTGTGTTGGACTGCACAAGGTCTTTTAATTTTCCTCGCGGAGATGGCAGCTTCTAGTCCGTAGGGTTTCTGGGGTTATGCGGTCATAGAAACACACACGTGGCCAAGTTCCCAGAGAAATCTGATGATTGCCTTCGAGTAAACTGACAGTACTTGATGTCGGCTTAGGTTTTGCTCACTTGTGATTTCGTCTTCGGTGAATGACAAGGAGTATTTCCAGGTGTGTTTGGAGGCTCGGGAAGGGAGCAGGAAGGTGCTGGTGGTGGGGCCTGGGGAGGGTCGCTGGTGGATTACACAGCAGGAGCATTCTTTCATCTTACAGAGTTTCTCTCTTGTGTAGCTTCAGGCTGCTGGCAAAGGCCTCACCAGCAGTAAAAGCAAGGATGACCTGGTGGTAGCTGAGGTCGAAATCAACGATGTGCCTCTCACATGCCGGAACCTGCTGACTCGAGGGCAGACTCAGGACGAGGTGGGTGGACATGGGCCCTGGGGGGGAAGTGGCTGGTCGCCGCGGTCAGGAAAGCAGACAGGAGTCCGATGTTTACGGCTGGGTTTGGGTCATACTCTCCAGAGTCAGGCTTGGGTTCAGTTAACTGCAGAGGAACTTCTCAGGGAAGGTAGAGAAACAGGTGTGGGTGGGCTCCGGGTCTGCTGAGCAGGAAACCATGTTGTTGAGGTTTTGGGTGCGGGAGGGAACTCATTCCTCGCTGGCGGTGTAACGATCGAGGCGGGGCGTCCGTGAAATAGGCCATTGCCACGTCTTCTTGTTGATAGAATGTTTCCCTTTCAGATCAGCCGACTTAGTGGGGCTGCTGTGTCGACTCGAGGGAGATTCATGACCGCTGAGGAGAAGGCCAAAGTGGGACCAGGGTGTGTACGCACATTGTCTGCTTTAGCGAAAGTTCGGACACGTGGCTCACGGTAGTTTCACATTTTTTGTTCGTAGGAGATCCACGTGGACCCTGGGTTAGTAGCTCAGTGTGTGTGCATGCACACGCTGTGTAGTAGAATTTGGGACGTCTCCAGGGCGCATGAGGGATGGCGGCCGCTGTGTGCCTTCCTGTTGCTCTTTGGATTTTTTTTATTTCATAGGTGACGTTTTATCGGAGGAGATAAATTATGGAAAAGTATAAAATGAGATAATTGCTACGTTTAATGTTTATGCTTCCAAACTTTTGTATGGGAATATTTCCCCCAACAAAAGAGTCTGTACTTTGTTGTAATCTCCCTTTTAACAAACACGTCCTGGGGCGCCTGGGTGGCTCACTGGGTTAAAGCCTCTGCCTTCGGCTCAGGTCATGATCTCAGGGTCCTGGGATCAAGCCCTGCATCGGGCTCTCTGCTCCGAGGGGAGCCTGCTTCCTCCTCCTCTGTCTGCCTGCCTCTCTGCCTGCTTGTGATCTGTCTGTCAAATAAATAAATAAAATCTTTAAAAAAAACAAAAAAAATCTCCTTTCATCAGACAGCTCGTTGCCTCTCTGACAGCTGTGAGGTTTTCGGCTGACAGATTTTGCCCCCTACGGTTAAATCCTTCCCATGACTCGGTTTTGAGGGCAGGTTGTCAGGTACTGTGACATTTTCCACATTGGCTTAAACTAAATATAATTAGGAGGCAAAACTTGGTCCCCACCTGAGACAGGACACCTGGGTGGCTCAGTCAGTTGAGCGGCTGCCTTTGGCGCGGGTCGTGATCCCAGGGTTGTGGGATCGAGCACCACATCGGATTCCCTGCCCGGCAGGGAGCCTGCTTCTCCCTCTCTCTCTCTGCCTGCCTCTCTGCTTACTTGTACTCTCTATTTCTCTGTCAAATAAATATAATCTTAAAAAACAAAACAAAACAAAAAAAACTTGGTCCCTACATGAAACCAGGAACATACTTCAATTCTGTATGTGTACTATTTGCTGTTTTGAACTTGTCTTTAAATACTATTATTATTTTACCTACAGCTTTATATTAACTGTATGGTTTTGGATGATCTTCATTATTATAATCCAGATCGGAATCTAAGCCACTTTACATTAAAAATCTAGAGTCCCCTGGGTTGTGGGCTTCACAGACGTGGTCCATAGGCTGCTCCGTCACTTTGCCCCTTTAATTTGGAGCACAACTGCCCCTCCCTGTTCGACAGCCAACAAGAAGGACTTTTGTTCTCAGATGTCAGGTTGTTTCCGTTGACTACTTGCCAGTGTGCACGAGCCTGTAAGAACAGATTTGACCCGGGGCGCCTGGGTGGCTCAGTGGGTTAAAGCCTCTGCCTTTGGCTCAGGTCATGATCCCAGGGTTCTGGGATTGAGCCCCATGTCAGGCTCTCTGCTCGGCGGGGAGCCTGCTTCCCTTCCTCTCTCTCTGTCTGCCTCTCTGTCTGCCTCTCTGTCTGCTTGTGATCTGTCCATCAAATAGATGAATAAAATCTTAAAAAAAAAAAAACAGATTTGATCCGTGTGTAGATGAGTTAACGTGAAGCAACCAGAAAAGCTTATTCATTAGCTGTAAAACCACGTTCCTAGACGTTGGTTAACGGCCATTTTCTTGTATGTAGTCCCATTTACTTATTTGGAAACATTACAGACTGGATTTGGTGACCCGTTTGGTTCCTTTGCTTGTGCGCGGTGTGGGATCATCATTTTGTGTTTCTCTTTGTAGGGATCGTCCGTTATACCTTCATGTTCAGGGCCAGACACGGGAATTAGTGGACAGTAAGTAGCGGTTTGGTTCACATCCCCCTTTCTGTGAAGGACAAAGCACAGGGCGGTATAGAGTAACTTGGCAGAAGGTTGCGGGCGGCTGTCGTGACTCATGTACGAACTGCTCGTGCGTGTGCTGGGGGAGTAGAGAGGCCGAGGACCGTGTGTCGGGGTGTCCTGCAGAGTGGGTTGGTACAGGGGTGGTTGCGGATTGGCCTGGGCTTGTCCGTGGGTTCTAGTCAGTTCATTTATTCCTCTGTATCGTATCTCACTTTCTCTGTAGGAGCCGTAAACCGAATCAAAGAGATTATCACCAACGGGGTGGTCAAAGCTGCCACGGGGACCAGTCCGACTTTCAATGGTGCGACAGTCACTGTGTATCACCAGCCAGCGCCCGTTGCACAGTTGTCTCCAGCCGTCAGCCAGAAGCCTCCCTTCCAGTCAGGGGTATGTTCGGTGGAGAGCTCATGAGCAGCTTTGTCATTTCTGTAGAGGTGACACGTGCCAAATAATACGGAAAGTGTGAAGGAATGTCCTGATGTCCAGCCTGAGGCTGACCGGCTAACGCATCCTGTTAAGGGACCATTTCATGTTCTGTGATGCAGTGAACGTCGGAACACACATCTGTTTACTTTGGTATATTCTAGAAAGGGCATCGATAGATCCAGGCGTCCCCACAGCGTACATTTGGAAGGTAGTGGTTTGCTTACGTGTCTGTCCCGGTGACGGCAGCTGGAGGACTAAGAAGGCGGAGTCTGGTGAAGTAAGACTCTGCTGATACAATCCTCCTAGAACACAGGGTGGGAGAGAGCAGCCCTCGGTGGAGCACACCACAGGGCTGACTGGACGACCCGACATGCCTCTCGTTTCACAGAAGACTGTGCTCTGGGTTCCCACTGACTTAGAGCCGTCAGCGGCTTTGGGTGCACTTAGTAGTGAGTCTTTGCTCTGCACCTGTTCAGTAGATTTTGCTCAATGGAGGAAGGGGTTACTGTTCTAGGTAGGTGCGTAGCCCGCGTAGTGCTCCTCCAGATGAAGCTACGTTATAAGTTGGTTTCTGCGGCTCATGGGGGAAGTTCCAGGGGATCCCTGGCCTGGCGGGGATTCAAAGTATCTGGACTAGTCCAGTTTTCTGCAAAACGATTTTCATGATTAGGACTTCATGTGTGCTGTGAGTTTCATCTGAGCTGTTCTGTCCTGTAGATGCATTACGTTCAAGACAAGTTATTTGTGGGTCTGGAGCACGCTGTGCCCACCTTCAACGTCAAGGAGAAAGTGGAAGGTCCAGGCTGCTCCTATTTGCAGCACATTCAGATTGAAACGGGCGCCAAAGTCTTCCTCAGAGGGAAAGGCTCGGGCTGCATCGAGCCAGCATCCGGCCGAGAAGCTTTCGAACCGATGTACATTTACATTAGGTACGTGTGGTGCTATTGACGCTTGTGTGTGAACACTTGTCTGCCGCTCTGCCCGGGTAGGAGCGATGCTGTGGGAGGAAGAAAATAGGTTTAATTAACGGTAACCTGAGGACTTGGGGCCAGTGCTGGGCAGTGACCGCTTCGTCGTGTCCGCAGGAAGAACTGTTGAATTAGGAGGCGGGATTGTCTCCTTTAGTGTTCCGGTTCTTGGGGGTTATACGGAGCTGTGACCCTGACATGAGCGTTCATGAGCCTAACGTCGTCTTCATTTAAACCTTTGGTGACATTAATGCATTTTAGGGCTGTTCTAGTGACTGTTAAATGTTTTTTAATACCTGTATCTCAGAACCAATACAGTATTTGTCCTCAACGATACTAGTTACAGGTTAAAGGGTAAGAGACATGAGGTCGTGATTTTCAGGAGCTTACTTTGGTGCTAGGTTGAGTATATTGTTTGTGAGCAGCGTGCAAAGTGGAATCAACATTCTGATTCCTTTCCTTGTGTTTGACTTCTCGGATCTTCTTTGCAGTCACCCCAAACCAGAAGGCCTGGCTGCTGCCAAGAAGCTCTGTGAGAACCTCTTGCAAACAGTGAGTGACGCCTGCGCCCGACGCACGGAGGAGCACTGCTCTGCGGGGCTGGGTCTCGGCTGCGCTCCCATACCAAAGGCCCACACACTGGGGGACTTTAAACACCAAGGAGTTATTCTCTCACTGTTCAGGAAGCCAGACAGACATTGAGAATCAAAGCGTGGGCAGGATTGGTTCCTTCTGAACAAATGCCGTGAGGGAGAATGTTCCATGGCTCTCCCAGCACGCCGGCCTCTGCACTCTTTCCCCATGTCAGCAGAGCTGCATTCTCTGCCCCGTTGTCTCCTGGCCTACTCCTGTGTCTCCTTGTCTGTCTGTCCCCTGAAGGGTCGCAGTCCTTGCATTTAGGGCCCCCATGAGCCCGCATGACTTCATGCTAACGCCCTGCGTCTGCAAAGACCTGGTTTCCAGGTACGGTCATGTTCTGAGGTTCCGGGCGGACGAGAGTTTTGGAAGTGGTTCACCATTCTAGCAACTCAGTTCTCGTAAGGAAGACAGACTTCCCCGGTCGGGGTCCTGGCTGGCATGCATTTCTCCTTTACGGACTGTTTTGGTGTGGAATTTTGAAACCCGCGGCACAGCATATAAAATCACGTGTTGTGGGTTACTAAACAGTGCTTTCAGTCTTGGCCAAGTTGCTTACCGGTGGGAGTTCCAAATTCTGCTTGTTAGTAAGGGTAGAGCTAGAATAGTTTACGACCGGTCTGCAGAGCCTTCGGGCTCATTGTTGATTTGATCGAGTGTTCTTTCTACTCTGTAATCTAGTAACCGAAAGTGAAACCAATAGGGCCGTGGGGAGAGCACCTGAAGGCAGTCAGCAGTGGGGTTTGCACGTGTTCGGTCTTTGTTATTTGGTATCTTAAGGGCGCCCTTTCGGGAAGCTGTGTCGTTTGCTTTCGGGAAGTAGCTGCTCTGCTGTCCCTTGCACTGGGGCGCTTCCCTGGCCATTCCCTGTCCCCGTCGCCACGTGAATTTACTGACTCAGGGCAGTTCCATGACGAACAGCTGGACGGGGCTGCACTAACCCGTTGAGCCCTGAGCTCTCTGAGGACAAGTCCAGTAAATAAAAGAACGAATGAGTTCGCAGGAGGTACACTGACAACTTAGGAATTTCCTAACTTTCTTTCTGGCTCTGGATGATTCTGTGCCTCAGAACTGAATCCAGTCTGCCGACTTAGGAAGCTCCTGATATCCGTGCTCCTGACTGCCAAGTCCTGGCTTAATAATTTATAGAGTGTGCCTTATTAAAATTAATTGATGTATTGATTCTTTAAAAGATTTTGTCAGAGAGAGATGTGCGTGTGCATGAACAGGAGCAGCGGTCTCGCCGCTGAGCGAGGAGCTTCACGCTTGACTCAGTCCCGGGATCCTGGGATCTTGACCTGAGCCGAAGGCAGACATATAACTGACAGAGCCACCCAGGCTGCCCCAGTTGATTTTTTAATTTTTAAAATTTTGTTATTTTTAGAGAGGGAGGGAGGGGCAGAGGGAGAGTCTCAGGCAGGCTCTGCTGCGCTTGAGCCTAGTGCAGGGCTCAGTCCCACGACCCTGAGACCGCAGCCTGAGCTGAAGGCAGGAGCTGGATGCTCAGCCGACGGGGGCACCTAGGCGCTCCTTGGTTGATGGATTTTTTGGGGGATTTTATTTGAGAGAATGAGAGAGAGCATGAGGCGGGGAGGGTCAGAGGGAGAAACAGGCTTTCTCCTGAGCAGGGAGACCAATGTGGGGCCCAATCCTAGCACCGTGGGATCAGAACCCGAGCCAAAGGCAGACGCTTCATGACTGAGCCACCCAGGCGCCCCTGATGGATTATTTTTTTAAGATTTTATTTTATTTTATTTTATTATTATTTTTTAAAGATTATTTATTTTGTTTTATTATTTTATAATTAGTATTTTTTAAAGATTTTATTTATTTGACAGGGAGATCACAAGTAGGCAGAGAGGCAGGCAGAGAGAGAGGGAGGAAGCAGGCTCCCCGCTGAGCAGAGAGCCCGATGCGGGGCTCGATCTCAGGACCCTGGGATCATGACCTGAGCCGAAGGCAGAGGCTTAACCCACTGAGCCACCCAGGCGCCCCTGTTATTATTTTTTTTTTAGATTTCATTTTTAAGTAATCTCTGTACCAGTGTGGGACTTGAACTCACAAGCCTGCCCTTAAGAGTCCTATGCTCCACCGACTGAGCCGGCCAGGCACCCCGTGCCTTATCAAAACTTAGCTTAAACAAGTCTAAATTTGGTTGAAATGTCAATGGAAATTTTTTCTTTTTTAATCAGTAGAAATAGTTTTGTTATTTATTTTTTAATAAAAGATTTTATTTATGACAGAGAGACAGCGAGAGAGGGACCACAAGCACAGGGGAGCTGGAGAGGGGGAAGCAGGCTCCCCGCCGAGCAGGGAGCCCGATGTGGGCTCGATTCCAGGGCCCAGAATCATGACCTGAGCGGAAGGCAGAGGCTTTAACCCATGGAGCCACCCAGGGGCCCGTAATCAGTGAAACTATTTTTCATTCCTAGCTACTTTGGTTCTGGAGTTGTCTCATCGACCCTCGCGAGTGCTCTGTGAATTGGGACCGTCCCGTATGAATTCGCTTTCCCTTCTCTTGCAGGTTCATGCTGAATACTCTAGATTTGTGAATCAGATTAATACTGCTGTGCCCTTACCAGGTGTGTATGTCTCAAAGTGTTTCAGCAAAAGAAATAGTTTGTTAGTGGTGTTTATGTACAGAATAGGGTGTTTAAGGCTGGCCCGTGCTGGGGCACTGACAGTGCTCCCTTCTGCTTACAGTAATTTGGGAAGCCGTTTGTCCCTCAGTGTTTTTCTTCCCTAGAGAGTAGGTTAATATTCAGCTAAAATGTCTCATTTTGCTGCAGCTGATTAAACACTTTTTTTCTTCCCCCTCAGGCTATACACAACCCTCTGCTCTAAGTAGTGTCCCTCCTCAGCCACCATATTATCCATCCAATGGCTATCAGTCTGGTTACCCTGTTGTTCCCCCTCCTCAGCAGCCGGTTCAGCCTCCCTATGGAGTCCCAAGCATAGTGCCACCAGCGGTCTCTCTGGCACCTGGAGTCTTGCCAGCATTACCTACGGGAGTCCCCCCTGTGCCAACACAATACCCGATAACGCAAGTCCAGCCCCCCGCTGGCGCTGGCCAGGTAGGCCGCCGGGCGCGAACCGCATCCACTGACCTCGAGGAGAGGTGGCCCGGGAGAGGTGTGGAGGTGGCGGTGTCCTTCAGGAGGAGAGAGAGAGTGGGTTGGTTCTGTGCGACGGGAGGTACTCTGTGCCCCGCTCGCGTGGGTGTGCGATGCAGCCCGGGTCTCTGGATGCGTGTCACGGGCCTTCCCACCTGAAGGCGGTTTGGAAGAGGAGTCAGGAAGCTTCCTCTGCAGGGCCATGCGTGGGCCGGGCTCTGAGAACGCTGGATCCCCTGGCAGGGCACGGGCCACGGGCCGGTGCTGGCGAACAGCCCGTGCGCCTCCCCGTGGCGGCAGCAGAGGTGCTAGTCTTCCAGACAGACGCCCCCGTGCAGGAGTTCGGGGCCGAGAGATCCGTGCACTTTGCCAGCTGAAGGGTTTTGAATGCTGTCGTGTAGTTCTCAGACCACGCACAAAACTGGACCTTGAGGGACTGGTGGTTCCAGCTCTTCCGGGTGGATGGCCTGCGGCCCTGCTCTGGGGCAGGGGAGAAGCGAGCGAGCACACGCGGGCGCATTGATGGCGGGCCCTTCTCGGGCCTCTCGCCGTATATCCGGGCCGGGGGAGCTTGTGGCCTTAAACCGAGGCCCCGGTCCTCCCTGGTGGGCTGTGAGCACCAGAGGGGGCTGCCCAGGTTGAAACAGCAGAAGGCTTCCCTAAACTCTGGCTGGGACCCCTGGTCCTGACTACTTGCCTCCTGCGCTTGGCAGAGCCGTAGGCCTCCAGCTTTCAGCCACGTAGCTTAGTAACCAGAAAGGAGTGTGACCGAGCCGGCCCTTAGGGTTGGGCTTTAGACATAAGCTGCATGGGTTCTTCGTGCTTTCCTGTGATTGAGCTGTGTAATCCTGGGATGTGACTTGGCCTATCCAGGCTTTGGTTCCCTTCTAGAAAATGGGCATAGTGATATCTCAGAGGTTGCAGGGTTGAGTGAGATGACCCGGCATTCAGCAGGTATTAGCCGTTCGTTTCATGAGAGCAGTCCTCTGAGAGGTGCCCGTTTTCTCTGATGCGTCCTGGATCAGTCCTTATTCCTTTCTGGAACAGTCTTTTAAACATTGGATAGACTCTCTCTTGCTGTAACAATTCTCCCTAGAAGCAGCAGTGAACTCACCTTTGCCATAAGCGTTAGCAGCCTTTTTAATGCAGAAAGAGCTAATCACATTGATTAAGGGGTCTAAGTTGGAGATTGTTCTGCTTGATAACTTCTGGACTGAGTGAGTGGCTGGAATTTTTATTTGTTGGTTGTGTTTGCCCCTAGTAGCCCAAGGGCACAGCAGGTTTTTCCTGAGAGTTCAAAGCACTGGAGAGATTGTCAGTGTCTCATTTCCATGGAGGTGGGGAGGCCAGGCTCTCTCGTCAGCGGATGATCCGCGAGGGCAGCTACGGACCAGAGAGACAGGATTTCTAGGACATGTGGATCATTAAAGTCTGTTGTGATTTTGTTTTCCTTATTATGGCTGGACATTCTCACACCTTTTTCCCCCTTGGTTTGTTTTGGTCCCAGAGTCCGATGAGTGGGCCTTTCATTCCTGCTGCTCCTGTCAAAACTGCCTTGCCTGCGGGCCCCCAGCCCCCGCCCCCGCCCCCGCCCCCACTCCCAGCTCAGCCCCAGGCGCAGAAGAGGCGATTCACAGAGGAGCTGCCAGATGAGCGAGAGTCTGGACTTCTTGGATACCAGGTTAAATAAAATACCCTTATTTTCCTCATCTTATCGTACTGTATTCTCCCTTGAAAGAAAGATAAGTTCACATCTGTATGAGGCAAAATCCCAGTACTGGATTTCTGTTTTCTGGAATCCTTTTAGATTAGGTTTTTTCCCCTTGGGGGATTAGTTTAAATCAAGAGTGACTCCCTTTGGGTGGGTTGGTCTTTGAAGCAGTAGAAGGAAGTAGCCGCTCCAAGGGGAGAGTGGCGGAGGGTCTGTGCCTCCGGCCTAGAAGGAGGGCTTGCTCCTGATGGCCGCAGGTGGTTCTGACTCTCCTGGAACGTGGCTTGTACTTGAACCTGGGCTCTCAGTTTATTGTTGCTCTACGAAGGAGAGCAGTAGCTTCCTCCCGACCCCACCAGGCGAGCAGTAGCTTCCTCCCGTCCCCACCAGGCGACTGAAGGTGGGCGGAGACGCAGTGGTTCTCTGCACACACGTCATTCAAGTGGTCATTCAAGTAAAGAGATTTTTAAAATGCGGTTTCAGTGTGAAGTTTTAACATAAATAAATGTATAGTGTTGGTGCCATTTTATTTTATCAGGAGAAGCACCTTTACTTTTGGCCAGAGCCCTTGAAGTATTCTTTGAAACAGACTGAGGCACGTTACTCTAGATTATGAGAGGACAGTTGGACACAGACCCGTATAGCATGAGCAGCCGCTCCGGGGAGAGACCAGCTCTCCTCCAGCTGTGCTTATGTCCAGGTCCCAGAGGGCTGGGGAGTGAGCTCACCGCCACTGGCCAGAAAGACGAGGCACTTGACAGTTACGTTGAGGAGCTGAAGTCACTGCCGCAGTCGTAGGTTTGCTAATGCCGCTGTATTTTTCTGCTCATAGCATGGACCCATTCATATGACTAATTTAGGTACAGGCTTCTCCAGTCAGAATGAGATTGAAGGTGCAGGATCGAAGCCGGCAAGTTCCTCAGGCAAAGAGCGAGAGAGGGACAGGTGAGTGCCTTGGAGCGTGACCACGTGACTGTATCCAGGTGTCCTCGGTCGCCGTGAGCTTCCGTGTTCTTAAATCTGTAACGTAGGGGCGCCTGGTGACTTGGCGGTTGAGTGTCAGACTTTTGATCTCAGCCCAGGTCTTGATCTCAGGGTAGTAAGTTCACTCCCCGCACTGGGCTACACGCTGGGTGTGGAACCAACTTAAAAAAAAAAAATAATCCATCGATCAAAGTGTAATGCAGTCCTTTAGCTTAAATAAACTGCCCCCCCTTACTCTTTGATAACCGCTGCACTCACAGAGGGTGCTGCCCCCTTCACAGTCACGAGGCACTTACCCTGGGCTTTGAGTCACTCTGTGCTTGTATCCGGTGTCGTCCTCTGCTGCACGGTCTGCAGCGTGGCCATGTTCCTAAGCGGAGGCCGTGACTGAAGTCTTCTTTTTTTTTTTTTTTAAGATTTCATTTATTTATTTGACAGACAGAAATCACAAGCAGGCAGAGAGGCAGGAAGAGAGAAAGGGGGAAGCAGACTCTTCGCCGGGCAGAGAGCCTGATGTGGGGCTCGATCCCAGGACCCTGGGATCATGACCTGAGTCAAAGGCAGAGGCTTAACCCACTGAGCCACCCAGGAGCCCCAGTGACTGAAGTCTTAACCAAGCTGTGTTTGCTACTTAGAATCCTAGACTTCTGGGGCGCCTGGGGCGCTCATTTGAGTGTCTGCCTTCAGCTCGGGTCATAATCCTGGGGTCCTGGGATCTAGCCCCACATTGGGGTCCCTGCTCAATGGGAAACCTGCCTCTCCCTCGCCGTCTGCATTTCTCCCCACCTGCCCCACACCTCCGCTGCCGCTCCTATTCTCGCTCTCTGTCTTAAATAAAATGTTTAAAGAAACAAAAAAGAATCCTAGAATATTACGGACTGAGGTGCTTGAACGGGGGTCTAGCTACCATCTGGTGCTTAACCGCCCCCCATGCTGTTCTTTCCTTGGACGGGACTGGTCTCCTGAGCAGTCATTGCTTTGGGCGGGGCCTGGCTAACACCTTGCGCGCTCACAGCTTGCTGACCTCTCGTAGGGCACGGCCATGCGCGGCTCCGACAGTCCACCAGAGGAGCGCAGCCCGCGGAATCTGTCTGAAAGACTGTCCTGGTTTCTTTTCTCACAGGCAGTTGATGCCTCCACCAGCCTTCCCAGTGACTGGAATGAAAGCGGAGTCTGAGGACAGGAATGGGTCCGGGGCCGGCGCAGGGGGCCACGGTGAGTGGGGTGCGGCTGGGGATGCGCGGGCTGCCGAGGCCACTCCTAAATCCTAGTCGTCCAGCCTGATGTGCATTCAGGCGTCGACTCTGACTTCTAAATTCCACAGGCTAAGGAGGATACTTTTTCTTTTTTTTTAGGAGGACAGCATATAGTTACACAGGCTTTTCAGATTTTGTCTAGAAAAGTTAGTCAAGTTACATTTTTTACATAGCACCATGACAGCCCTAGGAGATGCTAACGATGGGTAGGTCATTTCCAGATTTTGTCACTGTCTGCATCCCTGGGGGTGATCGGACACAGACTCAAGGGTTGCGATTCCGGGTGCCCTGCTGGCTCAGTCCGTGGAGCGTGCGACTCTTGACCTCTGGGAGTTGAGCTCAAGCCCCGAGTTGGGCGTAGAGCCTACTTTAAAAAAAGATTGATTTTTCTTTGTATTGGGACCGAGCTACCTCTCTCCTTATAGCGCTTTTGGTTGTGAATCGTCAGCCTGTGGCTATTAAAAAAAATGTTGCCTCCTAGTAACCCAGAATTTAGAGGAATATGGGATCACTTGCGTTCTTTGCCTGTAGTCCTAATAAAAACGAACAGGAGAAAATACATTTTCTTTTCTTAACTTCTTTTCTTTTAACTCTTTAAAAGGTGAAGTATCCACCTCCAGAGACTCACTTGCTAACTTTCCTTTTTTTTCTTTTTTCTTTTTTTTTCTTTTTCTTTTTTTTTTTTTTTATTATTTTGTGTTTCTGTTTTCTTTCTCTGTTTTCTTACATGGTTCTGGTGGATTCACATTTGCTGATGCTGGTGCTGTTTTTCGTGTGATCTTCAACGTTTTTGGGTGACCATTGACCCTGTGACCTCAAAATGGTGTCCAACTAACCACTTACAATTAACATCTTTTTTTTATTAACGAATTTATGGTATCTTTTTTTTTTCTGTCTCGGTGGGGGATGGGTTGGGGTTGTTCTTCTCTATTCTAGATTATCCGGTCAAGAAGATGAAAACTGCAGAGAAGGGCTTCGGGTTGGTGGCGTATGCTGCAGATTCGTCTGACGAAGAGGAGGAGCACGGGGGTCATAAAAATGCAAGTAGTTTTCCACAGGGCTGGAGTCTGGGGTATCAGTACCCTTCATCGCAACCACGAGCTAAACAGCAGATGCCATTCTGGATGGCCCCATAAGGAAACAGCGGAACAGAGCTTTGACCCTCGGTGACTCTCTTTAGCAATAATGCATGCATTTGATTTAATAAGACTCTGGGGCCTGTACTGGGAACCATCATGGACCTTTGCAGAAGTTAGAGATGCAGTGTCCCCTTTCTTAAAGGGGTCTCATTCTTTTCTAAACATCCTTGTTTCTGCAGTGGCATAGTATCTTAAAATTTACTTAGAATCACAAACTTGTCTCAGAAGCTTTTTAACAGTCGGTGAAATGTGCTTGTCCAACAGAGCGTCCCAGCAGGGTCACTCCAGTATACCTTTGACCTGTCCAGCCTCTTCCACATGAATGTCCCCAATTCTGACAAAAAGAGAGTTTTCTTTGTAATTTACTACTGTTTGGTCCATTTTGCTGACGACTGGTTGCAAACAAAGCCTTACTATGTATTAGTGCGGAGATGATTTTAAGTCCGGCCTTCCCTTTCTGCACCTTTAAAACTAAGAACAGTTCATCCTTATTTGATTTTTGCATTCTTTTCTGTTTTGGAAAATGCAGTTTTACTAATTTAAAGCTGTTGGATTTAGCTGGATCCTGCGTAGGAATATGGAGGGTTTTCCCTTCATTATGTCTTTTTAATGGGATGATGCAAAGCAGGCACCAGCAGGCTCTCTAGTCCCGGAAAGTCATTGCAGTTTTTATTGCCCTATTCATAAGTTCCGTGTCTTCAGCTGGGTCTGAGAAAACTGCTTGATCCAAAGCTGGTCAGAACTCAGCACAGAAGTGAAAAACAGTCGTCTGTCTCAGAACTGGTCGCAGCCAAAGTCGAGACTTGACTGCTCACGATAGGACGGATGGTGGACCTAGTGACCGAAATGGCAACTTGTCCTTTTTCTTGGCATGACATTACAGGTTTTGCCAAAAGAACTTTTTTGTATCAAATACTGATGTGTGAAAGGAGGAGCTAGTCTGCTGAACCAGGAGTAGTTTGGGATACGAACTGTCAGTTTTTGCACATTTGAATCCTTTGCGGGCTGGCTTTGTATAAACATATTCTCTGGTTTCCTATATGTTGTAAATACTTAGACCATAATTTCATTATAAATAAATGTATAAATACTCTGCGGTTTCTCGCCTCTCTTGCACAACCCACCCGTGCGCTGGGGTTTTCAAACCTCTGTTGATGAGTGTGACAAGATTATGGGGGTCGGCAAGTTTGCACTCAGTTCCTAGAGTAAGCCCTTCCGACGGCCCGGGCGTTAGTGCCCCCCTGCGAGCGCGGTCCGTGGGGGGTGACGCGCGTCCTAAACAACCTCCCGCGGGAAGCTGGCCAGCTCCTCCTGGCCCCGGCGAGCGCCCCCCGAAGAGCGGTGGGGGACGGGGCGCCGCGCTTGCTGCCGAGTTCGGTGAAAGCCCCTGGGAGCGCCCCGGGGCAGCCGGAGAGCGCTGCGTTCCTGGGGGCAGCACACTCTTGCCGCGGCGGAGCCAGCGTGGACTGTCCGGCCTGCGGCTGGGGTCTGCGCTCCGGCGGCCCCTAGGAGCCCCGGCGCTGGAGCTGCGTCCGTGCTATTTCGGGGGGATTTGCCGGCTTCGCATTTCGGGTTTTGCGACAAACGTCACGCAATCCCAGTGAGAGCGCGCGTCCCCGCGTCCCCGATCGAGACCGCCCCGCTTCCCCGCGCGCATGCGCACGCCCGCGAGCCGGGCTCCCGAGGGGGCGGGACTCCCGGGGGCGGGGCCAGGCGCGCGTCACGCGACCCCCGCCCCCCCGCGGTGGCGCCATCTTCCCCGGCCGCGGGCGGGGTCACAGGTCACCGGCGGATCCTCGCGTGGGGCGGGCGGGTGGGCGAGCCGGGGGTCCGCGCGGCGCGGGGGCGGGAGCGGGGGCGCGCGGAGGGCCCGGGGGCCCCAGGGGTCGCCTCCCGGCCTCCGTGCCGGCGCCCTGGTCGGAGGAGGAGCCCGGAGTGGTTTCGCCGCTTTTGTTTTCCTTCTGGGAACTGCCGTCCCCGCGAGCGCTGTGCGGGGTCGCCGGCCCGACCTCCCGGGGCAAGGTGAGGGGGCGGCGGGTCGGGGGCCGCCGGGCCGGGCGCGCGCTGGGGAGGGGCCCGAGGGCGCCGTGGGGGCGTGCGGGGGGGCGCCGGGGCCCGGGGGGCGCCGGGCGGGGCCGGGGGCGCGGGGAGGATCCGGGGCGCGGGGAGGATCCGGGGCGCGGGGCGGCCCCGGCGCAGCGCGTCCTTCTGCCCTCGCAGGTGCGCGTCCCGAGGGACCATGGAGCCGGGGCGCCCCGCGGGCAGCGGCTGCGGCAGCCCCGCCGGCCTCTCCCGGGAGTACAAGCTGGTGATGCTGGGCGCCGGCGGCGTGGGCAAGAGCGGTAGGTGCCGGCCCCGCGGGGGGGGGCTGGAGCTGGCGCCGAGGCCGCCCCGTGTAACTGTGCTGTCTCGTCCCGAAGCCATGACCATGCAGTTCATCAGCCACCGCTTCCCCGAGGACCACGACCCCACCATCGGTAAGTCCCCGGGCTGCGAGCCCCCTGCGTGGGCCCGTCCGCGCGGCGGTGCGCGGGCCCGTGGGGCGCTTCTGCCCGGAGCGTCCCGGGGGGGCCCGTGCGAGGTCCGCGGAGCGCGCCGGGCCGCGGCCGTCCTCGCCGCCGCCTCTGCGGACCCTCCTCCCGCGCTGGGGTCGCGGCTGTCGCGGTCCCGGGCTGTCCGGCGCGCGGCGGGGCAGCGTGTGCCGCCGCGGGGCCGCCTGCGCTCCGCGCCGAGGGTCCCCGGCCGCAGGACGATGAGTCAGCGGTTGGAGCGCCCGCAGAGGGAAGCAGAAGAACAAGTCCGGCCGGCCGGGCGCCGACCCGCGGGCTCCGACCCGCGGCCGCGCTGCCCCCGGAGCTCGCGCTCACTGCGCGGGCCGGCGCGTCCCTCCGCAGCGGGGTCTCCGCGGCGCGGGCGGCACGGGGCGCTCCGCGGCTGGCGCGCCCCTCCCGGACCCAGCGGCCTGTGCTGCGGTTTTCTACGCAGACTCCGGACATCGCTCTTCCCGGGCTGTAAGGAAGCGGGTTTGATGCCGAGGGGCGCGATCCCGGGATGCGAGGGAAGCGGGCGAGCGGGGAGCCGGCGGGGCCTTTCGGCGCCGGACGCGGGGACCCGGGGCTGGTTCTCCGGGGCGGGTTTCCACGGGCTGCGGCCGCTGCGGCTCTGCGGGCCGCGGGGCCCGCGACGTGCTGCGTGGACGCGCGCGTTGGGATCCCCGCTAGGTCGGGAGCCCTAGGAAGAAACGCTGTTGAGGACTTCAGATGATCTACCTCCAGCTCCGCAGAGGTTTTTCCTTTTCTTTAACGCAAGACTCCTAGTGTTCTCTGAAAGAGCTGATTTCGGGACCAGTCGGTGTTCCCTGCCGCCCGCCGCCCTTCGGACACCGGTGCCTGGTTCAGCAGAAACACTTCGGTGTCTTGAGTCCCGCTCGCCGCCAGGCACGGGAGCGGGCCGGCGCTCAGCGCTGCGCAGGACGCCCTGGCTGCTGCCCGGGGGTCTTCCCATTTAGGGCCTTTTGTCCAGGGGGCTTCGTTGCCGACTGGCTGCTAGTCCTGAGAAGGAAAACTGCATCGTAGCCAGGACTCGTGCGAGTGCGTGTGCGTGGTACTAGTGTGTGCGTGGTCCTGTGCGCGGGAAGCTGTTCGTGTCGCTGCGCGTGGTACGCGCTTACGTTTCCTTTCCGATTTCTGCTTATTTATTTTGATGCTGGTCGCAACCCATTAAATTCCTCCACAATTCACTGATCCTAATGGCTCCCGACCCGCAGTTTGAGAAACGCTGGTTTAGTGGACTCTCGATCTTCGAGGAACGGTCATGAGCAGGGGCTCAAGAAAAAATCATTGACGTGGGTTGGGGCGTAAACTATGATTACTTGAGTGACGGAAATAGTCAGGGGGTTTTTTCTTTTTTAAAATGTCCTTGTTTTTTCCGAGGTTATTATAATAATACACGTAAAGAAATTCTTTTTAGGTGTGCCTGGGTGGCTCAGTGGCTTAAGCCTCTGTTTTTGGCTCAGGTCATGATCTCAGGGACCTGGGATCATCATGGACCCTGCCCAGCGGGGAGCCTGCTGTTCCCTCTCCCACTCCCCCTGCTGTGTTCCCTCTCTCGCTGTCTTTCTCTTTGTGAGATAATAAAATCTTTAAAGAAAAGAATTTGTTTTTAGCTTAGAATTGTGGATTTAAATTATGAGTGAGTAAACTTATGTTGTCACTTAGGTGAAAAATACAAAACACCTCCGTTGAAGACCCAGGGTACATATCTCAATGGATTGAGTGTGATTCCTGAGAAAACCTGGGCATTCAAAGTACTTGTGTGTAACCTGCTTCTCTATAAGATGAATTTTAAAATAAGGTTGCAGGGTGACAGGCTGGCTCAGTGGATAGAGCATTTGACTCTTGATTTTGGGGTCCTGAGTTTAAGCCCCATGTTGGGCTTAGAGACTACTCAAAAAAAGAAAAAATAAAAGATTGAATATTCCTATGTTCATGGGTTTATAGTACACCTTTCTTCCCTCCTGTAGAAGATGCTTATAAAATCCGGATTCGTATTGATGATGAGCCTGCCAACTTGGACATTTTGGATACAGCTGGACAGGTATTACATCTCCGAATGCTGTGTGTAAAGGTGTTTTCATTTGAGGGCGCCTGGGTGGCTCAGTGGGTTAAGCGTCTGCCTTTGGTTCAGGTTATGATCTTAGGGTCCTGGGATCGAGCCCCGCATCGGGCTTTCTGCTCAGCAGGAAGCCTGCTTCTCCCTATCCCACTCCCCCTGCTTGTGCTCTCTTTCTCTCTGTGTCTCTATCTGTCAAATAAATAAAGAAATAAATCTCTAAAAAAAGAAAAAGGTGTTTTCACTCTACGGGGGTGGGGGAGGCTTACGTAGAGAAGATCACCAGTGCATCTCTCTTAATTTTTCATGCCCTCTGACTCAGGATAGCAGGTAATTGATACATGTCTCTTCTTTGCTCTGAAACCCTAGCTAACCTGTGTGCAGCTCTAGGTTTCATCATTACATTAATGACCCTGTTCTCCTGCAGGCAGAGTTCACAGCCATGCGGGATCAGTATATGCGGGCAGGAGAAGGGTTCATCATCTGTTACTCCATCACCGATCGTCGAAGTTTTCATGAGGTTCGGGAGTTTAAGCAGCTTATCTACAGAGTTCGACGCACTGATGATACCCCTGTGGTCCTGGTAGGAAACAAGTCTGACCTAAAGCAGCTAAGACAGGTGAGGAGAGAGCAGAAATGTGTCTGGTCTCAGATTTCACAAAATGTGAAATTAACTTCTAACCTTAAAAATTTTTCTAAGTCTACTGATTTGCAATTAACTTGGATAAAATCTGGATGTTAGAAATCAGTTTACAGGAGAAAATCCACAGGAAGGCAATCAGACAACAAATGGAGTTCATATTACATAAAGGCTCATGGAACGTTCAGTTCCTAAAACCTCAGAAAGTGATTGGTGGGTGAATCCGTGTTGTGGCATGATGATTGTGGATGTGCTCCCTGATGGCGGGCACCCTGGAGGGGAGAGTAAGAGAGATCGTAGAGGATTCTAGAGGAAGCCAGACTGTTCAGATTGGCAGCAGTGTTTAGAATCTGGCTGTTTGGTGTAGAGTTGAGGGAATGGTGGACGGCCATATCGGGACCAGTGGTGGTCCTGCTACTGGTAGAAGCTGTGGAGTGGGTACAGACTTTTTGGAAGTAGTTTGACAATAGATAAGTTCACAGTGCTTCTCAATTAATACCTGTTGGGAAAATCTCTCTAGGAATTCATATATAAAACATTCATTGCTGGGCTGCTTTTGGTAGCAAAAAGTCAGAAAAAGGGTTCAGACTTAGGAGAAATGGTATATCCCTAATTGAATATATCGACTTTGGATTTCTTTTAGAGTTTAAGAAAATTAAAAATTACATACTTCCTATCTGTAACTACTTCCTGTTCCAAAAAGTTATGTTTTATTTTATAATTTTTTAAAGATTTTACTTATTTATTTGACAGCGAGAGAGGGAGCACAAGCAGGGGGAGTTGGGGAGGGAGAAGCAGACTTCCCGATGAACAGGAGCCTGGTGCGGAACTCGATCCCAGGACCCTGGGATCATGACCTGAGCCGAAGGGAGACGCTTAATGACTGAGTCACTCGGGGTGCTCCAAAAAAGTTATCCTTAAAATGGATCAGAAATAGAATCACTTTTAGGGAGAGGAGAAGGAAGCTGGACTCCGCCTCCCACCTGAGCTCTGCTCGGACACCTCCGGAGTTGAGCTCTCTTTGTGTTCAGATAGCCCCTTCACTTTTCACTTTTCGGGGCAGTTGTGATTATTTTATCTGGTTTCCACTGGACATTTTCCCATGTTTACTTTTTTTAAAGGTCACCAAGGAAGAAGGATTGGCTCTAGCCCGAGAATTCAGCTGTCCCTTTTTTGAGACGTCCGCTGCGTACCGCTACTACATCGATGATGTATTTCATGCCCTCGTCCGGGAGATACGCAGGAAAGAAAAAGAGGCAGTGCTGGCCATGGAGAAAAAATCTAAACCCAAAGCCAGTGTATGGAAGCGGCTGAAATCACCTTTCCGGAAGAAGAAGGACTCCGTGACTTGAAGGGAAGATGCGCACATTCACCTGTGAACCGCAGGGTTTACTCCGCGCGACCCCGTGGCCTGCACGAGTGAGCTTGGTGCTCGCTCCTTCTCCTGTCATGACCGTTTTTCTAAATGTAACTGACAAAGGGGGTCTGCCCAGTGGGAGTTTCCAGCGACGTGGTGTTTAGAATACTGTCTTTTAGCTAATTCTGATTTATTAACCCAGCAGAGCACTGTCTACTTGTAAATTGTCACATTAGAATTTGATCTACCAACGTTTCGGGTTTTGTTCCTGATATTAGTTAGTGTCGATGTTTCTGCCCTGGGGGAGTCTCTACACTGTGTGCGGCGAAGCGCACACGAGGCGTTTTTGCCGTGGGCTACTCTGTGTCTGTTTCAGCTTGGGCTCCCAGACCTTTCCAGGGAAGGGCCTTGCTTCTCCTCACCGGTGCTTCGCGGACACACAGCGAAAACCACGGAGACCAGTTCAGGGTGTCGCTGTGGAACTGCTTCCTGTTGCAGATGAGGGGCTGAAGAGATCAGGGACACCAGGCTGCAGCGAGGGGCGGGCGGGACTCCTCTAGGGAGAGGTGGTGGCGGGACCATGTTCGCAGTACAAGCCTGGCTGTCCTAGGGAGTGCAGGTTCCACCCAAACGCACGGAGGTGAGGACAAGCAGAAGCGAGTGGAACCTGTGAAGATTTCTTCTGTGAAGTTACTTTGTTCTTCCTTTCAGAATTTAGCCCTTCCTTAGTGTCCGAGGCATCGGCTTTGGGAACCATTGCTGGATCACTGAACTCTCACGCCCTTGGTTGGGGCAGCCGTGGCCTCGGGCAGGTGGATCGGCTCCCCCAGAGAGGCGCGCACCGGTCTGTGGCCTAAGTGCCTCCCAGCGCTTCCTTGTACTCTCCTGCCGAGGAGGCCTTACAGAACGATTTCTCGGTCCTTCGTCGACCAACTTCATTGTCCGTAGGGAAGCGACATCAGGAGTTAGAGTAAAGCCATGTACGTGCCTCAGCACAGACCATCACTAGACTCCATGCTCGGAGAAGCCTGGGGCGTCTCTGTGCTGAGAGCCAGGTGTGAAGCTCTCGAATTCCTGTGTGTGGAGTTTCTCACTGCAGATTTCTGAACAGGGACCTTGGGGAGTTCACCGCACAGTGTCTGAGCCTCGACAAAACTTACCCTCAGAGAATGCCCCCTTGATGGTTGTGTGTGGCTGGGAAACTAGTGTCCTGGGAAGGAACAACTGTGTGGGTGGTGAGTTCTGTCTGTAGAATCAGGATTCTTTCGCTGTCTGGACTTAGCGGCGTGTGGGGGCGACGTGCAGACTGGACATTAAGTGTCCCGGACACGTTTGTGACCATCTTAACCCTGAAGAATGTGGCCGTGGCCTCTCAGCGCACACCTCGGCTCACTGCTTTCCATTGCACAGGGGCGCGGAAGGACAGGGTCATCTATTCAAGGTGATGTCTGTTCCAGGTTTAAAGAGAGGTGGTGGTTGCAACTTTTTTAGCAAGGTCATGGTCCTTTTTGAAACCAGATCAATCGTGTTTTATGGTAGTTGGGCCATCCAGTCGTGAGACCCAGGATTTGAACCTGTGCAGGACAGAAATCTGATAGGAACCCCAGCACTTTAGAGATATGTGACAGTAGAAAAGAAATGCAGCGCAATTTTATGTTAACAGTATTTCACCACATTTAAGTTAGCTTAAAGCCTTTTACTCATAATGTCTGAACTTCTCATTACTAATGACCGAGGGAATTGTAATTGGCATCCGGCAAGAACTGGACAGCTGTATGGTCGTTGAGGGCATTCAGGGCAGCAGAGAACATTGCCGGAAAGATCTATAAGACAGGAGGGAATTTGTACTGTGTATGAGAAAAGTAACAAATTTGTGTTTTTAAGAGTCAGGGTCCTCTATTTGAATGGTCATTGGATTAAAAGCCCTTTAGTATTGAGAATTCTGTTAATGGTGCTAAATAGTTTGAGGGGGGAAGATGTGTGTAGGTAACAGTTGTCTTCTTAGTGACCATAGTGTGTTTAACTTACAAGCTCTGAAGTGTCAGGTTTATCTGGTCGAGGGCATTAAGATCAATTACTGACTGGACCGTAGGAGAGAGAAACGTTCAGGGACACATTTGAAAACAGTGGGACTGTCGGTGCCTGTGCCTGATTGTTAAGTTAGAAAATTTAGATGCTCATTTCTAGAACGAATGGTTAGATTTCAGGAGGGGACATGGTTAACTTGATCTTTTAGCAAGAGTTGGTCTCCTGTGATGTTTGGGGGCGGGAGGAGGAAGAGCTGTCTTTCCCTCCTGCGCGTGTACGTGAAGACCGTTGATGTGACGCAATACAGAACTTTCAAACAACTTGTTGGGCTTCTCCTTTACTTGCCTGTGTGTGGGTGGAAATGCTTGGAATCAGTGCACAGAGGTCATCTTAAGAAAACTGAATGCCATGAGATTTTATGTTCTGGAAAATACGGATTCAAAAACGCGAGCGCCCACCACGTGCAGAACACCTGCGTCGAGTGCGAGGGTGTGTGCCAGGGGGCGCCCCTCGTTCAGACAGAGGCTCTGCGTCCCGGGCCGGCGGGCAGGCTGCAGGGAGGTGGTGCCGCGGCCCAGCTGCTGGAGTCCCGTGTGAGCGTGAGCGGGGTCCCACCGCTCCGGGGCTGGACTCCGGTTCCGCACCGCAGGCTCTGTTCCCTCTCCTGGCTCCGGCAGCCCGGACGCTTGGGGGGCCCTGGAGTTTGGCCAGGCAGAGGGAACTGCCACGGCCCGGGTGGGTGCGGGGCGGGAGGGGGCTGGGCCACTGCCTGAGCAGGCCTGCTGAGACCCCAGCGTGCGCAGAGAAGTGGGGAGACAGGAAACATGTCGGAGATGACATGTTTGCCACCTGATGGAGCTGTTTGAAGCGCGGAAAGTGAATGTGAGACTTCGTGTCACTGCTCAGTGTGCAGGTCAGCACTTCTGTCTCAGCTACCGAGATGGGCACCGGCGTTTGGGGAGGGGACTTCATGTGGACATGAAAGTGATGTGTTTTCGTGTCGTCCCCCGTGTGGGGCAGGTCAGCAGCGACCCACGGGTCCGCCCCTGAATCGGGTGGTGGAAGGCGGCGTTCCCTGGCCTCGGCCCGCCCGTTGGGGAGGTGCGGATTCCATCAGTGTCCACGGCCGCCGCTGTGCGCCAGCGGGGCTGGGCCTCGGACGCGTGGACAGTGTCCCTGCCCTAGAGCTTTGACAGACTCGGCATAAACAGCTGGAGGTTGACGTGTCAGAGGACCTGCTTCCGACAGGGGACGCTACAGGACTTCAGAGAAGGGAGAACCCTGGAGGGCTGGGTCCGGCGGTGGGTGAGCACTAACGGGAGAGCAGGCAGGTCGAGGAAACACCAAATTTAACCCACACCGAATAATAGAGAAGTTCCACGTGAGCTGGTTTCTGAAGTTTCTCCTCACTTCCAGTGTTCATTGCTTATTTTCTTAAAAAAAAATTACATGAATTTAGCAAACTCCTGACAATCGGTAGCATTGCTAGGAGTCCGTGTCACCTGGATGAGCACTTGGCTTCAGAAGACGCTTTGGTACTGAAAACGGATTTGCAGCCCTCTCGGGGTGATTCTGCTTCAACTTGAAGTTTGTAACCGGGTACCTGGGGACCTCAGTGGATTGAGCGTCCGATCCTTGGTCTGGGCTCGGGTCATGATCTCGGGTGCGGACAGGGTCCCCGTTGGGCACTGTGCTCAGCAGGGAGTCTGCTTGGGATTCCCGCCCTCGGCTGCGGCCTCGCTGCTCAAGCACGCCGCACTCTCTAAGCTAGAATACAATCTTTATTTTATTATTATTCTTTTTAATAATTTTTTAAAAAGACTATTTATTTGATAGAGATCACAGGTAGGCAGAGAGACCAGTAGAGAGAGAGGAGGAAGCAGGTTCTCACTCAGCAGAGAGCCTGATGCAGGGCTCGATCCCAGGACCCTGGGATCATGACCTGAGCCGAAGGCAGAGGCTTTAACCCGGGGAGCCACCCAGGAGCCCCTAGAATACAGTCTTTAAAGGATGTGCTCGAACTGTGTTCCTGAGTTTGTCCGCTCGGCTGGAACTGAAACTTGGGGCCTAGCTTCACAGGGAAGTAGTAGGAGGCCTGAGTTCTCTCATGAAGGTCCACCCTGACCTCACCTACCTCTGACTGCTTTTGCTGCCCAAGTTAATTTTGTCTTTCTCTTCTTCCCGCTAAGAACTGTGTTAAGTAATTAGGTACAGCGTGAATTAGAATAACTGAGAAAATAGGGTATTTGTATTTTACTCAGTCTTGGACAGGTTTTTCTCCGTGGAAGCTGGAAGCAGAGTGTTGTTGTTCTTCCTTGGTTTGCTGGTTCCCCGAGGCTCGGTGCTAAGCCCTTCCCGTGTGCCCGGGTTGTACCCGCATTGTGGAGAGAGCGAGGGCCGCCTCCGCTCCCGTCTGCAGAGAGCACCTTGTTCTTCGACACGCAGAGTGGGCTTGCTGCCTGTCTGCTGCATAGGACCAAGCATGGTCTGGAAAGCAGGATGGATTTTAGATTTTAGGAAGATGCAGCTGGGCAGCATAGGTGAGTCAGGCTGTGCTTGGAGCCTTGCAGACCTGTTTCCCATCACCATCCAGATGGTTGGAGCTGTGCCGGGACTAGCTTCTTTAGGCTGACGTGAGTCCGGATGGAACCAAAGACTCCCGGCACGTGGTTTCTGCTCCCAGGGGTGTACGATGGATCGGGAGGCAGGGCGGTTCATATGCAGCAAAAACCGTGTTACATCGACTAATTAAAATATAGAAGGATTTGGATTAAGTTAGTCGATAGAATTAGGCCGTGAAGATTCTTCGTAAGCGGAGATGCGTGACTTGGAACCACAGAGCAGTGGAGCATCCTGTGCGGGACTGGAGAGTGGGGGAGTCAGGATGGTCCTGGGGTGGGCAGGACGGGCACGGAGAAGCCCGCTGTGCCTCAGAGCACGCCGCAGGACACCACGGGGCCCCGCTGGCAGCTCGGGAAGCCCTGGGAGCTGGTCTGGAGTGTGCATGGCTCCCGCGGGCCTGTCTGCTCTCGGGATCAGAAACGGCCGAGAGCGGTTCTGGGCTTTTTCCTGCCTTATCCTCGGAGATTCCGATGGGATGGATTCTGATAGGATCCAGGAATCTAACTGAATGCCAGCGGATCGTGATGGCGGCCGTGCTGCCTTGAGTGAGCCGGATGCTGAGGGCCCTGCACGGCTTCAGAGGGCGGTGTGGAGCGGTGACAGCGGGCGGTCACCGGTGCGGAAACAGTAGAGGCTCTGCCGGAGCGGCATGTGGTGGCACTGAGGGTAAGCGGGAAGATGATGCAGGTTGAAACCAGGGCTGTGGCTGGGGGACAAGCAAGAAAAACAAACTACCTTGTTAGGAAGGAAACCCCTAGATGAACAAAGGACTGTTAAGTCTTAAATGTTTGGGGGATGTTGGAATTTCTTTTCTTTTTTTTTTTTTTAAAGATTTTATTTATTCATTTGACAGAGATCACAAGCAGGCTGAGAGGCAGAGAGAGAGAGAGAGAGAGAGAGAGAGAGAGAGAGAGAAACAGGCTCCCTACTGAGCAGAGAGCCCAGTGTGGGGCTTGATCCCAGGACCCTGGGATCATGACCTGAGCCGAAGGCAGAGGCTTTAACCCACTGAGCCACCCGGGCGCCTTTTTCTTTTTTTAAAGATTTTATTTATTTGATAGAGATCACAAGTAGCAGAGAGATGGGGAAGCAGGCTCCTTGCCCAGCAGAGAGCCTGATGCGGGGCTTGATTTCTGGACCCTGAGATCTCAATCTGAGCCAAAGGCAGAGGCTTAACCCGCTGAGCCACCCAGGGGCCCCAGATGCTGAAATTTCTAATCAACTTTTAAACATGAGTTAGCATCGAGATGGAATTACTGAAATATTTTAGCTTTGTCTATAGTCGTTGCTTAAAAACTCAGCACATGCGATCTACCATTAAGTCACCCAGTTTTTTTAACAAAAGCTGCTGGGGCGGGGACGTGTCATTTCCTGCCCTTCCCAGAGCTGGTTATTGCTAATTTTACTGCAGTTTGTTCTGAGCCAGGAGAAACCCTCTGGCTTCATAACTACCGCCGGCCATCAGATGCTTTCCCCAGTTTCCTTACACACCAGTACTCGACAGGAAGGTGAGTTCACACACGTGCTCAGGTAGGTACAAAGTCTCTGCGGGCCAGGTGGGCGCATGGGCATCTCCAGGTTAGTCTCACCCAAACCCTGTGGCCACTGTCGGTGTCAGATCCCCAGACAGCCTCGAGCTTCTGTGGCCTGGTGCAGCTCAGACACACCCACCACGGCCAACACCCAACAACTAACAAAAACAAGATTCCACTCGACCCCAGACTTCTTTGGAAACTCCAACTCAGTAATAAGTAGGAAGAGGCACAGATGTTTTGTGTTTGCCTTAGATCGGCTTCCTAGGCAGTTTTTGTCCCTTGGCTGTCTTCCTTCATTCCGCAAACCTTTACTGTGTGCCTGCTGGGTGCCAGGCGTCTGTCGGACGGCGGGAATTCAGCCGTGTGAATAACTACAAGAGTGCAGGTCTTGGTGGCTCTGTTCTGTTCTGCAGGGACCTCCGGTTTTTTGTTTGAGTAGGCTCCACACCCAACGTGGGGACTTGAACTACAACCCTGAGATCAAGAGCTGCATGCCTGCTAAGCCAGCCAGGTGCCCTAGTCACCTCTGCTTCTGAGGTGCACAGTCTGATGTCGGATGTGCGGGCTGAGTGCTGGAGAACAGGGCTGGGAGGAAGAGGACGTGTAGGGGTTCCGCTCCTTGGTGAACAGTGTCAGCTTGGAGACATGCTAGACGGGAGACTGGTTTGCTGTGAGCGAATGTCAGTCGCGAAAATGGCCAGTTTTGGGAGCCTGTAACTCTTAATCTCAGGGTTTTGAGTTCCAGCCCTGCGTCGTGTAGAGAGATGACTTAAATGAACTTAAAAAAAAAATTCTCAGCTTTCTGAAAAATTATGCTCTATGGCTAAACTGATTTGCTCTTGAATCATTTGTTTTTTTTTTTTTAAATATTTTTATTTATTTATTTGAGAGACAGTGAGAGAGAGCATGATAGGCGAGAAGGTCAGAGGGAGAAGCAGACTCCCCATGGAGCTGGGAGCCTGATGCGGGACTCGATCCCGGGACTCCGGGACCATGACCTGAGCCAAAGGCGGTTGCTTAACCCACTGAGCCGCCCAGGTGCCCGAATCATTTGTTTTTTAAGATTTTGTCTAGGGGGCGCCTGGGCGGCTCAGTGGGTTAAGCCTCTGCCTTCGGCTCAGGTCATGATCTCGGGGTCCTGGGATTGAGCCCCGCATCGGGCTCTCTGCTCAGCGGGGAGCCTGCTTCCCTCTCTCTCTCTCTCTCTCTGTCTGCTTCTGATCTGTCTGTCAAAATAATAAATACAATCTTTAAAAAAAAAAAAAAAAAAGATTTTATCTGGGATGCCCGGGTGGCTCGTTAGGTGTCTGCCTTCGGCTCAGGTCATGATCCCAGGATCCTGGGATCGAGCCCCGCATCGGGCTGCCTGCTGGGTGGGAAGCCTGCTTCTCCCTCTCCCACTCCCCCTGCTTGTGTTCCCTCTTTCGCTATCTGTCTCTCTCTGCCAAATAAATAAACCTTAAAAAAAACAAAGATTTTATTTATTGGACACCTGACAGGTGAGCCCCCCAGGCGCCCTGCTCTCGAACCATTTGAAGAGGACCCAAGTGCGAGGCTGTTTGTCTTGTCAAACCACAAGGTGCGGGAGGTGCATGAGGGCCGCGGCTCTTCTCTGAGAGTCTGTTACAGAAGACCAAGTGCTGAAGGAGGGGAAACGTGTGGTCCCCGCTTGCTGCCCGCCCAGCACCCATTCCTCCTTCCATAGGAAGTGACGTTTCCTTCAAGAAGCCCCGAGTTTCCCACACCCAGGTCCAGGGCAGTCCGAGCGACACTCACATCCTCCTTGCCTGATGGGCTCTGCAGTGACCACGTGGCCACTCCAAAATGGGAGAGAGCAGAGGAGAGACCCGCTAGAGGCGTCTGGGGGATGCCCTCTGGGGGTGGCCCTGGGCAATCTCTTCTTTTGCTCTGGGAGTCGTCCTACAAACGCCACCAAGCCGTCAGGGTTAAGCGGACACTGCGGACACTGCGTGTCAGTGTGGGCCCCCAGGAAGCGCCCGGGGCCCTTGCGGGATTAGTGGCCTTTTGCCAGAGTTGCCCCAAAGCTGGCCGCACCCGTGGACTTGCATTTGGGTAAACTGGTGTGTGTTCCTGGTGTTTAAACCAATTCAAATTGGGTTTCCTGTTAACCATAGACAAAAGCATCCTGAGTGCCAAGATACTCTCATTATTGTTGTGTGACTGTATTGTTTTTTTTCGGATTTGCCACCTAGGGAAAAAGCAGCGTGCAGACTGACCTGCGCGCCACGTCTGTGACGTCTACGAGCTCGCAGATGCCAAGACTTGCTGGGGGCGGTGAGGTTTGCCCCGAGATGGGCGTGCTTTCTGGCTTCTGTGAACTTACCTTATTTTACATGTTTTCTACAGGATCAGGCAGTGTGATGCAGCGGGGAACAAATGCATAGGAAGTAAGACTAGGAGACAGAAGGTTGGGAAGGTTCTGGAATCCCAACTAATTTTTTTTCCTTTTCTCTATTTTCCAATTTTTGTATAATATTTTTATTATATTACTTTGTCATTTAAAAGTTTTTTAATTCTTTCACTGAAACTTTAAAAGAGTAGGGGCTTCCTTTCCTGCTCCCAGAAGGGAACCACATACACGCAGGGAGAGTGATTTCCATAGGACAGAAGGCCCGAAAAGTCACGGTTCCAGGCTTCAGGAGTGCAGGGGTCCTCCGAGCACCCCGGGACGTGCCCCCGCAGGGTGTGTGAGCCCCGAGCGCTTCGGTCTGTGATTGCGTATTTACTGGAGGGACTGTCTGCTTTGCGCCGCAGGGCCAGTGTGCCCCCAACCCTGGCGTCCCGTCCGCACTCGACGACAGAGCTTTGTCAGGAGTGAAGGAGAGAACAGAATCAGCCCTCCTGGCATTGCTGCAGAGGATAAATATTTCCAATTACATGGACAGGCTAATGAGCTCTGAAGCCATTGGGTCTCTCCTGCTGGTGATGGTCTTAGGAATGACAGTTTGAGAGGAAAACAGAAGGACTAGAGAAAGAACTCTTAAGTCTGGAGCCTAGAATCTGCATTTTTCTTCCTCCAATAATCCACACCCGGTGTGGGGCTTGAACTCACGATTCAGAGACCAAGAGTCGCAGGCTCCCCTGACTGAGCAGGTCAGGTGCCCCAGGGATCTGGACTTTCAGGGGTCGGGGGTGGGGATCACACTGGGAAATGTGCCCTGAATCATCCCGTTGGAATCGGAGTGCGACTTGGCCCCCGCCACCCAGCCCCCAAGAACACCATGCGGGCGCGCCTGCGGGTTCAGTGTGAGTCAGTCTTTATTTTGCACTGGCGTGTGCGCTAGCAAACTGCACGTACAAGAGGGCGTTACATACCGCAGTGTAGCATTACAGCGTTAGGAAGTTTCACACGATTCACGTTGGAGTTTCCGGTTTTTTCTTTTGACACATTTGAGTTTTTTTTTTCTTTTCTTTTCTTTTTTTTTTTTTTTTTTTACAAGAGAAGACACAAGGGAAAGAAAGACGACCACGTGGGAGAAGGATCCTGGTGAGGGCACTGTCACTATCGCGGCCACAGAAGAGCCCTGTCTGTCCCCGTCCCGAGCAAGCCACTCCTGTCCCACGAGCCGGTTCTCTCTGCCCCCGCGCTCGAGCCCGTTCCTGGTCCCGGACGTCGTGGCTGTGCCCCACTGAAGAACTGAAAGGAGTAACTCATAAAGGGCCTTTTGCTATTAAGAGAAACTCTTGTCTTCCCAAAGGAGCCAAGATACCAGCAGAGAAGGCCCGGCTCTTGGGAAATCTGAAGTGACCGTTCCCTAACCTGTTCCTGACCACGAGTGCCTTGTGCAAAAGCTCGCGTGCGACTCTCTTGTCTTTCAACTGACTCTTGCGAGGTGGGGCCTGGCTTCTCGGCCGGATCAGCCAGCTCTGGGCCAGGCCGTGTGAAAGCCAAAGGCAGCTGAGAGACTTTGGGACAGCAAAGCCGAGGGCTGATGGATCAGGCGTGAGGTAGGAGGGAGGAGCCCTGTGCTGTCTGCCCGTTCCCACCCTGTCACCTGGCCTCCGCCGCTCCACAGCCCAGGGGGTGGGGGATGGGGGTGGGGGGAGGGTCGGGGGAGGCGGCCTTCCCAGACCCCCGGCGGGGGGAGCTGCCCTGGCACAGGCAGCAGGGCAAAGACCAGACTATCTCCACCTGTTTGCTCTGCAGTGTTTCTGGGAAGGAAACAAAAGCGGGTTGCTCAGCGCTTTCTGATCTTCAGACATTAAGGCGATGAAGAGGAAGCATTTAAGATTTTTTCCTAAGGGGGCTTCGGAGGGCTCCTGTCAGATTTATACTCAACTATCTCAAAATGCATTTTTAGAAAACAAAAAAAATTATTTTCTTCTACGTATGATACAGTATTTACATTCGATGGAGAATAGGTTGGAGACCGGTGGGGTGGACACGGATGGGGTCGCGCGTCAGATGAGGGTGTGCGGAGGGAGCAGGGAGCGGAGACCAGCCCCGAGGGGTCTCTGTGCCTGCTCCCAGCTGCTCAGCCCCGCTCGCAACCAGGTTCTAAAAAGAGAACAACAGAAGGAGGGAGGGAGCAGACTGGTCTTAAATGCACAAGCGCTAAGAGAATGTCACAGCCCATGGCTCTGTCCGCAGACACCCGGCCTCCTCAGAAGCAGGTCGGAAGGGGTGCTCTGGCCCGGGTGTGGACCAGCTTGGCCAGGCCTCGGCTCCAGTGGCTGCTGCGCGGGCCGCCCGCGGGATCTGCTGCCTGGACGCGCTGGCAGACTGTCCCCCGCCCCTGGGCTCTGCCCTCCGATGGTCTCGACGGGAGAGTGGGGGCCAACCAGGGGTGCGGAGACCCCAGTGCCCTCGCCACCGGCGGGCGGGGAGAGAGCCGCGTGCTCCCCCCAGCCCTTCCCCTGGTCTCGACGCGGGGTAGGACCCAGGGCTCCGTTAAGCACCTGCTCCGAGGGACAGGCCGGGAGAGACGAAGTCGGGTCACCTTGGCCGCGCCTGCGCTCGCACCTACTCCCTTCTCCAGTCTGAAGAGCCACAGGTGACAACTTCCGCAAGAGCGGCACTTTCTGAAGCCCTTTTCCCGAGGAAGCCGAACCCATCTCATCTCCGCTCCCTGACAAAACTCTAAAGCGTCTCCTGGGTCAGCACTTCTGGAACAATAAAGGCCAGTTCACCCTTCACGCCAGCAAAAGGCTGTCCCTTGGCCATGTTGCTGTCAGGCGGGGGCCGACACGCCGTCTTGCCCGCACCCACACACAGCACCTGGGGTCGGCCACCCCCGGCCCCCGGAGCCACCCTGGCCCGACCGGAAGGCTCCGAAGCTCCCTCCAGACAAACGTCCTGTTTCGGAGACCCGGGCTCTACCTCCAAGCCTGCCATCGCACGGGCTCCAGCGCCAGTTAACCCTGGGCTGCCCCTGAGCCCTCCAGCAGGAGCGGGGCAGCGAGAAGCCCGGCCCCCAGATCCGCCCTGCACACCCGGCCTCCTCCAGTCCACCTCCGTTTCCTGGCGCACAACAGACCTCTGGACCCTGAGCTCAAAGAGCAGAGCTGGGGCGGGGGGCGGGGGGCGTCCGACGGGGATGGTGACGCTACGAGATTTTACGTGAGCAAAACAACATCCTTCTGCAGAGCTGGGGGCGGGAGTCACTCTCCAGGGAAGCCCAATAAAAGAGGCCAATTTCAGGGAATCAGCAAATACAATTCGGCACAAAACACAATTTTCATGGATCAAAATCTGTAACTTGATATTGGCAGTTAGGCTAATTTCTTCAGTTTGTATTAGACATGCAAGTATAAGGTTACATTGTTATATATAGACTTGTGAGGCCTTTCCCTCTCTTTCTCCCCATTAAAAAAAAAAAAAAAGGATTTCTAGTGCCTTGCAAAGGAGAAAAATCATCATCGCTAAGAACTGATCTGCAGCTGTGGTCATGTGGGGTGTTCTTTGTGGGGTGTGTTGTGTAAGAAATCTTCTACAACTAAACCGAGGTTCTGAGTCCGCTCCTGTGTGGCATCTCCGTCCCCGTCGGCCTGCCTGGCCCGGGCCCGGGCGAGGACGACACGACTAGTACTCGCTCAGACTGTGCCACTTGGCCACCGGCTTGCGGGGTTTCTCGCACACCTCCCTCCAGTGCTCGGCGCCGCTGCTGGTGACGCTGTGGGCCCCCAGGATCAGCCTTCCCACCGCCTCGTTCTTGGTGGTGCGGTCGAAGTCGATGACCAGGAACTCGATGCTGACGTCAGGCAGCAGGTCGGGGGGGATGTCGTAGACGAAGGACTCGTTGAAGACGGGGTTCAAAGTGCACTTCTTCACGTGGGTTTTCTTCTTGGCGATGCGCTTTCTGCCGTAGTAGACGTTCACCTTGACATAAGGATCTGGGGCCACCAGAGAGAAAAGGGAGACAGGCCCATGACACGGTCCTCCCCTCGGACGGCAGCTTTGTGGGGAGGGGGTGCGCTCCTGTCCGTGGTGACCACTCACACGTGGTCTTCAGGGACTGCGCACCAAACGCGCTCCTGACCTCGGGTGGGTGCGGGGCCCAGGGCACCCCGGAACACAGCAGAACAACTTGCCCACGTCAGGACTGAGGAAAGCCTGTGACACGGGGCAGCGTTTTCCAGGGCGCAGGGACTCCCGGAGGCCTGCAGGGTTGTGGGGAGGTCTGTGGCCCCTGCAGCAGGGCTCGGTGGCGGGCATGCACCCCGCGGGGGGCACCTCAGCGAATATCCAGCCCTCTCCGCCCACGCGGGGCACCTTCCACGCTAGGGACAGCTAGAACCCGTGACCAGGGAGGGACAGAGGGCGTGGGGGGTGCAGGTGGGACAGTGTGGGGCCAGGGGGCCCGAGGCAGGTCGAGGTGAATAGCTGCTACCTGAGAGGCCGGTGATGTCCATTTTCGGCAGGTGTCGGGCTTTGAGGACCACCACGGTCAGTCTCTGTGCCACGGGCTGGTAGGACAGAGACACCTGGAGCTCCCCTCTGCTAATGCACTTCTGTGAAGAGGAAACAGCAGGTGAGCGTCCTGGCAGGGGGTGGGGGCAGCAGGGGTGCGGAGCCCAGGCAGGAGGGGCTGCGCGGGGCCACGGAAGGCGTGCCTCCGCCGGCGTGTTACTGTCACATTTAACGGGCAGGGAGATGGACACCTCCTCATTACAACCCCGACACGAAATGCAACCGTCTGCTCGCGTCGGGTTCCCGAGCGGGACTCTGAGGCCGGATTCCAGTCCGGCTGCTACTCCCCACCTGTGCGACCTGGACAAGAACTGGACGGCTCTGTGGCCCGTTTCCTCGCCTGAAGGGTGCAGATAAAACCAGTACTGACCTCCAAGCATCGAGACAACTAAAGAAATTGAAACGGGTAAAATTTTACCTGCACCAGCGCCTAGAGAAGTGTGTTTTCTCCCGGAGCCTCATTCAGTTCTCGGGGGAACAGTGCCTGGACGGTGGACAGCCAGGGACTCGGAGTTGAGCCTTCACCGTGCTGGTCGCCCAGCCCCTGGCTTGGACAGGTTCCTAAACTTCCTGGGGACTGTCCCTCTGTTCCACATGGGGAGCACCCGTTCTGTCTGCCTGCCCGTGTCTTGTCCAGCCCAACTGGCTTCCTCCAGGTGCCCACAGGTTGGGGCTCCCCTCTTTGAATCTTATTCTAGGCTCTGCTTGAAAAGGAAAAAACCCTCCAGCCTGCAAGGGCATTTTATTTTTTTAAAAGATTTTATTTATTTATTTGACAGAGAGAGAGATCACAAGCAGGCAGAGAGGCAGGCAGAGAGAGAGGAGGAAGCAGGCTCCCTGCTGAGCAGAGAGCCCGATGCGGGGCTCGATCCCAGGACCCTGAGATCATGACCTGAGCCGAAGGCAGAGGCTTTAACCCACTGAGCGACCCAGGTGCCCCTGCAAGGGCATTTTAAACAATACTTGGATACGTGTTAGGTGCTGGGGGTCTGGAGCTGATGGGACCTGTCTCCCTTTTGTTTTTCTTTTTCATTTTTTTCTCTCTTTTTAAAAATTTTAAGTAGTCTCTATGCCAGCTTAGATCTCGAATCCAGTTCCTGCCCCCAAGGAGCTTACCAGGTCCAGAAGAGACTGACAGAAACACACCTGCCCTCATCAGAGCAGTAAGGAGCCCGGCTGCGAGCTGCTGGGGGACCCCGGGGAGGGCTTGCCGGCTGACCTCAGGGCTGAGGAAGGCTTCTAACCAAATGGCAGAGGGCATAGGCTGGGGGTAACAGCTGCCGGCACAGGAGGGACACCGTTGTCGCTGTGTTACTGTTTTCCTGGGACTAGCATTGTTCTAGTGAGAGCTGGAGAATGAACTGGAGGGGAGACGGGCCCAGAGGCTGCTGTCTCAGGCTGTGGACGGGACCTGGGGCGCCCGCAGCAGAGGGAGCGCGGGGCGGGACACGTCTCTAGAAGAGCTCGCTGAAATGGAGGCAATTTCTTGTGTTTCTAGCTTATTTTTTGGTTTTATTTATCTATGCTTCTTTTGTTTCCCCCCCGCTTATCTTTAACTTCTAAAAAAATCTGGGACAACTTGGTGGCTCAGTGGTGAAGCGTCTGCCTTCAGCTCAGGTCACGATCCCAGGTCCTAGGATCCGTGCTTGGCGGGGAGTCTGCCTCCCTGCAGGCCACTCCCCCACTTGTGTTCACTCTCCTTCCAATTAATAAAAGGTTTTAAAAATAAATATATATATTTTTAAGATTTTATTATTTATTTGACAGAGAGAGATCACAAGTAGGCAGAGAGGCAGGCAGAGAGAGAGGAGGAAGCAGGCTCCCCGCTGAGCAGAGAGCCCGATACGGGGCTCGATCCCAGGACCCTGAGATCATGACCTGAGCTGAAGGCAGAGGCTTAACCCACTGAGCCACCCAGGTGCCCTAAAATAAATAATTTTTAAACATTTTGTGTTTCTGGTTTATAGAGTAGGGATGAGGCTGGGAGAAGGAAAGCAGAAAGGGGTGGGGTCCGGGAATATTGACAAAATAAGGCAATTTGGGACAAAAGTGCCCCCACTACGAGCGCTTACTTCTTGCATGCTTCAAAGCCCCAAGGGAACGTGCTCGGACGGAACACGAGCAGACTGTGCCCGCCACGGGCCTTCCGCGTGCCGCACACGCGCAAAATCACTTCTGGTGAGTCTACTTGGTGTTGGCTGGAAAGGGGGGGAAGCCCGCTATCAGTGAGCACCACTGGGGGGTGGGGACACTCGTGGACAAGGATGGGAAGTCACTGGATCAGCTCGTCCACAAGAAGCAAGGAGAGAAACCCCAGGGTCTGTGCAGTGACTTGAGCCCCAGCGCATCTCAAGGGATGAAACTGTACTAACGTATCACATGGTTCAGAGACTTTCCTGAGGCTGTTTCACACCAGGAACGCCAGGAACGTACGGAAAATCTCTCATAGGGCATGAAATGACTACAACGTGAACTTAGCCTTTAGCTTTTGAAATTGAAGTCCCGAACAGAACAGACCTGAAAAAAGATTTTCGTGGCTTTTCTCTGCTAGATTGGAGACCCCATCTCCTCCTTACCTACAGCCTAGAGGCTGTCTGCTCCTGGTTACACGGATTCACAGTCTTTAAACACAATTTGGACTCTAGACACAGAAGAAGGGTAAAGGGGAAACTTGATTTGAAAAACAGCTTTGGGGGTGCCTGGGTGGCTCAGTGGGTTAAGCCTCTGACTTCGGCTCAGGTCATGATCTCAGGGTCCTGGGATCGAGCCCCGCATCGGGCTCCCTGCTTCCCCCGGCCCCGCCTGCCTCTCTACCTACTTGGGATTTCTTTATCAAATAAATAAAATAAAATAAAACAAAAACCCAAAAAGCAAAAAAAAAAAACAAAAACAAACAAACAAAAAAACCAAACCAAAAAACCAAACTAAAGAAACACCCAGAAGTTTTATTTGTTAAAAAAAAAAGCGCAGACTATAAAATTATAGCTTCGATTTCCTAATTATTTGGCTAAAACGGTGTTTTCAAACTCACCCACTGGGAAGATAGCACAGTCTGTGCCTTCCAAATCCCCCACCCCTTCCCTTGCTGTGGGGACGTGGACGACTCCTGGTCACCCTTCCAGTGATTTTCTCCCCTAAAATCACCGCTTGGCAGTTGCTGTCCTTCGGACCCCCTTCACCTCTGGCCATCTCACAGGGCCGGTCCCACCTCCCGAATGCGGCTGCTCTGCACAGGCGGCCAGATTCACACCCCCCCCCCCCCACCGGCTTCTCTTTCTGCCCACTTCCCACCGCAGTAGCATCCTCAGTGGGTCTCTCTCAAGGGCTCTTTGTCCGGGGCTGGGAGCGGGGCTGGGAGCGGGGCTGGGAGCCGCTTGGTTTCCCAGCTCCCCCCCCACCCCCGGCCTCGGAGCTGAAAGGATCTTCTCCATGCCGGAAAGTCCTGGGAGGCTTCGCTCTCCGCCGGCGGCTTCCCCGGGGAAGAGGAGCAGGTGCAGCGGTGCCGCCGGGGAGGACGCGCAGGGGTGGGGGACACGCCGGGGTGAGGGCTCCGACGGGCTGCGGTGAGGCTGTTCCCTGTGAGCAGCAGAGCCCCTTCCCGAGCAAGAGTCCAGCCCCACGGCCTTCGCACGAGGCGGACCCGCACACCCTCAACACACCTTCGCTGGGGCCAGAAGTCCGAGGACCACCTCCCCACGGATCCCAGTCACGGGAAAACAAGAGAAACAAAACCCGCACTGTTCCCACACGCCCGCACCTTCTCTCCAGCGCGCGAGCACAGCTCCTCTCTTCCTGGCTCGTTTCTTTTCAGCCCCTATTGGCTCCGCTGCGGAACCTCTTAGGTTCCTCACAAATCTGAGATTTTAGGAATCCTGGTCATTCCTGACCGTCGCCGCAGGCCATCAACACCAGATGCGGCCCAGCAAGGATAGGAAGTGATTTGGAAAACAACGACCTCCAGGAACTTGGGGGACTCTAACGGTGGTGCGGGGTCCCCTCGCCTCTCTGGACAGCCTCCCTTCTCCCCCACGGCATTTATCACGGGAATGTAAATTCAGGTTAATTTTTATCCAAGAAGCCTGCTGGCCCCCTCAACCAGAAGAGGGGGCTATCTTGATCTCAGGATTGTGAGTTCAAGCTCCACATTCGGTGTAGAGCCTCCTTAAAAAAGATGTCTATCCAAATAAAATATTAGAAAAAAAGCTGCTACTCAAAAAAAAAAAAAAAAAAAGCTAGTTTTGGAGATCAGAGATCTCAAGAGAGATCAGAAATTTGGGGCATTATAAAATGTATATTGGGATATTTCCTTCATGATCAAGGGTCAATTTCTCACGTTTCTTACATCCTGTATGTGCACAAGCGCTGAGACTGCTCTCAGTGACCCCGCCAGCCTTCACGGGCCAGCCCAGATGAGACCCAGAGAGACCGCGATCGCCAGTCCCGGGGAAGGCACGAGGTGAAGGGTCAGGGAGGATGACCAGCCCCTGGCTTCTTTGCCATGGGCAGTGGAAAGGACGCGAGGCAGTTTTTCTGCTAAGGAGGGGAAATGCAGTTCAGGGGGACGTTACGGAGAGAAGTGTGTCTCCCGGCGGTCCCCACCCGGGCCGCTGGGTGGGAGAGGCTGACGTGGCCGCGCATCAGAAGGGGATGCCTTGCCCAGACCAGCCAGCACTCTACAGAGTGTGGAGTGGTGTGCACGGAGTGTAAGAGTGTACAGGGTGTGGAGCAGCTGTAACCGGTGAGCCAAGGAGAGATCCCGACAGGGCAGACTCTTGGCCTCGGCAGAGAGGACCAGCGGAGACGGGCAGAGGCTGCACTGCAGGGAGGCTTGGGGACCAGCGGCCAGATCAGTGCGGTGAGAGCCATGGCCCTGCCCACAGGCGCCGGCTTGGGAAAGGCTTAGGACGTCCAGGAGGCTGGAAGGCTCTGGTGCAGGGCCGCACAGCCTCGGTATGTCCTGTCTGGGCCTCTCCCTGGGGGCCCGGGATCCTCATCCTGGCTTGTCCCTCCTGAAGGGAGTTAATTCAGTGGAAAGAAACTTGGCTCTTGCCAAGAGCCCCCGGCAGTTCAGCAAATGCCATTGTCTGCGCTCCCTGGCCAGTGTCCTGGATTCGAGGCTGTTTTGTTCCCGGCCCAAATCAGTCCCTTTCCTGGCCCGTCTCTTCCCAGCTGCAGCTTGGCACAGAGCCACTGCCTGCCTTCGGCCTTGGCTAAGACAGCACGAGCCGTCTGGGGTCGTCCGGCCAGTTGGGGGCTCCAGCAAGGCTGGGGCTCCGGGAAAGGACGGCTCAGGCCGCGGCAGGAAGGCAGGTGGGGGAGCGTGGAGCTGCTGGAAAGGGGGGTCAGGGAGCCAGGAGGGCTTGGCGGAACCCCAAGGAAAGAGATGACGGGCAAGGGGCAGGGGACTGAGTGGGATGAAAACACGTCACTGCCACGGTGTCTACTGGGGCTTCTGACCCCAACCCCAGAGGATATAAGAGCCCTTGCTGTGTTGGACTCTAGGACGGCTCGTTGTGTCCTGGCCTTGGACCCGTGCTTATGCCCTGACCAAACCCCTCTAATATTCTGAAACCGCCTGGGCTTCTGGGTCGCTGCGAGGCACCGCTGGGTGTGCCCCATGACAGCCGTGGTTCCCCGGGCGGGGGGGCAGGGCCTGTGACACACTATGAGGGGCAGGGCCCCCTCCTAGAGGGCACACCTTGTGACTGGAGCTCACTGCACAGGCAGCCTCTACCGGCCTAGAAGCCTCTCTCGTCCAGTCCCGCGCCTCCTGCCTCGCCAGGGAGTCCAGTGTGGGCTTGCAGGTGGGCACCGGGAGAGAAGCATGGCCTCCGAGCCACAGATCTTTCTGGGTGGTAGTTGTCAGTGGCTCTGATGTCCTTTCTGAACCTCCCCCCTCCTTCTCCAGTGACTCAGGCTCCCCTGCCTTCCTTTGCTTTGCCAAAACACAACATAAACATCCGCGAACCACATACATCTCCCAGGGACCAAGCCTCCCCGACAGCAGAAACAGGGGCACCACCACCAGCAGCGGGGCCGGTTTCCTGGAGGGTCGCTGTGCAGAAGGGGCCGAGCAAACGTATCCTCTTGCTTCGTTCCTGTGGGAACCTGAGATCAGAGTTGCTAAGCTGAGTTCAGGGAGCGGGTGATCTGGCCTCAAACTTGGCTTTGACTTCAAAGCCCCTGTTACTAGCTACTTAGGTTGTACCTTGAAACAGGATTGAAAGTCTGAATTTGAAAAGCCAGCCACGTCTTTCGCGGCCCCTCTCTGCGTGGCAGCTGCCCGGACGCTCTCTCCCCCAGGGGAGTCAAGGTCCTTAAGGGCGACAAGATGCCGGACACATCGTCTCCTCTAGTCCTCAAGCCGGAAGCCCAGGAGGGTTCTGTACCTCCCTGTGCCCCCTGGCTGGGAGGCGGTGAGCTAGGGCGTGTGGCCAGAGTGCTCAGCAGACAACCACCCTGCCCCCCACCCCAGCTGTGTAAGAAACGCATGAACTCGCGGGGGTGGGGCATGTTTCTGGCGCCCCCAAAATTACAACTCAGGAGCCCGAGCTGGCCCAGTGGGGAGAAGGCAGGGGGCTGGGCTCTCATTCCTCTCTGAATGTGGAGGAGAGGCTATGGGAAGACCCCCCACGTGACCCGGCTGGGGCTGGACAGGCACGCGGGGGGCAGAATTACTGAAGCCCCACCATGGTTCCCTGGAGGGAGATCATACACGACTTGGGAGAAGAAACTGGCCCCCATGTCCCGGTCTGGACTGGTGGGGGCGAGTCTGCCCCAGGAAACCTGGGCTTAGCGTCAGGACGCCCACCATGAAGAGAAATTTCAGAAGCTGCCCACCTGTCCCTCTCCCTGCGAAGTTCCTTTTGGAGGAGGCCCTCTGTCTCCTTCTGACCCCGCTGATCCCTGACAGCCACGAGCTCCCCACCCATCGCCCCCTCTCTGTCATCCACGCGTGCCCCGCCCTTCCAGCTGCTCCCTGAGATGTCACCTCCGCCAACCGACACACTCTTCCGCCTCACCTGGATGTTCCTTTTGGTGATGTCCCTGGTCAGCTGTGCCTTGCCCGTGCTGGGGTCCACGCCAGCCAGCGGCACCATGACTTCCCCGATGACGTCGTCCCGGGAGAAGCGGTCGAAGCTGAGCACGAGGAAGTGTAGCACCAGGTCCTGCAGCTGGCTGTACGGGATGCCGTAGAAGGTGAAGGTCTCGTCGAACACGGGGTCCAGCGTCTTCCGCAGCACTCTGGTCTTCACCCGATGACGCTTGTCAGGGAGGATGGTCATTTTGATGTAAGGGTCAGAGCCCTGGGTCTGCTCGTCCATCACCGGCAGCCCGTGGGCCTCCTGGATCGTCACCACCAGGGCTTTTTTCGGGAAGTTATAGTCCACGGAGAAGGTGAGGGTCCCCAGCATGACGTCCTCCTCTGGAGATGATGGAGACGTGCTTTTGCTCTCCCCGGGGGTCAGGCTCGCAACGGGGCTCCTTAGTTCTTCCCCATGGTCCACCTTGATGGGTAACTGGTCCATACAAGAACCGGAGCCCGGGCCCTTGGGACCCCGGTCAGGGCCCAGCAGGCCGGCCTCGGCGGCGTCCACCAGCGCACGCCCGCGCCCGCCTCCCCGCCCAGGGCCGTCTTCGTCTCTCCGCACTTTGATGATTTTCTTCTTGTTGCTGAGCGTCTCTGGGTAGATGCTGATGCCTTTGAGCATGTGGATGAACTTATACGGGGGAGTCTTGTGCTTCTTCTCCGCCCGCTGGTGGCAGCATGTCCACACAAAGACGGTCACCGAGACGCACACCACCAGCACGGACGCCCCGACGAGGCCGGCCACCACTGGGGACACATCTGAAGTGGAGACAGGAGATGCGTCAAGCCAGCAGGACCTTAGCCCCTCATCCAGACCAAGCCCTCTGCAGAGCCAAGGTGACCTGCGACGGAGCCCGCGGCATCGTCCCGAGCTCGCCTACGCTCAGGAGCATCCCCTCTCTGGGAGACGCCCTGAGCCAGCCTCTCCGGCCCATCCAGGGCTGCTCCTTCCCACCAACCTGCACGAAACCCTTCTCTTCTCCAGGAAGCCTTCCCTGAAGTGCCTCACCCAACTCCGCGCTCTTCTCTCCGCCTCCTCCCCGCACATCAGACTTGGTTCCCTCTTACTGATTGGTGTCTCACGTAAAGCTGTCCTGTGTTATGAAGTCACCTTTTTACCTCAACCGTTACACAACACACACGGGCACGGGCCATGTCTGGTTTCAGAACGTTCCAGGGCATCTGTACGGGGTGTGCGGTGAGCTCGTGCTCACGGAATGGTGTTCAAGGGTGGTAAACGGGGGGAGGCGGTAAAAAGAAATCTGGCTCTGAGTACTTTAAAACTATGTTCCAGATTTCAGCTCCCAGCTCCAGATACTTGTATTTTATTCTAATTTTACTAATTTTTTAAAAAATACTTGTATTTTAAAGCGGAGGAAATAGGGGCTGTGGAAAACGTCAGCTCTTCGCTCAAATATCACCTTCCGAGTAAGGCCTTCCCCGACCGCCCTACATAAAGTGCAACCTTCTTCCCACGAGCCCTGGCCCTGCTTACCTTTCTTCTCACGTCTCTCTCTCTCACGTGCCGTGACACACACACATATGTGGTTTTACTACAAGAAATGTCACTTCACTAGAGAATAAGCTTCACAGGAACTGTTTTTTTTTTTTTTTTTTAAAGATTTTATTTATTTATTT